>NC_138315.1:9877500-10612500 GCF_965601325.2 Salmo salar
GCACACGCTTTTTCAGTTCTGCCCACATATTTTCTATAGGATCGAGGTCAGGGCTTTGTGATGGCCACTCCAATACCTTGACTTTGTTGTCCTTAAGCCATTTTGCCACAACTTTGGAAGTGTGCTTGGGGTCATTGTCCATTTGGAAGACCCATTTGCGACCAAGCTTTAACTTCCTAACTGATGTCTTGAGATGTTGCTTCAATGTATCCACATAATTTTCCTGCCTCCTGATGCCATCTATTTTCTGAAGTGCACCAGTTCCTCCTGCAGCAAAGCACCCCCACAACATGATGCTGCCACCACCGTGCTTCACGGTTGGGATGATGTTCTTCGGCTTGCAAGCCTCCCCCTTTTCCCTCCAAACATAACAATTTTTATTATGGCCAAACAGTTCTATTTTTGTTTCATCAGACCAGAGGACATTTCTCCAAAAAGTATGATCTTTGTCCCCATGTGCAGTTGCAAACCGTAGTCTGGCTTTTTTTGGCGGTTTTGAAGCAGTGGCTTCTTCCTTGCTGAGCGGCATTTCAGGTTATGTCGATATAGGACTCGTTTTACTGTGGATATAGATACTTTTGTACCTGTTTCCTCCAGCATCTTCACAAGGTCCTTTGCTGTTGTTCTGGGATTGATTTGCACTTTTTGCACCAAAGTACGTTCATCTCTAGGAGACAGATCTCATTTACATTTTTACATTTACGTAATTTAGCAGACGCTCTTATCCAGAGCAACTTACAAATTGGTGCATTCACCTTATGATATCCAGTGGAACAACCACTTTACAATAGTACATCTAGTCTCCTTCCTGAGCGGTATGACGGCTGCCTGGTCCCATGGTGTTTATACTTGCGTGCTATTGTTTTTATTTTCCCATGATGTCAAGCAAAGAGGCACTGAGTTTGAAGGTAGGCCTTGAAATACATCCACAGGTACACCTCCAATTGCCTCAAATTATGTCAATTAGCCTATCCGAAGCTTTTAAAGCCATGCCTTCATTTTCTGGAATTTTCCAAGCTGTTTAAAGACACAGTCAACTTAGTGTATGTACACTTCTGACCCACTGGAATTGTGTTACAGTGAATTATAAGTGAAATAATCTGTCTGTAAACAATTGTTGGAAAAATTACTTGTGTCATGCACCAAGTAGATGTCCTAACTGACTTGCCAAAACTATAGTTTGTTAACAAGAAATTTGTGGAGTGGTTGAAAAACGAGTTTTAATGACTCCAACCTAAGTGTATGTAAACTTCCGACTTCAACTGTATATATTTTTTTCTAAACTTAACCAAAATATAAAAGCAACATGAAGCAATTTCAAAGATTTTACTGAGTTATAGTTTATATAAGGAAATCAGTCAATTGAAATCATTTCATTAGGCTCAATCTATGGATTTTCACATTACTGGGCATAGAGATACCTTAAAACAATTAGGAGCGTGGATCAGAAAACCTGTCCGTATCTGGTGTGACCACCATTTGCCTCATGTAGCGGGACACATTTCCTTCGGTTAGTTTTGATCAGGCTGTTGATTGTGGCCTGTAGAATGTTGTGCCACTCCTCTTCAATGGCTGTGCGAAGTTTCTGGATATTGGCAAGAGCTGGAACACGCTGTCGTACACTTCGATCCAGAGCATCCCAAACATGCTCAATGGGTGACATGTTTGCTGAGTATGCAGGCCATGGAAGAACTGGGACAATTTCAGCTTCTGGGAATTGTGTACAGATCCTTGCGACATGGGGCCGTGCATTATCATGCTGAAACATCAGGTGATGGAGCCAGATGAATAGCATGACAATGGGGCTCAGGATCTCGTCGCGGTATCTCTGTGCATTCAAATTGCCATTGATAAAATGCATTTGTGTTTGTCAGCAGCTTATGCCTGCCCATACCTTAACCCTACCGCCACCATGGGGCACTCAACATTAGCAAACCGCTCGCCCACACAACGCCATACAGGTGGTCTTCAGTTGTGAGGCCGGTTGGACGTACTGCCAAATTCCCTAAAACGACGTTGGAGGCAACAGCTCTTGTGGACATCCCTGCAGTCAGCATGCCAACTGCACATTTTAGAGTGTCCTTTTATTGTCCCCAGCAAAAGGTGCACCTGTGTAATGATCATGCTATTTAGTCAGCGTCTTGATATGACACACTTGTCAGGTGGATGGATTATCTTGGCAAAAGAGAAATGCTCACTAACAGGGATGTAATCAAATTTGTTCACAAAATTGGAGCGAAATAGCCTTAGTGCGTATGGAAAATGTAGGGATCTTTTATTTCAGCTCATGAAACATGGAACCAACACTTTACATGTCGCGTTTTATATTTTTGTTCAGTGTAGTTTGTTGGGGATTCCAGTCTTTTTGTCACGTTCTGACCTTAGTATGAGGTCGTTTTTCCATAGTAGATTGGTCAGGGCGTGACAGGGGGGTGTTTTTGTCTATGAATTTTGGGTTTTCTGTTTTCTATGTGGGTTGTCTAGATTGTCGTTCTATGTTGTATTTTCTATGTTGTGGCCGGGTATGGTTTCCAATCAGAGGCAGGTGTTTTTCGTTGTCTCTGATTGGAAGCCATACTTAGGCAGCCTGTTTTTCATGGGGTTTTGTTGGTGGTTGTTTTCCGTTTCGTTGTTTGTACCTGACGGGACTGTTGTTGGTCGTTTTGTTATTTTGCAAAGTGTTTTCATTAAAAGTAAATATGAGTACTTCACACACCGCATTTTGGTCTCCTTTAGACGACCCATATTACACTTTTAGCTGTCTTACACATGTATTTAACCCTAGCGTGGATCCCTGTTGACGTACATTTGTCACACATTTGACACATTTTTTATGAGTTTGTCCAAAACCCACTTCCACAGTTCAGTGACAAGTTATCCTTTAACAGAGAATAATATTCTTTAACTTGTAAACTGTCCCTGTTGGCATCATGTTTTTATGGGTTTTGCTGATGGGTCTTCATTGTCAGGGTGTTTTGCAGGCAAACTTTCTTAATTTCTTGGGCCTCATAGTCCTGTCATAGTAATGTTATTTGGTCTATCCTAGTACTTTCCCCCTGAGCACCTGTCTAACTACAAACAATGAAGCCCTTACAGGTTGAAACATCTGTCTGAGCCCTCAGAATAGTGGACTCTGGTTTTAGCATTTTAGTAGGAGAGACAAGGAAACAGCGAATTGAACCAATGTGGCTTTGCATATAGCCCCAATACCAAGGCTCACAATACCAAGGCTATAGCGGGATAGAGCATTAGACTTGCACCATCATCTTTCCCATTCTTCCTAGAAGGCAGCCTCTACTAAGCTGCATCACATAGACTGAATCATTTTTTGAAGTCATACAGAGACATGCAGCCCAAGATGGTTATACCCTCAAGTGAATGTTCTCCAGCGTCACTCTTTGCTTTCATTTTTGCTTTTGTATAGCATTGTTTTATGAGAATTTTGTTTGAAGAAGTTGTCAGCACAGTGCCATACCCAAAGAGACTTTATTGCAGGATTAATTATAGAGTTCAGTGTGTTTTCAATTGCCTAAGGTTTTTTTAAACCACATTTCTGTAAGAAAGATGTTCTGATGTCCTAACGGGACTCGTAGAGGACAAATAAAAAGTGATTTTGGTTGAGGTGAGCTTTAGGCATTCATCATACCCTCTCTCTTATTTCCAGTGTTCTTATGCTAGAATTGTAATACCCAATAGCTCCAACCACACCCACTGTAGGATGTTGAACTTACTCATTCAACAACAGCATGAGCTTTGGTTGAGACATGCCAACAAACACAGCCCAAGAGTTGAGCAAACCTTACGCAAATGTCCAAAGTTTTACTGCTCAGTCATGTTACTGTTGCGGACAATATGTTGAGCTGCCAATCCAATACCGAGCATCACCCATTTGAAATACTATATCTTTGCAACACCCTTAGCAAATGTATATATTTTTAAGCTGGATGATAAATGAATGGGTTTATTTCATTCAAAAAACATAATTTTTCCATAATGCTGGTTTCATCACAAAACTGTAATTACCCGTATCTCTCTTAAATACACTAATCAAAGTTGTTTACGAGCGTCCTGCTGCGTTCCCCATGAAAGGCCAATTGTGTCTCGCCCCATATGTTCAACACGCTGAGGTCACAGGCACTGCTTGATTATGGCCGTGCTATTGGCACAGCGCAAGACATGGCATTCTGGGACGCTGGCATGACCTTGCTCGGGTTACGGATTATTCTTGGATTATGTGTCAGCCTGGACACAGCAGTCCCATACAACACCTCCAAATGTCCATGAATACTGGCTGAAGTTATCTATTACATTCTCTCTCTCTCTCTCTCTGGTCGAGTGGATCCAAACTATTTTTCCTTCCCATTGTAAGTTTGGTTATGTAAATAGTTTGCGGAAGGAGGTTTCATTTGAGTTCTGATATTTGTTTCCCTGGTGCTTATTTTGCTTCACTGTCTGAAGACAGACAGCTTTGGCCGAGGACCCGTTAAGTTGCTTTTCCCTGAAGATATTAAAAGTCTTCAAAGAATTTGTCTGGCCGGATTGGATTTTGAATGTCGGCAATCTTATGGCATGTATGTCATTTTCTGCTTCTTTTCACCGTTGCGTCATCACACTGGCATGCTGCAGGAATGCGCTCCCAGGGAGAATTAACCAAAAGCTTTTCTAACTAGCAGTGTCATCGTTTTTTCAATGGCATTTAATTTATTAAATTAATTCCAGTTATAACATTTACCAAACTGAGACAGCAGGGCTCCAGAAAAACATTTTCCCCTGGTGGCACTGGTCCCACTAACTTTTTCAGTCGGTGGCACCAGGCCATAATTTGGTTGCACCAATTGATTTTTGTGGCGTCACGCAATAGCATTTATTTATTTTTAATCGTGCTTTATTGAAAAGTGTAATAGACTTCTGAGATGGTATTCAAGAAATACATTGTTTCGTCTAACATGTTTAAGCAGGAATTGATGTGCACCCTAATCCAGTGATTGTCATACATTTTGGGTAGTCAATTAGGCTGTTAAATTTTATTGTTAAAATAGAGATTAATTCGTTCTACATCTTTATGTGCACATACACTGAGTGTACAACACATTATGAACACATGCTCTTACCATGACATAGACTGACTAGGTGAAAGCTATGATCCCTTATTGATGTCACTTGTTAAATCCACTTCAATCAGTGTAGATGAAGGGGAGGAGACAGGTTAAAGAACGATTTTTAAGCCTTGAGACAATTGAGACATGGATTGTGTATGTGTGCCATTTAGAGGGTGAATGGGCAAGACAAAATATTTAACTGCCTTTGAACGGAGTATGGTAGTAGGTGCCAGGTGCACCGGTTTGAGTGTGTCAAGAACTGCAACGCTGCTGGGGTTTTCACGCTCAACAGTTTCCCGTGTGTATCAAGAATGATCCACCACCCAAAGGACATTCAGCCAAGTTGACACAATTGTGAGAAGCATTGGAGTCAACATGGGCCAGAATACCTGTGGAACGCTTTCAACACCTTGTAGAGTCCATGCCCCAACGAACTGAGGCTGGTCTTAGGACAAAAGGCAGGGGTGCAACTCAATATGTGACTGACTGGCTCAATTCGGTCTTATGTAGCAACATTTGAAATAGACTCAGAGCTAGAAAATGTTATATCATACACTACAGTTGAGGAACAATGGGAAAGTAATTCTGCTTTGAAAGTTGATAAATATGTAACTCCACTTTTGAGAAAATGTCCCTTGACTGTTTTGGGACACCTGCTGGAGAGCTCTTTGTCTACACCCATTCAGCATCGTTCACACTCTCTTAAGTTCTTTGGGATAGGGGGCAGTATTTGCACGGCCGGATAAAAAACGTACCCGATTTAATCTGGTTACTACTCCTGCCCAGAAACTAGAATATGCATATAATTAGTAGATTTGGATGGAAAACACTCTAAAGTTTCTAAAACTGTTTGAATGGTGTCTGTGAGTATAACAGAACTCATATGGCAGGCCAAAACCTGAGAAGATTCCATACAGGAAGTGCCCTGTCTGACAATTTGTTGTCCTTCTGTTGCATCTCTATCAACATTACAGCATCTGTGCTGTAACTTTCTAAGTCTTCCATTGGCTCTCTAAAGCCGCCAGAAAGTGGGCAAAGTATAGGAGCAGAGTTTGTAAGTGGTCAGCCTGGGGACAGTGAGACTGGAGATGCGAGGTCACGAGAACTCGCCATGTTTTTCTTTCAGTCTTTGAATGAATACAACATTGCCCGGTTGGAATATTATCGCTATTTTACAAGAAAAATAGCATAAAAATTGATTTTAAACAGCGTTTGACATGCTTCTAAGTACGGTAATGGAATATTTTGAATTTTTTTGTCACAAAATGCGCTCGCGCGTTACCCTTCGGATAGGGACCTGAACGCACGAACAAAACGGAGGTATTTGGATATAACTATGGATTATTTGGAACCAAAACAACATTTGTTGTTGATGTCGTGGGAGTGCATTCTGACGAAGAACAGCAAAGGTAATCCAATTTTTCTAATAGTAATTCTGAGTTTAGGTGACCCCGAAGTTGGCGGATGTCAAAATAGCTAGCCGTGATGGCCGAGCTATGTACTCAGAATATTGCAAAATGTGCTTTCGCCGAAAAGCTATTTTAAAATCGGACATAGCGATTGCATAAAGGAGTTCTGTATCTATAATTCTTAAAATAATTGTTATGTATTTTGTCAACGTTTATGATGAGTAATTTAGTAAATTCACCGGAAGTTTTCGGTGGCTATGCTAGTTCTGAACATCACATGCTAATGTAAGTGCTGGTTTTTGATATAAATATGAACTTAGTTGAACAAAACATGCGTGTATTGTATAACATTGTCCTAGGAGTGTCATCTGATGAAGATCATCAAAGGTTAGTGCTGCATTTAGCTGTGGTTTGGGTTTATGTGACATATATGCTTGCTTGGAAAATGGCTGTGTGATTATTTGTGTCTATGTACTCTCCTAACATAATCTAATGTTTTGCTTTCGCTGTAAAAGCTTTTTGAAATCGGACAATGTGGTTAGATTAACGAGAGTCTTATCTTTAAAATGGTGTAAAATAGTTGATTGTTTGAGAAAATTTAATTGTGGTATTTTAGTTGGTTTTGTATTTCGCACCGTGCGATGCCATTGGCTGTTGGCTAGGGGTTCCGCAGGCGGAACAGGGTTCCGCCCATCTCTTTAAGGATTCACATGTGAGGCCAAACAGAGTACGGTAGTGTTCTAAACAACCAAAGATTTGTTGTCTGCATTAAACTTGTTGTTATGAAAAAGTGTAAATGCCAAAACGACAGGCCTGGAGGTCCAAAATGGCATAACTGGTGTATTTTAACACCGATAAACCCATCCGTTTAAACATGAATTTAGTATATGTCAATATAGCAAACCAGGAACTAAAAGCAACTTTCTAAACAATGTTTTTGATCGTTTCTAGCTTGTTAGCTAGCTAGCTAATGTCAATGACCATATCATAACTGACAACATCTTAACTTTAGCTAATTTGTATTCATTATTACAGGAAAATAAACCCACAACAAGATCATTATTTACAAGTTAATGGCGGGCTTATTACAGAAAATAGCTTACGGTTATGAGTGTGTCGAAATAAAAGCTATGCATTCTGCTGTAGAATTTTAGAACTTGGACACAGTCTTTTTGCCAAAAGTTATATCCTAATTTGACTTTGGTGCAGGTCATGTTGTTCTTTACATTAGTAAACACACACTATATCAAATAAAATCTACGTTTATTTATCACAGGCACAGGATACAGAATGTGTAAACGGTACAGTGAAATGGTTACTTGCATAGGGGAGTCTGTTGTTTAGACATGTAACTTTAGGTAATGCACTTTTGTGCATCGTGCTCTTCCATACATTTGACCTTATTTTAGCTTGCAAGCCGAAGAGCACCATCCCAAAGGTGGCAGCATTATGTTGTGGGGGTGCTTTGCTGCAGGAGGGACTGGTGCACTTCACAAAATAGATGGCATCAGGAGGCAGGAAAATAATGTGGATATATTGAAGCTTGGTCTTAAATGAGTCTTCCAAATGGACAATGACCCCAAGCATACCTCCAAAGTTGTGACAAAATGGCTTAAGGACAACAATGTCAGGGTATTGGAGTGGCCATCACAAAGCCCTGACCTCAATCCCATGGAAAATTTTGGGCATAACTGAAAAAGCGTGTGCGAGCAAGGAGGCCTACAAACCTGACTCAGTTACACCAGCTTTGTCAGGAGGAATGGGCCAAAATTCACCCAACGTATTGTGGGAAGCTTGTGGAAGGCTACCCGAAACATTTTTAACCCAAGTTAAACAATTTAAAGGCAATGCTACCGAATACTAATTGAGTGTATGTAAACTTTTGACCCACTGGGAATGTGATGAAAGAAATAAAAGCTGAAATAAATAATTCTCTCTACTATTATTCTGACATTTCACATTCTTAAAATGAAGTGGTGATCCTAACTGACCTAAAACAGGTAATTTTACTCTGATTAAATGTCAGGAATTGTGAAAAACTGAGTTTAAATGTATTTGGCTAAGGTGTATGTAAACTTCCGACTTCAACTTTAGAAGCACAAGCATTTTTTTACACTCTCGTTAACATCTGCTAACCATGTCTATGTGACCAATACAATTTGATTTGGTTTATACAACGCCAGAATTCGGTTCTCCAGAAAGTGCAGCTTATTACCAACACGTTTGCAGCTCTTCTCAATATCTTTAAAAAAGCGGTGTTAGAAAGCATTACCTACACATACTGAGCAGCTCATGTTATAGACAGAAGCATGCTACATGGTAGACCAATCCGAACTAATCTCTCGGCATGTCCAGCCCATTCATTATCTCAGCCAATCATGGCTAGTGGGAAGGTTACTCGCTTTTTCCCTGGCTAAATCAACTAGGCTCGTAATTTAACAATTTTGTTTGTATTTACAGATAGCAAACAAGTTTGGTATTAACCCTTTTATGCGTGAGTTTCAAATATCTCTAACTGTCGCCCCAGCGTGAGTTTTTTATGTATCTGATGTTAGAACGTTCTCTTCATTCCAGAATGTGATTGTTACGCAACAGTACATTTAATCCGCGCTGCCCTCAAACCAAGGCACGCAGCATGTGGTTTAATTAATAGGCTGTTTTCAACTTGTCATTTTATAATTATTTTCTAACGGTTTTTTATTTTCTAAGAACAATTTGAATTGAGGTGTGTTCCGCCTCATTCATTCACATAAAAGTAGTAATTTTAACTTTTGCAGACCAATTAATTTTTTGGGACATTTCTGACCCAGACAAAATCCCCCAAACACTTCCCAATTGTTTGTGCAGTTCAAATCTGCAGACATTTGCTCTTCTCCTGTCCTGCATACACGTGTCCACATTTGCCGTCTGTTGCCTGCATCGCAGTCATAGTTGTTTTCATTACCAATAAGAACTTTGGAAATGTGTGCGTTTCTATCAAAGTAAGTGCCTTATTACGTTATAATAGTTTCTGCATGTTGTGTTATGTCGTTTCTACTGTAGCATAATATTAAGTATTGGCTTGTTGTATTTTGAAGCTACCCTGGCCTTACGACTCCCAAGTGGCGCAGCTGTCTAAGGCACAGTGTCTAAGTGCTAGAGGCGTCACTACAGACACCCAGGTTCAAATCCAGACTGCTTTTCTATCAAAGTAAGTGCCTTATTACGTTATAATAGTTTCTGTATGTCATGTTATACCGTTACTACTGTAGCTCACTGTGTGTATGAAGCATAATATATTTGTGTGAATTCCTTATAACCGCGGTAACCAAGGTAACGTTACTAATTTCATAACCTTTATAGTGTTATATTCAATCGTGCTTATTCTATTAGCGCTGTAAAACAATGCTAATTGCATCATAAGTATTGGCTTGTTGTATTTTGAAGCTACCCTGGAAAAATATCTTCTTATACCACTTGGTCATTTTCTGAGTGCATTCCACAAAGCTGTTTATCATGTCAGCCTTATCCACTGCCCCCATTTTGAGGTTATAGTCAATCATGCAGTCTGGTTTGATTTTTCTCTCTCCCGTCAGGTGGTCCACCTTCCCTGTGGCCGACATGGTTGCTGTATGGACAGTGGAGAGGACATGGATGTCTCGTTTGTCATGCCACTTTACTGCCAGCTGTTAACAATTCTTATTTTGTATAACGGGTAATTTAGGATGGCAGTAGCATTGTTGACGAAATGCAGGCATCGCAGCAGAACATGAAAGCGGTTTTGGGAAAATAGGGTGGCAAAGAAGGGAGTTGCAAACATAGGATCTGTGCTCCAGTATTCTCTTAGGGAGTTCTTCTTCACTATCCCCATGAGGAGGACTGTCACCAGGAAGGTATACATTTCACTAATTGTGGTTGTCACCCATTTAGCGAGTTTAACCCCCACTCCTGGCTCTCTTTTCCTGTAGCTCCAAGGCATAGCGATTGGTCTCTACTATGTCTCCCACCAGCTCCTCTGTCAGAAACAACTTGAAGCACTCTGCCTCAGTTGGAAATGGCAAGGGGCGTTGCACTCTAGACTGGGACTCATCAAAGCAAACAGCAGGGCCAGGAGGGGTGAAATGGCTGTCAGCCTTCCAGCTACCACAGAACTCCTGTACTTCATCCATTGTCGGTCTGCCTCCATCACCACCAGCATCTTCAAAGGGACCTGGGTCTTCGTCAGTGGACAAGGGATCCTCAGATTCAAGGTTCTCAATGGCTACAAGGTTGGGGGGCAGCACCTCACTGTCAGAATCTGATTCCTGACTGTCATAATCAGACTCATTGGCAGAATAAAAAAAAAATCTCCAGAATTTCCACATTTGAAAGACATTGCTAATGCTACAGCTTAGCCCACTAGCTACATAAACAACAACACTGAATGGCTCAGAGTGGGAGTTACTTGTATCAATAAATCACTATCAGAAAATGTTTTGTGTGGTAATTATTTATATATTTACTGTTTTATTCACATGATTTCAATTAGGGTGACAAATCATGCATTCCGATTCTTGCATAGATTGTAATGGGCACATATTATGTGTGTAACAAAATGAGGTGAGTAAGGGTTCACTCATTTTTTGAGGACTTCCGGAAATGAATGGTGGGATGTGAACGATGGTAGACGACACCCCCCCCCCCTGAACATGCATACTATAAACAGACCAAACTCATCTTGTCTCCTCTTATCTTTCATTTCTGTGTGGGAAAAAAAGCTTGGCAGCGAGCTGAAACTACCTATCTTCGGATTACTTTCGATTTCTAGAGAGTGTTTTACTCAATTATTTTGATCAATGGTGAGCTCACCCCTGATGTGATTAATTATAAATAGTCATTTATATTAGCTAATTCATATTGTACCGTAATTTCCGGACTATATGCCGCAACTTTTTTCCCACGCTTTGAACCTCGCGGCTTAAACAATGATGTGGCTAATATATGGATTTTTCCCGCTTTCAAATTTTTTTCCTCCAAAAAAACGCAATCTGTGACGTGCTCAGTTTTTTGGAGGCATGAAGCTTTCATTAGACCAATGAAATTGCCGAACGGGTTAAGGTCAAACTACTTTTTTGTTTACTGTTTAGATTAAATCGAGCACTCTCAAACTTCCCATCATTCTGATTACGGTAGTCATTTTGTCACCCTCATCATGGCAAAGACACGGAGAAATGCATATGATGCAGCTTTCAAGTTGAAGGCGATTGATCTGGCTGTTGGAAAAGGAAATAGAGCTGCTGCACGGGAGCTTGGTCTTAATGAGTCGATGATAAGACGTTGGAAACAGCAGCGTGAGGAATTGACTCAGTGCAAAAAGACAACTAAAGCTTTCAGAGGGAAGAAAAGCAGATGGCCCGAACTAGAAAATGAGCTCGAAGACTGGGTCAACACACAGAGAGCAGACGGCCGAGGTGTTGCTGCTTATAGACGTGCGGCTTATTTATGTTCAAAATATACTGCTCAAAAAAATAAAGGGAACACTTAAACAACACATCCTAGATCTGAATGAAATAAATAATTTTATTAAATACTTTTCTCTTTACATAGTTGAATGTGCTGACAACAAAATCACACAAAAATAATCAATGGAAATCCAATTTATCAACCCATGGAGGTCTGGATTTGGAGTCACACTCAAAATTAAAGTGGAAAACCACACTACAGGCTGATCCAACTTTGATGTAATGTCCTTAAAACAAGTCAAAATGAGGCTCAGTAGTGTGTGTGGCCTCCACGTGCCTGTATGACCTCCCTACAACGCCTGGGCATGCTCCTGATGAGGTGGCGGATGGTCTCCTGAGGGATCTCCTCCCAGACCTGGACTAAAGCATCCTCCAACTCCTGGACAGTCTGTGGTGTAATGTGGCGTTGGTGGATGGAGCGAGACATGATGTCCCAGATGTGCTCAATTGGATTCAGGTCTGGGGAACGGGAGGGCCAGTCCATAGCATCAATGCCTTCCTCTTGCAGGAACTGCTGACACACTCCAGCCACATGAGGTCTAGCATTGTCTTGCATTAGGAGGAACCCAGGGCCAACCGCACCAGCATATGGTCTCACAAGGGGTCTGAAGATCTCATCTCGGTACCTATTGGCAGTCAGGCTACCTCTGGCGAGCACATGGAGGGCTGTGCGGCCCCCCAAAGAAATGCCACCCCACACCATGACTGACCCACCGCCAAACCGGTCATGCTGGAGGATGTTGCAGGCAGCAGAACGTTCTCCACGGCGTCTCCAGACTCTGTCACGTCTGTCACATGTGCTCCGTGTGAACCTGCTTTCATCTGTGAAGAGCACAGGGCCCCAGTGGTGAATTTGCCAATCTTGGTGTTCTCTGGCAAATGCCAAACGTCCTGCACGGTGTTGGGCTGTAAGCACAACCCCCACCTGTGGACGTCGGGCCCTCATACCACCCTCATGGAGTCTGTTTCTGACCGTTTGAGCAGACACATGCACATTTGTGGCCTGCTGGAGGTCATTTTGCAGGGCTCTGGCAGTGCTTCTCCTGCTCCTCCTTGCACAAAGGCGGAGGTAGCGGTCCTGCTGCTGGGTTGTTGCCCTCCTACGGCCTCCTCCACATCTCCTGATGTACTGGCCTGTCTCCTGGTAGCGCCTCCATGCTCTGGACACTACGCAGACAGACACAGCAAACCTTCTTGCCACAGCTCGCATTGATGTGCCATCCTGGATGAGCTGCACTACCTGAGCCACTTGTGTGGGTTGTAGACTCCGTCTCATGCTACCACTAGAGTGAAAGCACCACCAGCATTCAAAAGTGACCAAAACATCAGCCAGGAAGCATAGGAACTGAGAAGTGGTCTGTGGTTACCACCTGCAGAACCACTCCTTTATTGGGGGTGTCTTGCTAATTGCCTATAATTTCCTCCTGTTGTCTATTCCATTTGCACAACAGCATGTGAAATGTATTGTCAATCAGTGTTGCTTCCTAAGTGGACAGTTTGATTTCACAGAAGTGTGATTGACTTGGAGTTACATTGTGTTGTTTAAGTGTTCCCTTTATTTTTTTGAGCAGTGTAATATTTTTTTTTTTATTCAGTGGGTGCGGCTTATATTCAGGTGCGCTCAATAGTCCGGAAATTACAGTAGTTTGTCAGAGAGAGTTATACAAATATGTCCGCTTGTGTTAAGTCAATCTTTCCTCCGTTAGCGCTAGAACAAATGTAGCCTAGATTTTTCCAGTTTGGATGATTGTGTTATGCTGTAGATACCTCTGTGAATGTCTGCACATTGCATCCAGTCATAAACAGAGCTGTGATTCAAGCATTGCTAAGAGCTGCTGGCAAACGCAGTAAAGTTTGAATGAATGCTTACGAGCCTGCTGCTGCCTACCACTGCTCAGTCAGACTGCTCTATCAAATATCAAATCATAGACTTAATTATAATAAACACACAGAAATACGAGCCTTTGGTCATTAATATGGTCAAATGTTGGGGTGGCAGGTAGCCTAGCGGTTAGAGCGTTGGACGAGTAACCAAAAGGTTGCAAGATTGAATCCCCAAGCTGACAAGGTAAAAATCTGTCGTTCTGCCCCTGAACAAGGCAGTTAACCCACTGTTCCTAGGCCATCATTGAAAATAACAATTTGTTCTTAACTGACCTGCCTAGTTAAATAAAAGTTAAAAAAATAAAAATAATTCAGAAACTATAATTTCAAAAACAAAACATTTATTCTTTCAGTGAAATACAGAGCTGTTCCTTATTTTATCAAACGGGTGGCAACCCTAAGTCTAAATATTGCTGTTACATTGCACAACCTTCAATGTTATGTCATAATTATGTAAAATTCTGGCAAATTAGTTCGCAACGAGCCAGGCAGCCCAAACTGTTGCATACATCCTGACTCTGCGTGCAATGAACACAGGAGAAGTGACACAATTTCCGTAGTTAATATTGCCTGCTAACATGAATTTCTTTTAACTAAATATGCAGGTTTAAAAAATATACTTCTGTGTATTGATTATAAAAAAGGCATTGATGTTCGTGGTTAGGTACATTCGTGCAACGATTGTGCTTTTTTTGCAAATTTGCAAATTCTGAGCCAGGCCCTACTCTCTCTACTCTCCACTCTCCCGCCGCGAGTAATTGCTGGCAGGCCAAGCTGGAGGGATCTTGTGTCAATAAATCGTCATGAACGGAGACTCCCCTGACTGGAACACAAACACTGAGAGGGGGCCGTGCTAAGAAGAGAGGCCAAAACCAGCCCTAGTTAAAGGCCCTCGCAGCCCTGCTCATGATGAGGTATGAGCATGCTGGTTTAATTGGGTGTGGATACATTGTGAATTAGCTGTACTGTTATTACCCCAAATAACATTGCCTCTTCCCTTTGTGTAGGATCCCGCTTCTACTACCAATGCCATATGTTATAAGCTCATATGGGCTGGGCACCAACTGGTGTATGACACTGGAATAAAATAAATAATAATCAAACTCAATGTTCCACCTGCTCCCCACCAGCAAAGGGTGTCCAGGTCTTTCGGAGAGAGTACACTGTAGAAGAGTCAGCTTGGGGGATAAGAGAATAATGGTTCATTAAGCCCCTTGAGTCCTGTTCTAACTCTCATTCTGTGGCAGATGGTTGTAAATAATTCATGTCAAGTTTGTGGAAAGTGCAAGGCTAAGTGCAGATTTATCCCGAGATTATTCCATATCAGAGAGAAAATGATTGAGACTTTGAAGGACGACTAATCTTCTTACAGGAAACAGGAGTGTGAACAACGGATAGCAAACACCCCCTCCTGTAATCTCACTCGGCAATATTAAACACAAGGGAATGTTTCTACTTAATTACCAGTTTGTTTATAATCTTTCTTTTAGGACTTTGATACTTTACCTTCAGTGTTTTAATAACTTGGGGACCAATCACTGTTACCACAAAACCAGTATCATTTTGAGCAGCATGATTTTGTGATGTCACAACACTGTTAGCTCCCTTTATGACATTAAGAAGATACTTGAACTTTAGATTGTGTTTTACAAATTGCTTTTCTTTTCAAATTGCATTTGCTCACAAAAACCAAAGAGAAAGTCAAGTGTTGCTTCTAATGCTTTTTTTGTGTGTTTTGTTGTGCTTTGGTCAAATACAAAAAAGGGGGGTAGGGGTGACGAAACAGTGGCCGTTGTAGGTGTGAAATTATTATGGAGATGGTGAGGCTAATTGTTACCTATGGGAAGGTTTGGGCAAAGACACAGCTGATACAGTGCATTTGGAAAGTATTCAAACCCCTTTGCTTTTTCCACATTTGTTACGTTACAGCTTTATTCTAAAATATATGAAATAATTCAATCTACACACGATACCCCATAATTACAAAGCGAAAACACATTTCTAGCGATTACAACCTCAAGTCTTCTTGGGTATAACGCTACAAGCTTGGCACACCTGTATTTGGGGAGTTTCTCTCATTCTTCCATGCAGCTCCTTTTAAGCTCTGTCAGTTTGGATGGGGAGCGTCGTTGCACAGCTATTTTCAGGTCTCTCCAGAGATGTTCGATCGGGTTCAAGTCCAGACTCTGGCTTGGCCTCTTCCCAAGATCTGTGCCTCAACACAATCCTGTCTCTGAGCTCTACGGACAATTCCTTCAACCTCATGGCTTGGTCTTTTCTCCAACATGCACTGTCAACTGTTGGACCTTATATAGACAGGTATGTGCCTTTCCAAATCAGGTCCAATCAATTGAATTTACCACAAGTGGACTCCAATCAAGTTATAGAAATATCTCACAGATGATCAATGGAAACAGGATGCACCTGAGCTCAATTTCGAGTCTCATAGCAATGGGTCTGAATACTTATGTAAATGTTCTTTCTTTTTTTAATAAATTAGCAAACTTTTCTAAAAACCTGTTTTCGCTTTGTCATTATGGGGTATTGTGTGCAGTTTGGTGAGGGAAAACAAATCTATTTTAGAATAAGGCTGTAACATAACAAAATGTGGAAAATGGGAAGTGATCTGAATACTTTCAGAATGCACTGTATTCACTAGTGGAGGCTGCTGAGGGGAGGGCGGTTCATAATAATGTCTGGAACGGTGCAAATAGAATGGCATCAAACACATGGAAAACCTGTGTTTGATGTACTTGATACCTATCCACCCATTCTGCTCCAGCCATTACCACAAGCCCGTTCTCCCCAATTATGATACCACCAACCTTATGTGATATACACTGCGTGAACAAAACATTAAGAACAACTGCTCTTTCAATGACATAGACTGACCATGTGAATTCAGGTGAAAGCTATGATCCCTTATTAATGTCACCTGTTAAATCCACTTCAATCAGTGTAGATGAAGGGGAGATGACAGGTTAAAGAAGGATTTTTAAGCCTTGAGATATTGATTGTGTATGTGTGCCATTGCGGGTGAATGGGTAAGACACACGATTTCAGTGCGTTCGAATTGGGTATGGTAGTACAGTTAGGGAAAAAAGTATTTGATCCCCTGCTGAAATTGTACGTTTGCCCACTGACAAAGAAATGATCAATCTATAATTTTAATGGTAGGTTTATTTGAACAGTGAGAGACAGAATAACAACAAAAATGTTATAAATTGATTTGCATTTTAATGAGGGAAATAAGTATTTGACCCCCTCTCAATCAGAAAGATTTCTGGCTCACAGGTGTCTTTTATACAGGTAACGAGCTGAGATTAGGAGCACACTCTTAAAGGGAGTGCTCCTAACCACAGCTGATTACCTGTATAAAAGACACCTGTCCACAGAAGCAATCAATCAATCAGATTCCAAACTCTCCACCATGGCCAAGACCAAAGAGCTCTCCAAGGATGTCAGGGACAAGATTGTAGACCTACACAAGGCTGGAATGGGCTACAAGACCATCGCCAAGCAGCTTGGTGAGAAGGTGACAACATTTGGTGCGATTATTCGTAAATGGAAGAAACACAAAATAACTGTCAATATCCCTCGGCCTGGGGCTCCATGCAAGATCTCATCTCGTGGAGTTGCAATGATCATGAGAACGGTGAGGAATCAGCCCAGAACTACACGGGAGGATCTTGTCAATGATCTCAAAGCAGGTGGGACCATAGTCACCAAGAAAACAATTGGTAACACACTACACCATGAAGGACTGAAATCCTGCAGTGCCCACAAGGCCCCCCTGCTCAAAAATACATATACATGCCCGTCTGAAGTTTGCCAATGAACATCTGAATGATTCAGAGGACAACTGGTGAAAGTGTTGTGGTCAGATGAGACCAAAATTGAGCTCTTTGGCATCAACTCAACTCGCCGTGTTTGGAGGAGGAGGAATGCTGCCTATGACCCCAAGAACACCATCTCCACCGTCAAACATGGAGGTGGAAACATTATGTTTTGGGGGTGTTTTTCTGCTAAGGGGACAGGACAACTTCAACGCATCAAAGGGACGATAGACGGAGCCGTGTACTGTCAAATCTTGGGTGAGAACCTCCTTCGCTAAACCAGGGCATTGAAAATGGGTCGTGGATGGGTATTCCAGCATGACAATGACACAAAACAGACGGCCAAGGCAACAAAGGAGTGGCTCAAGAAGAAGCACATTAAGGTCCTGGAGTGGCCTAGCCAGTCTCCAGACCTTAATCCCATAGAAAATCTGTGGAGGGAGCTGAAGGTTCGAGTTGCCAAACGTCAGCCTCGAAACCTTAATGACTTGGAGAAGATCTGCAAAGAGGAGTGGGACAAAATCCCTCCTGAGATGTGTGCAAACCTGGTGGCCAACTACAAGAAACATCTGACCTCTGTGATTGCCAGCAAGGGTTTTGCCACCAAGTACTAAGTCATGTTTTGCAGAGGGGTCAAATACGTATTTCCCTCATTAAAATGCAAATCATTTTATAAAATTTTTGACATGCGTTTTTCTGGATTTTTTTGTTGTTATTCTGTCTCTCATTGTTCAAATAAACCTACCATTAAAATTATAGACTGATCATTTCTTTGTCAGTGGGCAAACATACAAAATCAGCAGGGGATCAAATGCTTTTTCCCCCCACTGTAGGTGCCAGGCGCACTGGTTTGAGTGTGTCAAGAACTGCAACGCTGCTGGATTTTTCTCGCTCAACAGTTTCCTGTGTGTATCAAGAATGGTCCACCACCCAAAGGACATCCAGCCAACTTGACACAACTGTGAGAGGCATTGGAGTCAACCTAGACAAGTATCCCTGTGGAACGCTTTCGACACCTTGTAGTCTATGCCCTGAAGAATTGAGGCTGTTCTGAGGGCAAAAGGGTGAGCAACTCATTATTAGGAAGGCGTTCCCAATGTTTTGTACACCGGGTATTGTTGTAGTATATTGTTATTCATTTTGAGACAGTAGCTTACAATATAGTAGTGTAGATCAGGGATGGGCGACTGGCTGTTGCCCTTTTGTAGAGCCGTGGACAAATACAATTTGTTTTATAAAACATTAAAATATTTTTTTTTTAACAGTCGGGCTCAATTAACTTTTGAGAGTTTGAATAATATAATAAACAAGGTGCAATTACAAAATTTGGTTGTGCATCAGCAGTCACTCAATTAGCCCGTGTCAGCTACATTTTTTTATGTTGGTTAGTCATTCTAGCGCCCAGCGTGGTCAAATTACCCCCCGGGGTGGAAGTGGATACGCAGACCCACGAGCCACTGCAGCCCCTCATGATGAGTTCTGTATTTTTGTGATCCCTACCCCAATCAAAGATGCTCATCCATGGTGTAGATGTAGAGTAGTTACCCATAATAGCCCAGAGAGAGAGTTTACATCAGTTTGATGTCTTTTCAAAATCATATTTATCCTCTTCATCATCAAGAGACAAACAGTTAATCTATCTCACTGGGTCACCCTAATTAGGTTTCTGCTCCTTAAATCCCCCCCCCCCCTTCCCCCCAGTACTCCATCACCTTTCTCCATTTCTCTTCACGTGTTTCTCTCTCTGTCACTCTAACTCCCTATCTTTCTTTCTTTCTTTTTAACCAGCAGCTGTAATAATGACTCGCTCTGGGAGCTATCAAATGCCTGCAGCGGTGGATTACAGTGGCTGGTTAGTCTCTGGACCAGGCGACTGGAAAGCGAAGCGTAATCTTCAAAGAGGGGCTTAACCTCCGCCACCCATCCCAGAAGAGTCGTCATTCACGGGGGCAAAGGCCAAAGAAAATGCTCCATGATGTTAATTGATATAATTCAGTGGAGGTTTAACAAGCTGCTTCAATATTATTGAAGTTAAGCAAGGAGGTGACTTCAGAAATTGAACGTTTAGCCTTATTTTGGTGCTCTTTTTTGGCATAATAACTTTTAGCTTCTTGTTTTTTTCTTAAAATGTATCAATCTATTTGCTTGAGGGATAGAAATAGCATTCCCTCATATCTTGAGTCGATGCATTTCAACATCATGAAAATATTTAGGTTCTTATTCATCCTCTGTTGTGGAAAAAAAATCCTTAATAGAAAGATGCATATGAAGTCATAATACGAGTGGGACCACACTAAACAAAACCTCTGGGGGCCATACTTACGGCCCCTGGAGAACAATGGTGCTGACTGTGGAGTTGAGATTATACTGCTTAGTAATTGTCCCTCCCACAGTTTTCTATAATATTCCATTCAGCTAATCTCATTGGAGGATAAAACAAGCAGGCATATTGTCTTTTTAATGAATTTAGCGAACACTCAAAGCACTGCTTTGCCAAAAGGGAAGTTTACAATTAAAGGCCCAGTGCAATCAAAAGCATGATTTTCATGTGTTTTGTGTGTGTATACACAGTTGAAGTCGGAAGTTTACATACACTTAGGTTGGAGTCATTAAAACTAGTTTTTCAACCTCTCCACAAATTTCTTGTTAACAAACTATAGTTTTGGCAAGTCGGTTAGGACATCTACTTTGTGCATGACACAAGTCATTTTTCTAACAATTGTTTACAGACAGATTATTTCACTTATAATTCGCTGTATCACAATTCCAGTGGGTCAGAAGTTTACATACACTGAGTTGACTGTGCCTTTAAACAGCTTGGAAAATTCCAGAAAATGATGTCATGGCTTTAGAAGCTTCGGATAGGCTAATTGACATAATTTGAGTCAATTGGAGGTGTACCTGTGGATGTATTTCAAGGCCTACCTTCAAACTCGGTGCATCTTTGCTTGACATCATGGGAAAATCAAAAGAAATCAGCCAAAACCTCAGAAAAAGAAATGTAGACCTTCACAAGTCTGGTTCATCAATGAGAGCCTGAAGGTACCACGTTCATCTGTACAAACAATAGTATGCAAGTATAAACACCATGGGACCACACAGCCGTCATACTGCTCAGGAAGGAGACGCGTTCTGTCTCCTAGAGATGAACGTACTTTGGTGCGAAAAGTGCAAATCAATCCCAGAACCACAGCAAAGGACCCGCTTCAGCGGAACCCCTGTGTCCATGGGAGCGCCACTGTTGTCTTGTGACCTTTGAATTCAAAGGGCTTTATTGGCATGGGAAACATATGTTTACATTACCAAAGCAAGTGAAATAGATCATCAGAAATGAACCGTTAACATTACACTCACAAAAGTTTGACAAAACAATACTCTCTCTCTCACGCTCTCTCTCTTGTTAAATTGATCTCCCAGCCCCATTAGGCAGTGTGTTACCTGATGGTGAGATGCCAGAGAGGGACAATGTTAATGAGAGTACTGCCACTAAGCCTCAGTCTGATCCACTTAACTAATTGTGGTACTGTATGTTATGCACTATTTTAGTGCATTGGCCAATCCGTGGCAATAATCAATCAGTTCCCTGCCAGCGTAAAGAAAACCAGGCCTGTGTAGTCACAGTGACTGAACCGGGGGACCATGTCAGGACCCTGACCCCATTTGGCCAAGCCTTTGGATCAGTCCACATTGACCACTGACACATTTTAGCTGCCCAAGTCTCTGCCTGCCCTGCCTGTAATATACTGCCCTGAGTTCAGCCTGGGGTCAGCTCTCCGCTCAGGCCTTCTCTCTGTCAATCTGCGTAAGACAGCTGGTTCAGCCTCGGTCATTGTTGCTCTTTACCAGATTACCTCTTATCATCTCTCCCATGGATTGTGACGTATTTTAATCTGGGACGTGCATCATCCAAACAAACAAACAGGCCACCTCGGACGTCAGCGATGATGCTCATTGCTCAGCTACCATCCCAAAGGCTATGTGTTTCTGGAACATGCCTTTTGACTTGTTGCCATGGTTCCCAGCAGACAGAAACTGATTAAAATTGTCTTTATGACGTCTTCTCAACCGTACGAGATCTTCCCAACCAGAAAAACGATTTACAACCAGAAGAGGAAATTATTAAGATGCCACATGCTAAGTTTTTCCTGCTGGGTTAGCAGTAAAAGAGAGCAGCGAACGGCACCACCGAGTTCTGAGAAGCAAGGATTCAGGGGTTTGGATTGTTGATGTTTAATGCTGAATTCCTAGTAGAAAGTTGCCTATAGGCTACGTCTTGTGCTCCCCTCAGGGAATGTTTAGATATACCTGATCTAATGGCTTGTTTTTCCCCAAGGTCATTCAGGGACTTTTTTGGACAAAGTGCATGAAGTTCAGAATTATGTCCAGTGGACATTTTGTCTTCTCACAACACTGCTGCAAATTAGAGGTTGACCGATTAATCGGAATGGCCGATTAATTAGGGCCGATTTCAAGTTTTCATAACAATCGGCAATCGGTATTTTTGGACACCAATTTGCCGATTTTTTTTTTTTTTAAACTTTATTTAACTAGGCAAGTTAGTTAACAACACATTCTTATTTTCAATGACGGCCTAGGAACGGTGGGTTAACTGCCTTGTTCAGGGGCAGAACGACAGATTTTTACCTTGTCAGCTCGGGGATTCAATCTTGCAACCTTACGGTTAACTAGTCCAACGCTCTAACCACCTGCTTTACATTGCACTCCATGAGGAGCCTGCCTGTTACGCGAATGCAGTAAGAAGCCAAGGTAAGTTGCTAGCTAGCATTAAACTTATCTTATAAAAAACAATCAATCATAATCACTAGTTAACTACACATGGTTGATGATATTACTAGTTTATCTAGCCTGTCCTGCATTGCATATAATCGATGCGGTGCACATTCGCGAAAAATAGTGTCGTTGCTCCAATGTGTACCTAACCATAAACATCAATGTCTTTCTTAAAATCAATACACAAGTATATACACTGCTCAAAAAAATAAAGGGAACACTAAAATAACACATCCTAGATCTGAATGAATGAAATAATCTTATTAAATACTTTTTTCTTTAAATAGTTGAATGTGCTGACAACAAAATCACACAAAAATAATCATGGAAATCCAATTTATCAACCTATGGAGGTCTGGATTTGGAGTCACACTCAAAATTAAAGTGGAAAACCACACTACAGGCTGATCTAACTTTGATGTAATGTCCTTAAAACAAGTCAAAATGAAGCTCAGTAGTGTGTGTGGCCTCCACGTGCCTGTATGACCTCCCTACAACGCCTGGGCATGCTCCTGATGAGATGGCGGATGGTCTCCTGAGGGATCTCCTCCCAGACCTGGACTAAAGCATCCACCAACTCCTGGACAGTCTGTGGTGCAACGTGGCGTTGGTGGATGGAGTGAGACATGATGTCCCAGATGTGCTCAATTGGATTCAGGTCTGGGGAACGGGCGGGCCAGTCCATAGCATCAATGCCTTCCTCTTGCAGGAACTGCTGACACACTCCAGCCACATGAGGTCTAGCATTGTCTTGCATTAGGAGGAACCCAGGGCCAACCGCACCAGCATTTGGTCTCACAAGGGGTCTGAGGATCTCATCTCGGTACCTAATGGCAGTCAGGCTACCTCTGGCGAGCACATGGAGGGCTGTGCGGCCCCCCAAAGAAATACCACCCCACACCATGACTGACCCACCGCCAAACCGGTCATGCTGGAGGATGTTGCAGGCAGCAGAACGTTCTCCACGGCATCTCCAGACTCTGTCACGTCTGTCATGTGCTCCGTGTGAACCTGCTTTCATCTGTGAAGAGCACAGGGCGGCAGTGGCGAATTTGCCAATCTTGGTGTTCTCTGGCAAATGCCAAACGTCCTGCACAGTGTTGGGCTGTAAGCACAACCCCCACCTGTGGACGTCGGGCCCTCATACCACCCTCATGGAGTCTGTTTCTGACCGTTTGAGCAGACACATGCACATTTGTGGCCTGCTGGAGGTCATTTTGCAGGGCTCTGGCAGTGCTCCTCCTGCTCCTCCTTGCACAAAGGCGGAGGTAACGGTCCTGCTGCTGGGTTGTTGCCCTCCTCCACATCTCCTGATGTACTGGCCTGTCTCCTGGTAGCGCCTCCATGCTCTGGACAATACGCTGACAGACACAGCAAACCTTCTTGCCACATCTCGCATTGATGTGCCATCCTGGATGAGCTGCACTACCTGAGCCACTTGTGTGGGTTGTAGACTCCGTCTCATGCTACCACTAGAGTGAAAGCACCGCCAGCATTCAAAAGTGACCAAAACATCAGCCAGGAAGCATAGGAACTGAGAAGTGGTCTGTGGTCACCACCTGCAGAACCACTCCTTTATTGGGGGTGTCTTGCTAATTGCCTATAATTTCCACCTGTTGTCTATTCCATTTGCACAACAGCATGTGTAATTTATTGTCAATCAGTGTTGCTTCCTAAGTGGACAGTTTGATTTCACAGAAGTGTGATTGACTTGGAGTTACATTGTGTTGTTTAAGTGTTCCCTTTATTTTTTTGAGCAGTATATTTTTAAACCTGCATATTTAGTTAATATTGCCTGCTAACATGAATTTCTTTTAACTAGGGAAAATGTGTCACCTCTGCATGGGTAACGCTGCTTCGATGGTGGCTGTTGTCGATGTGTTTCTGGTTCGAGCCCAGTTAGGAGCGAGGAGAGGGACGGAAGCTATACTGTTACACTGGCAATACTAAAGTGCCTATAAGAACATCCAATAGTCAAAGGTATATGAAATACAAATCGTATAGAAAGAAACAGTCCTATAATTCCTATAATAACTACAACCTAAAACTTCTTACCCGGGAATATTGAAGACTCATGTTAAAAGGAACCACCAGCTTTCATATGTTCTCATGTTCTGAGCAAGGAACTTAAACATTAGCTTTCTTACATGGCACATATTGCACTTTTACTTTCTTCTCCAACACTTTGTTTTTGCATTATTTAAACCAAATTGAACATGTTTCATTATTTATTTGAGGTTAAATTGATTTTATTGATGTATTATATTAAGTTAAAATAAGTGTTCATTCAGTATTGTTGTAATTGTCATTATTACAAATAAATAAAAAAATGTAAAAAAAAAATCGGCCGATTAATCTGTATCGGCTTTTCTGGCCCTCCAATAATCGGTATCTGCGGTGAAAAAATCATAATCGGTCGACCTCCAGTGCAAATCAATAGGATCGTTGGGAATAGTTTCACCTGAGATAGAAAAATGGCTTTACAAGTCCTGCTTTGCTAGAGAACAACCCTACCATGCCCCCCCCCCCCCCAGTTTGTTTCCCATTAGGGAATTGGGCCGTCATTCATAAACATAGAGATGCAGTCATGTCACTGCAGTCATGTGCACTTTTGCATAGACAAAGTAGAAAAGGGAGACAGACATCTTAGCTGGTCTCAGGCAGTTCTGAAATAAGAGCAACTACAGTATCCCAGATACTGAGAAACTTGACTTCTCTTGACCGACATGGTGTGAAGTCATACACACCTGGGTTGTGTCTAGTTGGCACAAAACAAGAGAAAACATTTTGACAGAGTGAAATGGGCAGATACTAGCGGACCTTGTCAAAGGAGAAACAACATTTTAAATGTCTGGAGAGGGTTTTCAAGCAGTGGGTTGATGAATGACTCGGCTGAAGAGGAAATGTAGTTATTTGAGTTAATTTCTCTTTCTTTTTGTCTCTCTTGCTCACTTTTTCCCCAATTACTTTCACATGCATGTGTTGACGTGTTTTTACCTCTGACTACAGTCCCGTGTGGCTCAGTTGGTAGAGCATGGTGTTTGCAACGCCAGGGTTGTGGGTTCGATTCCCACGGGGGACCAGTACGGGGAAGAAAAAAAAAATGTATGAAATGTATGCATTCACTACTGTAAGTCGCTCTGGATAAGAGCGTCTGCTAAATGACTAAAATGTAAAAAAAAAAAAAAAGTAAAACGTCACTGTTTTCGTTCAAATTAAGCTAGGTTTACTAGAACTGGCAACATGCAACGTGTTCTTATACCATGTTTACCCCGCCCCCCCCCCCCACCACACACACCACTGACCCCCAGTGCCACAGACTGAGCTAGCGACACTCCATCGCTAACTACCTTATCCATCCCATTGGCTACCAACCATTAGCGCTATAGCCACGAAACCATCCCTGTGGCCATCCCCTCTTCGTCCCAGACCCTCCTTCTTGATTAACCTATAGCAGCTTCACTGTGGTGGTAGAGCCCCCTATTTGTGTGGGAGCAGACCAGGCCCGAAAGGGTTAAGTGTAGAGGGACTAGAGATAGAAGGGGGGCAGAATGGGAGAGAGTGAACGAGAGAGGGCGTGCTGAGAGCTGCCCCGGTTGCTGGAGCAGTGGCGAGTGAAATGTAGCTATTTATAGACACGTAAGGCTTTCTCTCTCTGCTCTCTCTCTCTCACTCACTCAATCAGACACACACATAGACTCCCAAACAAAAGCACACATTCACAAACCTGCTCAGAGGGCAATTGTTGAGCCTCCTTCTCACTGATCTGACCAAAGTTATCGCTCTAATAGAGTGCCCCTCTTCAGCCCAGCATCCAGGACCTAAACACTACACATCTCGATGACCCTCCACGATATAGCAGCTGTCGACTATACACAACAGACCACCTCTTAATAAGTCATTGATCCTGCTTGGTAGTATACCCCTCTGTTGCGATTGGGTTGAGTTGTGCGTCATTTGCATGTTTTAACCCTTTAGACCCCTTAGTGTGTTGTGAATTCTGTAATGAATGTTTTGTAAGGTTTTTAAAATTTTGCCGGCCCCAGGAAGAGTAGCTAAATACAAAATACAAATAGATTACTGAGAATGTTCAAGATAAAGCTCATTTTCTCACACATTTCAAACAGACATAGATCAAAGAACAAATGACAATTACAAGTTAACTTAGTTTTAAAGAGCACAACCTCTTCTTTAATATGACACCACATTCATGTCAATAGGAATAACACTAATTTTGTCTTCCATTGTGTGAAGACACTCACTATCAAAAACAATTAACACAACAGGACACCCTAGAGTATTTACATTTTAGTACATTTGACTAAATTACTCACTCAAAATGTACCAAGTATATTATGTTATACTTATATTATTTACATATAAATATGTTTAATAAAAAATGTGAACAAAGGACAACAATGATAAAGTATTTCAAAACCCACACAATGTAGGCTATTGGATTGACAAAGATTGTTACTTCTGTAACAATGTAAAAATGCAAACAAGTATTTATTTCAAAATGTAGATAACCTCTCTCTATACGATTTAGTGCGGACCAGGCCTGACACAAAATGTACAAATAGTCTATTTTGACAATAATTCTGTGAATTGGATGTGGTGGCGGACAGGTTGGTCTTAAACACCAGATCTGGAGAAATAAAACAGACACTTTTCAAAACAACTCCAAAAGGGTGAATGGTGGGGGCAGACACACTTGGGGTAGGCTCCCCTCTCGGGCGTGCTCTCCCTCTTCCCCGTGCTCCTCCTCTCACTCTGCTTCCCCCCCCCTGCTTCCTCCTACCCTCCCTCTGTTTCCTTCCCTCACTCTGTTTCCTCTTCTCTCTCTGCAACCTCCTTTCCCTCTTCCTCCTCCTCTCCATGTTCCTCTCCCTCCTCTTCACTCTCATCTTCCTCTCTCTCTCCCTCCACTCCTCTCCCTCTACTTTCCTCTCCCTCCACTGTCCTCTCACACCACTCATCTTTCTCCTCGCTCCACTCCTCTTCCTCCTTGCTCCACATCTCTATCCCTCCAATCATTTCTAACTGCTCTTCATCCTATGCCTTCTGCTGCTGAGCCCTGACTCTCCACATCATATCCCTCGCTTTCACTGACCTAGAGGAACCGAGTAACAGGAATAAAGAACTCTCTGGGAAGAAGGGCAGTGGTGTATGTTTCATGATTAACCACTCATGGTGATTGTGATAACGTACAGAAACTCAAGTCCTTTTGTTCACCCGACCTATAATACCACACAATAAAACCGCATTTCCTTCCAAGAGAATTCTCTTCGGTTATAGTCACAGCCGTGTATATTCCCCCTCAAGCCAATACCACGACGGCCCTCAAGGAACTACACTGGACTTTATGCAAACTGGAAACCATACATCCTGAGGCAGCATATATTGTAGCTGGGGATTTTAACAAAGCAAATTTGAGGAAACGCTTCCAAAGTTATACCGACATATTGACTATAGTACTCGCGCTGGGAAAACACTCGCCCGCTGCTATTCTCTCTCCCCGGGATACCTACAAGGCCCTCCCCCGCCCTCCCTTCGGCAAATCAGATCACAACCCCATTTTACTCCTCCCTTCCTATAGGCAGAAACTCAAACAGGAAGTACCCGCGCTAAGGTCTATTCAACGCTGGTCTGACCAATCGGAATCCATGCTTCAAGATTGTTTTGATCACGCGGACTGGATAATGACATTGGTGTATACACAGACACGATGACTGAGTTCATCAGAAAGTGTATAAGGGATGTTGTTCCCACTGTGACTATTAAAACCTACTCAAACCAGCAACTGTGGCTAGAGGGCAGCATTCACGCTAAACTGAAAGTGTGAACCACCACATTTAACCATGGCAAGGTGCCTGGGAATATGATTGAATACAAACAGTGTATCTATTCCCTCTGTAAGGCAATCAGCCAGGCAAAACGTCAGTACAGAGACAAAGTGGAGTCGCAATTCAGTGCCTCAGACACGAGATGTATGTGGCAGGGTCTACAGACAATCACGGATAACAAAGGGAAAACCAGCCACGTCGTGGACACCGTTGTCTTGCTCCCAGACGAGGTAAACACATTCTTCCCCCGCTTTGAGGATAACACAGTGCCAACGACGCGGCCGGCTCCCAAGGACTGTGACTGTGGGCTCTCATTCTCCATGGTTGACGTGAGTAACACATTTAAGCGTGTTAACCCTCGCAAGGCTGCCGGCCCAGACGGCATCCCTAGCCGCGTCCTCAGAGCATGCGCATACCAGCTGGCTGGAATTTTTTTACAGACATATTAAATCTCTCCCTATCCCAGTCTGCTGTCCCCACTTCCTTCAAGATGTCCACCATTGTTCCTGTACCCAAGAAAGCAAAGATATCTGAACTAAATGACTATAGCCCCATGGCATTCACTTCTGTCATCATGAAGTGTTTTGAGAGGCTAGTTCAGGACCATATCACCTCTACCTTACCTGACATCCTAGACCCACTCCAATTTGCTTACTGCCCCAATATATCCACAGACGATGCAATTGCCATTGCACTGCACACTGCCCTATCCCATCTGGACAAGAGAAATACCAATGTAAGAATGCTATTCATTGACTACAGCTCAGCCTTCAACACCGTAGTACCCTCCAAGCTCATCATCAAGCTCTGGGCCCTGAGTCTGAACCCCGCCCTGTGCAACTGGGTCCTGGACTTCCTGTCGGGCCATCCCAGGTGGTGAAGGTAGGAAACTACACCTCCACTTTGCTGATCCTCAACACAGGGGCACCACAAGGGTGCCTGATTACCAACAATGACGAGACAGCCTACAGGGAAGAGGTGAGGGCCCTGGTGGAGTGTTGCCAGGAAAATAACCTCTCCCTCAACGTCAACAAAACGCTGACCGTGGACTTCAGGAAAAAGCAGAGGGCGCACTCCCCCTATCCACATTGACGGGACTGCAGTGGAGAAGGTGGAAAGCTTCAAGTTCCTCTGCGTACACTTTACTGATAATCTGAAATGGTCCATCCACACAGACAGTGTGGTGTAGAATGCGCAACAGTGCCTCCTCAACTTCAGGAGACTTAAGAAATTTGACTTGGTCCCTAAGACCCTCACAAACTTTTACAGATGCACAATTGAGAGCATCCTGTTGGGCTGTATCACCGCCTGGTACGGCAACCACACCGCCCGCAACCGCAGGGCTCTCCAGAGGGGGGTGCGGTCTGCCCAACGCATCACTGGGGGCACACTGCCTGTCCTCCAGGACACCTACAGCAACTATGTCACAGGAAAGCCAAAAAGATCATCAAGGACAACAACCACCCAAGCCACTGCCTGTTCACCCCGTTATCATCCAGAAGGTGAGGTCAGTACAGGTGCATCAAAGCTGGGACTGAGAGACTGAAAAACAGCTTCTCTCTCAAGGTCATCAGACTGTTAAATAGCCATCACTAGCCAGCTACCTCCCAGTCACTCTACACCCTGCACCTTAGAGGCTGCTGCCCTATATACATAGACATGGAATCACTGGCCACTTTAATAATGGATCACTAGTCTCTTTTTAATAATGTTAACATACAGCTTTACTCATTTCATGTGCATATACTGTATTCTATTCTACTGTATTTTAGTCAATGCCACTCCGACATTGCACGTCGTAATATTGATATATTTCTTAGATCTATTATTTTACATTTAGATTTGTGTGTATTGTTGTGAATTGTTAGATAGTACTGCACTGTTGGAGCTAGGAACACAAGCATTTCGCGAAACTCGCATTAACATCTAAATATGTGTATTTCACCAGTAACATTTGATTTGATTTGATTTAACAGGGGAGGGATAAATAGGATACAGGAACATCATCTCGCTCACCCTCTCACACTGTCTCTCTCTTCCTTCATCTCTTTCTAACATACTGTATACTACATACTTAATCATGAGTATGTGCTGTGATACATACAATATACTATTAGTTCATTTCAGTATACTGTACATTAACAGTATCCTTTCAGTTGCGTGTACTAGCGCTTCGCCTGTCTACCGGAAGTTGAACTGTGCAACTTCTTGCTAGCTTGTTAGCATAACAAATTACTAGCTAGACATCTTACAACTTCATTAACAATGTCCATTGAGAACACACAACAACTATACAACTTAGCTAAGCTAAGAATGACGTTAATAATCAAGTCTATAAACATTGGGTAGTTAGTTTGATAGGATATAGTTAATATACTGGCAAGTTCGATGTATTAGTAGCCAACTAACGTTAGGTAGCTAGGTAACATACCGGAACATACAAGCAACTGCTGTAACGATATGCTATGCGGTTCGTAAGGCTAGCGTAGCTAACAAATTGTCAGCCAACGTAACTTATTTGAAAAGTCATTACTTTATTACATTGCTCAACATTTCTTAAGATGTGTCATAGTTAGTTAAAGCAATTTATTTGTATATGCTTTCGTCGGACTTCGGCTGCATATCTTCCGCCATTTTCTCAAATCTGAATTTTTGTTTTCTGAAGAATTGCATTATGGGCCCTAAAAGCACCGAAATAATGTCCACTGCTTGTATACTTCCTATTTTCGAAAATGTAGTACAACATCCGGGAACTTTTGACATACTAACTATATCCATACCATGACCGATAAGCATACGACAAAAGAGATTTATGTCACAAATAGTACGGTTAGTGTGGCTTGTATAAGTATTCGAACACAGCTACTCTATTCCTAATAATCAACTCTTAGGGGTTTCCATAATAAATTGTGTGATAGTTACACGCCTCCTCTTTCTCTCTCTTTCTCTCGCTCTCGCTCTCTCTAAAACACACACAGCATCATCATGTATACAGCACTTTCAATCAATCAAAATTATTTTATGAAGCCCTTAGTGGCCAGATTGTTTCTCAGTTCATGGTTTGCATATGTACGGTACCAGGCAAAAGTTTGGACACACCTACTCATTCCAGGGTTTTTCTTTATTTTTACTATTTTCTACATTGTAGAATAATAGTGAAGACATCAAAAATATGACATAACACATATGGATTGATGTAGTAACCAAAAAAGTGTTAAACAAATCAGTTGTGCAGCGACACTCCCCATCCAACCTGACAGAACTTGAGTGGATCTGCATAGAAGAATGGGAGAAACTCCCCAAATACAGGTGTGGCAAGCTTGTAGCGTCATACCCAAGAAGACTAGAGGCTATATTCACTGCCAAATGTACTTCAACAAAGTACTGAGTAAAGGGTCTGAATACTTATGTGAATATGATATTTCCTTTTTGTCTTTTTTTAATAAGGCTATAATGTAACAAAATGTGGAAAAAGTCAAGGGGTCTGTATACTTTCTGAATGCACTGTATAGCCTATGCATATCTGTACCTTGCAAACATGAAAAACCATGACCTAAACCCGACAGATTAACACAAATTACTCTCATTTCCATTTCCATTTCGGTGGCTAGTTAGCTGGTTGTCTGTATGGCTAGCTAGTGAAAGTGACAGCTGAGGTTGACACTTTGCGAGCGCTGTCCAAATTTACCGCCACACACAACTTTTCTTGCCTGACAGACTAGCTAGATAGCTATCTAGTTAAAGCAAGCAGCTTGGGCCGTTTCCATATGAATTACATCAGTAGAAATCAGACAAAACAGCCAACTAGTTAGCTGCCTACTGTATATACACAGCTCAACACTGCAACTATTTCCATGAGACAGAGAGCAATCATTTGAACTCCTGCTCCACCGCTGATGTGCTCGCCTGTATCAACCAATTAGTCATGACAGGACTTGCTAGTCAGAGCTATTGCCCAAGTTTCACAGCATCAAACATCGACAACACCAAACATATATCTGCTGTTTACTTATTTCACTCAACCTCGACATCATCGCTTTTCAAAGTGCAAGGACGTGTCCGAATCCGCATCACCAACCAACATGCTGTAGATACAGCCTCTTTCACAGTGAAAAGTCAGTATCTGTCATTATTTTGAGTAAAATAAAGTCAAATGACAGCATACCCGGTTTCTAGTTGATGACAACAGCCATGCGAATATGACAACAGGTTGTTTGCAAGTTCGTTTTGCGATATTGACACAGACACTGTATCATTGTTAGAAAAACAAGGCCGTTCTCGGCCGCTATAGTCATTTAAAGAAAGGCCGTTGACGGCCGCTATGGATTCTAAAGGGTTAATATTAATGCATTTACATCGTGTTGGTCAAAAGGGTCCATGGGAATTCCTAGTAGAATGGATTAGAGAAATCCAAAGCCATGCTTCGCCCCCAAAAAACACCAAGGGAATGATCTAATCTGTAAAATAATTTCACCAGCATCATTTCACAACAGTATTACATCCATGGAGGATCAATACCCTTGTTGCATTAAGTAATGTCTTGAAAAAAATGACAATGGTGATGACCTATGCAAGTTATCATCCTCGGCTTACGCCCGCTACACTGTGTAATCGCTGGGGCATCTCGGTCCCCGTTGACGTCACCGGCGTGAGCGGGGAAGCAGTCATACCGGGTCTAAAACCGCAGGCTCTGAGGGGAATGTAAGACAAATTGTTGTGTGCGTGCCTGTTTGTACCAATTGATGTTTATGGGTGTGTTTGCGCATTTCTGTTTGTTTCTATGTGGGTGCTGGTCTTTACTTCTGGTCCCCCCTCTCTCTCCTGTCCTGGTATATCCGACTATCAAATCCTCCTCCCAGAGTTGTCCCATTAGGAAGGTCACCACCTCCAGTCTAGGCGCAGTCCCGCCCAGGCTCTCTCTCCAAATCCTGGGAAAGCAGGACTGAACTCTTCTCTGGGAGAAAGAAGGTTAGCCTGAGCATCGGAGCCTGCTACGATCAAGCGCCTTGTGTCAATGGGATTGCGGTAAACAAACAAGCTATTCTGGGCCCTATGGAGCATAGGTTCCGGAGCACGCAAGAAAGCCTGTTGATTTTAATTGTATTTAGAGGAAGGGAATTGGTGTAGGAAGCGAGACGTTGTTCCTTTTGTTTCGTTCGAGCCTGGGTGGTGTGTGTGTGTGTGTGTGTGTGTGTGTGTGTGTGTGTGTGTGTCTTTGGTGCCGGCTCAGGGCATTTAATACGGCTCTTTGAAAAGACAAAATGGCTCAAAATACCACATGATGTGTCAGGATGCCATGTTGCGACGGCCTTGTTGAATGGCTCTTTGAACTGCGGCTGTGATCGGGGGCACAAATCAATATCCCTTTAGCTTCGTGACCCTTTGAGGAAAGAGGGAAAGTTTAGCCTGAATGGGTGAGCACAGTCCCTCCCTAAACTCCCATATAGCACATAGTCAACTGGAGATATATGTATCATGTGTCTCAGAGTTGGAGTGTGGATTTAGGATCCGTTTTTGTTTTGTTGATCACAATGAATACGATTTCATGGATGGGGTGAACTAAGATGCTTTTTGTGGCAAGACTAATTGAGAACCAACTTGAGAGCCTAGTTATTGAGAGCCTAGTTGAGACCACTTTTCACTGTAGTCTTATGTCTGAGTCCTCATCATCATCATAATGTGAACATCTTAGCGAGAATTCCTATCCTGAGACGACATTAAAATATGAGCGAATCCAAGAGGTCTCCTACACTGTGTTTTATAACACCAGCACTTGTCAAACGATATCTGCCTAATTACCGTTTCAGTTCTCCTCCAGTGAGGAAAGGCTCTGTTTCATAAAGCAAATCTTATAATTAAAACAACTCCGTGATAGTAATGTGGCTATGGTCTGCTTTCCAGAGAGCTCATCATGACAGCTCTATCATTTCCACATTCCCTCCTCCTCACGGAGTTCAGCAATATGAGGCGGCTTTAGGTGGAGTAATAAGGTTTACACATTATTGTTTGTTTTAAGGAATTGGGAGAGTTCAGTCTTTTCCTACTGATAGAGAGTGGATTTCAGCCAACCTTTTTTTCATTGCACTCAGGAGAAGTTATAAGACATGTTTGTGTTCCTGAAATGTCTCTTTTACGTCAAGTTCCCGTGACGCACAATGATCAAATTGGTCCTCAATATTGACATTGTCATTGGACTGTTAAACCATCTGATCTGGTTTCTGGTGGCCTGCTTTTAAGAAGTGCCAATGACAATCTTGATCTGGAGGACTTTTGTCTAGTCACACGAGTGGATTAAAGCGTCTAAAAAGCTTGTTGACATCAGATTGCATGGGATCAATGCATCCACATATCCACCCATGGGGCTCAAGCAGAAACCCAGCCAACCCTGCTCTGGGCACATATAGACGAGGGAGAGCAAACACACAAGCCTAAACCAGGGATTCCCACACTGGCAATCACTCTTCTGCAACTTTACAGAGTGCGAATACGTATGATTCAGAATCAACATAGGACACTGACTGATTGCTTAGTAGATATATGTATGTTTTGAAGGAAGTGAGGGAGTAAACAAACATTTTGGTGTACAAAATGGAACTGAAGTCAGTCACATAATTCATAGTGTGAAATTAGCTTGACTAAAGCAACGTTTTGGAACTCACTGGTTTTGAAAAGTGGTTACATAAGGACCACTCAAGGAGGATGTTAACAGTGTTCAGGTATATGACAGCTTATGTTACATTTTTGAAACTGTCATGTCCATGTAAAAGTGACACTGTCACCCTGATGTTGTCGAATCGGTTAGATGTTCGTACATGTGCCATTAATCATGTCAACAATCTTTCACTGCCATGCCATCCCCTTTCATCCCAAGCAGTGAAAAAACAGGATAGCACACATACACATAGGTCTGCATACACAAGGCATATAATAATAATAATGATAACGCAGCAATCAACTTGGCGTCAGATGGGAAAGTAATCCTCAGCAAACTCCTCCTAAAACCTGAGTGAGTGAGAGTGATTGCTGATAATCCCCCTTCCTGTTTTACATGAAATCAGCGCCAAAGCCTGAAAGCAATAGAACAAAGTTAACCCAGACTTACTTCTCAGTGCTGCCATCCGACACACAGATCATTTACGGATCTTATTTGTTTTATTGTCTCCATTTCCACTGGTAAAAAACCTGCAAATCTAGGATACGCGTTATGGCACATCCATTTAAACCCCTCTGAGCTTACAATGTAAGTGAATGGCTCCAAACAGTTTGAGCCTCTGTAACTTCAGTTGTGTTTGTGTCGAGTTTCCCAAGGATAGGAGTTGTCTGGGTATGTCATGTACAGTATCCCACATGTTACGCTGAGCCAATAAGAGTTTGGACCTTACACACACTCACACGCACTAGCCTCCAAAATTGAAATGGTCAGTTAGATTGAGGTCAGTGTGCCCTCCCCCCTACCTTCTAGCCTCCCCTACCACCTGTGGGAGCTCCCTCCACTGCCCTGAACCCATGTAACTGTCACGCCCTGACCATAGAGAACCCTCTATGGTATAGTAGGTCAGGGCGTGACTGGGGGTGTTCTATGTTGTTTATTTCTATGTTGGTGGCTTGGTATGGTTCCCAATCAGAGGCAGCTGTTTAGCGTTGTCTCTGATTGGGGATCATATTTAGGCAGCCATTTCCCCACTGTGTTTTGTGTAGGTGCCTGTTTGCATTTCACTGTCTTCACGTTTCGTTTGATCATTTATTGTTTTTGTATTTTGCTGAAGTTTCACGTTATAATAAAGATGTGGAACGCGACTCACGCTGCGTCTTGGTCCAATCATTACGACGATCGTGACAGTAACACCCATGCACAGAGCAGCTGCCAAAAGCAGTGTTACGCAATGAAAGTTGCAAGGGGAGGGGGGGGGGGGACGAATCTCAGAAGGTACAGTATTGACGTCAGAGAGACCGCCACATATAAGAAATGATTGGCTAATTACTCAATGTGCTGGGGTATTGTCAAATGCTCCGGCTTGCATGGAGCGCTCCAAAGGCGGGTCTTTGTTTTCAGGCCTGGCAGTCTCTCTCCTCTCCAGACCCTCTCTTTCACACACTGCCCTACCTACATTTTGCATTTTAGTCATCTAGCAGACGCTCTATCCAGAGCCATTTACAGTAGTGAGCGCATACATTTTGTGGAAAGTAAAGAGTGGAGACAGCAGGCCTGTTTTGATTCCTTCTCATACCCTTTGGCCTTGTTACTGTGCCTGGAATTCCACGATTGCCTTTTAGGGGACCGTCTTCTCCTGACTCCTGAGCTGACATACTATCTAGGGCCTTAAAGGGGCAGTCTGCAGTTGCAAAATCAATGTACCAATTGATTCTTGAAGAATATGAGCTTAGTTCAATTGTTGTACCCTATAAGAATCCAAAGTATGAGCTTGTTTTACTCCAATTTTTGTAATCAAAGTAAATGTAAACAAACACTATAATTATAGCCTCAAAACATGCTTAAAATGATAATTTCTATATCATAGTCCTTGCATCCATAGCTCTGTCTATGAATTTGAGAGTGGTTACATTTCTCCAGCCCCATCCCTCAGCTTTTTACCAAAACCGAGGCAGGGAGTACCCTCCGTTTTGTATCAACTGCGGATTGCGGCTTTAAATTCACAAGCAAATTAAGCGTTGGAAAGTGGATTGCATCACAATCTGTAAAATGCAAAACAACTGGGCCACCTCATCATTTTTGGATGAGTGTTCATTTTCGGAGGCATGCTCTCCAAAAAGGTGGACAAACAGTTTACATTTTTACATTTGTGTCATATCCTCTTTCCATGCTTATTGAGTCCAAATTGTAGGAGTTGAAATAACAAGGGGAATAGACATGTAATGAGAGGTTTTTGTTTGACTCTAGTCTGCTTCTGTAGGAAAATCAATGGCTACGTTCCGATTCTCTACCATTCTCCCAAAGTGTGGACTGGTATGCCCCCCTCGTGGGTTTAAAAGGAATGGACTGGTCTAAGAAATATGGTGGAAACTCCATCCAGCCATACTTGCACCAGTCCCTTCATTTTAAATGCATGATGTCACACCCTGATCTGGTTCACCTGTCATTGTGATTGTCTCCACCCCCTCCAGGTGTTGCTTATTATCCCCGGTGTATATATCCCTGTGTTTCCTGTCTCTCTGTGTCAGCTTTGTCTTGTTTGCCAAGTCAACCAGCGGTTTTCCTTGCTCCTATTTTTTTCCCCACAGTCTCTGTTTCTAGTCCTCCTGGTTTCGACCCTTGCCTGTCCTGACTCCGAACCCGCCTGCCTGACCACTCTGCCTGTTCTGACTACCAGCCTACCTATCCCCTTGCACTGTTTTTGGACTTGGATCTGGTTTCTGACCCCTGCCTGGACTGACCTCGAGACTGTCTATCATCTGGTACTGTTTGGACTCTGACCTGGTTTATGAACTCTCGGTTGTCCCCGACCTTCCTTTGCCTACTCCCTTTGTTATAATAAATATCGGAGCTCTACCATTTGCCTCCTGTGTCTGCATTTGGGTCTCGCCTTGTGCCCTTATGAGCGAACAAGTACACAATTCTGGAGAAGGGTAAAGAATCAGAACACTTTAAATATTTTATACTGGTATGTTCACTGCTGTTAGCAATACATACTGTAGTCCAATCTGAATGCAACTTTTGCAAGCATGGTACGCCAATGCAGAAAAAGCCATCTCGCAATAAGTCAACGTCAGGGTCTTCGCTTCCATTCCACCACGTGCATTGGTTTTGCGTGGTTATGGTTGGGGGATTGGTTGTGTGTGGGGGAGGAGGGGGGAATTGTGCTCTAAATGGAGAGTGAGTGGAACACAGATTTTCTGCGCTAGGAATGGCTTTAAACTTCTCCCGTGGATGCATTTCATTAGAGAGCCAGCCCTGATATTTCCCCAGTGGTGGAAGGGGTAAGAGGGAGAGACTCAACACTGGGTATTCAACAATCTTCCTCTTGTCTGTTGTGCAGAGACTCCATAGAACACTAGTGACACTAAGTCCGCATTGTTTCCATGAACACTGGTTTTTTTTCATGTCCTGTCTCTTTACTGATAATATAGGAATTGCATGTGCATCTCATCCATACTCAACATAACCCACCATATCGTCGGTGCTTGTATTGTAGCAATGGGGTATGACTGATGGAGGGGTAAAAAGGGAAGAACAGCCAGTCAGCCCTGTGGTGTCGGCGTGGTGTCGGAGTGCCGGGCTAAGGCGTGTTGCTTAACCCGGGAGGCTTGGCGGGCAGTTGTTTGTGTTCTGCCGCCTGGCTGGGCACCACGACACAGCCTGAGGACCTATTCTTGTGGGATCTGGGGGCATGAGTCGCTCTCTCCTTCCACAAGCACCTGGGGCTGTGGGTTGCAGAGTTCCTCCCTACCCCAACCTCCCCCCACTTGGTCTGCTCCATCACAGAGTGGGTGTGGAGAGAAAGGCACAGTCTGTCTAATGCCAATAACCTATTTGAGCTGTTAGTAGCATTGTTCCAACGTGGCATGGTACAACATTCCACATTAGTATTTTTACAAAGGGGAAACCGCTGCTGAACTTGATGGCGTAACCAGGGTTGCAGCGACGCAGCCAGCTGTTTGTTTTACCAGCTCTCTCTCTCTTCTCCCCCCCTACCCCTCCCCTTTACCAAGACTTTGCCGATATTGGAAAAAACATGGGTTTGATCATTGCAGTAACAGCCTAAACCAGTACCATCTAAGAGCTCAGAATTTCCCCCAACGGGCTTGTCGTCGTGTCCGTGAGAGCGGTGCCTGTGCGCGGCAGGTAGCCTAGCGGTTAAGAGTGATGGGCCAGTAACCACTGGTTCGAATCTGCTGTTCTGCCCACTTAACCCCCAACAACAACTGCTCCCCTGGGCGCCGATGATGTTGACGTCGATTAAGGCAGCCCCCCGCACCTCTCTGGTTCAGAGGGGTTGGGCTAAATGTGGAAGACACATTTCGGTTGAATGCATTCAATTGTGCAACTGACTAAGTATCCCCTTTCACATGTGAGAATGTAATTTGTTAGTACGTTTCTGTGTGCTGTATGTGGGTATTGGTGATTTAGTAACTAGGTGGATGTGGTATGTGTGTGCCTGGAAAGCACAGACCCACTGTTAATGGTCTGGATAACTCGGGCTATGTAGGTTATGTCTTTTAATCAGAACTCTGCCTGGATACCAAATTTTTTTATTTAACCTTTTAACTAGGCAAGTCAGTTGAGAAAAAATTCTTATTTACAATGACAGTCTAGGAACAGTGGGTTAACTGCCTTGTTCAGGGGCAGAACGACAGATTTCTACCTTGTCAGCTCAGGGATTCAATCCAGCAACCTTTCGGTTACTGGCCCAATGCTCTAACCACTAGGCTACTTGCCGCCCCCAGATGGTGGATTCTTTCCAGAGAAGTGCCTGTAGATTAGAGAGTCCGACACACACACACACACACACACACACACACACACACACACACACACACACACACACACACACACACACACACACACACTGAACTGAACAGAACCTTTACAATCGAGTGCATTTCTGTTTTGATTATTCATGCCTTGTCATCTAAGATGAGTCACATTCATAAGAATGTGAACGTGTAGTATTCAGCATTTGTGTGTGAGAGCGTGTCATCTAACGCGGGCTGAGAGGGTGATTGGTGTGTGTGTGTCAACGAGCTGAATGGCGTGTTCACTCAGGGAACAGAGGAAGTGGATCACACTTCCTGTTTGTCTCACCGACGTGTACCAGCCTACAGACATGATTCACCATAGCATACAGGGCTGTGGCGGACATGGTATTTCTAAATAATCTACAGTAGCATCCTAGAATTCTATTTAAGTGATAATGCCCGAGAAGCTAGTGTTTGGAGGATATATTGGCACGGTTTGCTGGCCTGAGACAAAGTCTCGGGCCTAACAACACCCGTGCCAATATATCCTCCAAACACCAGCTTCTCGGGCATTATCACTTAAAAACAATTCTAGAATGCTACTGTAGATTACTGTGAATTTTCAAAATAAAGCAAATTTTCTCATATTTCAATCAAATGGACATACAGTAGCTCCAAAACAAATAACAACTGACAATTAAAGCTTAATGTCACGGGTGTCATAGGGTGTAGACCAAAACGCAGCGGGAAAATGTATACTCATCTTCTTTTTATTAGGGAAGAAGGAAACCACAAACAACATATACAAAAACAAACGAACTAGACAGTCTCGTCAGGCACACAGCTAAACAAGAAACAATCTCCCACAATTCCCAAAACAAACACATTCCTATTTATAGGACCTTCAATCAGAGGCAACGATAGACAGCTGCCTCCAACTGAAGGCCCGAACACCAATTAGCTAAACATAGAATTACAAACGACTAGACTGAACATAGAAATAAACTAACATAGAACAATAACCAAAACCCTGGACTAATAAATCAAATACCCCTCTACATACACAACCACCCCGAACCATATAAACCAAATACCACCTCTACATGAACACATACACAAACACACCCTAAACCACATAAAACAAATACCCCCTGCCACATCCTGACCAAACTATAAGAACAAATAACCCCTTTACTTGTCAGGACGTGACAGTTAACTTAGTTCTAAAGAGCACAACCTCTTCTTTAATATTACACCACATTCATGTCAATAGGAATAACAATAATTTTGTCTTCCATTGTGTGAAGACACTCACTATCAAACACTCAACAACAAAAAACCTAAAGTATCTAAATTATAGTAAATTTGACTAAATTACTCACTCAAAAGGTACCATGTATAATATATTATACTTATAAATATTACTTACCGTAAATTCCGGAATTTAAGCCGCAACTTTTTTCCCAGGCTTTGAACCTCACAGCTTAAACAATGACGCGGCTAATATATGGATTTTTCCCGCTTTCAATTTTTTTTTTCTCCAAAAAAACACATTCTGTGACGTGCTCAGTTTTTTGGCGGCATGAAGCTTTCATTAGACCAATGAAATTGAAATTGCCGAACGGGTTAAGGTCAAACAACTTTTTTGTTTACTGTTTAGATTAAATCGAGCGCTCTCAAACTTCCCATCATTCTGATTACGGTAGTCATTTTGTCACCCTCATCATGGCAAAGACACGGAGAAATGCATATGATGCAGCTTTCAAGTTGAAGGCGATTGATCTGGCTGTTGGAAAAGGAAATAGAGCTGCTGCACGGGAGCTTGGTCTTAATGAGTCGATGATAAGACGTTGGAAACAGCAGCGTGAGGAATTGACTCAGTGCAAAAAGACAACTAAAGCTTACTGCTAATTCTTTATTTTTTGTTACAAGCCGTGTTTCGTTAAAGCCTATTTATTTTTGTTACAAGCTGTGTTTCGTTAAAGCCTGTGTAGAAGTTCAATGTACCGGTAGGCACCTGTGGCTTATAGACATGTGCGGCTTATTTATGTTCAAAATATATATATTTTTTAAATTCAGTGGGTGCGGCTTATATTCAGGTGCGCTTACTAGTCCGGAAATTACGGTACATAAATGTATTTTTCAAAAATGTATCCAAAATGTGTCCAGAGGACAACATTTAGAAACTTTCAAAACCCACACAAAGTATGCTATTTGATTTGACAACGATTCTTACTTCTGTAACAATGTCAAAATGCAAACAACTATTGGGAGACTATTTCAAAAACCTCTCTCAATAAGATTTAGTACAGACTAGGCCTGACACAAAATTTTGAAATAGTAGCCTACTTTGACAACATTTCAGTGAATGCAACAAGTATTAGAAAGAGACAAAGAGAGAAGATACAAAACACAACTCTTCAGAGACAACGATTTTTGTAAGACAAATTCAGATTTCACACTGTCACTTTAGTGTTTGCATTTAGCCTTCAACATGTCATGGAACTTCTGGAAGCACGGCCCCATCCTGCAATGTGGCACAGAACATGTAGAGCACCCAAAGGAGGTTTTGTGGACTTGGGGCAGACACACACCATGGAAACGTAGGTTCCCCTCTTGGGTGTGCTCTCCCTCTGCTTCCTCCTCTCTCTCTGCTTCTTCCTCGCCCTCTTCTTCCTCCTCCTCTCCATATTCTCCCTCCACTCTCTTCTCCCTCTTCTTCACTCTCCACTTCCTCTCTCCCTATACTCTCCTCTTCCTCTCACCCTCCACTCTCCGCTTGCTCCACTCCACCTTCCTCGCTCCACATCTCTATCCCTCCAATCATCTCTAACTCCTTTTCCTCCCTGCCTTTTGCTCCTGAGCACTGACTCTTCACATATCTTCTTTCGCTTTCACTGACCTAGAGGATCTCTCTCTCAAATCAAATCAAATGTTTTTTGTCACACGTGCCGAATACCTTACAGTGAAATACTTACTTACAAGCCCCTAACCAACAATGCAGTTTAAAAAATACTAATAAGAAATAAAAGCAACAAGTAATTAAAGAGCAGCAGTAAAATAACAATAGCGAGACTATATACAATGGGTACCGGTGCAGAGTCAATGTGCGGGGGCACCGGTTAGTTGAGGTAATGGAGGTAATATGTACATGTAGGTAGTGTTATTAAAGTGACTATGCATAGATATTAACAGAGAGTAGCAGTGGCATAAAATAGGGGGCGGGGGGTGGGCAATGCAAATAGTCTGAGTAGCCATTTGATTAGATGTTCAGGAGTCGTATGGCTTGGGGGTAGAAGCTGTTTAGAAGCCGTGCGGTAGCAGAGAGAACAGTCTATGACTAGGGTGTTGCCATACCAGGCAGTGATGCAACCAGTCAGGATGCTCTTGATGGTGCAGCTGTAGAACCTTTTGAGGATCTGAGGACCCATGCCAAATCTTTTCAGTCTCCTGAGGGGTAAAAGGTTTTGTCGTGCCCTCTTTTCACGACTGTCTTTGTCTGCTTGGATCATGTTAGTTTGTTGGTGATGTGGACACCAAGGAACTTGAAACTCTCAACCTGCTCCACTACAGCCCCGTCAATGAGAATGGGGGCGTGCTCGGTCCTCCTTTTCCTGCAGTCCACAATCTTCTCCTTTGTCTTGATCATGTTAAGGGAGAGGTTGTTGTCCTGGCACCACACGGCCAGGTCTCTGACCTCCTCCCTATAAGCTGTCTCGTCGTTGTCGCTGATTAGGCCTACCACTGTTGTGTCATCGGCAAACTTAATGATGGTGTTGGCGTCGTGCCTGGCCATGCAGTCAAGAGTGGACAGGGAGTACAGGAGGGGACTGAGCACGCACCCCTGAGGGGCCCCCGTGTTGAGGATCAGCATGGCGGATGTGTTGTTACCTACCCTTACTACCTGGGGGAAGCCCATCAGGAAGTCCAGGATCCAGTTGCAGAGGGAGGTGTTTAGTCCCACGGTCCTTAGCTTATTGATGAGCTGAGCTGTAGTTAATGAATAGCATTCTCTTTTGTCCAGGTGGGAAAGGGCAGTGTGGAATGCAATAGAGATTGCATCATCTATGGATCTGTTAAGGCGGTATGCAATTTGGAGTGGGTCTAGGGTTTCTGGGATAATGGTGTTGATGTGAGTCATGACCAGCCTTTCAAAGCACTTCATGGCTACAGACTTGAGTACTACGGGTCGGTAGTCATTTAGGCAGGTTACCTTGGTGGTCTGCTTGAAACATGTTGGTATTACAGACTCGGACAGGGAGAGTTTGAAAATGTCAGTGAAGACACTTGCCAGTTGGTCAGCGCATGCTCGCAGTACACGTTCTTGTGCTCTGTCTGGCCTTGCGACCTTGTGAATGTTGACCTGTTTAAAGGTCTTACTCACATCGGCTGCGGAGAGCGTAATCACACAGTTGTCCGGAACAGCTGGTGCTCTCATGCATGTTTCAGTGTTATTTGCCTTGAAGCGAGCCTAGAAGTAGTTTAGCTCGTCTGGTAGGCTTGTGCCACTGGGAAGCTCTCGGCTGTGCTTCCCTTTGTAGTCTGTAATAGTTTGCAAGCCCTGTCACATCTTATGAGCTTTGGAGCCGGTGTAGTACGATTAGATTTTAGTCCTGTATTGATGCTTTGCCTGTTTGATGGTTAGTCGGAGGGCATAGCGGGATTTCTTATAAGCTTCTGGTAGTTTAATCTTCCTTGTAGGTCGTCGATTTTATTTTCCAATGATTGCATGTTAGCTAGTAGAAAGAAAGGCAGTGGGGGTTTATTCGATCACCCACGATTTCTCAGAAGGCAGCCCGACCTCTGTCCGCTTTTCTCCGTCTTCTCTTCACGCAAATGACGGAGATTTGGGCCTGTTCCCTTGAAATCAGTATGTCCTTCACGTCGCGTTTTTTGGACTCGTTAAAGGAAAAAAAAGTTTCTGCCAGTTCGTGGTGAGTAATCCCTGTTCTGATGTCCAGAAGTTATTTTTGGTCATAAGAGACAGTAGCAGCAACATTATGTACAGAATAAGTTAAAAAATAAGTTAAAACAAGACAAAAAAATGAAGAAAAAAACACAGTTGGTTAGGAGCTCGTAAAATGTCAGCCATCTTCTCCGGTGCCATCACCTCTCACACTTTCTCTTTCTTCCTTCCTCTCTTCTTAGCCGTACCCACTCTTCCTAATAAAGGAGTTTCCATAATAAATTGTGTGATACAGTTTCACACCTCCCATTCTCTCTCTCTCTCTCTCTCTCTCTGTCTCTCTCTCTCTCTGTCTCTCATCAACTCTTGCTTTCTTGCTTGAAAATCTAACTACAGAGTTCGCCAATGCTAGCTGATTAGTTACGAAGCTGGGACAGTTTCCAAATGAATTGCATCGGTAGAAACAGGACAAAACAAGCAACTTGTTAGCTGGGTATGTAAACAAATATCCAACTCATCATATGAGCTCCACTGCGTGGGTATCTACCCTAACATGACAGCTAAGCTGTCAAATAATAGGAAAGCGAGGCAATGCATAGCCTATGAATATCTGCACCTACAGTAGCAAACATGACAGACCATAACCTAAGTCCAACAGATAAACATGAATTACTCTAGCCTTCATTTCGGTGGCTAGTTAGCTGGTTGTCTGTATGGCTAGCTAGTGAAAGTGACAGCTGAGGTTGACGCTTTGTGAGAGCAGCTAAAATGTACTGCTACACACAACTGTTCTTCCCTGACAGACTACTTAGCTCGCTAGCTAGCTATAGCAAGCAGCTTGGGCCGTTTCCTTAAGTATTACATCGCTAGAAACAATACAAAACAACCAATTAGTTAGTTGCAGTGTTTAACTGTATATAGTCAGCTATTTCCATGAGACTGCGAGCAATCATTCGAGCTCCATCTCTGATGTGCTCGCCTGTACCAAACAAGTTATCATGACATGACAGGACTTGCTAATCTGAGAGCTATTCCCTAAGTGTCACAGCATCAAACATTGACAGCACAAAACATATCTGCTGTATACTTATTTCACTCACCTTGAAAATCATCACTTTTCAAAGTGCAAGGATGTGTCTGAATCCGTATCACCAACCAACATAGAGATACAGCCTCTTTGACAGTGAAATGTCGTGTTCGCTTTGGTGCTGTCATTTTGAGAAAAAAACGTTGAAAAGTCAATTGACCGTATACCCTATTTCTGGTTTCTGGTTGATGACAACAACCACGCGAATACGACGACAGGTTGTTAGCAAGTCAATTTTGCGATATTGACACAGATATTATTGTAGTTAGAAAAACAAGGCCGTTCCCGGCCTCTATAGTAATTTAAAGAAAGGCCGTTGACGGCCGCTATGTGTTCTAAAGAGTTAAGACAACGTAATAATTCCATGCGGAAGCGTTAAAAAAAAACACATTAATTGGACCAGCGCCGTTGCTGATTCTACAGGATTAGCATTGAAAACATGACCAGCGGTTGGGAAATTAAGTAATAAAGTGGCTCTAGATAAAAATATTACTGAATAGAAATGACAGTAAAACAGTTACAGTATGCTATGTGTTTGCTGAGTAGTTCGCTAAAATTCACTATGATTGTGATTATTTTCCACTTTCTTTTTGAACTGCTAACATTCGCTTCCAGTCATTTTTGCTGCGGCACTGGTCCAATGAATGTTTATTTTCTAGCGTTCCGCATGCAATTACTACATTGTCTAAACGTGGATTTCTTCGACCTAGTTGCGAGTGTACCCATGAGTTTACAAGTCAATTTGCCAGGGTTAGAGGTTCCAATACTGTTCTATTCATTCTATTTCTACAGTTAAAGGCGGATGTTTACATACACTTAGGTTGGAGTCACTAAAACTTGTTTTTCAACCATTCCACAAACTTCTTGTTAACAAACTATAGTTTTGGCAAGTCGGTTAGGACATCTACATTGTGCATGACACAAGTAATTTTTCAAACAATTGTTTACAGACAGATTATTTCACTTATAATTCACTATATCACAATTCCAGTGCGTCAGAAGTTCACATACACTAAGTTGACTGTGCCTTTAAACAGCTCGGAAAATTCCAGAAAATGATGTCATGGCTTTAGAAGCTTCTGATAGGCTAATTGATATAATTTGAGTCAATTGGAGGTGTACCTGTGGATATATTTCATGGCTTACCTTCAAACGTAGTGCCTCTTTGCTTGACATCATGGGAAAATAAAAAGAAATCAGCCAAGACCTCAGAAAAAGAAACTGTAGACCTCCACAAGTCTGGTTCATCCTTGGGAGCTCATTTCCAAATGCTTGAAGGTATCACGTTCATCTGTACAAACAATAGTACGCAAGTACAAACACCATGGGATAACGCAGCCGTCATACAGCTCAGGAGGAGATGCGTTCTGTCTCCTAGAGATGAACGTACTTTGGTGCGAAAAGTACAAATCAATCCCAGAACAACAGCAAAAGACCTTGTGATGATGCTGGAGGAAAGAGGTAGAAAAGTATCTATATCCACAGTAAAACAAGTCCTATATTGACATAACCTGAAAGGCCACTCAGTAAGGAAGAAGCCACTGCTCCAAAACTGCCATAAAAAAGCCAGACTACGGTTTGCATCTGCACATGGGGACAAAGATCGTACTTTTTGGAGAAATGTCCTCTGGTCTGATGAAACAAAAATAGAACTGTTTGGCCATAATGACCATCATTATGTTTGGAGGAAAAAGTGGGAGGCTTGTAAGCCGAAGAACACCATCCCAACCGTGAAGCACGGGGGTGGCAGCATCATGTTGTGGGGGTGCTTTGCTGCGGGAGAGACTGGTGCACTTCACAAAATAGATGGCATCAAGAGGCAGGAAAATGATTTGGAAATATTGAAGCAACATCTGAAGATATCAGTCAGGAAGTTAAAGCTTGGTCGCAAATGGGTCTTCCAAATGGACAATGACCCCAAGCATACTTCCAAATTTGTTGCAAAATGGCTTAAGGACAACAAAGTCAAGGTATTGGAGTGGCCATCACAAAGCCCTGACCTCAATCCGATATAATTTTTTGGGGCAGAACTGAAGAAGCGTGTGCGAGCAAGGAGGCCTATAAACATGACTCAGTTACACCAGCTCTGTCAGGAGGATTGGGCCAAAATTCACCCAACTTATTGTGGGAGGCTTGTGGAAGGCTACCCGAAACGTTTGACCCAAGTTAAACAATTTAAAGGCAATGCTACCAAATACTAATTGAGTGTATGTAAACTTCTGCCTCACTGGGAATGTGATGAAAGAAATAAAAGCTGAAATAAAGCACTGTCTACTATTATTCTGACATTTCACATTCTTAAAATAAAGTGGTGATCCTAACTGATCTAAAACAAGGAATTTTTACTAAGATTAAATGTCAGGAATTGTGAAAAACTGGTTGTCTGTTTCTTTTCATTCACTCATCTGTGGTCGCCTCTTTCTTTGAAGTATGGATGGGCACAGTTAATCGAATATCTGGATATCCGAACGGACATTAGTATTCAATTACTTGAGTGAGTGTTCATTTTTGGAGAATCTTCTACTTTAACAACAAAAACCTTTGTCTATGTGAAATTATCCTTGTGACATTTTTACCAACAAGTATGACATTTCAAATTCTTAATTTAATAAAACAACAAGCTTTTGAATGTAGTATTTATAACGTTGCATTGAGCTACTGCTTCACATTTAGCCCTCCAGGCTGTCCTGACATTGGTATGCTATTTTGCCCACTCAAATAGCAACGGAGGTTCCACTATAACTGACCAGATCAATGCAAAATACTTTTTGTAACAGAACCAGTTCTATCATGCCAAAAATCTGACTTCTCTTTTTCTGTTTCTGTTAGCCAACCCACCAGAGAAAAGCAGATGTCTACTGTTTACCTCTGCCATGTGCATTTGCGTGATTCTGATTGGTCGAGAAAGTGGAGAACGTTTAAAAATTATTATTTTTTAAATCACTATCTGGACATCCAAAAATATGTCATGATACTCATTGAATAGTAAAATAATGTCAAATGCCCAACCCTACTCTGAAGAAACAGAATCCACCCTCTGAAAAGAACACAGTAAGCATTCGACACAGAAAAAGATTGAGTGAAAAACGGAAACAGAGAGGTAGAGAGACATGGTAACTCTGTGTAGTTCTCGCTTTCTAACAGTCTCAAGTCTGTAGATGGGAAAACTAAGCCTCGAGGCAAGGTTTATTGTCCTTGTCCAAGGTTTACTGTTGAAAAGAGATTATACTCTCCTCATCTCCCTCACTCTCTCCCCTGCCTATCTCCTCTCTGCCTCTCCTCTTCCATCTCCTTCTTCCCCTCCCCCTCACCCCCTCCACCTCTACCCCCACTCCGCATCCTCTCTCTTTCCCCTTGCTCTCTCCCCTCTCCCCCACTCTGTTTGAGCCATGAGCCTAGCCCATGTTAATGCTAACCCCTCCAGACAGGATGATGGCCGGCTGATGGATACCTGCTAGAGGGGCCTTCTCCTCAGCCCCCCGACCAAAAGAATGCCCCTTCCCTCCTAATATCCCGTTTGTCATCCAGTGTCCTCAACTCCTCTAGCTCTTCTCCTACTAGCCTACAGTCCCCTCCCATCTTAGAGACGAGCAATGATGAAAGCCTTGAGACAGAGTGAGGCTGGGTGTGGCGTCTCATCTGGACTAGGAATGTCTCTAGGGGCCGCTAAGTAGTTTGTAAACATGTCTGAAACATAAACAAAGGGTTTTAGTGGAGGGGTGTGTAGAGGAGTCTGACAGAGCAAGCATTGTGTGTGTGTGTCTGTGGATCTATGGAAAGGTCAAAAAGAGAGCTCTGGTCCCAAAACAACTCTTAGCCCCTTTCCTTTTTCTGTTTGCAGATGAGATCTGAAATGCATTTCCCCTAAAACCGTTGGGAGGCTGGGTGGAGCTATCACCATATTGGTTACATATGTCCGGTTCTTTCAGATCTGGTTAACTACCTGAGTTGTGTAGATTGGTCAGGCGGCCATCATGGTTGGGTTGTCCAGTCTGGTTTGCACCTGGGAGACAGGTTGGTCACCATGTGTTGGTTGTACAGTAGACTGGTTGATTCTGGGAGGGAGGGAGGGAGGAAGGCAGGGGAGAGAGGGAGGTGGAGAGGAGAGGGGCAGCTTGGCTTCCTGTTCTGTGGTCTAACCGGTTTAAGTGTGGGCTGCTGGAGTGTTGAGGTGAATGGTGTATCGCGCGTGTGTTTGTCTCTGTCTGAATGTGTGTTGGAGTGGGGGGCTCCATTTGAACTACACCAGCTGTGTGCCCAGTGGGGTGGTCTCGCCTGGCAGGTGTGCCCCACAACCCCCCCCCCCCCTCTACTTCCTGCCCGACCAGCCTGTCTCCTGCCAGTGTGGTCAACTTGGCATAGATACCCCTCACTGGCCATACGGAGCACATGCAAATCTATCCACATACACAGACATAAAGTATACACACCGTATACACAAGTCTTTACATACACACACACACACACACACACACACACAGACACACACACACACACACACACACACACACACACACACACACACACACACACACACACACACACACACACACACACACACACACACACAGACACAGACACAGACACACACACACACACACACACACACACACACACAGAATACGCTTCTTTATCCAGAAATGCTTTCTCTTACATCAACCACTACTCCACCAACACGGCATAATGCATCTACTACCATATCCATCATAGTTCCCTGAGCATTACTCTTATTCTAAAAGCAGACTGTCTTTCTCTCTTAAAAGCACATCTTGTGCATTGCAGTCGGGACAGGTACTCAGAACAACACTTACGGACTGGTCAGCTTGGAGAAGTAATTTTTATTGGTACCGTATTGAAGTGCTGAGAAGACATCAGTGTTGACATCTACAGTACATTACATCTAAAAGCAAGAACTGACCCCCAGTCAGTTGGCCATCAAATGTTATTGGTCACATACACATGGTTATCAGATGTTATTGCGAGTGTAGCGAAATGCTTATGCTTCTAGATCCGACAGTGCAGCAGTATCTAACAGGTAATATCAGCAATTCCACAACAAAACCTAATACACACAATCTAGTAAAGGAATGGGATAAGAATATATGTATTTTTTGCCTTCCTGTAACATCGGGTGTTGTAGGTGTCCTGCAGGGCAGGTAGTTTGTCCCCGGTGATGCGTTGTGCAGACCCCACCACTCTCTGGAGAGCCCTGCGGTTGTGGTCGGTGCAGTTGCCGTACCAGGCGGTGATACAGCCCGACAGGATGCTCTCAATTGTCCACCTGTAAACGTTAGTGAGGGTTTTCGATGACAAGCCACATTGTTTCAGCCTCCTGAGGTTAAAGAGGCTCTGTTGTGCCTTCTTCACCACACTGTCTGAGTGGGTGGACCATTTCAGTTTGTACACCGAGGAACTTATGTACACCGAGGAACTTAAAACTTTCCACCTTCTCCACTGCTGTCCCGTCGATGTGTATAGGGCGGTGCTCCCTTTGCTGTTTCCTGAAGTCCACGATAATCTCTTTTGTTTTGAGTGAGAGGTTATTTTCCTGAAACCACAATCCAAGAGCCCTCACCTCCTCCCTGTAGTCTGTCTCGTCATTGTTGGTAATCAAGCCTACCACTGTTGTGTTGTCTGCAAACTTGATGATTGAGTTGGAGGCGAAGCATGGCCATGCAGTCGTGGGTGAACTGGGAGTACAGGAGGGGGCTGAGAATGCACCCTTGTGGGGCCCCAGTGTTGAGGATCATTGGAGTGGAGATGTTGTTTCCTACATTCACCACCTTGGGGCGGCCCGTCAGGAAGTCCAGGACCCAATTGCACAGGCCGGATTCGAGACCCAGGGTCTCAAGCTTAATGATGAGTTTGGAGGGTACTATGGTGTTGAATGCTGAGCTGTAGTCAATGAACAGCATTCTTACATAGGTATTCCTCTTGTCCAGATGGGATAGGGCAGTGTACGGTGTGATGGCGATTGCATCGTCTGTGGACCTGTTGGGGTGGTAAGCAAATTGATGTGGGTCTAGGGTGACAGGTAGGGTGGAGGTGATATGATCCTTGACTAGTCTCTCAAAGCACTTCATGATGACAGAAGTGAGTGCTATGGGGCGATAGTCATTTAGTTCAATTACCTTTGCTTTCTTGGGTACAGGAACAATGGTGGCCATCTTGAAGCATGTGGGGGACAGCAGACTGGGATAGGGATTGATTGAATATGTCCGTAAACACACCAGCCAGCTGGTCTGCACATGCCATGAGGACGTGGCTAGGGATGCCGTCTGGGCCGGCAGCCTTGCGAGGGTTAACACGTTTAAATGTTTTACTCACGTCGGCCATGGAGAACAAGAGCCCACAGTCTTTCGTAGACGGCCGAGTCGGTGGCACTGTATTATCCTCAAAGGGAGCAAAGAAGGTATTTAGTTTGTCTGGAAGCAAGATGTCGATGTCTGCGACGGGGCTGGTTTTCTGTTTGTAATCCGTGAAGATTGAAGATGGCGACGACAGAGATGGTTGCCTCGCTTTGCGTTCTTAGGAAACTATGCAGTATTTACATTTTTTTTATGTATTATTTCTTACATTGTTACCCCAGGGTTATTACATACAGCAGGGAAGAACTATTGGATATAAGAGCAACGTCAACTTACCAACATTACGACCAGGAATATGACTTTCCCGAAGCGGATCCTCTGTTCAGATCACCACACAAGACAATGGATCTGATCCCAGTAGGCAACCCAAAACAACGGCGCCGCAAAAGGGGCAGACAGAGCGGCCTTCTGGTCAGGCTCCGTAGACGTGCCCATCACTCACCGCTCCCGAGTATTCTACGCGCCAATGTCCAGTCTCTTGATAACAAGGTAGACGAAATTTGAGCAAGGGTTGCCTTCCAGAGAGACAGCGATTGTAACATTCTCTGTTTCACGGAAACATGGCTCTCTCAGGATATGTTGTTGGAATCGGTTCAGCACTGGACTTCTCCATGCATCGCGCCGACAGAGATGAACACCTCTCTGGGAGGAAGAAGGGCGGGGGGGGGGCGTATGCTTTATGATTAACGACTCATGGTGTAATCATAACAACATACAGGAACTCAAGTCCTTCTGCTCACCCGACCTAGAATTTCTTACAATCAAATGCCGGCCATTTCACCTACCAAGAGAATTCTCGTCAATTATTGTAACAGCTGTGTACATTCCCCCTCAAGCGAACACCAAGACGGCCCTCAAGGAACTTGACTGGACTCTACTTAAACTGGAAACCTTATATCCGGAGGCTGCATTTATTGTAGCTGGGGATTTTAACAAAGCAAGTTTGAGAACAAGGCTACCTAAATTCTATCAGTATATTGATTGCACGACTCGTAGGGCTAATACTCTCGATCACTGCTACTCTAACTTCCGCAATGCATACAAAGCCCTCCCCCACCCCCCCCACGTTCCGTCTTATAGGCAGAAACTCAAACAGGATGTACCAGTGACAAGAACCATTCAACGCTGGTCTGACCAATCGGAAGCCACGCTTCAAGATTGTTTTGATCACGCAGACTTGAATATGTTCTGGGTCAGCCTCAGAGAACAACATTGACCTATACGCTGACTCTGTGAGTGCGTTTATTAAGAAGTGCATTGGAGATGTTGTACCCACTGTGACTATTAAATCCTACCTTAACCAGAAACCGTGCATGGATGGTGGCATTGCCGCAAAACTGAAAGCGCGATCCACCGCCTTTAACCATGGAAAGAGGTCTGGAAATATGGCTGAATTTAAACAGTGTAGTTATTCCATCCGCAGGGCAATCAAACAAGTGAAATGCCGGTACAGGGACAAGGTGGAGTCGCAATTCAACGGCTCAGACACGCACGAGACGTATGTGGCAGGGATCGATAGGAAATCATGGACTACAAAAACAAAAACAGCCACGTCAAGGACACTGACGTGACGCTTCCAGACCTTCTTTGCCCACTTTGAGGATAATACAGTGCCACCGTCTCGACTCACTAACAAAGACTGCGTCCCCCCCTCTCCTTCTCTGTGGCTGATGCGAGTAAAACATTTAACCTTTCTGGCGCAGGCGTTCTGCTAGCGACCCACTGACAACATCCGGTGAAATTGCAGAGCGCCAAATTCAAAATACAGAAATAGTCATAATAAACAATCATTAAAAATACATGTGTTATACATCGTCTCAAAGATTAACTTCTTGGTAATCCAGCCGCTTTGTCAGATTTCAAAAAGGCTTTACGGCGAAAGCATACCATGCGATTATCTGAGGACAGCACATAAGCATACAAACATTTTACAGCCAAGTAAAGGAATTACAAAAGTCAGAAATAGCGATAAAATTAATCACTTACCTTTGAAGATCTTCATATGGTTGCAGTCACAAGAGTCCCAGCTACACAATAAATGTTAGTTTTGTTCGATAAAGTCCCTCTTTATATCTCAAAATCTCAGTTTTGTTGGCGCGTTTTGTTCAGTAATCCACAGGCTCAAAGGCTGTCAAAACATGCAGACGAACACATCCTAATAGTACCGGTAAAGTTCAGCGAAACATGTCAAACGATGTTTATAATTAATCCTCAGGTTGTCAATTGTCTAAATAATCTATAATATTTCAACTGGACAATAGCGTATTCAATAGAAAGGAAAAACAACAAAGGGCGCACAATCGGTAACAAACCAGCTCTGTGTTCTTCCTCAGTCCACTGAGAAAAAGGGTATCATTCTTCTTCATTTTTCAGAAAACAAGCCTGAAACAATGTCTAACCTATTGGGGATAGGGGGCAGTATTTGCACGGCCAGATAAAAAACGTACCCGATATAATCTGGTTACTACTCCTGCCCAGTAACTAGAATATGCATATAATTGTTTGATTTGGATAGAAAACACCCTAAAGTTTCTAAAACTGTTTGAATGGTGTCTGTGAGTATAACAGTATAACTCATATGGCAGGCCAAAACCTGAGAAGATTCCAAACAGGAAGCTCCCTTTCTGACCATTTCTTGGCCTTCTACACCATCTCTTTCCAAAACAGAGGATCTCTGCTGTAACGTGACACTTTATAAGGCTCCCATAGGCTCTCAGAAGGCGCCAGAACGTTGAATGATGACTCTGCAGTTACTGGCTGAAAAACAGTAACGCATTTGGTAAGTGGTCGATCTGAGAACAATGAGACGGGCGCGCGCGGGCACGAGACGACTCCATGTTTACATTTTCAGTCTTTGAACGAAGACAGGGTTTCCCGGTCGTAATATTATCGCTATTTTACGAGAAAAAAAGCATAAAAATTGATTTTAAACATCGTTTGACATGCTTCGAAGTACAGTAATGGAATATTTTGAATTTTTTTGTCACGATATGCGCCGGGCGCGTCACCCTTCGGATAGTGTCTTGAACACACGAACAAAACGCCGCTATTTGGATATAACTATGGATTATTTGGAACCAAACCAACATTTGTTATTGAAGTAGAAGTCCTGGGAGTGCATTCTGACGAAGAACAGCAAAGGTAATCCAATTTTTCTTATAGTAAATCTGAGTTTGGTGAGTACCAAACTTGGTGGGTGTCAAAATAGCTAGCCTGTGATGGCCAGGCTATCTACTCAGAATATTGCAAAATGTGCTTTCACCGAAAAGTTATTTTAAAATCGGACACCGCGATTGCATAAAAGAGTTCTGTATCTATAATTCTTAAAATAATTGTTATGTTTTTTGTGAACGTTTATCGTGAGTAATTTAGTAAATTCACCGGAAGTGTTCGGTGGGAATGCTAGTCACATGCTAGTCACATGCTAATGTAAAAAGCTGTTTTTGGATATAAATATGAACTTGATTGAACAAAACATGCATGTATTGTATAACATAATGTCCTAGGAGTGTCATCTGATGAAGATCATCAAAGGTTAGTGCTGCATTTAGCTGTGGTTTTGGTTTTTGTGACATTATATGCTAGCTTGAAAAATGGGTGTCTGATTATTTCTGGCTGCGTACTCTGCTGACATAATCTAATGTTTTGCTTTCGTTGTAAAGCCTTTTTGAAATCGGACAGTGTGGTTAGATTAACGAGAGTCTTGTCTTTAAAATGGTGTAAAATAGTCATATGTTTGAGAAATTGAAGTAATAGCATTTCTAAGGTATTTGAATATCGTGCCACGGGATTCCACTGGCTGTTGACTAGGGTGGGACGCAAACGTCCCACCTAGCCCAGAGAGGCTAAAGACTTGACATCTAGTGGAAGCCATAGGAACTGCAATCTGGGTCCTAACCCATTTGAAACTCTATAGGCATTCAATTGAAAAGTACCCACATCAAAAAAAATCCCACTTCCTGGATGGATTTTCCTCAGGTTTTCGCCTGCCATATCAGTTGTGTTATACTCACAGACATTATTTTAACAGTTTTGGAAACTTTTGAATGTTTTCTATCCAAATGATATGCATATCCTAGCTTCTGGGCCTGAGTAACAGGCAGTTTGCTTTGGGCACGCTTCTCATCCAGATGTCGAAATACTGCCCCCAAGCCATAAGAAGTTAAATTTGTTAACCCTCGCAAGGCCGCCGGCTCGGACGGCATCCCTAGCCGCGTCCTCAGAGAATGCTCAGACCAGCTGGCTGGTGTGTTGACAGACATATTCAATCGCTCCCTATCCCAGTCTGTTGTCCCCACATGCTTCAAGATGGCTACCATTGTTCCTGTACCCAAGAAGGCAAAGATAACTGAACTAAATGACTACCGCCCCGTAAGCACTTACTTCTGTCATCATGAAGTGCTTTGAGAGACTAGTCAAGGATCATGTCTCCGCTACCTTACCTGCCACCCTAGACCCACTTCAGTTTGCATACCGCCCCAACAGGTCCACATATGACGCAATCGCCATCACACTGCACACTGCCCTATCCCATCTGGACAAAAATAATACATATGTAAGAATGCTGTTCATTGACTACAGTTCGGCATTTGATTCTGAGGAATTCTAGGTCAGGTGAACAAAAGGACTTGAGATCCTGTATGTTGTATTCAGCATTCAACACCATAGTACCCTCCAAGCTCATAATCAAGCTGGAGGCCCTGGGTCTCAACCCCGGCCTGTGCAGTTGGGTCCTGGACTTCCTAACGGGCCGCCTTCAGGTGGTGAAGGTAGGAAACAATATCTCCACTTCGCTGACCCTCAACACTGGGGGTGTGTGCTCAGCTTGGTACGGCAGCTACATCAGCCTCAACCGCAAGGCTCTCCAGAGGGTGGTGCGGTCTTTAATAATGTTTACATATCTTACATTACTCATATCACATGTATATACTATATTTTATACCATCTACTGCACCTTGCCATACCGCTCGGCTATCGCTCATCCATATACTTATATGTACGTGTTCTCATTCACCCCTTTAGATTTGTGTGTATTAGGTAGTTGTTGGGGAATTGTTCGATTACTTGTTAGATATTACTGCACTGTCGGAACTAGAAGCACAAGCATTTCACTACACTCGCATTAACATCTGCTAACCATGTGTATGTGACCAATGAAATTTGATTGGTTTGTCTGTTGACCCTGCCACATACGTCTAGTGTTTGAGCCGTTGAATTGTGACTCCACTTTGTCTCTATACTGACACTTTACTTCTTTGATTGCCTTACGGTGGGAATAACTACACTGTTTGGATTCGGCCATATTCCCAGTCGCCTTGCCATGATTAAATGCGGTGGAACTTGCTTTCAGTTTAGCTCGAATGCTGCCATCCATCCACGGTTTCAGGTTAGGGAAGGTTTTAATAGTCACAGTGGGTACAATATATACACTTCCTTATAAGCTTGCTTAAAGAGTCAGCGTATACGTCAATGTTATTCTCTGAGGCTACTCAGAACATATCCCAGTCCACGTGATCGAAACAATCTTGAAGAGTGGAATCCGATTGGTCAGACCAGTGTTGGATAGACCTAAGCACGGGCGCTTCCTGTTTTAGTTTCTGCCTATAGGAAGGGAGTAACAAGATGAAGTCATGGTCAGAATTGCCAAAAGGAGTGCGGGTGAGGGCCTTGTATGCATCGCGGAAGTTAGAGTAGCAATGGTCGAGCGTGTGACTCACTCGTGTTCGATATGCTGATAGAATTTAGGTAGCCTTGTTCTCAAATTAGCTTTGTTAAAATCCCCAGCTACAATAAATGTAGCCTCAGGATATATAGTTTCCAGTTTGCATAAAGTCCTTGAGGGCCATCTTTGTATCTGCTTGAGGGGGGATATACACGGCTTTGACAATAACCGAGGAGAGTTCTCTTGGGAGATAATATGGTCGGCATTTGATTCTGAGTAAGTCAGGTGAACAAAAGGACTTGAGATCCAGTATGTTGTTACAATTACACGATCATGAAACATACACCCCCGCCCTTCTTCTTACCGAGGATATGTTTATTCCTGTCTGCACGATGCAGTGAAAATCCCGTTGGCTGTGCCTACTCCGACAGCATATCCCAAGCTAGCCATGTTTCTGTGAAACAGAGTATGTTACAATCCCGGATATCTCTTTGGAAAGCAACTCCTTCCCTGATTTTGTCGACTTTGTTAACTAGGGACTGGACATTAGCGAGTAATATACTCGGAAGTGGTGGGTGGTGTGCGCGCCTCCGAAGCCTCACTAGAAGACCGTTCCGGCTCCCTCTCCTCCGGCAGAGTTGTTTTGTGTCGGCCTTTGGAATCAGTTCAAATGCCCTGGGAGGTGCAGACAAAGGATTCGCTTTGGGAAAGTTGTATTCCTGGTCATTGTGTTGGTAAGTTGACGTCTCTCTGATATCCAAAAGTTCTTCCCGGCTGTATGTAATAACACTTAAGGTTTTCTTGGCTAACAATGTTCGAAATAATACATAAAAAAACAAATACTGCACAGTTTCCTAAGGACTAGAAGTGAAGCTGCCATCTCTATCGGCGCCATTAGCCTAGCGGTCAGTCAGTGTGTGGCTGGAGATACTGTGGATATATGGTCATTCAGCTAATGCATCCATCCTCCCTCCCCTCCCTATGCCTCTGGAATATAACTATTTATTGAGCAAGGTGACCGCTGAGGGTCCTGCCACTAGCTGCCTCTTGGACTTTTTCCCATCCCCTCCCACCTTTGACGTGCACACACATACAGCTGTCTCCGCCTTTTCTTGAATCCTGACCTTAAAGTTATTTGGTGTCTCAAGGGGGCCATTGGAATCTGTCCTATCAAGATTAAGATCTGTCCACTCAGTCAGAAGCTGATTTTTTTTTAATGATAGCTCAATTGAGTGGCTGACTGTCAACATGTACGACCTTCAACGTGAAATGAGAATCTTAGAGAAGCTTTATTTGTTCCTTAACAAACGTACTGTCCAAATATGTATTGGTCACCATCGCATTCTAAACAGTTGTACTTTACTTACTTGTATGTACTAGCAAGTAGAACTCTTTATATACACATTTTATTTTCAGGTGTTTTGACATTGTATTCAAGCAGTAAGGAAATGAGGTGTGGAGACAGGCAAATCGGAGAAACAGTGGGAAGAGTGGGCAGAGGAATTTAACCTTAATATGTGACACGTGCCCAGTGGCGATTTTAGCATGTACATCTTGGTGGGGCAAACTCCCCCACATTCTTGCACTACATAACACTAAACAAAACATGAATTGCACTATCACGGCGACAAGCAGTGCCCACAAACTGTTAGGGCCTACACAAAGTTGTCCCAACAGCAGAGCTATCTTTCCAGCACAATGGACTGAATCCTTACCACAGCTACATCTGGCTATCAGCGGAGCCTTGTCTGACAGCGAAACAATTTATTCAGCCTCGTTTACTGCCTTTAAAAAAAACATAGCTGATATGGCTGACCTTATCTCCCTGGCATATTACATAATGTATGCAGCAACATATAACACATTTTTGGACTGGTTGGGATGGTGTTCTTTGGCTTGCAAGCATCCCCTTTTTTCCTCCAAACATAATGATGGTCATTATGGCCAAACAGTTCTATTTTTGTTTCATCAGACCAGAGGACATTTCTCCAAAAAGTACGTTCTTTGTCCCCATGTGCAGTTACAAACCGTAGTCTGGCTTTTTTATGGCGGTTTTGGAGCAGTGGCTTTTTCCTTGCTGAGCGGCCTTTCAGGTTATGTCGATATAGGACTCATTTTACTGTGGATATAGATCATTTTGTACCTGTTTCCTCCAGCATCACCACAAGGTCCTTTGCTGTTGTTCTGGGATTGATTTGCACTTTTTGCACCAAAGTATGCGTCTCCTTCCTGAGCGATATGACAGCTGCGTGGTCCCATGGTTTTTATACTTGCATACTATTGTTTGTACAGATGAACGTGGTACCTTCAGGCCTTTGGAAATTGCTCCCAAGGATGAACCAGACTTGTGGAGGTCTAAAAAAAAAACAGGTCTTTGCTGATTTCTTTTGATCTTCCCATGATGTCAAGCAAAGAGGCACTGAGTTTGAAGGTCGGCCTTGAAATACATCCACAGGTACACCTCCAATTGACTCAAATGATGTCAATTAGCCTATCAGAAGCTTCTAAAGCCATGACATAATTTTCTGGAATTTTCAAAGCTGTTTAAAGGCACAGTCAACTTAGTGTATGTAAACTTCTGACCCACTGGAATTGTGATACAGTGAATTATAAGTGAAATAATCTGTCTGTAAAGAATTGTTGGAAAAATGACTTGTGTCATGCACAAAGTAGATGTCCCAACCAACTTGCCAAAACAATAGTTTGTTAACATGAAATTTGTGGAGGGGTTGAAAAACGAGTTATAATGACTCCAACCAAAGTGCATGTAAACTTCCGACTTCAACTGTATACTTCACTCTCTCCATCCCTTTCTCTCTGTCTCTCGCTCTCTCTCTCTCTGTCCCTTTTCCTCGCACTCTCTCCATCTCACCCTCTTTTTGTCTTTCTCTCTCCCTGTCTACCTTCTCCCTCCCTCCCTATACCTACTCCTCTCCCTCCCCCTCTTTCGGGAGGCCTCCTGTTTGGTATTTCAGTGAGTAGGAGAGGAGGAAGAAGAGGGAGAGGAGTTAGTGTGAGTCATCCTGAGGGCACGGCAACAGTGTCTTTGGTCTCTGTTTACTCCAGTTGCCATGGAGATGATGATGTCCTCTCAGCGGGCCCTAGCGTTTGTCGGCCAGCTGCCCCCTCACGGCCCTCGATTCCTCCCCTGCTGTCAGGGTTCAATTCAACTCCACCACCTTAATGAAACACGTGTGTGCGTGCATGCACTCTGTTCCACAGAGAGACAGACGGGCAAGTCCTTCGGCCCATCAGGCTCTGGTGTCATCTTTCTGCCATCTGCCACTGCCAACACACTACTACACGTACACACACGCACACACACACACACGCACAGACACATACACACACATACACACTCTACCATCGACAGTTCTTACAACTGCCGTCCAAATTTATCTAATCCTTCTCTGTATCCACATTGCATTAGGACTGTTTTAGCAGGTTTTCCCTACTTGTTATATTTGTCTCAGACGATCAAACCTGTGTGAATGAACACACACACACACACACAAACACACACACACACACACACACACACACACACACACACACACACACACACACACACGCAATAAGATGCATCTTTTTGCAGTGAGACACAAGTCAAGTTTGTCATTTTAAAGAGCAAATGCCCCTAAAAACCAAAAATGATACGACTAAACTTTTATTCCACTGTCAAAATTGACTACAAAGTGTTAATAGGATCATTTTGGTCATAAAGTCAGTCTTGTGGTAAGGACTTCATCACAAGGTAAATTAAGGTTGGGTTTGTTTCAATCCTGCCCACAACTGGCAACACACAAGTAATCGCCAGTTTGTCTGTGAAATGTATATGGGTTCAGAGTAGAGGTCGACCGATTATGATTTTTCAACGCCGATACCAATACTGATTATTGGAGGACTAAAAAAGCCGGTACCGATTAATCGGACGAGTTTTTTAATTTATTTATTTGTAATAATGACAATTACAACAATACTGAATGAACACTTATTTTAACTTAATATAATACATCAATAAAATCAATTTAGCCTCAAATAAATAATGAAACATGTTCAATTTGGTTGAAATAATGCAAAAACAAAGTGTTGAAGAAGAAAGTAAAAGTGCAATATGTGCCATGTAAGAAAGCTAACGTTTAAGTTCCTTGCTCAGAACATGAGAACATATGAAAGCTGGTGGTTCCTTTTAACATGAGTCTTCAATATTCCCAGGTAAGAAGTTTTAGGTTGTAGTTATTATAGGAATTATATTGCCAGTGTAACAGTATAGCTTCCGTCCCTCTCCTCGCTCCTACCTGGGCTCAAACCAGGAACACATCGATAACAGCCACCCTCGAAGCAGCGTTACCCATGCAGAGCAAGGGAAACAACCACTCCAAGTCCCAGAGCGAGTGACATTTAAACGCTATTAGCGCGCACCCCGCTAACTAGCTAGCCATTTCACATCGGTTACACCAACCTCATCTTGGGAGTTGATAGGCTTGAAGTCATAAACAGCGCAATGCATTGCGAAGGGCTGTTTGAATGAATGCTTACGAGCCTGCTGCTGCCTACCATCGCTCAGTCAGACTGCTCTATCAAATCATAGACTTAATTATAACATAATAACACACAGAAATACGAGCCTTAGGTCATTAATATGGTCGAATCCGGAAACTATCATCTCGAAAAAAATAACGTTATTCTTGTTACATTGCACAACCTTCAATGTTATGTCATAATTACGTAAAATTCTTGCAAATTAGTTCGCAACGAGCCAGGCGGCCCAAATTGTTGCATATACCCTGACTGCGTGCAATGAACACAAAATGACACAATTTCACCTGGTTAATATTGCCTGCTAACCTGGATTTCTTTTAGCTAAATATGCAGGTTTAAAAATATATTCTTCTGTGTATTGATTTTAAGAAAGGCATTGATGTTTATGGTTAGGTACAGTCGTGCAATGATTGTGCTTTTTTCGCAAATGCGCTTTTGTTAAATCATCCCCCGTTTGGCGAAGTCGGCTGTCTTTGTTAGGAAGAAATAGTCTTCACAGTTCGCAACGAGCCAGGCGGCCCAAACTGCTGCATATACCCTGACTCTGTTTGCAAGAGAAGTGCCACATTTTCCTAGTTAAAAGAAATTAATGTTGGCAGGCAATATTAACTAAATATGCAGGTTTAAAAAATATATACTTGTGTATTGATTTTAAGAAAGGCATTGATGTTTATGGTTGGAGCAACGTGTACATAAGTGATTATATGCAACGCAGGACAGGCTAGATAAACTAGTAATATCATCAACCATGTGTAGTTAACTAGTGATTATGATTGATTGATTGTTTTTTATAAGATAAGTTTAATGCTAGCTAGCAACTTACCTTGGCTTCTTACTGCATTCGCGTAACAGGCAGGCTCCTCATGGAGTGCAATGTAAGGTGGTTAGAGCGTTGGACTAGTTAACCGTAAGGTTGCAAGATTGAATCCCTGAGCTGACAAGGTAAAAATCTGTCGTTCTGACCCTGAACAAGGTAGTTAACCCACCGTTCCTAGGCCGTCATTGAAAATAAGAATGTGTTCTTAACTGACTTGCCTAGTTAAATAAAGGTAAAAAAAAAATACAGATTTTCGATTGTTATGACAACTTGAAATCGGCCCTAATTAATCGGCCATTCCGAATAATCGGTCGACCTTTAGTTCAGAGCTTTTGTGAAACAGCACAGTTGAAAATGTATGGCAAATAGAGATCAAAATGGATGGTCTTCAGGCATGGATTGGGGTATAAACAAACAAAAGATGACTGTTGTGAAATGGATTGTGTCCGTAAAATGTATATAGTATGTATAGGCTGGAAGTAGAAGGCTAGAAGGTTAATTAGTTTGCTCCAATTGGGGGAGGGGTGGAGGGGTTAGTGAAAAATAATACGATGTGTTTGTGTATGTATGTATATACAGTACCAGTCAAAAGTTTGGACACATCTACTCATTCAAGGGTTTTTCCAAATTTTTGTATATTTTCTACATGGTAGAATAATAGTAAAGACATCACAACTATGAAATAACACATATGGAATCATGTAGTAACCAAAAAAGTGTTAAACAAATCAAAATATATTTTGTATTTGAGATTCTTTAAAGTAGCCACAGTGTCACCAGCAAAGCACCATCACACCTCCTCCTCCATGCTTCAAGGTGGGAACCACACATGCGGAGATCATCTGTTAACCAACTCTGCGTCTCACAAAGACACGACGGTTGGAACCAAAAATCTCAAATTTGGACTCAACAGACCAATGGACATCAGACCACTGGTCTAATGTCCATTGCTCATGTTTCTTGGCCCAAGCAAGTCTCTTCTTATTATTGGTGTCCTTTAGTAGTGGTTTCTTGGCAGCAATTCGTTGATGTCTCTTAGTTGATGTTGATATCTCTTACTTGAACTCTGTGAAGCATTTATTTGGGCTGCAATTTCTTCGGCTGGTAACTCTAATTAACTTATCCTCTGCAGCAGAGGTAACTCTGGGTCTTCCTTTCTTGTGGCGGTCCACATGAGAACCAGTTTCATCATAGCGCTTGATGGTTTTTGCGACTGCACTTGAAGAAACCTTCAAAGTTCTTGAAATGTTCCGGATTTACTGACCTTCATGTTTCTCTTAGCTTATTTGAGCTGTTCTTGCCATAATATGGTCTTGGTCTTTTACCAAATAGGGCTATCTTCTGTATACCACCCCTACCTTGTCACAACACAACTGATTGGCTCAAAAACATTAAGAAGGAAAGAAAATACACAAATGTACTTTTAACAAGGCACACCTGTTTAATTAAAATGCATTCCAGGTGACTACCTCATGAAGCTGGTTGAGAGAATGCCAAGAGTGTGTAAAGCTGGAGTATTGTGTGTAAATCGATGAGGGAAATCTTTTATTTAATCCATTTTAGAATAAGGCTGTAATGTAACAATGTGGAAAAGTCAAGGGGTCTGAATACTATCCGAATGCACTATATACACGCACAGTGTGTGTGTGTGTGTCGTGCATGCGTGTACGTATTTTTCTGTGTGTGTGCTTGTACGTACAGTATGTGCTTCCTAGTTTGCCCATGTCCCCTGGCGTTGGCTGCTGGTTAGTGATGCGCGGCGTGTCCCCTGTCTGTTCTCTTGGCTAATTAAAAAGCCATTATTGCATCTCAGGCATCAGGCCTACTCCACCGGGGCCTCTAAAAATAGCACTGCCAACTCACACACACACTCATGTGCGTGTGCATGTATACACACACATGCGCACGCACACTCATATACATGAGCACAGACACACACATATGAATGTGTACACGCACGTACACGTACACATCGCAGAGTTGCCCTATCTGCTGAAAAACACGCTCTAAACGCACCCAAAGTCTCTCTGTCCTCTTTACCTTCCTCTACTTTCATTTTCATCCCCATCATTCTTTGTTAAGCAGAGGGGAAGGCATGAATGTGTAATCCCCCACCCCACCCTCCATCATGTATTAATCATGGCCGCAGTCTGGATGGGCTGAAAATAGTGCCGCGCAACCCAGAAAAACAAAGCTGTGTGTGCCGTGTGTTGGGGGTTCTCTCATGTGTGACTCCTGCACATGGGTCCCCTCTTCTTCTCCTCCCAGCCCCTCCCCTCTTAGCTCCCATCTATTCATGTGTACAGTATACACATGAATAGATGGCATGATATGAAAACAAATGATTGGGGTGTGTCCCAATGATTGGGGTGTGTCCCAATACGATGAAATAGTCTTTGTCCTCATCTCCTTGATCCTTTGTGTCCTTGGCCCCTTGTCTCCTTTTCCCCATAGCCACTTATAAGGGAACACATTTAACTTCACATACAGAAATAATTAATGAAGTATCTTGCTAAGTTGACCTGAAATCAGTGTCTAGGGGCAACTTCTCCCTACTTGTGCAATGATGTAACATTGTCCAGACATTATAGCCAGACCGTCTCCCACAGCGGCTCTATTATCTGCATGTCGATAAGGCTCTGCTCACATCTCAATACAGAAGTGTCAGTTACAGGCCTATGTGTGCGCATGTCGTGTGTGTGTTATTTAAAAACATTGAAGGAGTGCGGCATTCTCACTCAGTTCACAATGTTTGAGGTTTATTAAAGAGATAGTAAAGTGTTGAAAAGAAATGGGGAGGGGGACCTAAAGGGCAGTGAGCCGGATTCGAACGCATGCCAACTCTGGCATGCATGTGTGCTGGGGTCTTCAGCTGTAACCGCTGGACCACACAGGCTACATTTGTGTGTCTGTGTACACATGCAGTGGTTCTTCCTGTAAAAGTTGCGTCATACTGCAGCACACCTTGCGGGCTGCCGCAGAATTCTATGGCACTTTATTTAACCTCTATGGGCTAGGTGGGACGCTACTCAACAGCCAGTGTAATCCCGTGGCGCGTTATTCAAATTCCTCAAAAATGCAAAAACTTCCATTTTTCAAACATATGACTATTTTACACCATTTTAAAGACAAGACTCTCGTTAATCTAACCACACTGTCCGATTTCAAAAAGGCTTTACAACGAAAGCAAAACATTAGATTATGTCAGCAGAGTACCCAGCCAGAAATAATTAGACACCCATTTTTCAAGTTAGCATATAATGTCACATAAACCCAGAAGACAGCTAAATGCAGCACTAACCTTTGATGATCTTCATCAGATGACAACCCTAGGACATTATGTTATACAATACATGCATGTTTTGTTCAATCAAGTTCATATTTATATCAAAAACCAGCTTTTTACATTAGCATGTGACTAGCATGTGACTAGCATTCCCACCGAACACTGCCGGTGAATTTACTAAATTACTCACGATAAACGTTCACAAAAAGCATAACAATTATTTTAAGAATTATAGATACAGAACTCCTCTATGCACTCGATATGTCCGATTTTAAAATAGCTTTTCGGTGAAAGCACATTTTGCAATATTCTCAGTAGATAGCCTGGCATCACAGGGCTAGCTATTTAGACACCCAGCAAGTTTAGCACTCAGCAAAGTCACATTTACTATAAGAAAAATTGTATTACCTTTGCTGTCTTCGTCAGAATGCACTCCAAGGACTTCTACTTCAATAACAAATGTTGGTTTGGTTCAAAATAATCCATAGTTATATCCAAACAGCGGCGTTTTGTTAGTGCGTTCAAGACACTATCCGAAAGGGTAAATAAGGGTGACGAGCATGGCGCAATTCGTGACAAAAAAATTCTAAATATTCCATTACCGTACTTCGAAGCATGTCAACCGCTGTTTAAAATCAATTTTTATGCCATTTTTCTCATAAAAAAGCGATAATATTCTGACCGGGAATCTGCGTTTAGGTAAACAAACGAAAGAAAATAAAGCATTCGGTCGACTCGGGCACGCGCCTAAGCCCATAGTACTCTGATCGGCCACTTGCCAAAGTGTTTCAGCCAGAGCCTGCCTCGATATCGTTCAGCTTTTTCCCGGGCTCTGAGAGCCTATGGGAGCCGTAGGAAGTGTCACGTTATTGCAAAGATCCTCAGTCTTCAGTAAAAAGAGCCAAGATGAAACACAACTTTTCAGACAGGCCACTTCCTGCATGGAATCTTCTCAGGTTTTGGCCTGCCATATGAGTTCTGTTATACTCACAGACACCATTCAAACAGTTTTAGAAACTTTAGGGTGTTTTCTATCCAAAGCCAATAATTATATGCATATTCTAGTTACTGGGCAGGAGTAGTAACCAGATTAAATCGGGTACGTTTTTTATCCGGCCGTGTCAATACTGCCCCCTAGCCCTAACAGGTTAATTGTCAACCATTGTTGCCATTAATGCTTTAAGGATCCGCCCCTTTTCTTCAATTTTCGCCTGAAATGTCATACTCAAATCTAACTGCCTGTAGCTCAGGCCCTGAATCAAGGATATGCATATTCGTGGTACCATTTGAAAGGAAACACTTTGTAGAAGTTTGTAGAAATGTGAAAGGAGAATATAACACAATAGAACCGGGTAAAAGATAATACAAAGAAAAAAACTATATATTATATTTTTTTTGTACCATCTTTGAAATGCAAGAGAAAGGCCATAATGTATTATTCCAGCCCAGGTGCCATATACATTTTAGCCAATAGATGGCAGCAGTGTCTATGCAAAGGTTTAGACTGATCCAATGAACCATTGCATTTCTGTAAATTGTTTTTTATCAAGACTGCCCAAATATGCCTAATTTGTTTATTAATAACTTTTTACGTTCAAAATTCTGCACTCTCTTCAAACAATAGCATGGTATTCTTTCACTGTAATAGCTACTGTAAATTGGACAGTGCAGTTAGATTAACAAGAATTTAAGCTTTCTGCCTATATCAGATATATCTAAACTCAGCAAAAAAAGAAACGTCCTCTCACTGTCAACTGCGTTTATTTTCAGCAAACTTAACATGTGTAAATATTTGTATGAACATAAGGTTCAACAACTTAGACATCAACTGAACAAGTTTCACAGACACTAACAGAAATGTAATCATGTGTCCCTGAACAAAGGGGGGTCAAAATCAAAAGTAACAGTCAGTATCTGGTGTCTGGCCACCAGCTGCATTAAGTACTGCAGTGCTCCTTATGGACTGCACCAGATTTTGCTAGTTCTTGCTGTGAGATGTTACCCCACTCTTCCACCAAGGCACCTGCAAGTTCCCAGACATTTCTGGGGGGAATGGCCCTAGCCCTCACCATCCGATCCAACAGGTCCTAGATGTGCTCAATGGGATTGAGATCCGGGCTCTTCGCTGGCCATGGCAGAACACTGACATTCCTGTCTTGCAGGAAATCACACACAGAATGAGCAGTATGGCTGGTGGCATTGTCATGCTGGAAGGTCATGTCAAGATGAGCCTGCAGGAAGGGTACAACATGAGGGAGGAGGATGTCTTCCCTGTAACGCACAGCGTTGAGATCGCCTGCAATGACGACAAGCTCAGTCCGATACATGCTGTCACACACCGCCCCAGACCATGACAGACCCTCCACCTCCAAATCTATCCCGCTCCAGAGTACAGGCCTTGGTGTAACACTCATTTCTTCAACGATAAACGCGAATCTGACCATCATCCCTGGTGAGACAATTCCGCGACTCGTCAGAGAAGAGTACTTTTTGCCAGTCCTGTCTGGTCCAACCATGGTGGGTTTGTGCCCATAGGTGAAGTTGTTGCCGGTGATGTCTAGTGAGGATCTGCCTTACAATAGGCCTAAAAGCCCTCTGTCCAGCCTCTCTCACCCTATTGCGGACAATCTGAGCACTGATGGGGGATTGTGCGTTCCTGGTGTAAGTCGGGCAGTTGCTGTTGCCATCCTGTACCAGTCCCGCAGGTGTGATGTTGGGATGTACCGATCCTGTGCAGGTGTTAATACACGGGACGTAATGCTGCGAGGACGATCATCTGTCCGTCCTGTCTCCCTGTAGCGCTGTCTTAGGCGTCTCACAGTACAAACATTGACCGCCTACACCGGTCAAACCTGGACGACGCTGGGCCAATTGCGTGCCGCCCTATGGGACTCCCAATCACGGCCGGCTGTGATACAGCCAACCTAACTAAGAAATACAGTTGAAGTCGGAAGTTTACATACAGTTTAGCCAAATACATTTAAACTCAGTTTTTGACAATTCCTTACATTTAATCCGAGTAAAGATTCCCTGTTAGGATCAGTTAGGATCACCACTTTATTTTAAGAATGTCAAATGTCAGAATAATAGTAGAGAGAATGATTTTCTTTCAGCTTTTATTTCTTTCATCACATTCCCAGTGGGTCAGACGTTTACATACACTCAATTAGTATTTGGTAGCATTGCCTTTAAATTGTTTAACTTGGGTCAAACGTTTCGGGTAGCCTTCCACAAGCATCCCACAATAAGTTGGGCGAATTTTGGCCCAATCCTCCTGACAGAGCTGGTGTAACTGAGTCAGGTTTGTAGGTCTCCTTGCTCGCACACGTTTTTTCAGTTCTGCCCACACACTTTATATAGGATTGAGGTCAGGGCTTTGTGATGGCCACTCCAATACCTTGACTTCGTTGTCCTTAAGCCATTTTGCCACAACTTTGGAAGTATGCTTGGGGTCATTGTCCATTTGGAAGACCCATTTGCAACCAAGCTTTAACTAACCGACTGATGTGTTGAGATGTTGCTTCAATATATGCACATAATTTTCCTTCCCTCATGGTGCCATCTATTTTGTGAACTGCACCAGTCCCTCCTGCAGCAAATCACCCCCACAACATTATGTTGCCACCCCTGTGCTTCACGGTTGGGATGGTGTTCTTTGGCTTGCAAGCCTCCCCCTTTTTTCCTCCAAACACAACAATGGTCATTATGGCCAAACAGTTCTATTTTTGTTTCATCAGACCAGAGGACATTTTTCAAAAAAGTACGATGTTTGTCCCCATGTTCAGTTGCAAACCGTAGTCTGGCTTTTTTATGGTGGTTTTGGAGCAGTGGCTTCTTCCTTGCTGAGTGGCCTTTCAGGTTATGTCGATATAGGATTCGTTTTACTGTGGATATAGATACTTTTGTACCTGTTTCCTCCAGCATCTTCACAAGGTCCTTTGCTGTTGTTCTTAGAATGATTTGCACTTTTCGCACCAAAGTACGTTAATTTCTAGGAGACAGAACGCGTCTCCTTCCGGAGCTGTATGACGGCTGCATGGTCCCATGGTGGTTATACTTGCATACTATTGTTTGTACAGATGAACGTGGTACCTTCAGGCATTTGGAAATTGCTCCCAAGGATGAACCAGACTTGTGGAGGTCTACAATTTATTTTTCTTAGGTCTTGGCTGATTTCTTTAGATTTTCCCATGATGTCAAGCAAAGAGGCACTGAGTTTGAAGGTAGGCCTTTAAATACATCCACAGGTACACCTCTAATTGACTCAAATGCTGTAAATTAAGCCTATCAGAAGCTTCTAAAGCCATGACATCATTTTCTGGAATTTTCCAAGCTGGTTAAAGGCACAGTCAACTTAGTGTATGTAAACTTCTGACCCACTGGAATTGTGATACAGTGAATTATAAGTGAAATAATCTGCCTGTAAACAATTGTTGGAAAAATTACTTGTGTCATGCACAAAGTAGATGACCTAACTGACTTGCCAAAACTATAGTTTGTTAGCAAGACATTTGTGGAGTGGTTGAACAACCAGTTTTAATGACTCCAACCTAAGCGTATGTAAACTTCCGACTTCAACTGTAAATTTGACGATACAGTTCTCCCCCTACCCTCCTTCTTGGCAAAAGTCTATTGTCCTGCTAATAGCCCATAATGGCGCTTTACAATGTGACCAGTCGGAAGTAGCCTACAGTACTACAGTAAGAGCAAAATAATCCTAACATTTCCACACCCTGATTGTAGTCTAACCAATACCCAAACGGAGATTCAATGAAAATTCATTCATCAAGACCAATCCCCATGCTTGTCTCAGAGCAGCGCTGTCTTGACCTCTGGTTGCCACTTTCCACTTGCCTCTTCCATTAATTTTGAAAGAGTATTTTCCAGTAAGCATAATTAGTGCTCTAACTCCCTCTTGCGCTGGTTTGGAGCAGTGAAGCAGTGACGCAGGGTATTGTACTAAACCACAATTTACCTCTAAATCCCGCAGCATAATCTCAAAACTTTTAGTTGAGGAACCACTGTGGTTGGAATTTCACAATGTCATAGGCTGATCGATGCTTTGCCACGGCGACAAGAGAATCACACCGGATGTCTACTGTAGTGAACAAAACTCTGCCCCAATCCACCCACCCATTCAGATTCCCTAGTGGTGCCATGAATATTAAGCCCTCCCTTCACTTTATTCACCCCTGGTTGTCTGTCTCCTGCCGAGGTTGGCAGTCAAAGCAATGAGACTGGAGCAATGGTAGTGGTAGAGGGAGGAGAGAGGTAGAAGGGAGAGGAGAGGTACCTGATGTGAGTCTTCTTTTCCATAGACTAGTATGCCTGGTAATAGTGCATGGTCTCCTCTAGCTGCCCATGCTTTGGCATCACATGTACATTCACAGACAAGCCCCATTTGGAAGAAATTGCACTTAGAATGATTTTCCCATTAGACTCTCGTTGTGGATGAATGGATGGATGAAGGGAGAGAGGGATGGAAGAGTAAAAAAAGAGAGTGATACAGTGGTTTGTTTTGGAGTGTTGCTGGGTCGTGTGAGTGGCAGAAGTGTGTCGGAATCTTTAGGCTGTTAAATCTGACTCGAACAATGTTTTCACTGTTTTTTGTATTTTTAGCCAGTCTGTCTGTGTACTCCCCTATTCCCCCACTGGTGTATTTATAGCCAGGTCCTCCTTGAACTGATACAAAGCCTTTTCATGTTCCCACTATAATTATCATCCTCACCCTACCGTGTGTGTGTGTGTGTGTGTGTGTGTGTGTGTGTGTGTGTGTGTGTGTGTGTGTGTGTGTGTGTGTGTGTGTGTGTGTGTGTGTGTACATGGTTGCACGTGCAAACATGCGAGACATGCTTGTGTGTTTGTTTAAACAGTAGTAGGGCACATCAGATGTGTCTGCCTACTCGGTCCACATGTTTATTTTTACATGCCTCTTTCTACCCCCTCGCTCCCTCCCCCTTTCTCTCTTGTTGAAGACAGTGAACCAATCACATTGGAGTCATAACAGAGCAGTGAACACATGCGGCTGTGTTGCAGCACTAGGCTAGGCAAAAGCCTCCTCTTCCTCTCCTCATCCTCTCCTCATTCAACTGGTTCTCTACCTTCTTCCATCCCTAGCTTTGCCTTCTCCCTCCCTCTCTCTCTCTCTCTCTCTCTCTCTCTCTCTCTCTCTCTCTCACTCCCTCTCCCGCTCTCTATCTCCTTCTTTCTCTTTGGGATATGTAGTCTTTTATCTGGGCCTCAGTAGGTTATACGTGTGCCCCTGTGTTATCGATGCTGCAGACCATATTTGAAACAGACTCTCCATCCTCTCTCTCCCCTGCAGATGGTCTGCCCAGGAAAGAGCAGCCCTTGGGACTTCTGAAGCCATCTGGTCTCAACCACATCCAGTCTGGTAGGAGCACCATCTTTTTCTTTCGTTCTTTTGGTCTTTCTCTTACTCTCTCCCTTTGTGTGTGTGTGTGTATGTGGTTGGGCTCATGCCTTACCATGTGTGTCCCTGCAGGCCTGGCTCAAGGCTAGAGACCAGAGGAAGAATGGGTCACTGAGCAACATGTCTGCATGCTCATGCAACCATACCACCAAACACATACACAGAGTCTATGGTAGAACACACGTGCATGTCAACATATGCATGTACACACACACACACACACACACACACACACACACACACACACACACACACACACACACACACACACACACACACACACACACACACACACACACACACACACACATTTAATGATAGTGTTGCTACATGCTAGGATTACCATCATCACCAAATACTATCATCATTGCCTGTATGTGTTAGCTAAGGGGTAATTTATGCTGTGAGAGCTGCTGTGAGATGGTGCAGGTAAAGGGCAGTGAAGTGTCAAACGGCTTGAAATAACCTTACAAAACTAACTCCTCTCAGAGCATGACGCTTGGTAATTACTATTTCAGTGGGAAAAGATGCTATTTCACCAAACGCACGCACACTCACACACACACACACACACACACACGGACACAACACTAGTGGCTGTGGGCTGCTTTTATATACTTCGTGGTTAGTTGGTGGGTTTCTTCTATTCATACACAAGAAACTGGCTATGGTGAGTAGAGAAAGACTAAATGTGTGTCTGTTGGTGGTGTTATACTGGCAGGTTGGCTGGCTGACAGTGTGTGTGTGTGTTTGTGTGTGGCTGGTTGGTTGGATATCTGGCAAGTTGGATGGGTAGTTGGTGTTGCTGAAGGACTGGTTGGTCGGCTCATTGACTGATTGACTTGGTTGGCTGGCTAGCTAGCTGGTTGGTTGGTTAGCTTGCTAACTCGCTGGTTGATCGGTTGGTTGCTTGGTGTGGTTGAGAAACTGGTTGGTTGGTTGGCTAGCTCGCTCGCCAGCAGGTTGTCTAGTTGGTGTTGTTGAAAATCTGGTCATATCTCATCTGACCATCCCAACACTTCAAAGGAAAGACAATAAGCCCCCTCAACTTGTTCCAAATTCTGACGGCTAGCCGTTTACTGTAGAAGAACCCCAGACGTGTGTTTCACAACCGTAGTAAATGTGATGCCGCGTGATGTGTTACGTGACGTTGTTTGTTATAGTGAGCCAAAAAGGATTCCCTATTCGAGCAGTGCAGCAGGTCAGGCCAGTGTAAGAGGATACTCAGTAGTTCTCCCTTTGTTCTCCTCGAGGACGCTCACTAAAAGCAAAGACGACATGACCGTCCATTTACTGTTCCCAGGTAACTCCTCTCAAACCTGCACACACGTTTTAGTGGAACACACGCTTCATCTGACCTCCTCTCGCTCCCTTTCTTTCTTTCATCGCCAGACTTCACATCTCGCCTCCACTCACTGTAGTTTCACTCTCAGTCCACTTGGTGTGTGTGTGTGTGTGTGTGTGTGTGTGTGTGTGTGTGTGTGTGTGTGTGTGTGTGTGTGTGTGTGTGTGGTGTGTGTGTGTGTGTGTGTGTGTGTGTGTGTGTGTGTGTGTGTGTAAGACAGTGTCTTTGTGTGTGAGGTGCTCTCTGCAAGCTCAGTTTTAGCATGACATCTCTGTTTTATTAATGGTGTGTGTGTGTGTGTGTGTGGTGTGTGTGTGTGTGTGTGTGTGTGAAGAGGTGTAGCGTCACCTAAGCACCCGCTCCACACTCGTGGTTCACAGGAACATGGGATGAGCCAGCCTATCCACACCAACACCACGCCAACACGGGAATGCACACTATTAAGACATCAATAACACGTCACAGGAAATGTGACCAAGATTAGCAGTGGTGAGAGCCTGATACAACTTAATGTCCTGCTAACTCACTGTTTTCTTTTGCACGGATAGGAGAGAAGTAGAATATAGCTTTCACCCACCCTGTAAGTTGGTAGCAGTACGGATGAGGGATTGGAGACGACGAGAGGGAGCCACCAGGCAATTCCACAGAAACGGAATTACGCTTTGACTGTTTTTTTCCCTTTAAAATGTATGCCAAACAAAAACCAGTGATTTAAAAGTTTAACAATCCATACAACTCTATGCACAAGGACTACTTGTAACAATTTCCACAGAAAAATGTACAAAAACGAATTTAGTGGAAGAACTGTGCAGATGCCGACTTTGGTTACGAAATGACTGTGAAACCCCCATCAGGGCTTTTATCTGAACGCATCTATTTTGAATTAAGATTGCAATATGTCTGCAGAAAGAATGGGGTGTCAACTTATGACATGACACCTTCAGTTTGAAAAAATCTAGTTTAGTTAATGAATTACAGTGAAGTGGATTTACACCCGGTAACGTAATTACGGTAATGGAATTACATCATGGGCTCCTGATCTGTACTACACAGAAATGCATAATTATGGATATGAATGTTTCACAAGTTTGGACATCACAGCGCAGCACATCAGAGCACAGTAGACTGCAGTACAATACAGCAGAGTAGAATTCAATATAGTAGAGGTATAGTTCAGTATAGTAGAGTACAGTAGAATATACTGTGCTCTTCTACTGTACTATACTATACTTGTATGTTCTACATTGTAGAATAATAGTGAAGACATATGGAATAATGTACCCGATTTAATCTGGTTACTACTCCTGCCCAGTAACTAGAATATGCATATAATTATTGGCTTTGGATAGAAAACACCCTAAAGTTTCTAAAACTGTTTGAATGGTGTCTGTGAGTATAACAGAACTCATATGGCAGGCAAAAACCTGAGAAGATTCCTTACAGGAAGTGCCCTCTCTGACAAGATCTTGTTCTTCTTGTCTCTGTTTATTGAAGACTGAGGATCTTTGCTGTAACGTGACACTTCCTACGGCTCCCATAGGCTCTCAGAGCCCGGGAAAAAGCTGAATGATATCGAGGCAGCCCCAGGCTGAAACACATTTGCGCGTTTGGCAAGTGGCCGATCAGAGGACAATGGGCTTAGGCGCGTGCACGAGTTGACCCCGTGCTTTATTTTCTTTCGTCTTTTTACCTAAACGCAGATTCCCGGTCGGAATATTATCGCTTTTTACGAGAAAAATGGCATAAAAATGTATTTTAAACAGCGGTTGACATGCTTCGAAGTACGGTAATGGAATATTTAGAATTTTTTTGTCACGAAATGCGCTATGCTCGTCACCCTTCTTTACCCTTTTGGATAGTGTCTTGAACGCATGAACAAAACGCGGCTGTTTGGATATAACTATGGATTATTTGGGACCAAACCAACAGTTGTTATTGAAGTAGAAGTCCTGGGAGTGCATTCTGACGAAGAACACCAAAGGTAATCAAACTTTTCTAATAGTAAATTGGAGTTTGGTGAAGGCTAAACTTGCTGGGTGTCTAAATAGCTAGCCCTGTGATGCCGGGCTATCTACTTAGAATATTGCAAAATGTGCTTTCACCGAAAAGCTATTTTAAAATCGGACATATCGAGTGCATAGAGGAGTTCTGTATCTATAATTCTTAAAATAATTGTTATTTTCACTATTTTCTACATTGTATAATAATAGTGAAGACGTCAACGCTATGAAATAACACATATGGAATCATGTAGTAACCCAAAAAGTTTTCAAATCAGAATAGATTTTAGATTCTTCAAAGTAGCCACCCTTTGCCTTGATGACAGCTTTGCACACTCTTGGCATTCTCTCAACCAGCTTCACCTATAATGCTTTTCCAACAGTCTTGAAGGAGTTCCCACATATGCTGAGCACTTGTTGGCTGCTTTTCCTTCACTCTGCGGTCCAACTCATCCCAAACCATCTCAATTGGGTTGAGATGGGGTGATAGTGGAGGCCAGGTCATCTGATGCAGCACTCCATCACTCTCCTTCTTGGTCAAATAGCCCTTACACAGCCTGGAAGTGTGTTGGGTCCTTGTCCTGTTGAAAAACAAATGATAGGTTGAAACCAAAAATCTCCAATTTGGACTTTCCTGTGGCGGTCCTCATGAGAGCCAGTTTCATCATAGCGCTTGATGGTTTTTTCGACTGCATTTGAAGAAACGTTCAAAGTTCTTGAAATGTTCCGGATTGACTGACCTTCGTGTCTTAAAGTAATGATGGACTGTCGTTTCTCTTTGCTTATTTGAGCTGTTCTTGCCATAATATGGACTTGGTCTTTTACCAAATAGGGCTATCTTCTATATACCACCCCTACCTTGTCACAACACAACTGATTGGCTCAAATGCATTAAGAAGGAAATAAATTATACAAATACCTTTTAACAAGGCACACCTGTTAATTGAAATGCATTCCAGGTGACTACCTCATGAAGCTGGTTGGGAGAATGCCATAAGTGTGCAAAGCTGTCATCAAGGCAAAGGGTGGCTACTTTGAAGAATATCAAATATTGATTTGTTTAACTTCTCTAGGGCCAGTGGGACGATTTCGTCCGACCTACGTAACAGCCAGTGAAATCCCGTGGCGCATTATTCAAATACCTTAGAAATGCTATTACTTCAATTTCTCAAACATATGACTATTTTACACCATTTTAAAGACAAGACTCTCGTTAATCTAACCACACTGTCCGATTTCAAAAAGGCTTTACAACGAAAGCAAAACATTAGATTATGTCAGCAGAGTACCCAGCCAGAAATAATCAGACACCCATTTTTCAAGCTAGCATATAATGTCACATAAACCCAGAAGACAGCTAAATGCAGCACTAACCTTTGATGATCTTCATCAGATGACAACCATAGGACATTATGTTATACAATACATGTATGTTTTGTTCAATCAAGTTCATATTTATATCAAAAACCAGCTTTTTACATTAGCATGTGACGTTCAGAACTAGCGTACCCCCCGCAAACTTCCGGTGAATTAACAAAAAATTTACAAAATTACTCACGATAAACGTTAACAAAAAGCAGAACAATTATTTTAAGAATTATAGATACAGAACTCCTCTATGCACTCGATACGTCCGATTTTAAAATAGCTTTTCGGTGAAAGCACATTTTGCAATATTCTCAGTAGATAGCCCGGCATCACAGGGCTAGCTATTTAGACACCCAGCAAGTTTAGCACTCACCAAAGTCAGATTTACTATAAGAAAAATGTTATTACCTTTGCTGTCTTCGTCAGAATGCACTCCCAGGACTTCTACTTCAATAACAAATGTTGGTTTGGTTCAAAATAATCCATAGTTATATCCAAATAGCGGCGTTTTGTTCGTGCGTTCAAGACACTATCCTAAAGGGTAAATAAGGGTGACGAGCATGGCGCAATTCGTGACAAAAAAAATCTAAATATTCCATTACCGTACTTCGAAGCATGTCAACCGCTGTTTAAAATCAATTTTTATGCCATTTTTCTCATAAAAAAGCGATAATATTCCGACCGGGAATCTGCGTTTAGGTAAACAGACGAAAGAAAATAAACCATGGGGTCGACTCGGGCACGCGCCTAAGCCCATAGTACTCTGATCGGCCACTTGCCAAACGCGATAAAGTGTTTCAGCCTGGGGCTGCCTCGATATCGTTCAGCTTTTTCCCGGGCTCTGAGATCCTATGGGAGCCGTAGGAAGTGTCACGTTATAGCAAAGATCCTCAGTCTTCAATAAAAAGAGCCAAGATGAAACACAACTTGTCAGACAGGCCACTTCCTGCATGGAATCTTCTCAGGTTTTGGCCTGCCATATGAGTTATGTTATACTCACAGACACCATTCAAACAGTTTTAGAAACTTTAGGGTGTTTTCTATCCAAAGCCAATAATTATATGCATATTCTAGTTACTGGGCAGGAGTAGTAACCAGATTAAATCGGGTACGTTTTTTATCCGGCCGTGTCAATACTGCCCCCTAGCCCTAACAGGTTAACACTAGAATGGCTGGGCCTCGATGGAACCCCCTTCAAGCAAATGAACATTCATTTTTACTGCAACATTGTAACAGTGTTGTTATTAAATTTCACATATGCTATTGTTTATGAAGGCTTTGGGTAACATTAGAATACTATTTAGATTTTTTTTTCAAATAGCACAATAGCATTTTCATTAGTTTGTTACTATATGTAAAAACCGGAAACCCCCCCACAAAATTCAAGTGTTAAATATATTTTATTTGTGTAGTGCCTCTGTTATAATCACTTAATAATTCAGAAACAAAATCGATATCAGTAAAACCACTAACTAATTGGTAGGTCTACCATTACTTGTTGCTTCTGTGAACTATCCTTATCCTCCCTTCTCATGAGTGAGAGAAATTAGAAAATATCTCAAAGATACAGTATGTGGGTTTTTTGGTAACGAAATTACAAGGCACAAGGCAATATTACTTAAACTTACAGAAGGTAAACACTTTTTCCAAAACTAAATTTAAAGTGTTGATATTAGTTGACGGGTCTTTACTTCAACATTATTGTGTTTTGATGGATTTCTGATACATTTTAAGACTTTTTCTGGTAGATGTTTTCTAAAAACCTCTTTTCCATCTGTTTATCCAGAAATCAAAGCCTTAACTTATGCTTAATTTTTAAGTTGGGAAATGGTTGGAAAATGTATCTATGACTTCATCTCCCAAAAATATAGACTCTTAGCTTTCATTTGACACCCATTTTGATACGCTTCTATGAACTTCACAGGTTAGTGCTTATGGGTTCTTTTCCATGGATTGGCCACACTTCAGATGATTGAGACGCAGCTCAGGTCAAAGCAGCGCTTTGTTAAAACTCCCCCACTTCAGATGATTGAGACGCAGCCCAGGTCAAAGCAGCGCCTTGTTAAAACTCCCCCACTTCCGTTTGTTTATCGCTCAATGTGAGGGAGGGAAAATGAATAGAATATGCAGATGAGGCGCACTGGGCTGCTTGTTAGACGCCCACATCACACCGTGTGAAAACCGCAACGCTGTTCTCACCCACATACTCCCAGCGTGTTAGCAGCACCTGGCCCCAAATACATAGGCCTACTTTAATAGTTAGTGGAAGCCGAATGTATTGACTGTACATGTGGATTATTAGTCAACTCCAAAAGTGCAACTCATGCCAATTTGGAACTCCAGGCAGGCTCAAGCTAACGCACAAAGTATTTGAAAGATTTCTGTTTGTAAATGGCTATGATGGCGTGTACTGGAGAGAGTATAGAGGGTATTGGGGAACAGGAGGAAGAGGGAAGGGTGAGTAGGTTGGTTGGGACAGATTTGTGTTCATACTAATAGAGTAACGCGATCTCCATTTCTTTAACTGGGATGTGTAAGGGTAGTGGAACCCCACAACTGATGGTGCATGTGTGTGTAGCTTGTTGAATCACGTTGCGTGTGTGTGTGCGTGTGTGCGTGTGTGTGTGTGTGTGTGTGTGTGTGTGTGTGTGTTTTGGAGGGGTTGGGGAGGATGGGGGGTGCATGTGTGTGTGCTCGTGTATGCGTTTGGAGCTGGTGTTCTACAGTCCACTAATCTCAGCCCATTCTCCTTCAGCCAAAACCGCTTTCTCCCTCTTTACACAAATTAGCACCAGCCCACACACTCACACATTAAGTGGGCTGTCAGACCAGGGTTGGCTACAGTATGCTCTCTCAATTTCTTTCTCTCTCACTCCTAATAACCTTCTTTCTCTTTCTCTTCAGCAATCTCTCTCTCCCAATCACACTCTCTCTTACTAACCTCTCACACTTTCTTCTCTCTGTCTCTCGCTCTCTATCTCCTCTCTCCCCCTTGCTCCTTTTTTGGGGACCAGGGGGGGGACCTGTGGTGACAATCTGTTGTTGAGCAAGGGGATAGGTGAAGGGGGAGGAGTGGAGAGGGAGTGGGGAGAGAAAAGAGGAGAGATAATGTAAGTGACAGACCCTGTTGGCTCGTCTCAGTCATCTCACTGAGCAGCCTCTTTATTTAGCACACTGAATTATAGATGAGCATTTAAGTGCTGGAGAGACAGACCCAGAGAGAGAATAGAGAGACGGGGAAGAAGAGGGAGATATGGCGCAAGAAGTTAACAACTGAGATGCAAAGGATTGGAGAGCGTGTGGTGAGGGAGTGAGACCAAGAGAGTAAGACGGGAAGAGTGGGAAAGGAGAGGAAGAGTGGCACACTATGCAAATAAACCCTGATTCATTCAAATTTCAAAACTCAAAATCAGGAGAAGCCCGGGTTCGATCCCGGACTTTGTCACAACCGGCCGTGATCGGGAGTCCCATAGGGCGGCGCACAATTGGCCCAGTGTCGTCCAGGTTAGGGGACGGTTTGGCCGGGTGGCTTTACTTGGTTCATCACGCTCTAGCGACTCCTTGTGGTGGACCAGGCGCCTGCAGGCTGACCTCCGTCGCCAGTTGAACTTTGTTTCCTCCTACACATTGGTGCGGCTGGCTTCCGGGTTAACCTGGGCTGGTGTTAAGAAGCGCGGTTTGGTGGGTTATGTTTCGGAGGACGCATGACTCGACCTCCTAAGCCCATTGGGGAGTTGCAGCGATGAGACGATCGAAATTGGGGAGAAATAAAATAAATCAGGAGAGGGCTGTCATTGATTTTTCTACTCACTTGTCTTTTCTTTTACTCTTTTTTCTCCCACTCTCACACTCTCTTTCTCTTTCCATTTTCAGTGAGCATGCCCGTCCTCTTCATACCACATTCACAGACACGCTGCCACATCATTAATGCATGTTTCAAGCTGAACAACTGGCACGGAGGCTCTGTGCCCATCCCAAATGGCACCCTATTCCCTTTATAGTTCATTACTTTTGACCAGGGCCCATAGAAATCTGGTCACAAGTAGTGCACTATATAGGGAATAAGGTACCATTTGGGACACATCCTCTGTTTTACAGACGGGAAAAGATACTCATGAGCTTCCTGTTTACCATTTGTCTTGTTATTCTTGAAGCTGCTGATGAGTAGGGGTAGATAAAGTTGCCCCCTAGACACTGACCTAAGGTCCCCTCCCCCACACACAGGAAAGCAGGACCCTTCCCCCGGTCAGTCTGTCGTGTCTGCCACCTATACTGGTGGCACTGGGTGCGTGTTGGAGCTAGTTGAGCTACCTGCTCACAGTATGTCAACAGTATGGATAATCTCTTATACCCCCATACAGAAAGCAGACTTTATCCTCCACTCAGTGTATTATGTCATTGTGAGGTTGACCATCCGGTAGGATTTGAACAGTGAAGAGGTATACGAGGAAGATGTGTTTTTTCTTGTCAAAGTGAGGCTTTTTATTAGGAGGTGAAGAATTAATACCGCCGGCGACTGCACAAGTATTTACAAAAACAAATAAACAGGACGATGAACGATGAAAGTAGGCCTAATCAACTCAAAAGAAAACTTAGGCTCAATAATTGCCTGTTAACCCGGCAGCATGCCTTCCTTACCCTGTCCTGTCCCTGTCTCTCAAATACAGAAATGACAGGGTTTAAATATCAATACCCATGATGCAACTGACCAATGAGAAGATGCCTTTTCACACTCGGTTCAATTCAACAGCATGAATTAACATCTAAATGTCTTCAGATGTTACACACACATGAATAACCTTGAGCGCATACTATATATCAATAACGATGCAACCATGCTTTTAGCATGAATAAAATCTGAGATATGAACATGTACAGTACCAGTCAAAGTTTAGACACACCTATTCATTCCAGGGTGTTTCTTTATTTTGACTATTTTCTACATTGTAGAATAATTGTGAAGACATCAAAACTATGAAATAACATATGGAATCATGTAGTAACCAAAAAAGTGTTAAACAAATAAAAATGTATTTTATATTTGAGATTCTTCAAAGTAGCCACCCTTTGCCTTGATGACAGCTTTGCACACTTGGCATTCTCTCAACCAGCTTCATGAGGTAATCACCTGGAATGCATTTGAATTAACAGGTGTTCCTTGTTAAAATTACATTTGTGTAATGTATTTCCTTAATGTGTTTGAGCCAGTCAGTTGTGTTGTGACAAGGTAGGGGTAGTATACAGAAGATAGCCCTATTTGGTAAAAGTCCGTATTATGGCAAGAACAGCTCAAATAAGCAAAGAGAAACAATGGTCCATCATTACTTTAGGATATGAAGGTTTGTCAAAATGTCAAGAACTTTTCAAGTTCTTCAAATGCAGTCGCAAAAACCATCAAACGCTATGATGAAACTGGCTCTCATGAGGACCGCCACAGGAAAGGAAGACCCAGAGTTACCTCTGTTGCAGAGGATAAGTTCATTAGAGTTACCAGCACCTCAGATTGCAGCCCAAGTAAATGCTTCACAGAGTTCAAGTAACAGACACATCTCAACATCAACTGTTCAGAGGAAACTGCGTGAATCAGGCCTTCATGGTCGAATTGTTGTGAAGAAACCACTACTAAAGGACACCAATAAGAAGAGACTTGCTTTGGCCGAGAAACACGAGCAATGGACATTAGACCGGTGGAAATCTGTCCTTTGGTCTAATGAGTCCAAATGTGAGATTTCTGTTCCAACCAAAAATGTGTCTTTGGGAGATGCAGAGTAGGTGAACGGATGATCTCCGCATGTGTGGTTCCTACCGTGAAGCATGGAGGAAGAGGTGTTGATGGTGTGGGGGTGCTTTACTGTTGACACTGTCAGTGATTTATTTAGAATTCATGGCACACTAAACCAGCATGGCTACCACAGCATTCTGCAGCGATACGCCATCCCATCTGGTTTGCGCTTAGTGGGACTATCATTTGTTTTTCAACAGGACAATGACCCAACACACCTCCAGGCTGTTTTAGGGCTCTGTGACCAAGAAGGAGAGCAATGGAGTGCTGCATAAGTTTACCTGGCCTCCACAATCACCCGACCTCAACCCAATTGAGACGGTTATGGTTTGGGATGATTTAGACGGCAGATTGAAGGAAAAATCAGCCAACACGTGTTCAGCATATGTGGAAACTCGTTCAAGACTGTTGGAAAAGCATTCCAGGTGAAGCTCGTTGAGAGAATGCCAAGAGTGTTGAAAACTGTCATCAAGGCATAGAGTGGCTACTTTAAAGAATATAAAATATATTTTGATTTGTTTAACACTTTTATGGTTACTACATGATTTCATATGTGTTATTTCATAGTTTTGATGTCTTCAATATTATTCTACAATGTAAAAAATATAAAAAATAAAGAAAAATCCTGGAATGAGTAGGTGTGTCCAAAGTTTTGACTGGTACTGCATGTCCAGCCAGGATAAGAAACTTCCGCTCTCCCTTTATTTAACCAGGTAGGCCAGTTGAGAACAAGTTCTCATTTACAACTGCGACCTGGCCAAGATAAAGGAAAGCAGTGTGACACAAACAACAACACAGAGTTACACATGGAATAAACTAACGTACAGTCAATAATACAATAGAAAGTTTATATACAGTGTGTGCAAATGAAGTAAGATTAGGGAAGTAAGGCAATAAATAGTACATAGTGGCAAAATAAATTACAATTTAGCAATTAAACACTGGAGTGATATATGTGCAGAAGATGAATGTGCAAGTAAAGATACTGGGGTGCAAAGGAGCAAAAAAAAGAATAACAATATGGGATGAGGTAGTTGGGTGGGCTATTTACAGATGGGCTATGTACAGGTGCAATGATCTGTAAGCTGCTCTGACAGCTTATGCTTAAAGTTAGTGAGGGAGATATGAGTCTCCAGCTTCAGTGATTTTTGTAGTTCGTTCCAGTCACTGGCAGCCGAGAACTGGAAGGAAAGGCGGCCAAAGGAAGAATTGGCTTTGGGGGTGACCAGTGAGTATGTATTTGTAGTTGATCACATATTCTAGGTCAGAACCGTCCAGAGTAGTGATGCTAGACGGGCGGGCAGGTGCAGGCAGCGATCGGTTGAAGAGCATGCATTTAGTTTTACTTGCATTTAAGAGCAGTTGAAGGCCACGTAAGGAGAGTTGTATGGCATTGAAGCTTGTCTGGAGGTTACTTAACACAGTGTCCAAAGAAGGGCCAGAAGTATACAAAATGGTGTCGTCGAATAAACCAATCGCTCTTGAACGCATCCCATTGCCTGTCAATTCTCTGACCAGGAAATTAACCTCTCTGGGCTAGGTGGGAAGCTTGCGTCCCACCTACTCAACAGCCAGTTGAATCCTGTGGCGCGTTATTCAAATCCTTAGATATGCTATTACTTCAATTTTTTGAAAAATATGACTATTTTACACCATTTTAAAGATAAGACTCTCGTTAATCTAACCACACTGTCCGATTTCAAAAAGGCTTTACAACGAAAGCAAAACATTAGATTATGTCAGCAGAGTACCGAGCCAGAAATAATCAGACACCCATTTTTCAAGCTAGCATATAATGTCACATAAACCCAAACCACAGCTAAATGTAGCACTAACCTTTGATGATCTTCATCAGATGACAACCCTAGGACATTATGTTATACAATACATGCATGTTTTGTTCAATCAAGTTCATATTTATATAAAAAAACAGCTTTTTACATTAGCATGTGACTAGCATGTGACTAGCATTCCCACCGAACACTGCCGGTGAATTTACTAAATTACTCACGATAAATGTTCACAAAAAGCATAACAATTATTTTAAGAATTATAGATACAGAACTCCTCTATGCACTCGATATGTCCGAGGTTTAGCACTCATCAAAGTCAGATTTACTATAAGAAAAATGTTCTTACCTTTGTTGTCTTCGTCAGAATGCACTCCCAGGACTTCTACTTCAATAACAAATGTTGGTTTGGTCCAAAATAATCCATCGTTATATCCAAACAGCGGCGTTTTGTTCGTGCGTTCTAGACACTATCCTAAAGGCTAAATAAGGGTGACAAAAGAATTCTAAATATTCCATTACCGTACTTCGAAGCATGTCAACCACTGTTTAAAATTAATTTTTATGCCATTTTTCTCATAAAAAAGCGATAATATTCCGATCGGGAATCTGCGTTTAGATAAACAGACAAAGGAAAAGAAAGCATTCGGTCGAAGCGGGCACGCGCCTAAGCCCATAGTACTCTGAGTGGCCACTTGCCAAAAGCGATAAAGTGTTTCAGCCAGAGCCTGCCTCGATATCGTTCAACGTTTTCCCGGGCTCTGAGACCCTATGGACGACGTAGGAAGTGTCACGTTATTGCACAGATCCTGAGTCTTCAATAAAAAGAGCCAAGATGAAACACTACTTCTCAGACAGGCCACTTCCTGCTTGAAATCTTCTCAGGTTTTGGCCTGCCATAGGAGTTCTGTTATACTCACAGACACCATTCAAACAGTTTTAGAAACTTTAGGGTGTTTTCTATCCAAAGCCAATAATTACATGCATATTCTAGTTACTGGGCAGGAGTAGTAACCAGATTAAATCGGGTACATTTTTTATCCAGCCATGCAAATACTGCCCCCTATCCCCAACAGGTTAACAGATACATCTGTCATGACTCTCCTGACAGTGGATCAAAGGTCCCATCAGTTAGGCAAATGTTTGAAGATAGCCAGACCCCTCTCTCCCACAGAAGAGGGGAAGGGGGGGCTGTGCCGGTCTTTGAACTTTAACACTGGGTCGTAAATCTAAGCACGTGGGAACTTTCCCTCTCTGCCTTTCAGTATCCACAAAAGGAATGCTTTGTCTAGAGAGAGTGTGGCCCACCTGGAACATTAATTTTTGTTAGGAATGGTCCGGGGGAGGGGGAGAGTCTAAAGAATAATCCTGTCACATTGTTTATTATTTTGTGATGTCATTAAGGATGGTATATCAAGGTAACAGTAACTCTGAAAGTGTATCAGGTTTACATTTAAATGTTGTAGAAATGATTTATTTAAATATGAGAATACTTTTGTGAAGATAACAATGTGATTTTAGCCTTCTAAATGAGAATTGTTTTTCATCTAAACTTGTGCCGTCAGTAGCCATGCCCCAGTGAGCTCAGAGTTTGTGCCAGCATGACGTAATGCCCCGTTTGGCCAGAGTGCTTAAATGACTCATTAAGAATTCAAAGACCAGTGTGACAGACAGGGGGAGCTGAACGTTATGAAATGGTTCGAAACTTTGTACTGAGACCAGACAGCGTGGAGCGGTGGCTACACATCTGAAAATGGTTTAAACTCTATAGACCAGTCGACGTACAGTGGGCGCTGAATACTACGAAATGGTTAGAAGCTCTGAAACTCTCAACACGTGTGAAGAAAGTAAAGACTAGACCAAAACATTCACAGTCTGCAGCTGTGCATGAAAAGTGGTCATAGAACTTTGACTATAGACTCTGAAACAACTGTGCATACGTCTGGAGTATCTATACTAACAAATTCTCCAAGACCAGAGAAGCTCTACAACAAAGAAGGACATTGTGACCTCTGGTGGACAACCAAAGCCTTACATCGAGCCACTACCCATAAACGGATCTATTGGTTTCAACTGAGAGACGACAGAGAAAGACGGCTACGGGTAAATATATACAGTTGAAGCCAGAAGTTTACATACATTTAGGTTGGAGTCATTAAAACTCGTTTTTCAACCACTCCACAAATTTCTTGTTAACAAACTATAGTTTTGGCAAGTTGGTTAGGACATCTACTTTGTGCATGAAGTCATTTTTCCAACAATTGTTTACAGACAGATTATTTCACTTATAATTCACTGTATCACAATTCCAGTGGGTCAGAAGTTTACATACACTAAGTTAACTGTGCCTTTAACCAGCTTGGCTTTAGAAGCTTTTGACATCATTTGAGTCAATTGGAGGTGTACCTGTGGATGTATTTAAAGGCCTACCTTCAAACTCAGTGCCTATTTGCTTGACATCATGGGGAAATTAAAAGAAATCAGCCAAGACCTCAGAAAAATAAATTGTAGACCTCCACAACTCTGGTTCATCCTTGGGAGCAATTTCCAAACGGCTGAAGGTACCACGTTCATCTATACAAACAATAGTACGCAAATATAAACACCATGGGACCACGCAGCCGTCATACCGCTCAGGAAGGAGACGCATTCTGTCTCCTAGAGATGAACGTACTTTGGTGTGAAAAGTGCAAATCAATCCCAGAACAACAGCAAAGGACCTTGTGAACATGCTGGAGGAAACAGGTACAAAAGTATCTACATCCACAGTAAAACAAGTCTTATATCGACATAACCTGAAAGGCAGCTCAGCAAGGAAGAAGCCACTACTCCAAAACCGCCATAAAAAAGCCAGACTACGGTTTGCAACTGCACATGGGGACAAAGATGGTGCTTTTTGGAGAAATGTTCTTTGGTCTGAGGAAAAACAAAAATAGAACTGTTTGGCCATAATGACCATCGTTATGTTTGGAGGAAAAAGGTGGAGGCTTGCAAACCGAAAAACACCATCCCAACCCTGAAGCACGGGGAAGGCAGCATCATGTTGTGGGGGTGCTTTGCTGAAGGAGGGACTGGTGCACTTCACAAAATAGATTGCATCATGAGGCAGGAAAATGATTTGGATATATTGAAGCAACATCGCAAAACATCAGTCAGGAAGTTAAAGATTGGTAGCAAATGGGTCTTCCAAATTGACAATGACCCCAAGCATACTTCCAAAGTTGTGGCAAAATGGCTTAAGGACAACAAAGTTAAGGTATTGGAGTGGCCATCACAAAGCCTTGACCTCAATCCCATAGAAAATAGGTGGGCATAACTGAAAAAGCGTGTGTGAGCAAGGAGGTCTACAAACCTGACTCAGTTACACCAGCTCTGTCAGGAGGAATTAGCCAATATTCACCCAACTTATTGTGGGAAGCTTGTGGAAGGCTACCCGAAACGTTTGACCCAAATTAAACAATTTAAAGGTAATGCTACCAAATATTAATTTAGTGTATGTAAACTTCTGACCCACTGGGAATGTGATGAAAGAAATAAAAGCTGAAATCAATCATTCTCCCTACTATTATTCTGACATTTCACATTCTTAAAATAAAGTGGTGATCCTAACTGACCTAAGACAGAGAATTTTTACTTGGATAAAATGTCAGGAATTGTGAAAACCTGAGTTTATTTGTACTTGGCTAAGGTGTATGTAAACTTCCGACTTCAACTGTATGTATGGTATTCTGTGTTATTATTTAGTTAGTTAATAAATAATTGATTAAATCAATTTGTGTAGTACTGAATATTCAAAATGACTAGGGTTCTTGCTGATCCACGGATTATGCGACATTCAGAATGAGATTGATTAGGTTATAATTAATAATTGACTGTTTTGATTTAAGAGGTATCTGTATATCTTTAGAGTTTAACGAGTTACTATCTACCAACTTAAACAACTTTTCCCGTGGTGCCCCAAATTCCTAATGAGTTCACTGTTACATGTTTAATTTAATCGAGTAGCAATTAAACATAATCAGTTTGATTAAATAAATAACAGTCATCAGATTAATGATAGTCACATCATGACAATGTACCATCTTTTAGGAAATACCAGGTAATACATTTACCAAAAGGACATCGCTAACCCCACATTATACAATTAATAAATACATTTACTTTTCTTAACCCATTAACCGTTTACAATGTCTGATTATTGATGTAAGGCATGTCTTTAGATTATGTGATGGAGATCATAGGACGATCGTCACAGTCATATTGCACTGGCATTCATTTAGTCATAACAGTCGATGGCCACATTTTGTTGCTGTCTTTCACTGACTCACACTCACTCACTCACTGACTCACTCACTTATTCACACACTTATTAATTCACTCACTCGTTTTTGTTCGCTCACTCAAATCACTCCCTCAATCACTCCCTCACTCACTCAATCGCTCGCTCACTTACTCATTCACTCAGTAATTTGTCACGCCCTGACCATAGAGAGCCCTCGGGGTTCTCTAATGTGTAATAGGTCAGAGCGTGACTAGGGGGGTTTTCTAGTTATTATAGTTCTATGTTGGTGTGTGAGTATGGTTCCCAATTGGAGGCAGCTGCATATCGTTGCCTCTAATTGGGGATCATACTTAGTGTGTCCCTTTTTCCACCTGCGTTGTGGGATATTGTTTTGTTTAGTGCCTATGTGCACTACGTACTGCACGTTTGTTAATTATTTGTTGTTTTGAGGTTTCACTGTAATAAATATGTGGAACTCTACTCACGCTGTGCCTTGTTCCGATTATTTATATAACAATCGTGACAGAATATCCCACCACTACAGGACCAAGCAGCGTGCCCAGGAGGTAAAGGAGAGTTGGACATGGGAGGAAATACTGGGTGGATGCGAGACCCTTCCTTGGCGGGAGACGCCAAGGAGTAATGGAGGACAGCAACGACACCGGGGTCCGTGGCCACAAAGAACCCAATGGCAACCCCAAGATTTTTTTTTTGGGGGGGGGGGCACAAGGGGCGGGAGATCGTTGTTGGAGGAGGGAGATCGGAGAACGATGTTGGTTAGGTGTATTCTGCAGCACAGGCGCCCTGAGGAACGTGTCATAAGTCCAGTGCAACCTGTGCCGGCTCCACGCACCAGGCCTCCAGTGCGCCTCCCCAGTCCGGTACATCCTGTGCCAGGTCCCCACACTCGCCCTGAGGAGCGTGTCATCAGTCCGCTTCAACCTGTGCCGGCTCCACGCACCAGGCCTCCAGTGCGCCTCCCCAGTCTGGTACGTCCTGTGCCGACTTCCCGCACTCGCCCTGAGGAGCGTGTCATCAGTCCGGTGAAACCTGTGCCGGCTCCATGCACCAGGCCTCCAGTGCGCCTCCCCAGTCTGGTACGTCCTGTGCCGACTTCCCGCACTCGCCCTGAGGAGCGTGTCATCAGTCCGGTGAAACCTGTGCCGGCTCCACGCACCAGGCCTCCAGTGCGCCTCCCCAGTCCGGTACGTCCTGTGCCAGCTCCTCGCACTCGCCCTGAAGAGCGTGTCATCAGTCCGGTGCAACCTGTGCCAGCTCCCCACACTCGCCCTGAGGAGCGTGTCATCAGTCCGGTGAAACCTGTGCCGGCTCCATGCACCAGGCCTCCAGTGCGCCTCCCCAGTCCGGTACGTCCTGTGCCGGCTCCCCGCACTCACCCTGAAGAACGTGTCATCAGTCCGGTGAAACCTGTGCCGGCTCCACGCACCAGGCCTCCAGTGCGCCTCCCCAGTCCGGTACGTCCTGTGCCAGCTCCTCGCACTCGCCCTGAAGAGCGTGTCATCAGTCCGGTGCAACCTGTGCCAGCTCCCCACACTCGCCCTGAGGAGCGTGTCATCAGTCCGGTGAAACCTGTGCCGGCTCCATGCACCAGGCCTCCAGTGCGCCTCCCCAGTCCGGTACGTCCTGTGCCGGCTCCCCGCACTCACCCTGAAGAACGTGTCATCAGTCCGGTGAAACCTGTGCCGGCTCCACGCACCAGGCCTCCAGTGCGCCTCCCCAGTTCGGAGCCTCCAGTGACGGTCCATGGCCTGGAGCTTCCAGTGACGGTCCACGGCCCGGAGCTTCCTACACCAGTGCCATGGCCGGAGCCTTCCTCTGCGCCGATGCCCAGTCCAGGCACAGCGTCCAGTCCCGCTCCATGGCCGGAGCCTTCCTCTGCACCGATGCCTAGTCCAGGCACAGCGTCCAGTCCTGCTCCATGGCCGGATCCTTCCTCTGCGCCGGTGTCCAGTCCAGGCACGGCGTCCAGTCCCGCTCGATGGCTGGAGCCTTCCTCTGCGCCGGTGCCCAGTCCAGGCACGGCGTCCAGTCCCGCTCCATGGCCAGATCCGCGGTCTGAGCTGGTGCTACATTCCGCACCGGAGCCGCCACCGACGCTAGTTGCCCACCCTAATCCTCCCCATCTAGGTTCAGGTTTTGCGGTCGGAGTCCGCACCTTTGGGGGGAGTACTGTCACGCCCTGACTGTCACGCCCTGACCATCTCTATGGTGTAATAGGTCAGAGCGTGACTAGGGGGGTGTTCTAGTTATTATAGTTCTATGTTGGTGTGTGAGTATGGTTCCCAATTGGAGGCAGCTCAATATCGTTGCCTCTAATTGGGGATCATACTTAGTGTGTCCCTTTTCCCACCTGCGTTGTGGGATATTGTTTTGTTTAGTGCCTATGTGCGCTACGTACTGCACGTTCGTTAATTCTTTGTTTTGAAGTTTCACTGTAATAAATATGTGGAACTCTACTCACGCTGCGCCTTGGTCCGATTATTTATATAATGATCGTGACATAATTTGTTCGCTCGCTCGCTCAATCAGTCCCTCAATTACCCCCTGACTCCCTCACGCACTCATTTGCTCACTCACTCACACATTTATTAATTCACTCAATCATTTGTTTCTTCACTTGCGCGCTCAATCACTCCCTCAATCACTCCTTCAATCACTCCCTGAATCCCCCGACTCTCTCACTCACTCGCTCGCTAGCTCACTCATGCTGTGAGCTCGCTCTCTCTAGCTCTTTACAGTGTAATATTTAGGTGATGCAAAGCCACGACTCATCCCCACCCCCCCATCCCCACCCCCTAGTCACAAGTCTGAAAGTAGAAAAGCCTCCCTCATAGCTCAGTGGACATGTGGAAGACTTAGTTCAAGCCCTCTATTGTACAGTGGCCAGATTGTTATATTCGGGGGTCGATTAAACAGCCATGTCATGCTGTTCATTATGGCTAAGGGATTTTGATCCATCAGTCAAATCATGTGTTGGTCTCATGCTCACGAAGGAACCAATGTACCATTCATTGAGAACAAAGACAGAGCTTTAGCTGACCATTTGTACTCCTTATAAAATTACACTTGAACTAATTTGACTTTATTACAGTAATTGACCAACCTCTGTAATTTTTCATGGAACATATAATGTTGTGCTATGACTAGGCTATATTTCAATCTAACAGCATTTCCATTATATTTACTGAAACAAATACAAGCTGTATACATCGAATACAACTGCATGAGTAGATGCCTTCATGTTAGGCATTGTCTTTCCTGGCAGATGTGTATTACTGAAGAACACATTTTAGGGGAATATAAAATATCTGTGTTGTATACAACTTAGAGCTAAACTTGATTTCAGCGATGGGATCCTAGGGCATGTGGCTTGCATGCATATTATAGCACACTGTAGTGGACTGTAACAGACAGTCATAAGTGTGTACTGGCACTGGATGTGGTCCTGTGGAGAGAGGAAGGGAGGAAGACAGTAAGAAAGGAAGAGTGGTCCAGAGGACAGGTATCATGGATCACCTTGACCCCTCCATGGGGGCCGTCTGCTACGGCAGAGCTACCGCTGGGCTGGCAGAGACCAGCCTGCTCACTGTACCACAGCGCAGGTGTGTGTTCCTCGTGTGTGTTCATGCGTGCATGCTTATGTTTATGTTCTGTGTAAATACCTTCATGCTTGCTTGTGCAAGATGCAAAGTTTAGTAACAGAATGATGGCACAAAGAGCACAAACCGTCACTGTTACCTATCTTTTCATCTGCGCTGTTCTTACAGTAAATGTGTTTTGGTAAAAAATGTCTTTGTGGAAATTGTTAAAAGTGGTCCTTGTGCGTAGAGTTGTATGGTTTGTTTAACGTTGCAAATCATTGGTTTTTGTTTGACATACATTTTAATGAGACAATTCTCAGCATCTCAGCATCATTCTGTGAAATTTCCTATATTTGTCTGACTGTTTATTTTGGTATGCACCATCTATAAGCATATCTTATAAAACAAAACAGATGACAAAAGTTCTAGATATTGGAACGAACCGAGTAACCAATCTTTCGTTAATTTTAGCAGAGCGATTAAACCACTAAGGAAGCAGAGTCCACAGAGTGATTTGCCACAATAAAATTTTACAATGAAAGGCCACCCACCTGCTGTACATGTGTTTGCTGCCGCCCCCCCAGAACCCTGGTGCCTGACTCTCCGATGGCCCTGACGGCTCCTGCTCTGTCCCCCGTGTAGGCATCAGTGCCCGCTTGTGGTGCCTGGCCAAGCGGGTGAGAGCCAGGAGCCAGCTGCCTTGGTTTTGGAGAACCGTAATGGGGGGCAGTGGGGGCTCACATGGGCAAGTATTCGCACACACACATTGACTGACACATCGATCATTGCTAAAGGACTTGTCTTTTTAGCCTCTTGATGAACAGCTGGGCACTGGTGGTTTTTGAGAGGTGCAGTTGAAGTCGGAAGTTTACATACACCTTAGCCAAATACATTTAAACTCAGTTTTTCACAATTCCTGACATTTAATCAGAGTACAAATTCCCTGTCTTTGGTAAGTTAGAATCACCACTTTATTTTAAGAATGTGAAATGTCAGAATAATAGTAGAGAGAATGATTTATTTCAGCTTTTATTTCTTTCATCACATTCCCAGTGGGTCAAAAGTTTACATACACTCAATTAGTATTTGGTAGCATTGCCTTTAAATTGTTTAACTTGGGTCAAACATTTCGAGTAGCCTTCCACAAGCTTCCCACAAATAGTTGGGTGAATTTTGGCCCATTCCTCCTGACAGAGCTGATGTAACTGAATCAGGTTTGTAGACCTCCTTGCTCGCACACACTTTTTCTGTTCTGCCCACACCTTTTCTATAGGATTGAGGTCAGGGCTTTGTGATGGCCACTCCAATACCTTGACTTTGTTGTCTTTAAGCCATTTTGCCACAACTTTGGAATTATGCTTGGGGTCATTGTCCATTTGGAAGACCCATTTGCGACCAAGCTTTAACTTCCTGACTGATGTCTTGAGATGTTGCTTCAATATATCCACATAATTTTCCTACCTCATGATGCCATCTATTTTGTGAAGTGCACCAGTCCCTCCTGCAGCAAAGCACCCCCACAACATGATGCTGCCACCCCCAGGCTTCACGGTTGGGATGATGTTCTTCAGCTCTTTTTCCTCCAAACATAACAATGGTCATTATGGCCAAACAGTTCTATTTTTGTTTCATCAGACCAGAGGACATTTCTCCAAAAAGTATGATCTTTATGGATATTATAAGGTGAATGCACCAATTTGTAAGTCGCTCTGGATAAGAGCGTCTGCTAAATGACTTAAATGTAAAATGTTTATCCCCACGTGCAGCTGCAAACCGTAGTCTGGCTTTTTTATGGTGGTTTTGGAGCAGTGGCTTATTCCTTGTAGAGCGTCCTTTCAGGTTATGTTGATATAGGACTCGTTTTACTGTGGATATAGATACTTTTGTACCTGTTTCCTCCAGCATCTTCACAAGGTCCTTTGCTGTTGTTCTGGGATTGATTTGCACTTTTTGCACAAAAGTACGTTCATTTCTAGGAGACAGAATGCATCTCCTTCCTGAGCGGTATGACGGCTGCGTGGTCCCATGGTGTTTATATTGCGTACTATTGCTTGTACAGATGAACGTGGTACCTTCAGGCGTTTGGAAACTGCTACCAAGGATGTACCAGTGTGGAAGTGTGGAAGTCTACGATTTATTTTCTGAGGTCTTGGCTGAGTCGATTATAAGTGAAATAATCTGTCTGTAAACAATTGTTGGAAAAATTACTTGTGTCATGCACAAAGTAGATGTCCTAACCGACTTGCCAAAACAATAGTTTATTAAGAAGAAATTGTATGTAAACTTCCAACTTTAACTGTACCTTTATCTTGACGTAAATAGCAGAGTACTACATGTAGTCTGAAGTAGACTGTGCATGTTAAAGGAAGCACTCTCCTCCATCTCTCTCTTCCTCTTCTTTCACTTCTTTAGAAACCTTTAACCCTCACATCTCCGTCATAATGTTGTAAATAATGTTTATCACTCTTGTTTCATATTTCCTGTTAATAAAATCACCCTACCAATAATCTGATCAAACGATTGCTTGATTTTTTTGGGCCCTTGTATCAGAGCCTCACAGCTTTCCAGTCCATTGAGTCTGGTCCGTGTGAGAGAAGAGGAAGAGACTCTCGTCAGGCCCACGCCCTGCCCATTAGAACTCATGTCATTAGGCGCTGGAACAGAGCTGGGCGATATGGACATAAAATCCATATCGCGATAATGATTATTAGAACGATTTCTAACGGTGTGCACCAGTTTTGAATTTATTTATGATCTTTTAAACTACTACTACTAGACTGATGGTTGTTGCCATCCGTTGTCCCATTAACAATCTCCCATTTAAGTTGTTCTACTTGTTTAATCCAGGTTTCACGCTTACCAGAGAGATAGAGATATAGAATAGCACATAGACTGACAAAGATATCATGCAAAATGGAGTTACAAACAGAATGATATAACTGCAGACATGCCGTAGGGTATACCCTCCATTTAACCCAGTCTGCCCCCTTTAAACATACACACACACACATACACTAACAGACTAGACTGAAATGAAATATGTTGAAGGGCAGGGCAAGGAGCTGAGGCACATACTTGTTTTTTGTCTTCCGGCAGAGCGGGCAATGCTCTAACCTACTTTGTCTGGCTCAGCAGCATTATCCTGAAAACAATATCAAGTTGGGCTTTGAGTCATTCTCGTGTGTGTGTGTGTGTGTGTGTGTGTGTGTGTGTGTGTGTGTGTGTGTGTGTGTGTGTGTGTGTGTGTGTGTGTGTGTGTGTGTGTGTGTGTGTGTGTGTGTGTGTGTGTGTGTGTGTGTGTGTGTGTGTGTGTGTGTGAAAGAGAGAGATTGTGTGTGTGTGTGCTTCTGAAGGTTGTATGTGTGCTGGGGGCAAAATGTTACCATGTTACAATGTTATACATTTTTTTATAGGGCATTGTCTGATTTAGGCACCCACGTCTGTCTTGCATTCTGGCAGCAGTTACCGTAGAGACCGACGTTTGGAGTGTGTGACCTCAGAGAGGAACGTCCGCTCTTGCTGCACAGTTGTTTACTAGTTACACTTAAAGGAGCACATTGCCCTTAATTAACCCTTGATTCACCAAATACATCGCCATATACATTTTGATATGTGTACCAGCTTGGATGAAGTATAGTTGGGATCTGTAGCTATAAGTGGAAATGGAGTATAAGACACCTCACACCTCTAACCCTCTCGAGTCTTCCCCTGAACTCTATTTTTTAAGCCTTTTAAGTCATAGTGAATTGTCAGTATATAGTTTACTGCGTCTATTCTAAATGACCACAATAAGGTATTTCAGGGGTTCCCAAACTCTCTTGCCCCAGGACTCCATTTGGTATCTCAAAATTCTCATGACCCCAGCCATGTGAAAATTTAACAGCCAATGTTTACTTTTTTACTTGGGGCTATGGCAGTCAATTGAAAAACATTCTAACAGTATTTCTGATTGTCTTCTCAACTCACTACCACATACTTTTAACATGGAGCTATGACAGTCATAGCCCCAGTCATAGCAAATGACTCTGACATAATGTTTCTTATCTTACCACCGCTAATGAGATGGGTGTGCATGATGCGTGTCGCGTCAAAACTTCTCAAAGTCAGAGGGTGTGGTCTACAGTGCGCACCTCATCTCTGCTGTCGATATTTGGTTTTAATGCAGACGAGAGCACTGAATGCAGCTTCACACAGATATGAACTGGTGAAGTGTACCATGAGTTTTATGGTGCTTGCAAGACAACTGGGAACTCTGAAAAATATGAGGTCCAAGCATGATGTTAGTGATCTTCAGGTCGAAAAGTTGGAGCTCTAGAAAGAGGTCTGAGTTCCTGAGTTGGAATTCCGAGTTGGATGACGTTCAAAGCGATTTTTCCAGTTGTCTTGAACTCAGTGAATTTCCAAGTTCCCAGTTCCGAGTTCCCAGTTGTTTCAAATGTGGCATTAATGCTCAGAGGGGGACGGCAGGTTATTCCCCTCTGTCTGCTGCATTCGGTCACGTGACAGCTCGATCAGCTGTATGATTTCACTTATCGGCATGTAAAGATGAGCCAGGATCACAGTCAAATGGATTGGGAAGTAGTTCCCAAAGTGCTCTTCCCAGCATTGGAAGTGAGCACTCATCACTCGCAGAACGAGGGAGAGCTCAGTTTGTTGTTAAGAAACTTGACTGAATACAAACAGTATAGCTATTCCCTCCGCAGGGCAATCAAACAAGCTAACCGTCAGTATAGAGACAAAGTAGAGTCGCAATTCAACGGCTCAGACACGAGAGGTATGTGGCAGGGTCTACAGTCAATCACGGACTATAAAAGGAAAACCAGCCCCGTCGCGGACCAGGATGTCTTGCTCCCAGATAAACTAAAGAACTTCTTTGCTCGCTTTAAGGACAATACATTGCCACTGACACGGCCCGCTACCAAAACCTACGGGCTCTCCTTCACTGCAGCTGACATGAGCAAAACATTTAAAAGTGTCAACCCTCGCAAGGCTGCAGGCCCAGACGGCATCCCCAGCCGCGTCCTCAGAGTATGCGCAGACCTGCTGGCTGGTGTGTTTACGGACATATTCAATCAATCCTTATCCCAGTCTGCTGTCCCCACATGCTTCAAGAGGGCCACCATTGTTCCTGTTCCCAAGAAATCTAAGATAACTGAGCTAAATGACTATCGCTCCGTAGCACTCACTTCCGTCATCATGAAGTGCTTTGAGAGACTAGTCAAGGACCATATCACCTCCACCCTAACTAACCCTAGACCCACTCCAATTTGCTTACGGCCCCAATAGGTCCACAGACGACGCAATTGCAATCACACTGCACACTACCCTAATCCATCTGGACAAGAGTATGTGAGAATGCTGTTCATCGACGACAGCTCAGCATTTAACACCATAGTACCCTCCAAACTCGTCATCAAGCTCGAGACCCTGGGTCCCGACCCCGCCCTGTGCAACTGGGCCCTGGACTTCCTGACGGGCCGCCCCCAGGTGGTGAGGGTAGGTAACAACATCTCCACCCCGCTGATCTTCAACACTGGGGCCCCACAAGGGTGCGTTCTCAGCCCTCTCCTGTACTCCCTGTTTACCCACGACTGCGTGGGCATGCACGCCTCCAACTCAATCATCAAGTTTGCAGACAACACTACAGTGGTAGGCTTGATTACCAACAACGACGAGACGGCCTACAGGGAGGAGGTGAGGGCCCTCGGAGTGTGGTGTCAGGAAAATAACCTCACACTCAACATCAACAAAACAAAGGAGATGATTGTGGACTTCAGGAAACTGCTGAGGCAGCACCCCCCTATCCACATCGATGGGACAGTAGTGGAGAGGGAAGAAAGTTTTAAGTTCCTCGGCGTACACATCATGGACAAACTGAAATGGTCCAACCACTCAGACAGCGTGGTGAAGAAGGCGCAGCAGTGGCTCTTCAACCTCAGGAGGCTGAAGAAATTCGGCTTGTCACCAAAAACACTCACAAACTTTTACAGATGCACAATTGAGAGCATCCTGTCGGGCTGTATCACCGCCTGGTACAGCAACTGCTCCACCCATAACTGTAAGGCTCTCCAGAGGGTAGTGAGGTCTGCACAACGCATCACCGGGGGCAAACTACCTGCCCTCGAGGACACCTACACCACCCGATGTCACAGTAAGGCCAAAAAGATCATCCAGGACAACAACCACCCGAGCCACTGCCTGTTCACCCCGCTATCATCCAGAAGGCGAGGTCAGTACAGGTGTATCAAAGCAGGGACCGAGAGACTGAAAAACAGCTTCTATCTCAATGCCATCCGACTGTTAAACAGCCATCACTAACATTGAGTGGCTGCTGCCAACATACTGACTCAACTCCAGCCACTTTAATAATGGAAAAATTGCTGTAATAAATGTATCACTAGCCACTTTAATCAATGCCACTTCATATAATGTTTACATACCCTACATTACTCATCTCATATGTATATCCTGTTTAGGATAGGGGGCAGTATTGACACGGCTGGATAAAAAACGTACCCGATTTAATCTGGTTACCACTCCTACCCAGTAACTAGAATATGCATATACTTATTACATATGGATGGAAAACACCCTAAAGTTTCTAAAACTGTTTGAATGGTGTCTGTGAGTATAACAGAACTCATTTGGCAGGCAAAAACCTGACAAGGTTTCAGGCAGGAAGTGGCCTGTCTGACAAGGTGTCGTTCTTCTTGTCTCTGTTTATTGAAGAGTGAGGATCTTAGCTGTCCCGTGACACTTCCTACGGCTGCCATAGGGTCTCAGAAGGCGGCAAAAAGCTGAATCGTGGCTTTGCAGGCTCTGGCTGAAACAAAGTAGCGCGTTTGGGTAGTGGCTGGTTACAGTACTGTGAGACTCAGGCGCGTGCCCGCGTCGACCGAAAGCTTTGTTTACTTTCCTCAGTTTAGCTAAATGGACATTCCCGGTCGGAATATTATCGCTTTTTTACGAGAAAAATGGCATAAAAATTGATTTTAAACAGCGGTTGACATGCCTCGAAGTACGGTAATGGAATATTTCGATTTTTTTGTCACGAATTGCGCCATGCGCGCGACCCTGATTTACCATTTCAGAGAGTGTCTGGGACGCACGAACAAAACGCCGCTATTTGGATATAACGATGGATTATTTTGGACCAAACCAACATTTGTTATTGAAGTAGAAGTCCTGGGAGTGCATTCTGATGAAGACAACAAAAGGTAATCAAACTTTTATAATAGTAAATATGATTATGGTGAGTGCTAAACTTGCCGGGTGTCTAAATAGCTAGCCCGTGATGCCTGGGCTATGTACTTAGAATATTGCAAAATGTGCTTTCACCAAAAAGCTATTTTAAAATCGGACATATCGAGTGCATAGAGGAGGTCTGTATCTATTATTCTTAAAATAATTGTTATGCTTTTTGTGAACGTTTATCGTGAGTAATTTAGTAAAATGTTAGCGAATTCCTCCGGAAGTTTGCGGGGGGTATGCTAGTTCTGAACGTCACATGCTAATGTAAAAAGCTGGTTTTTGATATAAATATGAACTTGATTGAACAAAACATGCATGTATTGTATAACATAATGTCCTAGGGTTGTCATCTGATGAAGATCATCAAAGGTTAGTACTGCATTTAGCTGTCTTCTGGGTTTATGTGACATTATATGCTAGCTTGAAAAATGGGTGTCTGATTATTTCTGGCTTGGTACTCTGCTGACATAATCTAATGTTTTGCTTTAAATAGCTGTAAAATAGTCATATGTTTGAGAAACTGAAGTAATAGGATTTTTAAGGTTTTGAAAATCGCGCCACAGGCTTCAAGTGGCTGTTACGTAGGTGGGACGAATTCGTCCCGCCTAGCCCATAGAGGTTAAACTGTACTCTATACCATCTACTGCATCTTGCCATCTTGATGTAATGTATCACTAGCCATTTTAAACAATGCCACTTTTATATGTTTACATATCCTACATTACTCATCTCATATGTATATACTGTACTCTATACCATCCACGGCATCTTACCTATGCCGTTCTATACCATCACTCATTCATATATGTTTTTTATGTACATATTCTTATTGATTCCTTTACACTTGTGTGTATAAGGTAATTGTTGTGAAATTGTTAGGTTAGATTACTCGTTGGATATTACTGCATTGTAGGAACTAGAAGCACAAGCATTTCACTAAACTCGCATTAACATCTGCTAACCATGTGTATGGTGTCACGCCCAGACCTGAGAGAGAGGGTTTGTTTCTCTATGTGGTTAGGTCAGGGTGTGCGGTGGGCATTCTATGTTTTGTATTTCTTTGTGTTGGGCCAAGTATGGTTCCTAACCAGAGGCAGCTGTCTATCGTTGCCTCTGATTAGGAACCATACTTAGGCAGCCTTTTTTCCACCTGTGTTTGTGGGATCTTATTTTTGTATTGCTTGTGTGCCTACAGAACGTGACGGTCGTATTTTCTTTGTTCATGACTTTTTATCGTGTTCTGAGTAAATAAATCACAAGATGAACATATTCCACGCTGCACCTTGGTCGACTCTTCTTTACGATCGTTACATATGGCTGTCTAGATCCCTGCTGTTTGTTGTTGTTTCTAATCTTCCCTGCAACCTGCCCTGTCTGAAACTGCGAGGAGTAACCTGAGTAACAGCGTAACCTGCGTTGCTACCATGACAAAGACGAAAGCACTGTTGAGGACAGTGGTGTCTCTCTATCACAGGTGAAGGATCTTTTAAATGAACCAAAAGAGTTCTACAAGCAGTTGTTACAACAACAAGAAAATAGGTTCAAGTGTTTTGTCCAAATACTGGTGGAGTCAGCTAGTTAAAGAATAGACAACCTAACCAGAGAGGTCCAGGACCTGATGAACAGTATGCAGTTCACCCAGAGTCAGCTCGATGAGTTGAAACAGGAAAACTGCAAGATGACAGCAATCTGTAAGTCATTAAGAGAGGACATCAGTTCTGTGTGTGAATCCATGATAACAATGATGGAGAAATCCTTTCGAGGGACAATGAAGGCAGAACAACATGGTTGTAGACGGAATTGCAGAATCTCCATATGAGACCTGGACGGAGACTGAGGACAAAGTGAGGAAAAAGATCTCTGAGAAATTGAAGATGGACCACAGGAAGATTGAGGTGGAGCGCGCCCACAGGACTGGAAAACCCACCACCGGGCTAGGTGACAGGTCATCAAGTTCCTGACGTTCAAGGACAAGGTAGCTGTTCTGGAAAGAGCCAAGCTTCAACCCCGCAGCACACACTCTTACTCACACCAACTGATTAATGGACTGCTGAATGTATTTTTTTTCTCTTGCTTTTTTTGCACTTTTCCATATTATATCCATCTCTGATAAGCTACCCAGGAAGGGCTGAAAATAGCCCATATTAATATATGTAGCCTTAGCAATAAGGTTCATGAAATCAATAACGTGTTAATGTCAGATAACAATTATATATTACCCATTTCTGAGACTCACTTAGATAATTCATTTGATGATACAGCAGTAGCAATACAAGGATATAACATCTATACAGCAACACCTCCCCCAATGCTTATGGCTTAGGCAATCCTGGCTTAGGAGGACCACCAAAAACCCTGAAATGTCCATCCCTAACTATAACATTTTCCAACAAGATAGAACTGCCAAAGGGAGCAGAGTTGCAATCTACTGCAGAGATAGCCTGCAGAGTTCTGTCTTACTATCCAGGTCTGTGCCCAAACAATTTGAGCTTCTACTTTTAAAAATCCACCTTTCCAGAAACAAGTCTCTCAACGTTGCCACTTGCTATAGACCACCTTCTGCCCCCAGCTGTGCCCTGGACACTATATGTGAATTGATTGCCCCCCATATAACTTCAGAGCTCGTGCTGTTAGGTGACCTACACTGGGACATGCTTAACACCCCGGCCATCCTACAATCTAAGCTTGATGCCCTCCATCTCACACAAATGATCAATGAACCTACCAGGTACAACCCCAAATCCGTAAACAAGGGCACCCTCATAGATATCATCCTAACCAACCTGCCTTCCAAATACACCTCTGCTGTCTTCAACCATGATCTCAGCAATCACTGCCTCATTGCCTGCGTCTGTAATGGGTCTGCGGTCAAACGACCACCCCTCATCACTGTCAAACGCTCCCTAAAACACTTCAGCAAGCAGGCCTTTCTAATCAACCTGGCCTGGGTATCCTGGAAGGATATTGACCTCATTCTGTCAGTAGAGGATGCCTGGTTATTCTTTAAAAGTGCTTTCCTCACCATCTTAAATAAGCATGCCCCATTCAAAAAATGTTGAACCAGGAACAGATATAGCATTTGGTTCACTCCAGACCTGACTGCCCTTGACCAGCACAAAAACATCCTGTGGCGTACTGCATTAGCATCGAACAGCCCCCACGATATGCAACTTTTCAGGGAAGTTAGGAACAAATATACACATGCAGTTAAGAAAGCTAAGGCTAGCTTTTTCAAACAGAAATTTGCATCCTGTAGCAGAAACTCAAAAAAAATGTCTGGGACATTGTAAAGTCCATGGAGAATAAGAGCACCTCCTCCCAGCTGCCCACTGCACTGAGGCTAGGAAACACTGTCACCACCGATAAATCCACGATAATTGAGAATTTAAATAAGCATTTCTCTACGGCTGGCCATGCTTTCCACCTGGCTACCCCTACCCCAGTCAACTGCCCTGCAACCCCCACAGCTAGACAATCTGGACCCTCTCTTTCTAAAATTATCAGCTGAAATTGTTGCAACCCCTATTACTAGCCTGTTCAACCTCTCTTACGTATTGTCTGAGATCCCCAAAGATTGGAAAGCTGCTGCGGTCATCCACCTCTTCAAAGGGGTAGACACTCTAGACCCAAACTGCTACAGACCTATATCTATCCTATGCTGCCTTTCTAAGGTCTTTGAACGTCAAGTTAACAAACAGATCACCGACCATTTTGAATCCCACCGTACCTTCTCTACGATGCAATCTGGCTTCCGAGCTGGTCATGGGTTCACCTCAGCCACGCTCAAGGTTCTAAACGATATCATAACTGCCATCGATAAGCGACAATACTGTGCGGCGGTATTCATCGACCTGACCAAGGCTTTCGACTCTGTCAATCACCACATTCTTATCGGCAGACTCAACAGCCTTGGTTTCTCAAATGACTGCCTCGCCTGTTTCACCAACTACTTCTCTGATAGAGTTCAGTGTGTCAAATTGGAGGGCCTGTTGTCCGGACCTCTGGCAGTCTCTATGGCGGTGCCACAGGGTTCAATTCTTGGGCAGACTCTCTTCTCTGTATACATCAATGATGTCGCACTTGCTGCTGGTGATTCTCTGATCCACCTCTACGCAGACGACACCATTCTGTATACTTCTGGCCCTTCTTTGAACACTGTGCTAACTAACCTCCAGACGAGCTTCAATGCCATACAACTCTCCTTCCAAGGCCTCCAAATGCTCTTAAATGCAAGTAAAACTAAATGCATGCTCTTCAACCGATCGCTGCTCGCACCTGCCCGCCTGTCCAGCATCACTACTCTAGACGGTTCTGACCTAGAATATGTGGACAACTACAAATACCTAGGTGTCCGGTTAGACTGTAAACTCTCCTTCCAGACATCAAAAATCTCCAATCCAAAGTTAAATCTAGAATTGGCTTCTTATTTCGCAACAAAGCATCCTTCACTCATGCTGCCAAAACATACCCTCATAAAACTGACCATCCTACCGATCCTCGACTTCGGCGATGTCATTTACAAAATAGCCTCCAATACCCTACTCAACAAACTGGATGCAGTCTATCACAGTGCCATCTGTTTTGTCACCAAAGCCCCATATACTACCCACCACTGCGACCTGTACGCTCTCGTTGGCTGGCGCTCGATTCATACTTGTCGCCAAACCCACTGGCTCCAGGGCATCTACAAGTCTTTGCTAGGTAAAACCCCGCCTTATCTCAGTTCACTGGTCACCATAGCAGCACCAACCCGTAGCACACGCTCCAGCAGGTATATTTCACTGGTCACCCCCAAAGCCAATTCCTCCTTTGGCCGCCTTTCCTTCCAGTTCTCTGCTGCCAATGACTGGAACGAACTGCAAATATCGCTAAAGCTGGAGAATCTTGTCTCCCTAACTAACTTCAAGCACCAGCTGTCAGAGCAGCTCACAGATTCTTGCACCTGTTCATATCCCATCTGTAAATAGCCCATCCAACTACCTCAACCCATACTGTATTTATTTATTTATTTTGCTCCTTTGCACCCCAGTATCTCTACTTGCATATTCATCTTCTGCACATCTATCACTCCAGTGTTTAATTGCTATATCGTAATTACCTCGCCACTATGACCTATTTTATTGCTTTACCTCCCTTATCTTACCTTATGGGTACTTTTTTCCTACTCTATTATTGACTGTATGTTTGTTTATTCCATGTGTAACTCTGTGTTGTTGTATGTGTCAAACTGCTTTGCTTTATCTTGGCCATGTCGCAGTTGTAAATGAGAACTTTTTCTCAACTAGCCTACCTGGTTAAATAAAAGTGAAATAAATAAAACAAATAATAATATTTTTAAATGCACAGTACTAGTCAAAAGTTTGGACACCTACAAATTCCAGGGTTTTTCTTTATTTTTACTATTTTCTACATTGTAGAATAATAGCGAAGACAACAAAACTATGAAATAACACATTGAATCATGTAGTAAACAAATATATTTTATATTTGAGGTTCTTCAAAGTAGCCACACTTTGCCTTGATGACAGCTTTGCACACTCTTGGTATTCTCTCAACCAGCTTCATGAGGTAGTCACCTGGAATGCATTTCAATTAAAAGGTGTGCCTTATTAAAAGTTAATTTGTGGAATTGATTTCCTTCTTAATGTGTTTGAGCCAATCAGTTACTGTATGTTGTGACAAGGTAGGGGTGGTATACAGAAGATTGCCCTATTTGGTAAAAGACCAAGTCCATATTATGGCAAGAACAGCTCAAATTAGCAAAGAGAAACAAATTAGCAAAGAGAAATTACTTTAAGACATTAAGGTCAGTCAATATGGAAAATGTCAAGAACTTTGAAAGTTTCTTCAAGTGCAGTCGCAAAAACCATCAAGCGTTATGATGAAACTGGCTCTCATGAGGACTGCCACAGGAAAGAGTTACCAGCCTCAGAAATTGCAGCCCAAATAAATGCTTCACAGAGTTCAAGTAACAGACAGATCTCAACATCAACTGTCATGGTCGAATTGCTGCAAAGAAACCACTACTAAAGGACACCAATAAGAAGAAGTAACTTGCTTGGGCCAAGAAACACGAGCAATGGACATTAGACCGGTGGAAATCTGTCCTTTGGTCTGATGAGTCCATATTGGTGATTTTTGGTTCCAACCGCCGTGTCTTTGTGAGACGCAGAGTAGGTGAATGGATGATCTCCACATGTGTAGTTCCCACTGTGAAGTATGGAGAAGGAGGTGTGATGGTGTTGGGGTGCTTTGCTGGTGACACTGTCAGTGATTTATTTATAATTCAAGGCACACTTAACCAACATGGTTACCATGATACGCCATCCAATCTAGTTTGTGCTTAGTGGGACTATCATTTGTTTTTCAACAGGACAATGTCTCAACACACCTCCATGCTGTGTAAGGGCTATTTGACCAAGAAGGAGAGTGATGGAGTGCTGTATAAGATGACCTGGCCTTCACAATCACCCGAACACAACCCAATTGAGATGGTTTGGGATGAATTGGACCGCAGAGTGAAGGAAAAGCAACCAACAAGTGCTCAGCATATGTGGGAACTCCTTCATGACTGTTGGAAAAGCATTCCAGGTGAAGCTGGTTGAGAGAATTCCAAGAGTGTGCAAAGCTGTCATCAAGGCAAAGGGTGGCTTCTTTGAAGATTCTCAAATATAAAATATATTTTGATTTGTTTACTACATTATTCCATATGTGTTATTTCATAGTTTTGATATCTTTCACTATTATTCTACAATGTTGAAAATGGTAAAAATAAAGAAAATCCCTTGATTGAGAAGGTGTGTCCAAACTTTTGACTGGTACTGTATAGCGAACAAACGTCAATGCATGGTCATCTCGGTCCTCACAGCTAACGTCCATTTGGAAAGCATAAGCTGGTGAGTTTTTGAGTCGTTAAGTCAGAGTTTCCTCCTGATTGCTAGTAAAAGCATAACTTATTTGTTGAAGTGTTATCTGATAAAGGTGTTGATGTTTCTTTGCCTCTGCCTCCCCACACATTGTTTTCACCATTTCAATTGCGGCTGTTAATGTCAAAGTCTCAAATGTATGTGGTTTCATAGCCTAGCGGGCCTAGCCATTCACCGTGGGAATGATCCAAGTGTGGACTTTTCCCATGCTCTAAGGGCACTTTCTGGATTACTTTTATCTTTTAGATTTTTAAGGTTAACCATATTACAATGATTTTTAGATACAAAGACGATATTATAATTTTCACAAAGGTTTTCAACCCCATTTTCATATCAGGCGACCCTATATGGAGTCGCAACCCCTAGTTTGGGAACCGCTGATGTATTCTATAGGCCCTATGGATACGCAGGGCCTATAGTGTCCACCCTGAGATTAGTGTCCACCCTGAGATTAGAATGTTGGGGGTTCGATCCCCACTCTAATCATATCAAATACTCTAAATATGGGACCTGATGCCTCTCTACTTGGCACTCAGCATTAAGGAGATAGATTGGGGGTAAGGCCCTGGGACAAACTAGCGTCCTGTCCAGGGAGTGTCAGGCTACTTCTTGTACATCAAGCTGCTTCAAGCTACAAAAACAGGAGATGGGCTCATGCCCTGCAGTATGGCCCGTTCTGGCTCAGACAAGGCTTACTTACTCACTTCTCACCTACCTCCCTGATATATTGAGACTCTAATATAATATAAACCGGGTAGTTTGGATCCTGGATGCTGATTGGGTAAAACAGTGTTCCAGCCGTGAGACACCGAGTTTTCCGTTAAAAAAATATTTGTTTACAGTTAGTATCACGACGCTGTTCTTGATATACCACTGCAAATGACAAGAGAAAAACAGTAAGTATTTTATTAAATACATTATTTCTCCTTGCTTCTACTCTAGCATTTGGTATACAACAACGGGGATCTGTACAAACCTTGCTGTCTGTTTCTCCGACCTTGGCAACAATGTTGAAATTTGCCAATGCGATCGATCTCCCCGTACCAAATCAAATGTTATTGGTCACATACACATGTTTAGCAGATGTTATTGCGAGTGTAGCGAAGTGCTTGTGTTTCTAGTTCTGACAGTACAGCAATATCTAACAAGTAATATCTAACAATTCCTCAACAAACACCTAATACACACAAATCTAAGTAAAGGAATGGAATAAGAAAATATAAATATATGGATGAGCAATGACAGAGCGGCATAGGCTAAGATGCAATAGATAGTACCATAGAGAGTGAACGATGTTCTGACGAGACCGCAACTATGGATATTGTGGATAAATCCAAAGAAATGTTCAAAGAAAACAGCTAAAACAAACAAAAATGCAGCTAGTTTTCTGTAATTTCTGCTGCAAATTTGGATGTGATTTTGGTTTCTGTCGATGGCTAGCAGCTATTCTTTGATTTTATAGCAATGATGGAAAAATAATTCACAAACAGATTATTGTCTGGACTATTTCCTCTGCTGGAAGGATGAAATAGTAGGATTTTTATGAAAATATGTCACTAATTTTTTTATGAATGTTGGTAACCAGTTCACAACAGCAATATGGCACCTCAGGGCTTTGTGGTATATGGCCAATATACCACGGCTAAGGGCTGTATCCAGGCACTCCGCTTCGCGTATAACAACAGCCCTTTGCCGTGGTACATTGGCCATATACCGCACCCTTTCGGGCCTTATTGCTTAAATAGACTACATATGCCATTATTATATGCCTCTACTCAGGTACTCCCAAAGATAGTGCAAGCGATGCTAGCAATAGTGCACAGGGGCGTGGCTCACATGACTTAAAATGGGCTGGACTGGGTTAGGTAGCTAGTATAGCTAACGGCTAATTGCCCTCTTACTCTGCAACCGCTCTTGAGTAACCTAGCAGGGAATTACCTTTGAGGGAGAGGTGAATAGAAATTGTAACAGGGAAGGAGAAAGACACTACAAATGAATGACTTGAGATTGTCAATGCGCCCAAAAGCGCCGAATGGCCATGGGTTTTTACAAGCGAGAGGGGGGGCATTCAAGTTTCCAGGCCTTGTTTTCCAGAACAAAGGCAAGTTGATTGGTTGTTGGTGTGTTTGTTTGGTTCGTTACTGGTGTAAAAACACAGTGTTTGTTAGCAGAGCAGAGGCAAACAGGCAGCATTAGTTGTGCGTATTTGATCGCTATTTAGAATATATGTGTGTGAAAGCATTTCTGGTTGTAATTCCTGGAATCTGTGTGTGTGAAGGTGTTTGTGTGTTGAGGTGGGTGTGTGTCCATGCCCACGTGTTTGTTTGTGTGTTTGCTTGTGTGTCTGTGCCTGCTTGTTCGTGTTTGTGTTTGTGTGTGTGCATGAACGTCCTTTGTCTCGGTGCGGCCTGACATGAGCAGAAACGACCATTCATGGCCGCAATTAGGTGACGGGGTGAAACAAACAAGCAAACAAAGACTGCATCAACTGTTTTCAGGAATATTATAATTGCTCCTCATCTGAAACAAAGGGCCTCTGGCTGGCTCCCAGAAACAGGGGTGGAGGGAAGACATCACATTTCCAGCCGTGTCTCTAGCGCAAGCACGTACGCATGCATGCATATTCACACATTCACAAGTGAACACGCGCGCACGTACACACACATACAGAAAGACACACACACAGAAAGAACCCAACACCTATGTCAGTTCCCGTCAGTCTCTCTGAGAGACACAGCTATCTACACCTACAGTGCCTTCGAAAAGTATCCTTATTGCTGTTATAAACCGGTTACCGACATATACAAAAAATGAGTGACATATTTTCATTAAAGTCATTGTTTTATTAAGTTAAATTCATACTATTTCATCCTTCCAGCAGAGGAAATAGTCCAGACAATAATCTGTTTTATTACGCCTACAGTGCCTTCGGAAAGTATTCAGACCCCTTTGACTTTTCACATTTTGTTACGTAACAGCCTTATTCTAAAATGTGTTAAATAAAAAAATGTCCTCAGCAATCTACACACAATACCCCATAACAACAAAGCGAAAACAGGTTTTTAGATTTTATTTTGCATATTTATTAATAATCTAAACAGAAATACCTTATATACATAAGTATTCAGACCCTTTGCTATGAGACTCGAAACTGAGCTCAGGTGCATCCTGTTTCCATTGATCATTCTTGAGATGTTTCTACAACTTGATTAGAGTCCACCTGTGGTAAATTCAATTGATTGTACATGATTTGGAAAGGCACATACCTGTATATATAAGGTCCCACAGTTGACAGTGCATGTCAGAGCAAAAGCCAGGAGGTCGAAGGAATTGTACGTAGAGCTTAGAGACAAGATTGTGTTGAGGCACAGATCTGGGGAAGTGTACCAAAAATGTCTGCAACATTGATGGTCCCCAAGAACACAGTGACCTCCACTTTTCTTAAATGTAAAAAGTTTAAAACCACCAAGACTCTTCCTAGAGCTGGCCACCCGCCAAACTGAGCAATCGGAGGAGAAGGGCCTTGGTTAGGGAGGTGACCAAGAACCCAATGGTCACTCTGGCAGAGCTCTAGAGTTCTCTGTGGAGATGGGAGAACCTTCCAGAAGGACAATCATCTCTACAGCATTTCACCAATCAGGCCTTTATGGTAGAGTGGCCAGACGGAAGCAGCTCCTCAGTAAAAGGCACATGACAGCCCACTTGGAGTTTGCCAAAGACACAAGTGTCATGTCTGGAGGAAAACCTGGCACCATCTCTACAGTGAAGCATGGTGGTGGCAGAATCATGCTGTGGGGATGTTTTTCAGTGGCAGGGACTGTGAGACTAGTCAGGATCGAGGGAAAGATGAACGCAGCAAAGTACAGATCCTTGATGAAAACCTGGAGAGACCTGAAAATAGCTGTGCAACAACGCTCCCCATCCAAAATGACAAAGCTTGAGAGGAATTGCAGGGAAGAATGGGAGAAACTCCCCAAATACAGGTGTGCCAAGCTTCTAGCGTCATACCCAAGAAGACTCAATGCTGTAATCACTGCCAAATGTGCTTCAACAAAATTTTGAGTAAAGGGTCTGAATACTTATGTAAATGGTATATTTCTTTTTTTTGTAAATTAACAAACGTATTTAAAAACCTGTTTTTGCTTTGTCATTATGGGGTATTGTGTGTAAATTGATGAGGGGGAAAAAAATTATTTAATCCATTTAAGAATAAGGCTGTAACGTAATAAAATGTGGAAAAAGTCAAAGGGTCTGAATACTTTCTGAAGTCACTCTAATTACTCAAACAATTTCATTTAAAGTTTGCTCAATCTATTATTGACGTTGTATTAACGTCTATGTATTATTAACGTTGCAGCATTAACCAAAGAGGTGGCCATATCTCACTACCGGCAGTGGCCAGCTCAACGTGGCGTGTAGCGCCATAATTCAATTATTGTATATCTGTCTTGGGCTCCTGTTGAAGGGCTAGTGTGACTTGGTTAATGTAGAGAGGGGAAGAAGCAGAGAGCGAGAGAAAGGTATAATAAATAATATAAATCAATCATAAATGATGCTGTATTACACATATTCGGAGGCAGACCTGATTCCTTAGGGGGAAAGGAGGAGAAAATAAAAATCCCCATCCCTCTGTAGTGGAGGGAGAGAGGGAGGTGGTTGAAAGTCTCTCTTTGTTGGAGTTGTCATTTCCCTCTGGGAATGCAGCGCGGCCTCTTGTTGTGGAGCGGACGCCCGACACATTACTTATTCATCAGCCTTGTCTGCATGCCACACACACAAACGTACGCACACACACTGCATCATTAAGCCGGATGCATTATTTACCACAAATACATACACATATGGATGCAGGTACACACACACACACGCACACGCACACACACACACACACACACACACACACACACACACACACACACACAGAATATACATGGCACACTGTTCTGGTAAGTGTTTAGATGGCTCCCACATGCCAGCAGATGGAGAACAAACCCTAAACACCCCAGTGAAGGAGAGGAAAGTTCACAAACACACCTCACTGTCGCTCTAGACTTCCTCCATAATAATGGAATGGAATTTGGACGGGCGCTGGCTCGTGAATGCGCCTAATCATCTCCATACCTTCCATGTCTAGGGAAATTGACACTATTTCCGTCTAGCCGAGGTGGCTTTACTCCAGAAGGGGGAAATAAAAACATGAGTTTGTGTGAGCACCCGTGGGGGGGTGGTGTGTGCGTGGAGGTGTGTTTAAGGAAAAGCAGACAAACTTCCAGGAACTTTGCATCCTGACCTGTCTCGTTATGGGATGATGTGGAATTTGGTGGAAGTAAGGTAGAAAACACAGATGTGTGTGTGTGAGGAGGGTTTTCCCCCTGTGTTTTGGTCCAGTGTCAGTGGGAGCAATTAGGTGTTATCAGTGGCATGGCTGTGAAGCTGTGGTAAGAGTTTGACGTCAGGGACGCTAGAGGTCAGAGATAAGGTGCCCTAATCACAGCCGTGTGTGTGTAGAGGCAGGGAAAAACAGGGCATCAAGGCGGGGATGGTGGGTGGTCAGAGTATTCAGCGAACTAGAATGTTGCAGAAAGCAATTTAAGGAATAGAGCTGGCCATGATTCCCTAGTCTACGTGACAGACACTCATGTCGGTTCTTCACAGGACTTGTTTATCTGAAAGTTAGGACCTCGGAAACTTTTACCCAGTTAGACAGGGGAAGAATGTTGTCCAACTATAGGTTTGTGTTTCCTGGGCCCGTATTCATAAAGCATTTCAGAGCAGGAGTGCTGATCTAGGATCAGTTTTGCCTTTTAGATCATAACAAATTAGATTACATGGACAGGGACGACTGAGGAGAGGAGACTGGTAAGCGTAGCAACATCCAACCAGAGGTGGCAATGGCATTAGCAACAACTGTCTTTTGATTGTGAAGAGACGTGCATGAACGGAATACCAAACAAGAGGCAGCCCAGTTAAGGGTTTGGCAAGTCTCTCTCTTCTCTCTGATCTCTCCATCGGCTAGTCCAGCGAATTAACTCATGACTGCTATAGAGGGATGGAGAGAGTTGCGGAGAGAGGGAGGGAGGGAGGTAAAGGGATGAAGCGAGAGCGGGTGATGGTACAGTACGTACAGTTAGGGGGCTAGATGAGAGAGAAAGTGAGAACTTGCGGTAGACAGGGCTAGAGACATAGAGTAAGGGAGACATGTAGGAAGACAAAAGGAATATATAGAGACTGAGGGGGAGAGGCAAGGGATAGCTGTCGAGGGGATTTATAGATAGATGGAGAGAGAAATTAGGCAATCTAATTGCGGCGTCTCGCAGAGCCACTCGCCACAGTGACTTGCTAATCTGTAAATCTTCTGTAGAGCACTTTCCCTGTAGACCAGAGTCTACTGCAGACTGTCTGGACAGTGGCCACATAACAGTCTGGAATCACACCCAACCCATGTGGACTTAATAAGAGAGGGATAGGGAAAGAGGGAGGGACGGAGAGAGAGAAGAGGATGAGCGAGCAAAAAAGGAAGGATATAAAGATGGATGACTAGGAGAGTGATGATGGATAAATGGGCAACAGATGAAAAGGAGAGCATTGGGATGGAGGGATCCGAGGAGAGAGCGAGAGAGACGGAAATGAGGGAAGACAAGAAGACTGACTAATGAGGTAGGAAAAGAGTTAGACTTAAACAGAAGGACAGAGCAGGGGCATGGAGTGAGAGATGAAAAGAGGGTGAAAGAGAAAGATTTGGAGAGTACGAAAGGAGAAAGTATAAGTAAGAGGTGAAAAGAAGAGAGCAAAAAGAAAGGAGGGAGGGTGAGAGATCCCCTCCCCAGTAGGTCGGTCCTTTCTGTGAAAATCAACCTATTCCAGGAATGAGAGAGGGAGACAAGCGCACAAACACTCAGCATGTCTGAGACTGCCCTCTGATGTCACCAGCCCCGAGAGAGAGAGAGAGAGAGAGAGAGAGGGGAGGGGAGGGGACACAGCCGGAGAGCGAACCGAACACAGTGAGTGTGAGAAAACAGAGAGGTGGAGACTGAGAGCACTGTTCCGGTATCTGCTGTGGACTGGGGCTGTGTTTTACTGAGTGTGTTGTGTCAGCGGTGGAGAGTTGAGCTCCCGGTTCAGTGAGGCTGCTCTAGCGATCGCGTTAGCCGCACGCCATCCGGAACGCACAACTGATGGGTGAGAGGAGCGCCGCGCTGTACAGTGTGTGCCCACGCCTGTGTGTCTCTGTGTTTGTGTGCCTGTGTTTTCAAAGTATGCCGTTTGGGGTTGTGTGTGTGAGAGTGTTTTGTTATAGCGGAGTATAGCGTTGGTGTGTGTCCATTGCTTTTTGTGTGTGTGTGTGTGGGTGGACAGGCTGAGTAGACTCATGGTAGGGATGTCTTTTATCCCATGCTCCGCTCTGCAGCCTTGAGTGCCTCACACTCACTGGAGCAGATACCTACTACTGCCCGCTATGTGTCTCTCTGTGAGGGGGTGTGTGTTAGTGTGTCTGCGTGAAATAGAGAGTTTGTGTGTGTCTTTCTGTCTCTGTGTGTGTCTCACCGTATGTAGTTCATTGCTCCTTGGTATCTATTTGTCTTAGTGTAACTTCTTAATATATTTGCCAATATGTGTGTCTCATAATCTTGGAATTGTGACCGCATGGACTGGGAAGTGTGTGGTGGATTTAGTCTTGGTGTCTCGTGTTTTAAGGAATGCTCCTGTGTGTGTGTGTGTGTGTGTGTGTCTGTCTGCCCCGATGTTCCACTTCACTGTGTCTGCCCTGCACCACATGGAGAGGAAGAAAGCGCGAGAGAGGAGCCTGGGAGAGAAAGAAAGGGAGAGGGGGAGAGAGGAGCAGAACAGTGTGTGAAACAACCAAAAGGAAAGAAACAAAATAGAGAGAAAAAAAGACAGAGGGAAGGGACGAATAGATGTAGGCGAAGAAGGGGTGAACGATGATATTGAGGCTCTGTCTGAAAGAGGAGTGCAACACTGCTCATCCCTTGGCATTATGATGTAACAGTATCGTCTGATGTTTTAAAAGCCTTTTTGACCTTTTACCTGTGTTTTTTTGCTAACCGTGTGTGTTTTAGTATGTCCAGTCAACCCATTGCAAACTGTGAGGGCTCTAAACAGTCTGTTAGCTGACTGGCAGATGGGCTGGGGTTGAGTGTGTGGTTAGGTTGGATTCAGTGTGTGGTTGAGTGACGTTTGGTGGAGTGTAGCGCTATCTGTCAAATAAGTGGCATAAGTACAGTGCTATGTGATATGGTACAATGACAGAGAGCCTTAGGACTGAGCCGGGCGTGTTTGACTATGGATTTATCCACTGTGTGTGTAATCTCTGTAAGAGAGAGACAGATTGCTGTGTTTACATACCGTACATGAGATGGAGAGAGGTAGGGGTGGGCAGCAGAGGGAGGATAAGAAAAGTTAGAGGGGCGTAGAGAAGGGAGATGGCTTGAGAGAGGAGGATTGAGAGGTGGGAGAGAGAGGGAGAGACCGAGAGAGTGAGAAAGAAAGAAGACAAGGACAATTATAACATGTATGCATGCAAAGGACGACTCTCGGCCGCTTACCCCTTTTCCAAGCTTGCGCCCGACCCACTTACACCCCTGATTGGCTAGCCCCCCCCCCCCAAAGCACCTGCGTGAGTCATTGGCTCTGTGATACCATGTCAGGGGATTCCACACATGGTTGATCCCTAATCCCTACTGTGGCTGGATACCAGACTAATAGCTGCTATGGTTTACCCTGATCTATAAATAAATCAGACTTCCATGATCTTTCTCATGATCCGAGAGGCCTCTTGGAATAAGCACAGTTTGCCCTCTGTACTAGACCCTGCTGATCTAAGGTTCGTTTTTTGTCACTGTTTCTTAACATAGTCTCCCAGCCTAGTCTGATGTGATTCCTTCCTCTGTTGTACACACTCTAGTACTTGCATGCACACATACAGTGCCTTCGGAAAGAATTCAGACATTACTTTTTCCACATTTTGTTACGTTACAACCTTATTCTAAAATGTATTAAATCATTTTTTCCCCTCATTAATCTACACACAGTTCCCCATAATGACAAAGCAAAAACAGGTTTTTAGAAATGTTGAGAAAAAAAAATCTATAAAGATTTTTGGGAAATATACCATTTACATAAGTATTCAGACCCTTTACTCAGTACATTGTTGAAGCATCTTTGGCAGCGATTACAGCCTCAAGTCTTCTTGGGTATGACGCTACAAGCTTGGCACTCCTATTCTTCTCTGCAGATTCTCTAAAGCTCTGTCAGGTTGGATGGGGAGCGTCGCTGCACAGCTATTTTCAGTTCTCTCCAGAGATGTTCGATCGGGTTCAAGTCCGGCCTCTGGCTGGACCACTCAAAGACATTCAGAGACTTGTCCCAAAGCCACTCCTGCATTGTCTTGGCTGTGTGCTTAGGGCCGTTGTCCTGTTGGAAAGTGAACCTTTGCCCCAGTCTGAGGTCCTGAGCACTCTGGAGCAGGTTTTCATCAAGGATCTCTCTGTACTTTGCTCCGCTCATCTTTTCCTCGATCCTGACTAGTCTCCCAGTCCCTGCCGCTGAAAAACATCCCCCCAGCATGATGCTACATCCACCATGCTTCACCGGAGGGATGGTGCCAGGCTTCCTCCAGTCGTGACGATTGGCATTCAAGCCAAAGAGTTCAATCTTGATTTTATCAGACCAGAGAATCTTGTTTCTCATGGTCAGAGTCTTTAGGTGCCTTTTGGCAAACTCCATGCGGGCTGTCATGTGCCTTTTACTGAGGAGTGGCTTCTGTCTGGCCACTCTACCATAAAGGCCTGATTGGTGGAGGGCTGCAGAGATGGTTGTCCTTCTGAATGGTTCTCCCATCTCCACAGAGGAGCTCTGTCAGAGGGACCATCGGGTTCTCGGTGACTAAGGCCCTTCTCCCCCGATTGCTCAGTTTGGCCAGGTGGCCAGCTCTAGGAAGAGTCTTGGTGGTTCCAAACATCTTACATTTAAGGAATAATGGAGGCCACTGTGTTCTTGGGGACCTTCAATGCTGCAGACATTTTTTGTACCCTTCTCCAGATCTGTGCTTCAACACAATACTGTCTCTGAACTCTACGGACAATTTCTTCGACCTCATGGCTTGTTTTTTGCTCAGACATGCACTGTCAACTGTGAGACCTTATATAGACATGTTTGTGCCTTTTCCGAATCATGTCCAATCAATTGAATTTACTACAGGTGGACTCCAATCAAGTTGTAGAAACATCTCAAGGATGATCAACGGAGACAGGATGCACCTGAGCTCAATTTCGAGTCTCATAGCAAACATTCTGAATGTAAATAATGTATTTCTAAAAACCTGTTTTCGTTTCTGATTATAGTGTATTGTATGTAGATTTACGAGGAAAACCTTTAATTTAATCAACATTAGATAAGGCTGTAATGCAGCAAAATGTGGAAAAAGTAAAGGTGTCTGATTACTTTCCTGCACTGCACATACACCTAGTCTGATGTTTTCTGTTTTCTTTTTTCTTTATTATTTTCCCCAAACCCTACCATCCCTCCCCTAATTGGAATAAACTAATGGACAACAATACCTATTCTTCTACTTCCAGGTTATACATACTATGTACACTATATTCAAAAGTATCTGGACACCCTTTAAAATTAGTGAATTTGGCTATTTTAGCACATCATTTGCTAAAATATATATAAAATGGAGCACACAGCCATGCAATCTCCATACACAAACATTGGCAGTATGCACCGTCAAGTCAATTTGTCAAATTTCTGTGTGGAAGAACTTCACTTGTCAGCACAGAGCCCTGACCTCAACCCCATCGAACATCTTTGGGATGAATTGGAACGCCAACTGTGAGCCAAGCCTAAACACCAAAACACATTGAGACATTATTTTACTGTAATAGAGGAGAAGTTAACCTTTCTAACAATCCCCTTTTTATGTCTCAACTTATCAAAATTGCAAATAGAGCAGACACTACTAAAACTACACTATCAATGAACGTTGATTCTGGAAAATGAATGCTCATGTTTGTCACACGCGGCATTGGGGTAGCACGTACCGCTAGCAGCATTTTAGAGAAAGACTGATATACTAGCTGTCTAGTCTGTGTTCTATAAATGTGCAATAAGCATAAAACAATTATATAAGGAATTGCCAGCTCGTTGTCATTCTGCAAAATAAGGTAGGCGGGTCATTCCTACTTTGCGGTGCCTTTTCTGCCCCCATTGAAATATAACTGCTTATTTAGTGTAAAATGTGAATTCCAAAGAGGCTTTATACAGTTGAAGTCGAAGTTAACATACACTTAGGTTGGAGTCATTAAAACTCATTTTTCCACCACTCCACAAATTTCTTGTTAACAAACTATAGTTTTGGCAAGTCGTTATGTTTGGAGGAAAAGGGGGGAAGCTTGCAAGACGAAGAACACCATCCCAACTGTGATGCATGGGGGTGGCAGCATCATGTTGTGGGGGTGTTTTGCTGCAGGAGGGACTGGTGCACTTCACAAAATAGATGGCTACATGAGGTAGGAAAATTAGGTGGATATATTGAAGCAACATCTCAAGACATCAGTCAGGAAGTGAAAGCTTGGTTCCAAATGGGTCTTCATAATGAACAATGACCCCAAGCATACGTTCAAAGTTGTGGCAAAATGGCTTAAGGACAACAAAGCCCTGACCTCAAGCCTATAGAACATTTTATGGGCAGAACTGAGAAAGCATGTGCAAGCAAGGAGGCCTACAAACCTGACTGTTACACCAGCTCTGTCAGGAGGAATGGGCCAACATTCACCCAAGACCCTGTTGCTTTTAAACTCCATTTTTCAAAATATCTATTATTCTGTGTTTCATGTTGTTAGTCTGTATGTCCCACTCATAAATGTCCACCCTGTTAGGCTAAATTATAGAGAAAATTAACCACATTTCAAAATGTTAAAATATGTTTGAGAGAGAAGTTAAAATCCTGTTCAAGTGTTCACCATTATGCTAGCTCATTCTTGCTCACTCACAGTGCTATGGCTAATTTGGGCTCCAAATTTCCAACCTGTTAGGATTATGCACCTAACAGGTTTTAAAACACACCCCCCAAAAAAGTATGTGCCTGAGCTTGACCAATATCTTTTTCTGAAAGTCAAACATGTCCTTTTTCTGATAGAATAAAAACATTTTAAAGCGCACTGCGTCGTCGTAATGACCCAGGCCACTTGATTTTAACATCTGAAGTGGACAGGCTAACATGCTTTTTAAATAGTTGGAGATAAACGGAAGGGTTCAACTGTTCAATTTAACTGTTCAACCTTGAGTCGTGAAGTTTGCTGTCATTAAATGTGAAGACTGTTATATTATCAATTCAATTCTCTATGTGTAATTAAACAAATCACGGAATAGTAAATAGCTAGCAAGTCAGGGGAACCACAGGAAAATGTTACTTATAGAGTTGCAATTTCCTGAATATAACTCTTAAGATATTTTATTATCTTATCAATTACAGTCTTCTATTAATGTATTACTACCTCATCAGTCTCATTTCTGAATGTAACAAACCCTTGGATATCTGCCACAAACCATAGCATCATAAATCATGAATCAGCGATATACAAATTGGCTTAATATTTTTTTTACTAACTAACTAATCAATCACAGAATTATATAAACACACACACAATAGTTATACCTTGGTTACTGACATGATACACTGAAAAGTTCCTGCTGGGCTAAGCCGATATGACGGCTTGATAGACAAAGGGAAGGGGTGGGGTGGGAAACTAAGTGGACCCCCGTACATACAGTCGATAGCTACGCTCATGGAAATGCTAATACTTTGAACATGAACAACCGCTCACTCTAAAATAAATTGCAATGTACATATTAACGAGTGTGTGCCATTGGTTGTCCCTCTCTGCGATCGCCAGTCCATCTGCTGGCTAGATTGTCGACAGAAAGTCTGTGGTTTGTCCACCAGAGATCTAAGTCTTTCGTAGTTGTAGCTTGTTATAATGGATACGTCAGGTTGCGTTTACCAGACTAAAGTACTTAAACAGCTGCAGCCTGAATAATTGTTCTTTAGTTTGTAGATTTCTTAGCCATTTCAACGTGGGAATGATCTCCACCTTCTCTGGTCTTGTCCTTAGGACGACTTGCCAACCATTTCAACATGTACCAACCGCTTCCGTGTTTTCGGGTCTAATGTAAATTTTGTCGGGAAGTAGGTTTTATGCTTTAGTAGATGTTCCATGACGCCGTGTAATGTCTACGCTCACGGGGGCGTGGCCACTGACTGATCATAAGTTACTATGAAGAACAATTATCATTTAGAAGTCTAAGATCACATTGTTATCTTTCCAAAAGTATTCTTATGCTTAATCATTTATTTTAAATAACATTCAGATGCAAACCCCATAATTGAGAAGTGTATGCAAACAAATAAACAGTAATGTGTGTCTCCTGTCCTTCAGGAGGTCACCATATGAAACAAACTCGACATGGCTGTTCCTTAAGTGTTCACGGACCACTCCAACTGCTTGGAATACAGAAATACTGTTCATTTATTCAACCTTTTAATGTCCAAGTGTCTCTCTGTGTTCCACAGTCAAATTCCAATCTCAAATACTAGAGCCCAGAAGCAGAGTATTTTACGACCGCCATAAAGCGGCCCCCTCCACCTCTGCGGGAGAGAGAGGGTGCTGTAGAGCGAACCCACTGTAACCTGATCCTTCAGATCTTCACAGGAGAGTTATGACACTTGTTAGCTAGCAAATAGATCCAAGTTGGCTAAACTTGAAATATAAAGATTAGCTGGCTAATCACTAGCACGTGGGCTGGAGAGATTGTTGATGAGACCCGTGTTCATTTTAGTCATTATTAGTAAATGTGCATTATGCATGGTTCTAGTTACATTTGTAACAAAAAAAGGCATGTTCATAGACCGACACGATGCCAGATTAGTGATTAGTGCGAAAAAAAGCAGGTTAAACTATTTTGATAAAATAATACAATTATTAGTGGATCTTGTGGTTGTGGAAGGCTTATATTTAGCCTAAATATAACTCCACAAGCCCCGAATTCATTAGATTATTGCTGACTGTTTGAAATGCAGTATATTTGACCTTTAATTGTACAACAACGCTTATTAGAGAAAACATAAAAAAAATATTGAGATATACAGTACCAGTCAAAAGTTTGGACACACCTACTCATTCAAGGGTTTTTCTTTATTTGTACTATGTTATACATTGTAGAATAATAGTGAAGTAACCAAAAAAGTGTTAAACAAATACAATAATATTTTAGATTTTAGATTCTAGATAGCCACCCTTTGCCTTGATGACAAGTTTGCACACTCTTGGCATTCTCTCAACCAGCTTCATGAGGTAGTCACCTGGAATGCATTTCAATTAAGAGGTGTGCCTTGTTAAAAGTTAATTTGTGGAACACAACTGATTGGCTCAAATGCATTAAGATGGAAAGTAATTCCAAAAATTTACTTTTAACAAGCCACACCTGTTAATTGAAATGCATTCCAGGTGACTACCTCATGAAGCTGGTTGAGAGAATGCCAAGAGTGTCCAAAGCTGTCTGCAAGGCAAAGGGTGGCTACTTTGAAGAATATGTTTATCGTGAATTGATCCGATTTTTAGGCCATATCGCCCAGCCCTAGTGTAAACGCTGCTTTTATAGATTGCTCTTTGTCCGGCCTATCTAGGAAGAAGGCTGGTATGTCTGCGATTTGGGGTGCATGTTTTGTGTGTGAGGCGGAAGGAGCAGCTTGGAGTGTCTGTGTGAGTGTTTAATGCAGTGACGGTGTGTGTGTACATTTGGAGGTTAGTGTGAGTGTGCACATATATTGGTGTGCGTTTGTCTGTGTGTGCGGATGCATGCCTGCGTGTTCGGTTGCGTGTATGCCTTTCCCTCATGCAATCCTCCATACAATTCTCCACTTGCATGTTAGGGTTTATCACAATAGTCTACAGTGGCCTTCTCCTCCCACTCATCTGCAACAATTTGAAAACACAGTCAGGTGAAAGCAATATGGAGGAAATGTACTCATACTCCGCTTCCATCTTTCCAGTTCTTTTATGCCAATTCTACAAAAGTAAAAAAGGTTACTAGAAAATGACACCACTCCGCACTATCAAGACGCAGCCCGTTAGCTAGCTAGCTTGCTTCGCTAACCCAATCCCAGACTCTAACTAGCCTGTATAAATCAAATGAAATTGTATTTGTCACATGCGCCGAATACAACAGGTGTAGACCTTACAGTGAAATGCTTAGTTACAAGCCCATAACCAACAATGCAGTTAAGAAAAATACCTAAAACAAAAATAATAGTAACAAATAATTAAAGAGCAGCAGTAAAAAAAACAATAGCGAGGCTATATACAGGGGCTACCGGTACAGAGTCAATGTGCGGGGGCACCGGTTAGTCGAGGGTAATTGAGGTAACATGTACATGTAGGTAGAGTTATAGCACTCTTTGGTATGTAGTTGTCGGGTTAGCCCCTGAGTGCCCTGGTTGTTTAGCAGTGATTACACTGGCTCTCTCTGCGGCTCTCGCTGGCCCTTACAGCGGGAGGATGAGTGGCTGTAATTGGGTATTCATTCCCTGGTCCCATGGCATTAGCACTGCCAGCCATTGATTGCCGTGGCACTCCTCTACTGCACTTGTATTAATGGGATGAGTTTGGATGGAGCCAGCCAGCCAACCACTGCCAGTTATAACACGGACACTCGTCTCCAACAGAACGGCTGTATTTGTCTGCTTTACTCTGCTTTATGGGTTGGAATAGAGAGGGAGTTGTGTTTGTGTGTGTGTGGACGTCTGTGTGTGAGTGCGTGTAGATCCTGGCCTGGAAACTGCAGGCCACAGGTTGGAAGAAGTGATGGAGCACGTGACTCCTGTAAACGAGAGGAGTGTTTAGTCGGGAGGCGACCCCTTCTTTGACGGGAAGGTAGAGCAGGCATTCTGGATATGAAAGGACCCCTCGCTCTCCAACAGATCTGAGGCTGCGCAAGGCTGCAGACTTCAGAGTTCTTAGAGACCATGAGCTACCCCTATGAGCACAAGACTTTGAAAAGATGAGCACTAACCCTATGAGCACTTAAAAATATGTATTGGGTTTAAAAGACATTGAAATTAGAAATTTTTGGTTGAAAAGACATTGATGTTGAAAATTATTGTGCTCACTTGGACCACAGTTGAGCATCGAGGGAGAGATGCAGTGTCGTTCTAATGTGATATAGTGTAAATACGTATTTTATGCACAGACTACCTGACAAGAGGGACAGTGTGTGGAAGGAAATTAGATATAATCTAGCTGACCTGGGCCTGTTAAAATACTTTTAAAATACACCTTCCTTCCTTCCTTGATGTAAGAACAGATCTTACGAGGTTGGATTGGTGAAAGGACACATTCCATTACAAATCTAAAGGTATTGAACACGGCCCTGGTGCCCAACATATAAGGTGGAAAATTAGGCCAAGAGTCTACTGATGCCCGGCACGTGGGCTTTAACAAGGGTGGCAGATAGACTAGTGGTTGGAGAGGCTAGCCAGCGACCGGAGGGTTGCCAGTTTGAATCCCGAGTCCGATGGGAAAAATCTGTCGGGAAGTGAGCTGGCAACTGGAGGGTTTCTTCAGGAGGCTGAAGAAATTTGGCTTGTCACCAAAAACACTCACAAACTTTTTTCACCGCCTGGTATAGCAACTGCTCCGCCCACAACCGCAAGGCTCTCCAGAGCGTAGTGAAGTCTGCACAACGCATCACCGGGGGCAAACTACCTGCCCTCCAGGACACCTACACCACCCGATGTCACAGGAAGGCCAGAAAGATCATCAAGGACAACAACCTCCCGAGCCACTGCCTCTTCACCCTGCTACCATCCAGAAGGCGAGGTCAGTACAGGTGCATCAAAGCTGGGACCGAGATACTGAAAAACAGCTTCTATCTCAAGGCCATCAGACTGTTAAACAGCCATCACTAACATTGAGTGGTTGCTGCCAACATACTGAATCAAATCTCTAGCCACTTTAATAATTAAAAATCGGATGTCATAAATGTATCACTAGTCACTTTAAACAATGCCACTTTATATAATGTTTACATACCCTACATTACTCATATACATCTCATATGTATATACTGTACTCTATACCATCTACTGCATCTTGCCTATGCTGTTCGGCCATCGCTCATCCATATATTTATATGTAAATATTCTTATTCATTCCTTTACACTTGTGTGTATAAGGTAGTTGTTGTGAAATTGTTAGATTACTTGTTAGATATTACTGCATGGTCGGAACTAGAAGCACAAGCATTTAACATCTGCTAACCATGTGTATGTGACCAATAGCATTTGATTTGATTTGATCAAATCTTAGATGCCATCCCCTGCCGTTGTGCCCTTGAGACTCCCACAACAACAGCTCCCCGGGTGTCCAGTGTGGCAGCCCACTCCAAAATCTGTATGTGTGTCTTTCGGTTGGGTTAAAAGCGGAAGTAAAATTTTGGTTGCAATTGACCAATAAAGTGATCTTTATCTTCGTGGAAACTATAGTCGTAGTTGTCCTGCAGAAACCAAACAAGTCAATGTTGTTTCCCAGACGTGGAGATTTGGCTTTTCGGGTGTCTGTGTGATTGTGTGTGACTGCGTCCCAGGTGTGATGCCCGTGGGGAACTGCAGGTGTCTGAACAATCTGACAGCTTTGATTGACTCTTCTGCAATGTGACACTTAAGAAACAGGCACTGATGTGCAGAGCCACTGGAGACTGGGGTTCAATCCCCTGTGTCCAACTTTCCTACTGAGACCGGGGTTCCTACTGTTCTCCCACTTGCCAACTTTCTAAACAAAGTGTAAATAAACTAGGGTACCAGTGAGGATATCCTGCGGTGGAACAATTTAGTACAGCTGTTGATAAGTAATTTATAATAATTAGCCACATTTTTTCATGTCATTGCATTAAGATATAACATAGGAATATGGCTACATTCAATACAACTAGTTAATAATCCTTCTTATGGTTGGTGTATTCACGGATTTGTCCATCGTGTGACATAAAATACTAGTTTTCTTTCCTGGCAGTGTTGTTTGTTGTTATATCACATGTTAAGCATTAATCAGTTAGATTAGACATTGAACTTGAACCCTGTAAGAATCCTGGTTCTTGATGTCTGACAGTTTATTGTAATGAGATCTCGGAAACATACCAGTTACTGTCTCCTTATGTTACAGTGTGAAAACAGTTTTCATGGGCACACAAATCAAAAATAATGTATGTGATTGCAAAATCGAATGCTTCTAACCGGAAGAGTCACCTTAACTTCATACTTACAACCAAAATAAATACTGTCATCAATGTAATTCTTCAATGGTTATGCATAATACTTGTTGGATGCGCATTTGCTGTCTAGCTGTTTAATTACGTTGTGATGGTCATGTGACAAACAGCTATGATACAGCACACAATGCAACAACAGCCAAAGTGCTAGAAAACCAGTGTTCAAGAGGAATGTCCAGAATATTCTTGTCTCATTCGTTACTCCAGTGAAGACAGTTGTGCCATGGTCCATTTTGGATCTAATATCCAGTGATGTGTGGTGAGGTCAGTGTCTGGGTAGGCACTGGCTATTATCAAAGCCAGATTTACTCACAAATAAACCTTGATGAAGCCCAAGTTCACCATACAACAGATAGGCCAATAAACTGAAATTGACAAACAATTTTCACCAAATGTAAATACCAATGAAGCCAAGATACACAAGCGATAGCCTCCGATGGCGACATATTTCATAAATGATTTCATCCTCCAAAATGACACACTGCTCAACTCAGCTCAGCCATAGACTGATGTAGCATTCATCCACAGTTACAACCAATTGGTGGCAATAATATGGCCACCTTTCATCTGAATACTTTGCAACGCAAACCCTGGTACCTTTCACATTGGATTTACAATTATTTTAATGAACAGGAGCAAACACCACACACACACAATAATATTATTATGTGACACTATTACACATATTTTTGTATATAATAAATACGCTTCTAACTACATTTCCATATTAATAATGAACATGACTTAAAAATGCAGTTGAAACATCAAAAAGTGTCTAATTACAACAAAATTCTAGCTTGATAAATAAAATGCATCACAGGAATGTTGTCTATTCTCATGTTCGTTCAACACTAGTCTAACCCTGGCTGGATGTCCTTTGGGTGGTGGACCATTCTTGATACACATGGGAAACAGTTGAGCATGAAAAACTCAGCAGCGTTGCAGTTCTTGGCACACACCGTTGTGCCTAGCACCTACTACCATACCCTGTTCAAAGGCACTTCAATCTTTTGTCTTGTCCATTCACCCTCTGAATGGCACACATACCCAATCCGTGTCTCAATTGTCTCAAGGCTTAAAAATCCTTTAACCTGTCTCGTTCCCTTCATCGACACTGATAGAAGTGGATTTAACAAGTGACATCAATAAGGGATCATAGCTTACACCTGGATTCATCGAGCAGGTATTCTTAATATACTCTGTGTATATGTTGCCAAATAAGACTAAATAAACCCTTACTCAACAGAATAATGTCATACATTGATAGAAGGATCTAGTTGACATCGGTAACGTTTTCCCTGTCATTTCTGCTTCTTTCGTGGAGCAAAGACTTTTATGGACCGGGTAACAAATGCAATTACCCCCCACAAAAAAAACAGGAAAGATTTTCTGTGCAAAATTTGACCGGTTGTAAGGAAATAGAAAGCTGTGAAAACGACCCAACATGTTTCTGATAAGATTTCAGTTTGGCTTGGATGCATATGTTATGTGGTTGAAATACTATCAGCTTTTTATGATGCTGATAAAGACCACACCTTTACAGACAATTGCATTCTCTTAAGATGCTGAAAGAAAGAAATCCTATACTGAAGAAAAATATAAACTCATCATGCAACAATTTCATGGATTTTACGAAGTTACAGTTCATATAAGGAAATCAGTCAATTGAAATAAATTCATTAGGCCCTAATCTATGGATTTCACATGACTGGGAATAAAGATACGCATCTGCTGGTCACAGATACCTTCAAAAAATGAGCCTCACAATGGGCCTCATGATCTCCTCACGGTATTTGTGTGCATTTAAATGACCATCGATAAAACGCAATTGTGTTCGTTGTCCGTAGCTTATGCCTGCCCATACCATAACCCCAACGCCATCATGAGGCACTCTGTTCACAACGTTTACATCAGCAAACCGCTCACCAACAAAACGCCATACACGTGGTCTAGGGTTGTGAGGTTTGTTGGACGTACTGCCAAATTCTCTAAAACAACATATGGTAGAGAAAGTTATATACAATTCTCTGGCAACAGCTCTGGTGGACATTCCTGCAGTCAGCATGCCAATTGCACACTCCCTCAAAGCTTGAGTCATCTGTAGTATTGTGTTGTGTGACAATTGCACATTTTAGAGTGGCCTTTTATTGTCCCCAGCACAAGGTGCATCTGTGTAATGATCATGCTGTTTAGTCAGCTTCTTGATATGCCACACCTGTCAGGTGGATGGATTATCTTGGCAAAGGAGAAAGGCTCACTAACAGAGATGTAAACAAATTTGTGCACAAAAGTTGAGAGAAATACGTTTTTGTGCGTATGGAAAATGTCTGTGATCTTTTATTTCAGGTCATGAAACATGGGACCAACACTTTACATGTTGCATTTATATTTTTTTTCAGTGTATTTCTCCTCTCCTGTTCTCAAGTTGAAATGTAGCCTACATTTGGTGGATAATTTTACTGCAAGAAATTATTAATTCTGCAGGAGTTAATATTAAGGCTAATGTGAGAGGTTATAGATTTCAGATTGTCCAGATTTCAGTTTCCATTTAACCCATCTGAACAGTAGGCTACAGTTCCCTTGACTTGCCATAGGCCTATTTGAAGTCCCCGTCTTGTGACTGTCAAATTTGTATATCGGCTCACAATCATCACATATATCATCCTCTTTTACCACCACCAAATCTTTCCCAAATGTTACTTTTCTGGCCCTCCCTTCTTTTTATTTTCAACTCTCAATTTACTAACTTTTCTCTTATTGAATTAAACTCTTTTTGCCTCCGTGCTCAAAATTAACTTTTTCTGCGCGTTCCCAAAAGCATTTGCCGATTTGCCTGTAGGTTATTTGACGTGCATACAGTTAGGCCATAGGCTTACGCAGTAATGCTAGATAGCCTAAAATAGTGAAGGAAAAAACTCAAGATTTTTAGCCTATAGATATAAATTACACAAAAATGATACATTTAGAGCAATGTTTTTTTAAGGTATTTGATTTCTCTTCATTCAACCTGCCCGCCACCCACCCGCCTTTCATCCACACAATATTTAATGATCCGAAACCCTCCCGCCCCACAGATATAAGCGAAGCCAATGGGCAACCAGCCTCTGAATGCTACCATACAGACTTGACCAGACGGAAAGTCAGAGGTCAAGATGGGTTTGTCGGTCAGTGGGACAGATCTCTGTACAGTAAGGCTCCAAAAATGCTGACACACACCATCCCCACTGCGACTGTAGTCTGTTTTAGCCCCACTCTTCTCTCCATGCCGCCCTAAGGGAGGTATAGTGTTGCAACCCTGTGCTGAAATCCGCACCGTGCCTAAGAGGCCATTGGCCATCTCAGCAATACTCCACAACTGTGCCTCCCTGTGATTGGTCTTTTGGTAGGCCAAGGCACCTCTGATAGTCCAGACTCACTGCTCTTGTTTTGTTGCACAGGGTATCTCGTTAACTGGCATCGGTCTTGGGACCGAGCCAGGTGGCACTCCTCACAGTAGTAATCGATTAGAGAAAGAGCCTGATATTCTATACCTTGGTGTTTTTTTCTCTCACTATGGACCCAGAAATAGAGCTGAAAGTATCCACATGAAATCCCAGTTTGTGCTTGTTTGTGTGTATGAAGCTTGAGTGATTCTGCTCATTTATTTCCATTATGTGCATATCTTGATGTAATACTGCTGTTTTACTATCTTCTCTCTTCTAAGCTCAATGTTTTTCCACAGTATATCAGAATTTAAAGCGCCAGAGAAACTAAACCTGCAGACATGCAACCACTGGTAAGCTCTGTGTGAAAACAAGTCAGTGGGAGAATCTCAATTGCATTTCCTTGATTCCTCGCATCTTCTATCCTCACCGCCTTCTCAAAACCCATTGGTTTGGACACACTGTCACGTCCTGACCATAGTAAGTTGTTATTTTCTATGGTAGAGTAGGTCAGGGCGTGACGGGGGGGTTTCTAGTTTAGTTTTTTTTATGTTGTTATGTTCTAGTTTTGTATTTCTATGTTGGGTTGTTCTAGTTTTTGTATTTCTATGTTGGGCTTTGTTTGAGATGTTCTCCAATTACAGGCACCTGGTCATCGTTGTCTCTAATTGGAGGTCATATTTAAGTTGGTGTTTGTCTCACCTAGGTTTGTGGGAGATGAATTTTGAGTAGTGTATGTTTCACCTCTGCGTCACGGTTTGTTGTTTTTTTGTCATTCAGTTTATTCATGTATTGCATAGTTTCACAGTATAAATAAAATGTGGAACGACACACACGCACTTTGGTCCGCTCCTCCTTTCGACAACCGTGACACACACCTATTCTCTACATTGTAGAATAATAGTGAAAACATCAAAACTATGAAATAACACATATGGAATCATGTAGTAACCAAAAAAGTGTTAAACAAATCAAAATATATTTGTTGTGACAAGGTAGGGGTGGTATACAGAAGATAGCCGTATTTGGTAAAATATCAAGTCCATATTATGGCAAAAACAGTTCAAATAAGCAAAGAGAAACAACAGTCCATTATTACTTTAAGTCATGACGCTCAGTCAATCTGGAACATTTCAATACTCTGAAAGTTTATTCAAGTGCAGTCGCAAAAACAATCAAGCACTACGAAGAAACTGGCTCTCATGTGGACTGCCATAGGAAAGGAAGACCCAGAGTTACCTCTGCTGCAGAGAATAAGTTCAGCCTCCACAATCACCCGACCTCAACCCAATTGAGATGGTTTGGGATGAGTTGGCCCGCAGAGTGAAGGAAAAGCAGGCAACAAGTGCTCATCAAAAGAAATCAAAATGGCTTAAGGACAACAAAGTCAAGGTATTGGAGTGGCCATCACAAAGCCCTGACCTCAATCCTATAGAAAATTTGTGGGCAGAACTGAAAAAGCGTGTGTGAGCAAGGAGGCCTACAAACCTGACTCAGTTACACCAGCTCTGTCAGGAGGAATGGGCCAAAATTCACCCAACTTATTGTGGGAAGCTTGTGGAAGGTAACCCGAAACGTTTGTCCCAAGTTAAACAATTTAAAGGCAATGCTACCAAATACTAATTGAGTGTATGTAAACTTCTGACCCACTGGGAATGTGATGAAAGAAATAAAATCTGAAATAAGTCATTCCCTCTACTATTATTCTGACATTTCACATTCTTAAAATAAAGTGGTGATCCTAACTGACCTAAAACAGGGAATTTTTCCTAGGATTAAATGTCAGGAATTGTGAAAAACGGAGTTTAAATGTATTAGGCTAAGGTGTATGTAAACTTCCGACTTCAACTGTATATATACGTGTGAACGGTTCATGTGATCGGTTCTTCAGCTGGACCACACCAACCTGTTGGGAGCGCAACTGGGAATGGAGAAGACCCAGAAATGGATCATTGCCCGGTTCCACCGGTCTGGGATGAGGAGGGCCGTGGAAGACTATTATCGCAGCTGTCCAGAGTGTCAAATCACTGCCCTTAAAGCACACTTCCGAAACCCGCTGGTCCCCCTAATGATCACTGGGGTGCCCTTTGAACTCATTGCCATGGACATAGTGAGAACCCTGGTAAAAACGGCACAAGGACAATGGTACATCTTGGTAATAGTAGATTATGCCACCTGGTATCCTAAGGCCATTCCCCTACGGGCGGCGGTCTCCAAGGGAATCGCCCGGGAGCTGTTCCACCTCTTTAGCCGGATGGGCATCCCGAACGAGATCCTGACAGACCAAGGTACTGAGTTCATTTCCCACCTAATGAAAGATTTGTGTGCTCTCTGCAGATCAAGCAGATCCAGACCTCCGTATTTCACCCACAGATGGATGGGCTTGTCGAGTGGTTCAATAAAACAAATGCTGTGGAAGGTCATTGAGCAGGACGGGAAGAACTGGGACCAGCTACTACCCCACCTAATGTTCTCGTTCCGAGAGGTGCCCCAGTCACCCACTGGGTTTTCCCCTTTCAAACCCCTCTACGGGAGGAGGCCACGTGGCCTACTGGACCTCGCCAAGGAGGTGTGGGAACCCCGGGAGATGAGACATTGAGGGTGCTGATGACAGCCATATGGCCAGTGGTAAGGAAACACATGGGGAAGGCCCAGTGCGCCCAAGCCCAGGTCTACAATCGTGGATCCCAGCCCTGAGAATTCCAGGTGGGAGACAAGTTGTTGGTCCTGGCCGTACGGGGTGATGGAGAACCTGGGACCCGTCAATTACTGAGTACGGCAGCCAGGGAGACGGAAACCTAACAGATTTACAATGTGAACCTATTGAAGAGGTGGCACGAGAGGACAGCCTTGGCCATGTTATGGTCGGGATCCAGGACGCCAACGGTATCAGTGGTGGTCCCAAGCAATGAGGACCTCGACCAGGCTCAGAAGCAAGCACTCCGGGAGCTCATCGATCAGAACACGGTAGTGTTTTCCGAGAAGCCGGGCCGCACGACCCTCATTGAACACCACGTCCACACCCAGCTCTGGGAAACGGAACAAAAGAGGCCAAATCGGATCCCCGAGGCCAGAAGGAAGGCCATGAAGCAGGAAGTGGAGGCTATGCTGAGGATGGGGGTTATCGAAGAATCCCACAGCGCAGGTTGCAGCCCCATCGTGTTGGTGCACAAACCGGATGGTAGTCTGTTCTTCTATAATGATTTCAGGGGAAGGCCCGGTACATCAGCACCCTCGACCAGACCAAAGGATATTGGGAGCTCGGTTTTATTCCCCACAGGATACAGCAAGACTTTGGAGACCAGAAGATGGTATCCCGGAGGAGGTCTCCTGGAGGAGACCAATTATTTTCTATTTGTTTGTTATTTAATAAACACCCTTGAAACCAAGCTAATACAATTGTGTCCGTGTCTGATCTGTGTAAATGTCTTGACCAAACTCCCTGGTCTGCCACTGTATAGATAGATAGATAGATAGATAGATAGATAGATAGATAGATAGATAGATAGATAGATAGATAGATAGATAGATAGATAGATAGATAGATAGATAGATAGATAGATAGATAGATAGATAGATAGATAGATAGATAGATAGATAGATAGATAGATAGATAGATAGATAGATAGATAGATAGATAGATAGATAGATAGATATACACTACCGTTCAAAAGTTTGGCGTCAATTCGAAATGTCCTTGTTTTTGAAAGCAAAGCAAATGTTTGGTCCATTAAAATAACATCAAATTGATCAGAAATACAGTGTAGACATGGTTATTGTTGTAAATTACTATTGTAGTGGGAAATGGCAGATTTTTTATGGAATATTTACATAGGCGTACAGAGGCCCATTATCAGCAACCATCATGTGTTCCAATGGCACGTTGTGTTAGCTAATCCAAGTTTATCATTTTAAAAGGGTAATTGATCATTAGAAAATCCTTTTGCAATTATGTTAGCACAGCTGAAAACTGTTGTCCTGATTAAAGAAGCAATAAAACTGGCCTTCTTTAGACTGGTTGAGTATCTGGAGCATCAGCATTTGTGGGTTTGATTACAGTCTCAAAATGGCCAGAAACAAAGAGCTTTCTTCTGAAACTCATCAGTCTATTCTTGTTTTGAGAAATGAAGGCTATTCCATGCGAGAAATTGTCAAGAAACTGAAGATCTGGTACAACGCTGTGTACTACTCCCTTCACAGAACAGCGCAAACTGGCTCTAACCAGAATAGAAAGAGGAGTGGGAGGCCCGGTGCACAACTGAGCAAGAGGACAAGTACATTAGAGTGTCTAGTTTGAGAAACAGATGCCTCACAAGTCCTCAACTGGCAGCTTCATTAAGTAGCACCCGCAAAACACCAGTTTCAACATCAAAAGTGAAGAGGCGACTCCGCGATGCTGGCCTTCTAGGCAGAGTTGCAAAGAAAAAGCCATACATCAGACTGGCCAATAAAAATGAAAGAGCCCCATTCACATAAGAATCCAGACCCTTTACTCAGTACTTTGTTGAAGCACCTTTGGCAGCGATTACAGCCTTGATTCTTCTTGGATATGACGCTACAAGCTTGTCACACCTGTATTTGGATAGTTTCTCCCATTCTTCTCTGCAGATCCTCTCAAGCTCTGTCAGGTTGGATGGGGAGCTTTGCTGCACAGCTATTTTCAGGTCTCTCCAGAGATGTTCGATCGGGTTCAAGTCCGGGCTCTGGCTGGGCCACTCAAGGACAGTCAGAGACTTGTCTCAAAGTCACTCCTGCGTTGTTTTGGCTGTGTGCTTAGGGTCGTTGTCCTGTTGGAAGGTGAACCTTCGCCCCAGTTTGAGGTCCTGAGCGCTCTGGAGCAGGTTTTCATCAAGTTTTCATCATATTGGAATGAGAAGACGCATGTAGTTATTGATTTGTGTACAGTGTTAAAATGGTAGTTATGCTCTTTACTGTGTGTGTGTGTGTGTGTGTGAGTGTGTGTGTGTGTGTGTGTGTGTGTGTGTGTACAGTGCTTTCAGAAAATGTTCACCCCCTTTGACTTTTTTCACATTTTGTTGAGTTACAGCCAAATTTAAAATTGATTAAATTTAGATTTTTGGTCACTAATCTACACACAATATCCCATAATGTCAAAGTGGAATTTTGTTTGTACAACTGAAATGTCTTGAGTCAAAAAGTATTCAACCCCTTTGTTATGGCAAGCCTAAATAAGTTCAGGAGTAAAAATGTGCTTAACAAATCACATAATCACTTCAATAATGAATGACTACCCCATCTCTCTACCCCACACATACAATTGTCTGTAAGGTCCCTCAATTGAGTAGTGAATTTCAAGCACAGATTCAACCACAAAGACCAGGGAGGTTTTTCAATGCCTCGCAAAGAAAAAAAAGCAGACGCTGAATATTCCTTTGAGCATGGTGAAGTTACTAATTAGGCTTTGGTAACTCAGTTACTGGAGAGGAAGGAAACTGCTCAGCGATTTCAAAATGTTTAAGGCAGTTAGAGTTTAATGGTTGTGATATGAGAAAACTGAGGATCAACAACATTGTATTTACTCCACAATACTAACCTAAATGTAAAGAAGGAAGCCTGTACAATAATAAATATATTCCAAAATACTTAAGTAATACTGCAAAAATACTGTAAAAAATGTGGCAAAGAAATGTACTTTTTGTCCTGAATACAAAGTGTTATTTTTGGGGCAAATCCAACACATTATTGAATAACAATAAAAATATATCAAATGTATTTATAAATCCCTTTTTATATCAGCCGATGTCACAGAGTGCAATACAGAAACCCAGCCTAAAATCCCAAACAGCAAGCAATGCAGATGTAGAAGCAGGGTGGCTAGGAAAAACTCCGTAGAAAGGCCGTAACCTAGGAAGAAACCTAGAGGAACCAGGCTCTGAGGGCTGGCTAGTCCACTTCTGGCTGTGCTGTGTTGAGATTATAACAGTACATGTCCAAGATGTTCAAACGTTCATAGATGACCAGCAGGGTCAAATAATAATAATAATCACAGTGGTTGTAGAGGTTGCAACAGGTCAGCACCTCAGGAGTAAATGTCAGTTAATAGCCAGAGTTAGAGACAGCAGGTGCGGTAGAGAGAGAGTCAAAAACAGCAGGTCTGGGACAAGGTAGCACGTCCGGTGAACAGGTCAGGGTTCCATAGCTGCAGGCAGAACAGTTGAAACTGGAGCAGCAGCACGACCAGGTGGACTGGGGACAGCAAGGAGTCATCAGGCCAGGTAGTCCTGAGGCAAGGTCCCAGGGCTCAGGTCCTCCGGGAGGAGAGAGAGAGAGAATTAGTGGGAGCATACTTAAATTCACACAGGACACCGGATAAGACAGGAGAAATATTCCAGATATGTTTCGGCACGAACCTGAGGGGGGCGCCAACATGGAAAGGAAGATCACGTCAGTGACTCAACCCACTCATGGGACGCACCCCTCCTAGGGATGGCATGGAAGAGCACCAGTAAACCAGTGACTCAGCCCCCGTAATATGGTTTGAGGCTCCCGGTGGAGAGAGGGGAACCGGCCAGGCAGAGACAGCAAGGGCGGTTCGTTGCTCCAGTGCCTTTCCGTTCACCTTCACACCCCTCAATCATATGACTTACTGAAGAGATGAGTCTTCAATAAAGACTTAAAGGTTGAGGCCGAGTTTGAGAAAGCCCTGCCTCCAGCTGTTTGCTTAGAAAGTCTAGGGACAATAAGGAGGCCTGCATCTTGTGGCCGTAGCGTACGTGTAGGTATGTACAGCAGGACCAAATCGGAGAGAAAGGTAGGAGCAAGCCCATGTAATGCTTTGTAGGTTAGCAGTAAAACCTTGAAATCAGCCCTAGCCTTAACAGGAAGCCAGTGTAGAGAGGCTAGCACTGGAGTAATATTATCACATTTTTTGGTTCTAGTCAAGATTCTAGCAGCCGTGTTTAGTACTAACTGAAGATTATTTAGTGCTTTATCCGGGTAGCCGGAAAGTAGAGCATTGCAGTAGTCTTCATGGTGGTGGCTGCATCATATGATGGGTATGCTTGTCATTGCAAGGACAAGGAAGTTCCTTATGATAAAAATAAACTGAATACAGCTATAGGCACAGACAAAATCTTATAGGAAAACCTTCATTCTGCTTTCCAAAGGACACTCAGAGACAGTCACCTTTCAGCAGGACAATAACCTAAAACAAAAGGCCAAATCTACACTGGAGTTGCTTACCAAGATGACATTGAATGTTCCTGAGTGGCCTAGTCACAGTTTTGACTTAAATTGTCTTGAAAATCTATTGCAAGACTTGAAAATGGCCCTCTAGCAATGATCAGCAATCAACTTGACAGATCTTGAAGAATATTCATAAGAGTAATGGAAAAAAATGGTACAATCCAGGTGTGCAAAGCTCTTGCAGACTTACCCAGAATGACTCATTGCTATAATCGCTGGCAAAGGTGGTTCTACAAAGTAATGACTCAGGGGTGTGAATAATTATGTAAATTAGATATTTCTGTATTTCATTTTCAATAAATTAGCAAAAATGTCTAAAAACACATTTTCACTTTGTCATTATGGGTATTGTGTGTAGATAGGTGAGTGAAAAACATTTTTGGAATCCATTTTGAATTTAAGATGTAACTCAAAAAAATGTGGAATAAGTCAAGGGGTCTGAAAACTTTCTGAAGGCACTGTATATACTGTACGTAATATAGACAAATCTCTATGGGGGCTGATTTAGGTGTGATGTATGGCCAAGTGTCCCTTCCCACAATGCAATGGGCTTCACCCAGCGATCCCAGGGAATCAATCTCCATCAGCTACGTCAGCGCGGCTCCTTCCGTCAGCGACACGTCTGCAAAGCATGCACACACACTGCCTCTCTCTCTCTTTCATAAACACACACACACAAACACACACACTGTAAGTGCTGTGTGTGTCAGAAAATCCCAGCCGCTAAGATCGTTTTGCGGTGGGATTTTTTTTTGCTCTGTTGCAATGTTGCGTCATTTCACCCAAGAGTGGGTGGACCCAAACTGCATTTTTGAGAATATGCGCATGTGTTTACTCAGTGAGCTTGTGCATTAATACATGTGTGTGGATCTGCCTGCATGTGTGTGTGTTTATGCGTTTGTGTGTGTGCTTTTGTACATCTTCACGTGTGTGAATGTCTGTTTGTATATGTGTGTATGTGAGTGCCGTCTTCATCCTCCTCCTCCTCTACGGTGCAGGCCAATGATCAACCAACCCACTAAATTAGAAGGGATCATGTGAAGGATAACTAAACTCAGCAAAAAAAGAAACGTCCCTTTTTCAGGACCCTGTCTTTCAAAGATAATTCGTAAAAATCCAAATAACTTCACAGATCTTCATTGTAAAGGGTTTAAACACTGTATCGCATGCTTGTTCAATGAACCATAAACAATTAATGAACAGGCACCTGTGCAACAGTCGTTAAGACACTAACAGCTTACAGATGGTAGGCAATTAAGGTCACAGTTAAGCAATTAAGGTCACAACTTAGGACACTAAAGAGGCCTTTGTACTGACTGAAAAACACCAAAAGAAAGATGCCCAGGGTCCCTGTTCATCTGTGTGAATGTGCCTTAGGCATGCTGCAAGGAGACATGAGGACTGCAGATGTGGCCAGGGCAATAAATTGCAATGTCCATACTGTGAGACGCCTAAGACAGCGCTACAGGGAGACAGGATGGACAGCTGATCGTCCTCGCAGTGGCAGACCACGTGTAACAACACCTGCACAGGATCGGTACATCCGAACATCACACCTGTGGGAAAGGTACAGGATGGCAAGAACAACTGCCCGACTTACACCAGGAACGCACAATCCCTCCATCAGTGCTCAGACTGTCCACAATAGGCTGAGAGAGGCTGGACTGAGGGCTTGTAGGCCTGTTGTAAGGCAGGTCCTCACCAGACATCACCGGCTACAACGTCGCCTATGGGCACGTCGCTGGACCAGACAGGACTGGGAAAAAGTGCTCTTCACTGACGAGTCGCGGTTTTGTCTCACCATGGGTGATGGTCGGATTCGCGTTTATCGTCAAAGGAATGAGCGTTACACCGAGGCCTGTACTCTGCAGCGGGATCAATTTGGAGGTGGAGGGTTCGTTATGGTCTGGGGCGGTGTGTCACAGCATCATCCGACTGAGCTTGTTGTCGTTGCAGGCAATGTCAACGCTGTGCGTTACAGGGAAGACATCCTCCTCCCTCATGTGGTACCCTTCCTGCAGGCTCATCCTGACATGAACCTCCAGCATGACAATGCCACCAGTCATACTGCTCGTTCTGTGCATGATTTCCTGCAAGACAGGAATGTCAGTGTTCTGCCATGGCCACGAAGAGCCCGGATCTCAATCCCATTGAGCACGTCTGGGACCTGTTGGATCGGAGGGTGAGGGCTAGGGCCATTCCCCCCAGAAATGTCCGGGAACTTGCAGGTGCCTTGATGGAAGAGTGGGGTAACATCTCACAGCAATAACTGGAAATCTGGTGCAGTCCATGAGGAGGAGATGCACTGCAGTACTTAATGCAGCTGGTGGCCACACCAGATGCTGAGTACTTTTGATTTTGACCCCCCCCCCCCCCCTTTGTTCAGGGACACATTATTCCATTTCTGTTAGTCACATGTCTGTGGAACTTGTTCAGTTTATGTCTCAGTTGTTGCATCTTGTTATATTCATACAAATATTTGCGCATGTTAAATTTGCTGAAAATAAACGCAATTGACAGTGCGAGGACTTTTCTTTTGGAACAAATGTCTGGTGTTGTTATTTTACGAAGCCCCAAAGCTCCTCCCTGTTTCTGTCTGTTGAATTAATCCATTCTGTGATAACCATTTCGCTCTTACCCAATGCTGTTTTGTAATTCTATTTATCCTTTATGTCACCAAAAGAGAGTCCTGGCTAAGACAGATGGCAACATGCATTTAGGCTAGGAGTGTCACTGTAAAACAAGTACATTTTTCTTAGCACTGAGTGTAGCCCAAGTGTGGATTGTGTCCATCTCACATATTGACCCTTTGTGCCATACTGTAGAGCAGTGGTTACCAAACTTTTTATGGTCCCGTACCCCTTCAAACATCCAACCTCCAGCTGTGTACTCCCTCTAGCACCAGGGTCAGCGCACTCTCAAATGTTGATTTTTGCAATCATTGTAAGCCTGCCACACACACACTATACACTACATTTATTAAACATAAGAATGAGTGTGATTTTGTCAAAACCCAGATTGTGGGAAGTGACAAAGAGCTCTTATAGGACCAGGGCACAAATAATAACATAACAATAATCAATAATTTTGCTCTTTACTTAGCTATCTTACATATAAAACCTGATTGTTCCATCAACAATGGTGAATAACTCACCACAGGTTAATGATAAGGGTGTGCTTGAAAGGATGCACATAACTCTGCAATGTTGGGTTGTATTGGAGAGAGACTCAGTCTTTTTCCACACACAGTCTGTGCCTGTATTTAGTTTTCATGCTAGTGAGAGCCGAGAATCCACTCTCACATAGGTACATGGTTGCAAAGGGCATCAGTGTCTTAAGAGCGCGATTTGCCAAGGCAGGATACTCTGAGCGCAGCCCAATCCAGAAATCTGTCAGTGGCTTCTGATTAAATTCAATTTTCACAGAAACGCTTGTTGCAATTTCGATGAGGCTCTCTTGTTCAGATATCGGTAAGTAGACTGGAGGCAGGGCATGATAGGGATAACGAATCCAGTTGTTTGTGTCGTTCGTTTCGGGAAAGTACCTGCGTAATTGCGCACCCAACTCACTCAGGTGCTTCGCTATATCACATTTGACATTGTCCGTAAGCTTGAGTTCATTTACACACAAAAAAACATGCAATGATGGAAAGACCTGTGTGTTGTCCTTGTTATAGTTGCAGAGACCCTACCTTGTAATCCTAGATTCAGATCATTCAGGCGAGAAAAAAACATCACCCAGATAGGCCATTCGTGTGAGAAACTCGTCATCATGCAAGAAGTCAGACAAGTGAAAATTATGGTCAGTAAAGAAAACTTTAAGCTCGTCTCTCAATTCAAAAAACGTGTCATTACTTTGCCCCTTGATAACCAGTGCACTTCTGTATGTTGTAAAAGCGTTTCATGGTCGCTGCCCATATCATTGCATAGTGCAGAAAATACACGAGAGTTCAGGGGCCTTGCTTTAACAAAGTTAACCATTTTCAATGAAGTCTCCAAAGTGTCTTTCAAGCTGTCAGGCATTCCCTTGGCAGCAAGAGCCTCTCAGTGGATGCTGCAGTGTACCCAAGTGACATCAGGAGCAACTGCTTGCAAGCGCATTACCACTCCCCTATGTCTTCCTGACATGGCTTTTGCGCCATCTGTACAGATACCAACACATCTTGACCACCAAAGTCCATTTGATGTCACAAAGCTGTCCAAATATCCTCCCCTGTTGTCCTGGTTTCCAGTGGTTTGCGGAAGAGGATGTCTTCCTTAATTGACCCCCCATAAACGTAACGGACATATACCAGGAGCTGTGCCAGGCCCGCCACGTCTGTTGACTCATACAGCTTTAATGCGTAGAATTCACTGGCTTGTATGCGAAGCAGTAATTATTTCAAAACATCTCCTGCCATGTCACTGATGCGTCGAGAATTAGTGTTGTTTGATGAAGGAATTCTCTGTATAGTTTTTTGGGGCCTTTTCCTCCAGCATTGTCCCAGCCATATCCGCGGCAGCAGGAAGAATGAAGTCCTTCGCAATAATATGGGGCTTGCCTGTCCTAGCCACTCAGTAGCTCACCATATAAGACGCTTCCAGCCCTTTCTTATTAATGGTATCTGTTGCTTTTATACATGTCTTACTAATCGAAAAGTCATCTTAATTCTCTCTCAAAAAATTCCCGTGGCTTATTTTTCAAATTGGCATGTTTTGTTTCTAAATATCTGCGCAAGCTTTGGAGAAATATGCAGATACTTTGCTTTCTAATAATCATGATATTTTCATCAAAGAAGTTCATGAATTTATCACTGCTGAAGTGAAAGCCATCCTCTCTTGGGGAACGCTGCTTTTTAGTTAGCTTTGCGACAGTATCAAAAATACATTTTGGATTGTTCTTATTTTCCTCAATTAAGTTGGAAAAATAGGATGATCGAGCAGCAGTGAGGGCTCTTCGATACTGCACGGTATTGTCTTTCCAAGCTAGTCGGAAGTCCTCCAGTTTGGTGTAGCGCCATTTCCGTTCCAATTTTCTGGAAGCTTGCTTCAGGGCTCAGGTATTTTATGTATACCAGGGAGCTAGTTTCTTATGACAAATGTTTTTTATTTTTAGGGGTGCGACTGCATCTAGGGTATTATGCAAGGTTAAATTGAGTACCTCAGTTAGGTGGTTAACTGATTTTTGTACTCTGACGTCCTTGGGTAGGTAGAGGGAGTCTGGAAGGCCATCTAGGAATCTTTGGGTTGTCCGAGAATTTATAGCACGGCTTTTGATGATCCTTGGTTGGGGTCTGAGCAGATTATTTGTTGCGATTGCAAACGTAATAAAATGGTGGTCCGATAGTCCATGATTATGAGGAAAAACATTAAAATCCACAACATTTATTCCACGGGACAAAACTAGGTTCAAAGTATGACTGTGGCAGTGAGTAGGTCCAGAGACATGTTGGACAAAACCCACTGAGTCGATGATGGCTCCGAAAGCCTTTTGGAGTGCGTCTGTGGACTTTTTCATGTGAATTTTAAAGTCACCAAAAATGTGAATATTATCTGCCATGACTACAGGATCTGATAGGAATTCAGGGACCTCAGTGAGGGACGATGTATATGGCCCAGGAGGCCTGTAAACAGTAGCTATAAAAAGTGATTGAGTAGGCTGCATAGATTTCATGACTAGAAGCTCAAAAGACGAAACACAGTCATTTATTTTTGTACATTTTATTTTGCTATCGTAAATGTTAGCAACACCTAGCCTTTGCAGGATGCGCGGGGGATATGGTCACTAGTGTAACCAGGAGGAGAGGCCTCATTTAACACAGTCAATTCATCAGGCTTAAGCCACGATTCAGTCAGGCCAATCACATCAAGATTATGATCAGTGATTAGTTAATTGACTATAACTGCCTTGGAAGTGAGGGATCTAACATTAAGTAGCTCTATTTTGAGATGTCATAATTTCTTTCAATAATGACAGGAATGGAGGAGGTCTTTATTCCAGTGAGATTGCTAAGGCGAACACCGCCATGTTTAGTTTTGCCCAACCTAGATCGAGGCACAGACACGGTCTCAATGGGGATAGCTGAGCTGACTACACTGACTGTGCTAGTGGCAGACTCCACTAAGCTGGCAGGCTGGCTAACAGCCTGCTGCCTGGTTTGCACCCTATCTCATTGTGGAGCTAGGGGAGTTAGAGCCCTGTCTATGTTCGTAGATAAGATGAGAGCACCCCTCCAGCTCGGATGGAGTCCGACACTCCTCAGCAGGCCAGGCTTGGTCTTATTTGTGGGTGAGTCCCAGAAATCTACAAATTCTATCTTTTGGGAGGGGCAGAAAACAGTTTTCAACCAGCGATTGAGTTGTGAGAATCTGCTGTAAAGCTCATCACTCCCCCTAACTGGGAGGGGGCCAGAGACAATTACTCGATGCCGACACATCTTTCTAGCTGATTTACACGCTGAAGCTATGTTGCGCTTGGTGACCTCTGACTGTATCATCCTAACATCTTTGGTGCTGACGTGGATAACAATATCCCTATACTCTCTACACTTGCCAGTTTTAGCCTTAGCCAGCACCATCTTCAGATTAGCCTTAACGTCGGTTCCCCTGACCCCTGGTGAACAGTGTATGATCGTTGGATGATTCGTCTAATACTATTAGTAATGGAGTCGCCAATGACTAGAGTTTTCAATTTGTCAGAGCTAATGGTGGGCGGCTTCGACGTCTCAGACCCCGTAACGTGAGAAGGAGAGACCAGAGAAGGCTCGGTCTCTGACTCTGACCAGTTGCTTAATGGGGAGAACCTGTCGAAAGTTTCTTTCGGCTGAATGAACGACACCGGTTGAGCATTCCTACATCATTTCCTTCCAGAAGCCATGAGAAAATTGTCAGGTTGCGGGGACTGTACGAGGGATTTATATTACTATCTGTACTTATTGGTGGCACAGACGCGGTTTCATCCTTTCCTACACTTAAATTAACCTTGCCCTAACGATTGCATCTGAAGCTGGGCTTGCAGCATGGCTATCCTCGCCATAAGGCGATTGTTCTCCTGCATATTATGAGTACAGCGACGGGAATTAGAAGGCATAATGTTAATGTTACTACTTAGCTTCGGCTGGTGGAGTTCCTGACGAACCATGTCCAGATAAAGCGTCCGGGGTGAAAAAGTTGAATGAAAAAAGTTTTTTTTTTTTATATATATAAAACGGTAATTAAAAGGTAAAACCCGTGAAGTTGGCAGATAGCAAAGTAAGGTTAGCAACAAACCGCACAGCAGCACATAAACAAGTCTACAAGTTGTGACCGGAGAGTGGTTAATGTGATTGGATGTTAATTATTTGACTAGGCTACCTGTATTTGACATTGTGTTGTTATTTCGCTGAACACTAGATGGTTTAATTTTATTTTTGCCAGTGAAACAAGGCTACTAAAAAACTTTTTTTTAATGTATTTGGCGTACCCCCAACAACATTGCGCTTACTCCTGGGGAATACTTGCTGTAGAGGAATGAAGTTGTTTGAATTGAAGCTGTAAAACATATCAAAACTAGGTTTCACTTGTTGTACCACCAAAACATATAAAAGCTGTTGTACTACCAACTTTCTACCACTAACTTGTATACAAATTAATTGAGAATTTTGGTTCAGGGTTTGGCATGTGTGTACGTCATGTGGCGTATGTGTTACGTAACAGGGTCTTTGTCTCCAATTCAAGCAATGAGGCCACAGCTGAAAAAGCTCTTAACTACTTATTCAAAAACTAACCACACTGGAAGTGGTTCACTCCAGCGCTGTGTCCTGCCCAGAAGAGCATTTCCTCCTCCCTCCTCTCAATACACTCTCAATGCCCCCTTTGTACCCATATCACTCATAGCCTCCACCCCCAAAACCCATGGCGTCACAGATTTTTACCCTTTTCCATGATGAGAGTGGCAGGCTTTTCTCTTCTCTGTATTGATTAACTCTGTGACATTTTGAGGAGGACCTCTTTTGTTTGGCCCTAAACCCCACCTAAACTCTCTCTTTTGGCCAGTGTCATTGTAGTGCTGCACTCTGCTTTTGAACTCGTGAAATTCTCCTCTTTGAGATTAGTGCCCTGCTGTGAGCTGATACACTAGGAATGAGTGGGGATCCTTTTTGAGATACACACACATAGAGAAGCACACAGACACACCACTCCTCTCAAACGTGAGCATACTGCACCCTGTTCCCGGTCCACACATATTGTGGCAATGCGTGCACGTACACACACACACACACACACACACACACACACACACACACACACACACACACACACACACACACACACACACACACACACACACACACACACACACACACACACACACACACACACACACACACACACACACACATAGTAGTAGCTGTCAGTACTTTTTTCCTTTTGTTTGCAGCCTGTTGTCAGTCCCAACATCACACAACTCCTGTCGTGGTACAACTCCTACCGCCACACTCTACATCAAACACCATAGTGTGTAAAAACAGCCATCGTTAGAGTATCATCTGTGTCGTGTAGACCTACAGTGAAGACTCATTAACCTTTCGCCAAAGCTGAGCACTATTAAATAAGGTCAGGGGGATATTCTATTCTATGGGTCATTCAATGAATGGGCTCCGATTGGACATGCAAGTTTGTGTGTCTGAGAAAGAGCCTTGGGAAAGGCTACTGTGTCCTCTCGTTTTTGATTGAATCCTACGTCATAAACGAACAACAGCCATGGAAAATGTCAGTAACCCCCGCTTTCTCTCTTTCTCTCCCCAGTCGACGTGAGCGTGGCACTGCCCTTGCAGGTGCCGCCGGCTGCCATTCCCATGGACCTGCGCCTGGACCAGCCCTTTGGCCTAGCACCGCGACCAGACGACCAGTGCCACCAAGGACAGGTCCCAGGTCAGCGGGAGCAGCAGCTGCAGCAAGAGTTGCTGGCCCTCAAACACAAACAGCAGATCCAGAGACAGGTGCTCATCGCTGAGTTCCAGCGGCAACATGAGCAGCTCTCACGCCAGCATGAGGCCCAGCTACAGGAGCATGTTAAGGTGTGTGTGTGTGTCCTCTCCTCTCCATCTTTCTAGTGATCTCTCCTCACCACGCAACTTATTCGACCCCTCATCCCGCCATCACCCGCTGCTCTTCCCCCTCCCTCCATCTCTCCATCCCTCCTTCCCCTTTGCTCGAGGGCTGTGTGGATGTCTGCAGAAAGCTTTTCATTGCAACAGGGACTTGGCTCAACAGAATGTGGTAAGGACAGAGGGGATGGGTGTAGGAGACGACATGCCTGTACATGCCTGTACACGTGTGTGCGTTTGTGTGCCTGTGCGTGCGCACGTTAGTGATAAGTGGGTCAGCTGTTTGTTCACCCACACCCGCCCACAATTTCTACTAACCCATTCGCAACCACCCGACTACAAGTGATAAAGTGATCTGAGGCCAGCATCCGACCCTAACTCGCAAATATAGAAAATACGCTGTAGCATACCGTCATAGATTTTTTGACAGTGGGTGTGGGATTTTTTGTTGTTGTTGCCTAATTCAACTAGGTCTTTGTTTCTGCTTATAATTTACTACATTTTGGTTGGCTATTTGTTAGTCAATTTGTCTATAGTTAGATACATGAAGCTTGACAATACTTGTCGCCACTAGAAGACTAAATAAACCCTTGCCCACCAGAAAATATGTCATACATCAATCGAATGAATGCGTCAATCTAGTTGACATTGGTAAAGTTCTCTCTTTCATCTCTGCTTCTCTCCAGCAGTAAAGATGTTTAGGGACCGGGGAGAAAATGCAAAGATTTTCCATGCAAAATGACCAAATAACATCAGTCTGACCGTTGTTAAGTTAATTACAAGCTGTGAAAATGACCCAACGTGTTTCTGATAAGACTTAAGTTTGGCTTGGATGCATATTTTATGTGGTTAAAATACTATCAGCTTTTATGATGCTGATAAAGATGGCACATTTACAGACGGTCCCTAACCAATCATTCATTTTCTCAAGATGCTGAAATATATAATATTTCTCCACTCCTGTTCGAGTCCAAAATCTACATTTGGTGTATCGTTCTACTGCACTAAGTGCTTAATTCTGCAGGAGTTAATATTGCATTAGGCTATGTGAGAGGTTATAAACCTACAGTCAGTGTCCAGATTTTAGTTACTATTCCTTGTAACCCATCTGAACAGTAGGCTACAATTCCCTTGACGTGCCATACTTGTTACTGTCAAACGGCAGATAAAAATAATGAAAGAAAAACCTCTATCTAGCCTATAGATATGAATTGCACAAGAATTATACAGTATATTTATGGATTTTTAATGCATTGTTTTCTCTTTATTCCAACTGCCCGCCCGCCCTTCATCCACACAATATTTCATGACCATAAACCCACCCGCCCTGTGGATATAACCGCGGGGACTGCGGATTATGAGTCATGCATGTGTGTGATGTAACTGGATCTGCCGGTTACGTTGGGCTGCTTTTCTGATCTTAATAGGAACCCAGTCCTTGGGAAACTGTGTATGCATGTGTACCAGCGCATATGTGTGTGTGTGTGACAGTGAGAGAAACTGCTCGCTTTGCAAACAGGCCTCCATGGTGTTGCCACGGGCCGCAGCCTCAATCAGGCAATGGGAGTGAGGCAGCCCAGGCTAAAAATAACTCTGTCTGAAAGCTCCAGTCACAGCAGCCAGTGGGCTTCTGCACCAGGTAGGGTGGGATGCACAGTGATTGACACATCACTAGCTCTACATTATGCCTTGACAGCATGCTGACTGTATTCTATTTTGCTCTGTTCCAGTCAACACCCACCTGTGCTGGTTGAAATTATGTAAACACTGTCCATACTGAGGCTTTTATCATTCAGTCATTTAGGCATTTAGTCTCACTCTTGCCGACTTCTTCTTAAAGAGTAACTTTCATTAAAAAAAGTCTTAGTTATAGTGAAACTGTCTTCATTTTGACAGTTTGTTGCAAAAGTGATATATTTCAGTCTTTTAGTAGTAAATCTAGCACTTTTTGCCCCTATAGGTTCAACTCTACCATTGAATTAAAGCAGGAAGCACCAGTGACTCGGTCTATAAAAAAAAGTGGTCAGATGAAGCAGATGCTAAACTACAGGACTGTTTTGCTAGCACAGACTGGAATATGTTCCGGGATTCTTCCGATGGCATTGAGGAGTACACCACATCAGTCACTGGCTTCATCAATAAGTGAATCAAGGACGTCGTCCCCACAGTGACTGTACGTACATACCCCAACCAGAAGCCATGGATTACAGGCAACATTCGCACTGAGCTAAAGGGTAGAGCTGCCACTTTCAAGGAGCGGGACTCTAACCCGGAAGCTTATAAGAAATCCCGCTATGCCCTCTGACGAACCATGAAACAGGCAAAGCATTAATACAGGACTAAGATCAAATCGTACTACACCGGCTCCAACGCTCGTTGGATGTGGCAGGTTTGCAAACTATTACAGACTACAAAGGGAAGCACAGCCAAGAGCTGCCCAGTGACATGAGCCTACCAGACAAACTCAATAACTTCTATGCTCACTTCGAAGCAAGTAACACTGAAACATGCATGAGAGCACCAAGTGTTTCGGATGACTGTGTGATCACGCTCTCCGCAACCGATGTGAGTAAGACCTTTAAACAGGTCAACATTCACAAGGCCGCTGAGTCAGATGGATTACCAGGACGTGTACTCCTAGCATGCGCTGACCAACTGGCAAGTGTCTTCACTGACATTTTCAACCTCTCCCTGTCCGAGTATGTAATACCAACATGTTTCAAGCAGACCACTATAGTCCCTGTGCCCAAGAACACTAAGGTAACCTGCCTAAATGACTACCGACCCGTAGCACTCATGTCTGCAGCCATGAAATGCTTTGAAAGGCTGGTCATGCCTCACATCAACACCATTATCCCAGAAACCCTAGACCCACCCTAATGTGCATACCGCACCAACAGATCCACAGATGATGCAATCTCTATTGCACTCCACACTGCCTTTTCCCACCTGGACAAAAGGAACACCTATTTGAGAATGCTATTCATTGACTACAGCTCAGCGTTCAACACCATAGTGCCCCTAAAGCTCATTTCTAAGCTAAGGACCCTGGAACTTAACAGCTTCCTCTGCAACTGGATCCTAGACCTCCTGACGGGCCGCCCCCAGGTGGTAAGGGTAGGTAACAACACATCCGCACGCTGATACTCAACACGGGGGCCCCTCAGGGGTGCGTGCTCAGTCCCCTTCTGTACTCCCTGTTCACTCATGACTGCACGGCCAGGCAGAACTCCAACACCATCATTAAGTTTGCTGATGACACAACAGGGGTAGGCCTCATCACCGACAATGGTGAGACAGCCTATAGGGAGGAGGTCAGAGACCTGACCATGTGGTGCAAGGAAAACAACCTCTCCCTCAACGTGATCAAGACAAAGGAGATGATTGTGGACTACAGGAAAAAGAGGACTGAGCATGCCCCCATTCTCATCGACGGGGCTGTAGTGGAGCAGGTTGAGAGCTTCAAGATCCTTGGTGTCCACATCAACAACAAACTAACATGGTCAAAGCACACCAAGACAGTCGTGAAGAGGGCATGGCAAAACCTATTCCCCCTCAGGAGACTGAAAAGATTTGGCATGGGTCCTCAGATCCTCAAAAGATTTTGCAGCTGCACCATCGAAAGCATCCTGATGGGTTGCATCACTGCCTGGTATGGCAACTGCTCGGCCTCTGACCGCAAGGCACTACAGAGGGTAGTGCGTACGGCCCAGTACATCACCAGGACCAAGCTTCCAGCCATACAGGAACTCTATACCAGGCGGTGTCAGAGAAAGGCCCTAAAAATCATAAAAGCCTCCAGCCACCCTAGTCCTAGACTGTTCTCTCTGCTACCACACGGCAAGCGGTACCGGAGCGCCAAGTCTAGGTCCAAGAGGCTTCTAAACAACTTCTACCCCCAAGCCATAAGACTCCTGACCAGCTAATCAAATGGCTACCTAGACTATTTGCACCCCCCCCCCCCCCACCCATTATGCTACTGCTACTCTCTGTTATTGTCTATGCATAGCCACTTTAACAACCCTACCTGCATGAACATAATTATCTCAAATACCTCGACACCGGTGTCCCCGCACATTGACACATTGACTCTGTACCGGTACCCCCTGTATATAGCCCCGCTATTGTTATTTACTGCTGCTCTTTAATTATTTGTTTTTCTTATCTCTTACTTTTTTAACTCTTTTTTTGTATTTTCTTAAAACTGCATCGTTGGTTAAGGGCTTGTAAGTAAGCATTTCACTGTAAGGTCTACACCTGCTGTATTCAGCGCATGTGACAAATAAAATGTCATTTGATTTGAAATTGTGATGTAGAGGCACCTTCAGAAGGGAGGGGTTCGGTATGAAATACACTCCCTTCTAGATGTGCTGGGTGGTACCACCTCAAGGCTTACTATAAATGCAGGTGACAGCGTGCCTTATTTGGTAATGGTCTTGGTAAGTGGAGTGTGTCAGTACATATTGCATGATGCTTCTCTGACTAGACAATTGATGTTACACAAAATTCAAAAGGCAGTAAGGCACATTTCCGCATATGACCAAATTCAACGTTTTTGCTTACCGTTTCATACACATCTATGTGTTTTTACAAAGAAAATAAACATCTAGGCTATGAGGATTATCTTTTTATATTCATAGCTACATCCATCGTAACAAGAAATACAGTATTTTTCTACATTGTAGAATAATAGTGAAGACATCAAACTATGAAATAACACATAGGGAATCATGTTTTAAACAAATATATTTTTATTTTAGGTTCTTCAAAGCAGCCACCCGTTGCTTGATGACAGCTTTGCACACTCTAGGCATTCTCTCAACTGGCTTAATCTGGAATGGTTTTCCAACAGTCTTGAAGGAGTTCCCACGTATGCTGAGCACTTGTTGGCCGGCTTTTCCTTCACTCTGCTGTCCAACTCATCCAAAACCATTTCAATTGGGTTTAGGTCGTGTGATTGTGGAGGCCAGATCATCTGATGCAGCACTCCATCTCTCTCCTTCTATGTCAAATATCCCTAACACAGTCTGGAGGTGTGTTCGTGTCATTGACCTGTTGAAAAACAAATGATAGTCTCACTAAGCGCAAACCAGATGGGATGGCGTATCGCTGCAGAATGCTGTGGTAGCCATGCTGGTTAAGTGTGCCATGAATACTTTATTTCCACCGGTCTAATGTCCACTGTTCATGATTCTTGGCCCAAGCAAGTCTCTTCTTCTTGTTGTTAGTGTCCTTTAGTAGTGATTTTTTGCAGCAATTCAACCATGAAGGCCTGATTCACGCAGTCTCCTCTGAACAGTTGATGTAGAGATGTAGAGAGTCTTTTACTTGAATTCTGTGAAGCATTTATTTGGGTTGCAATTTCTGAGGCTGGTAACCCTAATGAAATTATCCTCTGCAGCAGAGGTAAATCTGGGTCTTCCTTTCCTGTGGCGGTCCTCATGAGAGCCAGTTTCATCATAGCGCTTGATGGTTTTTACGACTGGACTTGAAGATACTTTCAAAGTTCTTGAAATGTTACCGATTTACTGACCTTCATGTCTTAAAGTAATGATGGACTGTCGTTTCTCTTTGCTTATTCGAGCTGTTCTTGCCATAATATGGACTTTGTCTTTTACCAAATAGGGCTATCTTCTGTTTGCCACCCCTACCTTGTCACAACACTACTGATTGTCTCAAATGCATTTACTTCTCTGGGCAAGGTGGGACGTAACCGTCCCACACTATTCAACAGCCAGTGAAATAGCATGGCGCGAAATAAAAAACTGCAAAAATATCATAATTTCAATTTCTCAAACATACGACTATTTTGCATCATTTTAAAGATACACTTCTCCTTAATGTAACCACATTGTCCGATTTCAAAAAGGCTTTACAGCGAAAGCAAAACATTAGATTATGTTAGGAGAGTACATAGACAAAAATAACCATACAGCCATTTTCCAAGCAAGGATATATGTCACAAAAACCCAAAACACAGCTAAATGAAGCACTAGCCTTTGACGATCTTCATCAGATGACACTCCTAGGACATCATGTTACACAATACATGTATGTTTTGTTCGATAAAGTTCATATTTATATCCAAAAACAGCATTTTACGTTGGCGCGTGATGTTCAGAAAATGTATTCCCACCAAAAACTTCTGGTGAATGTGCACATAAATTTACAAAAATACTCTTCATAAACATTGACAAAATACATTACAATTATTTTAAGAATTATAGATACAGTACTCCTTTATGCAACCGCTGTGTCAGATTTAAAATAGCTTTTCGGCGAAAGCACATTTTTCAATATTCTGAGTACATAGCGCGCCATCAAAGCAAGCTATACAGACACCCGCCAAGTTCTGGGGTCACCTAAACTCAGAATTAGTGTTATAAATATTCTCTTACCTTTGCTGATCTTTGTCAGAATGCACTCCCAGGACTGCTACTTTTTGTTCGAAATAATCCATATTTATGTCCAAATACCTCCGTTTTGTTCGTGCGTTCAGGTCACTATCCAAAGGCATAATGCGCGAGCGTAATTCGAGACACAAAAAGTCTAAATGTTCCATTACCGTTCTTAGAAGCATGTCAATCGTTGTTTAAAATCAATCTTTATGGTATTTTTAACGTAAAAATGCGATAATATTCCAACCGGACAATAGCGTATTCATTCAAGAAGAAAAAGAAGGAACGGAGCTCTAGCAGGATCGCGATTCACCAATCCCTTTGTCCCCAGGCAGTCCACTCATTGACTTGAGCTCCTATACTCTGCCCGGTTACAGGAGACGGATGAAAAATCTTTCTGAAGGATTTTGACAGCCAATGGAAGCCTTAGGTAGTGCAACGTGACCCCACAGACACTGTAGTTTTGATAGGGATTAGAAAGAAGAACTACAATTCTCAGATCTCCCACTTCCTGGTTGAATTTTTCTCAGGTTTTTGCCTGCCATATGAGTTTTGTTATACTCACAGACACCATTCAAACAGTTTTAAAAACCTCCGAATGTTTTCCATCCAAATCTACTAATAATATGCATATTCTAGTTTCTGGGCCAGAGTAGTAACCAGTTTAATTTAGGTACGTTTTTCATCCGGCCGTGAAAATACTGCCCCCTATCCAAAAGAAGTTAAGAAGGAAAGAAATGTTAATTGAAATGCATTCCAGGTGACTACCTCATTAAGCTGGTTGAGAGAATGCCAAGAGTCTGCAAAGCTATCATCAAGGCAGAGGGTGGCTACTTGAAGAATCTCAAATATAAAATATATTTTGATTTGTTAAATGCTTTTATGGTTACTACATGATTACATATGTGTTATTTCATAGTTTTGATGTCTTCACTATTATTCTACAATGTAAAAAATAGTAAAAATAAAGAAATGCCCTTGAATGAGTAGTGTCCAAACTTTTGACTAGTACTGTGGATGACAATGGTAGTCATGTCAACTTGTTTTTTCCCTTAATCACTATGACCGATTGGTGGTGCAGTCCGCTAACAGTTGGCTCATAGCTCAATAGTTGTGAGTTCTAATCCCACATGGGGCAGATATCTTTTATTTACAAACATTCATCCCGTGCCCACACACTTCTAATTCTGAAAGTAAAAGCAGACATGTGAGAGGAGTCACCCTGGTAGTAGTTGTGGGTTGTATTCATTACCCAAGACCATTCTGTGAGTTAATTTGACCATTGGAAAAAGAGCTACCGCGTAAATACTGCATTGCAGGTTGGATTGAATTGAGCCCCTAATCTTCATTTTCAGGGGGCTTATTTTGACACAATACTGCAATAAATTTAAGTCCACATAAAAAAAAATATGATTGTTAGCCCCATGGAGGATTTGAACATACACCGCAAGTGCCTATAGATGTCAGGAACTCTGCAGCCTAGAACTGTTTTGCTTGTGATGCACGTCATTTTTATTATAAGAGCATGCCTGTGGACTTCTGGTAAGTATGATTTAGTGAGAAAGTGTAAAGGTCAGGTAGAACTAAGTTTACCCACCCCCAAATAAATATTTATGAACAATTCCCCCCACCCACAACTTCTCACCTGAATACAATTTTTGGAAATTTGAGTGTTTCCAAGCTAATATGAAATCTGTCGGGGATACTTGCTGTTGAAATCTAGTGATATTGATGTCAGCCAGTGGTGTTAGATTTTTGCCATTGAAAGGAAGTGTGTCTGTGTGTGTGTGTGTTTAGAACCGTGTGTTTTTTGTTTATCTAGATGAGGTGATATCAGACAATCTGTGACCATGTCTCCCCCCTCTCTCCGTTCCGTCTCCCTCTTCTTCTCCCCCATGTCCCTCCATCCCTATCCATCTACCCCATCTCTCGCCCCAATCACAATTCTCCTCCCTCTCCCCATTTCCTATGCAGTATCAGATGCCATGTAGCAATGCCATGAGCCGGCAGTTGTACCAACATCGTAGTAAAGTTTGTAGTAACGTTGTGTTGCAGCACCAGCAGGACCTCCTGGCTCTGAAGCATCAGCAGGAGCTGCTGGAGCACCAGAGGAAGATGGAGAGACACCGCCATGAGCAAGAGATAGAGAAACATCAGAGGGAGCAGAAACTCCTGCTGCTTAAGAACAAGGAGCGTTGCCAGGAGAGTGAGTGGCTCAGAATTACATCCTTTTTCTTTTTTTCTTTCTCCCCCTTTTTCTCCCCAATTTCGTGGTATTCAATTGGTAGTTGCAGTCTTGTCCCATCGCTGCAACTCCCGTACGGACTCGGGAGAGGCGAAGGTCGAGAGTCCTCCGAAACACAACACGGACGACGCTGGGTAAAGGGCTTCATTGCCAAAATCCCAAAGTATCCTTTTTAAGTGCCGTAGTAAATTGCCTCCAGTCTCATAAAAGTCAGCACGTAGGCCCTGAAATGTGATTTAACATGTGTCTGTATTAGTAGTCATCATATTGTACTATGTGCCCCCCCCCCCCCCCGCGCTGCTTCACCGGTTGACATGTTAGTCACTTGTTGTCAGCTCTGTCTTATTCTCATTCATTGTGTTTCTCTTTGATACACACTTTTACAGACATATGCACACGCACAGACTTATTTTGCTCCCTTTTTACTCTTGCTCTTTTTTTCCCACTCTTTCCATTTTCTCTCTCTCCATCTCTCTCTCCCCGTGTGGAGGATCCCCTCTGGGAAGTGTTAGCGGTGTGATGGCAAGGTGGTAATTGAAGAGAGAGCTGTGAGAGAACGCACCTTGTGATACCTTGTTTAAAAAATAACAAAAAACACACCAACACACTAAAAAAGCCCATTTAACTGCCACAGTCTCGGTGGAATTCCCATGAAAGCATGTATTTTTCCCTCTATGGAATCTCTGTGTGACTCTACTCCAACAGATTACAGTTCTGGGCCCAGTTTGCCGATAGCGATGGAACTTAGGCTTACGAGTGTTTTAACGCTGCATATTTCCTACGACGGCCGAAGATGTAACACGCGTTTCCCAAAACACCATGCAGAGAGAATGGTCGGTCAGTGCGTCGTTGGAACATGTGTCGATACTGATAGGATTGAAGGAAAGAGAGTGCTGCTCTCGGATCAGCTTTCTCTGTTCAAATCTTTCCTGAACATTATAATTATTTCACAGTACTGACAAGGGATCAGCTCCTGGAGAGATATTATCACATACGGCTGCAAATATTGAGGCGGCCTATTCTAATGAAATAAAAATGCATTAAATCACTAATTTGCAGACATGTTAGGCTGCACATCATGAAATATATTGAGACAAATTAAATAGAGTAGCCTACAAGTAGCAAAATATAACTAAATTGATTGAACATGAAATGTATTTGAATATGATTGAAAAAAGTCCTACAGTGCCTTCAGAAAGTATTCATACCCCTTGAATAATTCTACATTTTGTTGTTATAGGCTGAATTCAAAATGGATCAAATACAAACAATTCTCACCCATCTACAAAAATATTTTTGTTACATTTTTGCTAATGTATTGAAAATGAAATACATGAATACCTAATTTACATACGTACTCACACCCCTGAGTCAATACTTTGTAGAAGCGCCTTTGGCAGCGATTACAGCTGTGAGTCTTTCTGGGTAAGTCTCTGAGAGCTTTCCACACCTGGATCGTGCAACATTTGCCCATTATTCTTTTCAAAATTCTTTAAGCGCTGTCAAATTGGTTGTTGAACATTGCTGGACAACCATTTTCAGGTCTTGCCATAGATTTTCAAGTAGATTTGAGTCAAATCTGTAACACTTCATTGTTGTGATGCCAAATTTCTAGCAAAATGCATAGCGCATAGAATTAAAAAGGTATTATTGGATATTATTCATCCTAATCCTAATATTATTCATCCTTTTTACATGGACGATACATAATATAAGACAAGTACTGGAAACAATAGAACACTAATACAATTTTGGGAAACCAGGCATGGCATTCATAGCAGACTTTAGAAAAGTCCTTTGATAAAGTACGACTGGGATTTATATAAAAATGCCTGGACTATTTTAATTGTGGAGTAAATAATGGCTACTTCGCAGAAAGTATTAAATTGTCAAGAGGAGTAAAACAAGGTTATCCACTGTGGCATATATATTTATTATGGCAATCGAAATGTTAGCTATTCAAATCAGATCCAACGACAATATCCAGGGCTTAAAAAACAAAGGTGTACGCTGACGATTCATGTTTTCTTTTGCATCCGCAATTTGGATCCCTCCACAGCCTCATAGAGGATCTAGATAATTCTTTAACCTCTCTGGATACAAAACATATTATATATTGGATCGCTAAAATATACAACTTTTACATTACCGTATAGTATACCAATAAAATGCTCCAATGGTGAAGTAGACATACTCTGTATTCATATCCCGAAAGAAAGAAATTATGTAACGTACTGTAATACGCAGGGAGTCAGGAAGGAGTTGCAGAAGGTGAGTTTAATAATGAAGCAAAGCAGATGAACAAAACATAAGAAGCGTAAGAGCAAACAGTACTAGCTAGTGACTGCTGTCTACCGAGGGCTAAATAAAGGGTGAGTAATCAAGGAGATAATGATGACCAGGTGTGCGTAATGATGAGGAGCAGGTGTGCGTAACGATTGTTGCCAGTGCCGGTAGTTAGTAGACCAGCGATGTTGAGCGCTGGAGAGAGGGAGCGGGAGTAGGCGTGACAAATTATCTCACTACAATACTTTTTTATAGAAGGAAAGCCAAATTAGATAAGATCTTGCTTCCACGGAAAGGACAACACCTTTCTATTTGTGGAAAAATCACCCTGATTCATTCTTTAGTCATATCAGTTTACCTATTTATTTAGGGCCCTGCGTATACCTAATGACTTGTTTTATTGAACTTTGTTTGGAACGGCAAGCCAGACGAAATTAAACGGGCCAAAGCATATAATGAATATGAATTCGGAGGGCAGAAATGATTAAATATTAAAGCTTTGGACCTCTCACTAAAGGCTTCAGTCATAGAAAAAGTAAACTCCTATCTGGTTCTTTAGCAGATTAGTAAGAATGGCTCACCCAGTGTTCAAGAATGGCCCTTTTCCCTTCATTCAGAATACAATCTCTCACTTTCAGTTATTTGAAAATTAAATAATATCCAAAATATAATTATTTTTTAAAACAAGCCATAGAAAGCTGGTTACAGTTTCAGTTTAATCCACCAGAAAAGACAGAACAAATATTACAACACATATTAAACTCAAATATACTAATTGATATAAAAATATATATTTATTATACATTTGAAATAATATATATATTTACAAGAAAATATATATGGGGGATTGGAAATACTGCAGACAATTAAATTGATAGAAGCCACAAACTATCTACAATATTAAAGCTGATCTACCCCCTAAAAAAACATATAACATATTAATTTAACTCGGCCACTCAGGAACATTCACTGTCTTTTAGTTTATTGTCCTGAAAGGTTAATTCATCTCCCAGTGACTGGTGGAAAGTAGACTGAACCAGGATTTAATCTAGGATTTTGACTTTTAACTCCGTTCCAGTTCTTTTTCATCCTGAAAAACTCCCCAGTCCTTAACAATTACAAGCATACCCATAACATGACGCAGCCACCAATATGCTTGAAAAGATTAAAGTGGTACTCAGTAATGTGTTGTGTTGGATTTGCCTCAAACATAACACTTTGTATTCTGGACAAAAAGTTAATTTCTTTGCCACATGTTTTGTTTTGCCGTATTTAGTGCCTTGTTGTAAACACGATGCATGTTTTGGAATATTTTATTCTGTACAGGCTTCCTTCTATTCACTCTGTCAATTAGGTTAGTATTGTGGAGTAACTACAATGTTGTTGAGCCATCATCAGTTTTCTCCTATCACAGCCATTACACTCTGTATATATTTTAAAGTCCCCATTGGCCTCAAGGTGAAATCCCTGAGTGGTTTTCTTCCTACAGTGTGTGTACTAACTGGATGGATTGATACACCATCCAGTGTCCAGATGCCCTTCTTTGCGAGGCATTGGACAACCTCCCTGGTCTTTGTGGTTGAATATGTGTTTGAAATTCACTGCTCGACTGAGGGACCTTACATATAATTGTATGTTTGGGTTACAGAGATGGGGTAATCATTCAAAAATCATGTTAAACACTATTATTGCACACAAATGTTTACTCCTGAATTTATTAGGCTTGCCGTAACAAAGGGGTTGAATATTTTTTGACTCAAGACTTTTCAGCTTTTCATTTTTTATTAATCTGTAAAATATTTGAAAACATAATTCCTCTTTGACATTATGGGATATTGTGTGTAGGCCAGTGACAAAAAAAAAATGTGGAAAAAGTCAATGGGTGTGAATACTTTCTGAAGGCACTGTATAATCTTTATATTTTAATAATGCAGTCATCTTGGTTTTCATTTGCAGCATCATTTTATACTCGCTTGTTTAAATCAATTGCAAAGACATTGGCAGCTTTGTGTTTGTAGTCAACTTTGTTCGGAAGTTATCAGTGGACGGATAAACCATGTGATTTTATGTTGAGCGGAGATCTTCTGGGTATAAAGCGACGCGGGAGGGCAAAAAAAAGGGTCTAACGATGCAGTTAGCTGTTCTACGAGTGGTCTGAGGCAGGCGTTAGAGCAAAAGCGTTTTCAAGTGATACGTTAATAATGATGGTTTCGGGAAACAGCTCGGAGATTTAGCGATGCTCCTACGAAGGTTCTAACGATGGTTTGGGGAAACAGCTCGGAGATTTAACAATGCTCCTACGAAGGTTCTAAAGATGAACTTAGCCTTAAGATGCTTTTGGGAAACCGAGCTCTGTTCAGTCACTCCTTCAGGCTGCATTCTATAGTAGTATTTCACTCAGAATGATTCCGTGTTGTTTCATTTCTGTTCCCCCATTGGATTCAGTTTACTATCACTTTTAAATTATATAGAAAGGCTATATTTTAACTAAATGTCATTGGGGCATGTAAAGATCTATAATTCAAGTTTAATCCAACAGCAACGAGGAACCACATCTGAAGCGGGAAACAGAATGATAAGTGTTCCTCCAGGCTATTTTGAAGGTTGTATTTGTAGTACTTCTCCTGTCATTTTGTAGTCCCTAATCCTTGGCTTTTCGCTCATCTCTCCCAGGTGCGGTGGCCAGCACAGAGGTCAAGATGAGGCTGCAGGAGTTTGTCCTGAACAAGAAGAAAGCCCTGGCCCAGCGCAGCCTCAACCACTGCATGTCTACCGACCCACGCTATTGGTACGGGTGAGTATCTTACCCACACCCTTACTCTTACCCAACTATAGGTAAAGTTTAACTTACTTATGCTGGTGCAATGTGCCAAATGATGACATGTCAGAACTCAATGTTCTTCATGGAAGCTGCATAGCCTCACAGCCCCCCCCCCCCCCCCAATCCACCCCCATCCTGATTTTGTAGATGTTAAAGGATATGATCACAGTGGCTTGCGCAAGTATTCACCCCCATGGCATTTTTCCTATTTTGTTGCCTTACAATCTGGAATTAAAATAGATTTTTTGGGGGGGTTGTATCATTTGATTTACACAACATGCCTACCACTTTGAAGATGCTAAATATTTTTTATTGTGAAACAAACAACAAATTAGACAAAAAAAAGAATACTTGAGCGTGCATAACTGTTCACCCCCCCAAAGTAAATACTTCGTAGAGACACATTTTGTAGCAATTACAGCTGCAGGTCTCTTGGGGTATGTCTCTGTAAGCTTGGCACATCTAGCCACTGGGATTTTTGCCCATTCTTCAAGGCAAAACTGCTCCAGCTCTTTCAAGTTGGATGGGTTCCGCTGGTGTACAGCAATCTTTAAGTCATACCACAGATTCTCAATTGGATTGAGATCTGGGCTTTGACATTTAAATGTTTCCCTTTAAACCACTCGAGTCTTGCTTTAGCAGTATGCTTAGGGTCATTGTCCTGCTGGAAGTTAAACCTCCATCCTAGTCTCAAATCTCTGGAAGACTGAAACAGGTTTCCCCTCAAGAATTTCCCTGTATTTAGCGCCATCAATCATTCCATAAATTTTGACCAGTTTCCCAGTCCCTGCCAATGAAAAACATCCCCACAGCATGATGCTGCCAACACCATGCTTCACCGTGGGGATGGTGTTCTTGGGGTGATGTGAGGTGTTGGGTTTGTGCCAGACATAGCGTTTTCCTTGATGGCCCAAAAGCTACATTTTAGTCTTATCTGACCAGAGTACCTTCTTCCATATGTTTGGGGAGTCTCCCAAATGCTTGCTTATTTTTTTATTTAAACAATGGCTTTTTTCTGGCCACTCTTCCGTAATGCCCAGCTCCTTTTGAGTGTACAGCTTATAGTGGTCCTATGGACAGATACTCCAATCTCCACTGTAGAGCTTTGCAGCTCCTTCAGGGTTATCTTTGGTCTCTTTGTTGCCTCTCTGATTAATGTCTTCGTTGCCTGGTCCATGAGTTTTGGTGGGCGGCCCTCTCTTGGCAGGTTTGTTGTGGTGCCATATTCTTTCAAAAATAAATTATAATGGATTTTATGGTGCTCCATGGGAAGTTCAAAGTTTCAGATTTTTTTTAGAACCCAAGTCTGATCTGTACTTCTCCACAAGTTTGTCCCAGACCTGTTTGGAGAGTTCCTTGGTCTTCATGGTGCCACTTAGTGGTGCTGCAGAATCTGGGGCCTTTCAGAACAGTTGTATATATACTGAGATCATGTGACAGGTCATGTAACACTTCGATTGCACACAGGTGGACTTTATTTAACTAATTCTGTGAATACTAAAGGTAATTGGTTGCACCATATCTTATTTAGGGGCTTCATAGCAAAGGGGGTGAATACATATGCACGCACCACTTTTCCATTTTTTAAATATATATTTTTTTTAATAAGTACTTTTTTTTCATTTCACTTCACCATTTTTATTTTGTGTATGTCCATTACATGAAATCCAAATAAAAATCTATTTAAATTACAGGTTGTAATGCAACAAAATAGGAAAATTGCCAAGGGGGTGGAATACTTTTGCAAGGCACTGTAAGCAGTATAGTAACAGCCCCATCTCGCCTTCTGATACTAGGTAGAATTACATCCATATTGCTTGCACCTTATGCAATCCACTCAGTTCTACACAAGTGTACATGGGTTAAAGGCTAAAGCAGTGGTATTCAAAGTTGGGGTCACCCTAATGGGGCGTCAACATTTTTATTCAGTTTTTTTATTCACTTTTTGGTGGGGGTGGGGGGATAATTAAGATTACAAATTATTTTATGGGACAATATACAAACGTTTTTGAGAAAGATAAATTAGAATACAAAAATATACATAGAGTAATTGTTTTTATTGGTTTATTTGCATTTTGATAAGAAAGGAAAAGGGCTATCTAGAGATGAAAATGTAATGAATTGAAGGTTATTTGTTGATGTAAAAATAGACATTTATCGATTTTATGGTTGTGTTATTAGATTTGGGGTGGTAAATTCTGGTGGAAAAAATGGGGTCCACGCTGAAAAAGATTGAATACCAATGGGCTAAATGGTCTATTTAGGATTGGGTCTCACTGTCTGTGCCTCAGATCGAATCTACTATGTAGGACCACTCTTTCTCTCTACCTCTGCTCTCTCTCTTTCCCAATTTCTCTCTTGCTCCCCTCCTCCCTCTTTCTCTCTCCACCCCCCCCCCCCCCCCCCCCCCCCTCCACCCTTACCTCTCCATCCCCACTCTCCCCTCCTCCCTCCTCTCTCCTCTCTCTCTGGTATCTCTCTCTCACTTCTACTCATGCAGACACGTAGCCCATCTCCCGGGACCTCTGCTGTCGCCTTCTGATATTGGGAAATGAGGAGGTGCACAGAAAGGGTTTTGAGAGGAACCACCCGATGAATATTAACACACTGGCACCACTCTCTTCTTTCACTTTCGCTCTCTCTTTCTTTCTTTCTTTCTTTCTTTCTTTCTTTCTTTCTTTCTTTCTTTCTTTCTTTCTTTCTTTCTTTCTTTCTTTCTTTCTTTCTTTCTTTCACTACAGTAGTAGTGATGGTTTAACCTGGAGTCATTAATGGTGAAACTGCCATGTCCGTTTGGAATATTACAACAACAAAGAAGTTACTGCAAACAGCCAAATGTGTACTGCATTTTTTTTACCACGCTGCTTGACGCACCTTACCTCCGTTTCATCCACAAAACAAAAACAATAACAAAGGTACATCTGACCTGACCTGTTCTGTTCACCGGACGTGCTACCTGTCCCAGACCTGCTGTTTTCAACTCTCTAGAGACAGAAAACTGAATGATCGGCTATGAAAAGCCAACTGACATTTACTCCTGAAGTGCTGACCTGTTGCAACCTCTACAACCACTGTGATTATTATTATTTGACCCTGCTGGTCATCTATGAACATTTGAACATCTTGGCCATGTTCTGTTATAATCTCTACCTGGCACAGCCAGAAGAGGACTGGCCACCCCTCATAGCTTGGTTCCTCTCTAGGTTTCTTCCTAGGGTCTGGCCTTTCTAGGGAGTTTTTCCTAGCCACCGTGGTTCTACACCAGTATTGCTTGCTGTTTGGGGTTTTAGGCTGGGTTTCTGTACAGCACTTTGTGACATCAGCTGATGTAAGAAGGGCTTTATAAATACATTTGATTGATTGATACTGGGGTGGACAGTGGCGCTGTTTCCCCTAATGCGGATTCAATCTTTAAGTCCTTGGAGAGAAGTTTAACTCCCCATTGGTGGTCTTCCTTGTCAAAGTTATTGAGCGTTAGTGAGGCTGGGGCTAGTTATCTTGACAGTTTTACAGGGGTTTTACTTAGTTTTGTTTACTCTTTACTTGTTTGTTTCCCCACCTCCCAAAAAAAAGACCACTGACAGCAGCCACATAAAACGAGCACTCTAAGACAACATCGAACACCAGATATTTTATTCATCAAAACATGTATATATTCTGACAGCTACGGCAGCATTTTTATAATTGCCACATGAGCCAAAGACATGTCAGCCATGCAGCCTAGACGGGCTCGCTGTGTATTTGAGATGGAGGGGAAAACCAGACAGAACAATTCAGTGGGCTGCAAAGATGACAGCTGACCTCAAATGGCCAGAGGAAACATCAATGTTATCCTCTCTTAGCTATTAACTGAGAAACATGAAGCCCTCATCATGTTTTACCGTAACACAGTGGAACATAATGGCAGTTAAGGAAGACGGACACAGAGACAGACGGGTACACACTGTTCAATGGTATCTGAGGACAGACGGATACACAGTAACAGAGATAGGCAGACAGACAGACGCCTGTTTCTCCCTCACACTACTGAAGCCACATCAACTGGCATGCACCATTGCTACCCAGTCAGACAGAGTAGCATGGACAGACGGGTAACATCAGCAGATCGTTCGCACACCAGCAGGTCCTTGCAATAGTAGTCGCTTTTATGGCTCCATCAGATCTGTTCCCGCTCGTTGGCGTGTCAGAGCGGGTTTGTTTACAAACACAGGGATTCGCACCCCTTCCGGCTGGGCATATATATGCATTGTAGGTAATCTGAGATGGCATGCAAAGTGTCGGGCCATAAATAAAAAGGTCTGCCTGAGAGGAGGTTGTGTGTGGTGGGGAGTGAGCTGTGTTTGTGGTAACGCTCATGCGCCAGCCTGCGTGTGTGCGTGTGCGTGTGTGCGTGTTTGTATTTATTAGGGATCCCCATTAGCTGCTGCCAAGGCAGCTAGTCTTCCTGGGGTCCAAACATAGTTGGACGTTTACATACACCTTAGCCAAATACATTTAAACTCAGTTTTTCTCAATTCCTGATATGTAATCCGAGTAAAGATTCCCTGTCTTAGGTCAGTTAGGATCACCACTTTATTTTAAGAATGTGAAATGTCAGAATTATAGTAGAGGGAATGGTTTATTTCAGCTTTCATTTATTTCATCACATTCCAAGTGGGTTCGAAGTGTACATACACTCAATTAGTATTTGGTAGCATTGCCTTGAAATTGTTTAACTTGGGTCAAACTTTTTGGGTAGCCTTCCACAAGCTTCCCACAATAAGTTGGGTAAATTTTGGCCCATTCCTCCTGACAGAGCTGGTGTAGCTGAGGGAGGTTTGTAGGCCTCCTTGCTCGCACACGCTTTTTAGTTCTGCCCACACATTTTCTATAAGATTGAGGTCAGGGCCTTGTGATGGCCACTCCAATACCTTGATTTTGTTATCCTTAAGCCATTTTGCCACAACTTTGGAATTATGCTTGGGGTCATTGTTCATTTGGAAGACCCATTTGCGACCAAGCTTTAACTACCTGACTGATGTCTTGAGATGTTGCTTCAATATATCCACATAATTGTCCTTCCTCATGATGCCATCTATTTTGTGAAGTGCACCAGTCCCTCCTGCAGCAAAGCACCCCCACAACATGATGCTGCCACACCCGTGCTTTATGGTTGGGATGGTGTTCTTCGGCTCCCCCGTTTTTCTCCAAACATAATGATGGTCATTATGGCCACTATGCTTGTTGTAAATGATATTGCAAATGCCTTAGATGATAGAAAGCACTGTGCTGTGTTTGTAGATTTGTCAAAAGCTTTTGACACTGTAGACCATGCTATCCTTTTGAGTAAGCTGTCATCTATAGGACTGGGCACTGATGTCTGCCGATGGTTTTATGACTATCTTAAAGATAGAACTCAGGCCGTCATGGTCGACGGGGTCAAGTCTGACCCCTTACAGTTACTTAAAGGGGTCCCTCAGGGCTCAATAATTGGCCCACTATTGTTCTCACTTTATATAAACAACATTGGTGATGATGTCAGTTATTGTAAATTCCATTTATATGCAGATGACACAGTGATGTACTCTATTGCTCCAACAGTGGACCAAGCTTTAATGCAGTTGGAGTCTGATTTTAGGATACTACAGGGGTCTCTTTTACAGCTTAAACTTGTTTTAAACGCTAAGAAAACAAATGTCATGTTTTTCTCTAGGTCTAAACTCTCAGTTAGAAACACTTTTGTAATCACTAGCTTGGATGGTACTCAAATCAAACAGGTCTCTGCATATAAATACTTAGGGGTATGGTTAGATGATAGGCTTTCATTTAAAAAACGTTACTGAATTGGGAAAAAAGCTCAAATTCAAGATAGGGTTCCTTTACAGAAACAGGGCTTGTCTGTCCTCCGTAAATAGAAAACAAATTGTGCAGGCTACTTTTATGTCCGTTTTAGATTATGGTGATATTATCTATATGCACGCATCGGCAAACACATTAAAACCACTGGATGCTATTTACCATTGTGCACTCAGGTTTATCACGGGTGATAGTTACAAAACTCATCACTATATCCTATATCAACATGTGGGTTGGGCCACTCTATCTGTGAGGTGAGAGCCACATGCTCTCTTGTTTATTTATAAAGCACTTCTTTTAAAACTACCTCCATATATGTCATCATTAATTTCCACTAGATATACTAATTTTAAAACCAGATCACAGATGTCTATTACATTAGAGACTCCTGCGGTCTCCACAGAGTTGGGTAGGACTGCCTTTAGTTCCTTTGCACCTTATTTATGGAACAAACTGCAGATCCAACTTAAGTTCGACACTCTGATGTCCCTTGCCCATTTAAAAAATGTTATGGAGGATCAATATGATGTTGTCTGTGATTGTTTCTGTTGAATTGTGTCTTTGTATGTTTGAAATGTTCTTGTCTGTATGCCTAAAACTGTACACGTCAACATGTTTACACAGGGCACAGCCGTAAAAGAGAGCCAGGTCTCAGTCTGTTTTCCCTGTTAAAATAAAGATGAATTTATTATTTTTTTTAAATGGCCAAACAGTTCTATTTTTGTTTCATCAGACCAGAGAACATTTCGCTGTGTGATCTTTGCCCCCATGTGCAGTTGCAAACCGTTGTCTGGCTTTTTTATGGCGGTTTTGGAGCAGTGGCTTCTTCCTTGCTGAGTGGCCTTTCAGGTTATGTCGATATAGGACTCATTTTACCGTGGATATAGATACTTTTGTACCTGTTTTCTCCAGCATCTTCACAAGGTCCTTTGCTGTTGTTCTGGGATTGATTTGCACTGGGTCCCATGGTGTTTATATGTGAGTACTATTGCTTGTACAGATGAACGTGGTACCTTCAGGCATTTGGAAATTGCTCCCAAGGATGAAACAGGCACTGAGTTTGAAGGTAGGCCTTGAAATACATCTACAGGTACACCTCCAATTGACTCAAATTATGTCAATTAGCCTATCAGAAGCTTCTAAAACCATGACATCATGTTCTGGAATATTCCAAGCTGTTTAAAGGCACAGTCAACTTAGTGTATGTAAACTTCTGACCCACTGGAATTGTGATACAGTGAATTATAAGTGAAATAATCTGTCTGTAAACAATTGTTAGAAAAATTACTTGTGTCATGCACAAAGTAGATGTCCTAACCGACTTGCCAGAACTATAGTTTGTTAACAGGAAATTTGTGGAGTGGTTGAAAAATGAGTTTTAATGACTCCAACCTAAGTGTATGTAAACTTCCGACTTCAACTGTATACAATATGTTTTTTTATTTAACCTTTATTTAACTAGGCATGTCAGTTAACAAATTCTTATTTACAATGACGGCCTAGGAACAGTGGGTTAACTGCCTTGTTCAGGGGCAGAAAGACATAGTTTTACCTTGTCAGCTCAGGGATTCGATCTAGCAACCTTTTGGTTACTAGCCCAACACTCTAACCACATGCCTGTGTCTGCCTGTGTCTGTACCTTTGTGTGTGTCTCTTCATAGTCCCCGTTGTTCCAAAAGGTGTATGTTTACCTGTTTTTTAAATCTGATTCTATTGCTTGCATCAGTTACCTGATGTAGAATAGAGTTCCATGTAGTCATGACTCTATGTAGTACTGTGTGCCTGTCATAGTCTATTCTGGACTTGGGGACTGTGAAGAGACCTCTGGTGGCATGTCTTGTCGGCTATGCATGGGTGTCTGAGCTGTGTGCAAGTATTTTAAACAGACAGCTAGGTACATTCAGCTTGTCAACACCTCTTACAAAAACAAACACTGATGAAGTCAATCTCTCTTCCACTTTGAGCCATGAGATATTGACATGCATGTCATTAATGTTAGCTCTCCGTGTACGTTTAAGGGCCAGCCATGCTGCCCTGTTCTGAGCCAACTGCAATTTTCCTAAGTCCCTCTTTGTGGCACCTGACCACGCTACTGAACAGTAGTCTAGGTGCAACAAAACTAGGGCCTGTAGGACTTGCCTTGTTGATAGTGTTGTTAAGAAGGCAGAGCAGTGCTTTATTATGGACAGACTTCTCCCCATCTTAGCTACTGTTGTATCAATATGTTTTGATCATGACACCTTACAATCCAGGGTTACTCCAAGCATTTTAATCACCTCAACTTGCTCAATTTCAACATTATTAATTACGAGATGTAGTTGAGGTTTAGGGTTTAGTGAATGATTTGTCCCAAATACAATGCTTTTAGGACTAACTTATTCATTGCTACCCATTCCAAAACTAACTGCAGCTCTTTCTTTGTTAAGTGTTAAAGTCATTTCAGCTGCTGTAGTAGCTTTACTCAAAGCCAGTGGCATGTCGTTAGTAAAGATTTTTTTTAAAGTAAGCGGCCTAAACAGCTACCCTGGGGAATTCCTGATTCTACTTGGATTATGCTTGAGAGGCTTCCATTAAAGAACACCCTCTATGTTCTCTTAGACAAGTACCTCTTTATCCACATTATAGCAGGGGGTGTAAAGCCATAACACAAAAGTTATTCCAGCAGCAGACTATGATCGATAATGTCAAAAGCTGCATTGAAGTCTAACAAGACAGCCCCCACAATCATTTTATCATAAATTTCTCTCAGCCAATCATCAGTCATTTGTGTAAGTTCTGTGCTTGTTGAGTGTCCTTCCCTATAAGCATGCTGAAAGTCTGTTGTCAATTTGTTAACTGTGAAATAACATTGTATCTGGACAAACACATTTTTTTACAGAAGTTTACTAAGGGTTGGTAACAGGCTGATTGGTCGACTATTGGAGCCAGTAAAGGGGGATTTACTATTCTTGGGTTAGTGGAATAACGTTAGCTTCCCTCCAGGCATCAAAGGTATTATCTAAGTGAGTTTCATTGATATGAATGTCATCAGTTACAAGCAAGTTATTGACTTCATGGACCTTGTTTCTCAGGCTGCATATGTTAATATGTGCAATTTAAAAAAAACGGGGTTGCTTGATTGTTTTTAATGCTTTACTGGGAAGCTTATCAGAAGTAGACTTCCTACTAGGGCACACCGCCTCAGTGCTAACAGTATAACTCTGGTTCATAAGCTCATGATTACTGCATACAATAGCTGTAGGATCAACACCGGTATTCAGGGCAATTAGGGGGACTCCATTTAAGTTACTTACATTGTGTCTACTAACACCCCTAGGATAATGTACATTTGATTCAGCATTATGACAACTCATTGTCACAATGGTAGGGATTAACTGAGCTGGTCTTGGGTCATTGATAAGTCATTGTTTCAATGCAGCCTTGAAATGCGAGTCCAGGAGACAAGATGATTTGGATGGACTCCGTCATTCCTGTAGAGTATCTTCTGTTTCCAGAAGGTGTCAAAGTTATCTATAAAGGTCACTCCAGCAGAGCTACTATAATCTTTTAGCCAAAATTGTAATGCCAGTAGCCTGCTGAATCTTTCACACACGCGGCCCAACGATGGTACTGGACCTGAAATTATCGGCAGTTTTTTGGAGTCTTTTAATGCAAAAATCAGTTCTTTAAAATAAAAGTTCAGATGTTCTGAGCTAGCCCTCCTGATGTTGTTTGACCTCACATGGACTATGACAGCGTCAGCTTCCGGCATCTGCCGTAGGACAGTCGTTAGCAGCCTTGTGATGTCCTGTACTCGTGCTCCTGGGTAGCACAGGGTTTTTGCATTGGGAACTGAGATGTTTCTCACCATAGAGCTGCTAATGATGGCAGCTGGTGATGTTGAATGGTTCGATCTCTCAGGCAGCCTCAAGGTCTGATAAGGGTGGGAGCTCTGAGGATCTGAACCCGAGATAGAAGCCACCGGAGAGGTAGACAGAACAGAGGACGAAGATGCAGGAACCTCGGGATCCGATGTCGATTGGGAAGCCCCTAAGGAAGATGGTGCCGGAACCTCTGGATCCAGGGCGGCAAAGCCTTTTCTGGTCTGTGTCAGGTCCGGGCTTAACAACTCCAAGGAGACCCCCGGTGCCAGAGGACGCTTTCTTTGACTTCCACGGCTAGTGATGTATCTCCATGTCTGGTTGGTTGGGTCGAGAACAGCTCCATTCTCCAGGGAAGGGTGAGACCCCTTCAGGGATGGATCTCGGCTGAGCACTGGCCAGTCGGCTGTGGAGAGCCGACAAGGCGGCGACACTTCCACCAGACCAGAGCAGCGTCTGGCTACTGGGGTGGAAGAAAAAGAAAAAGTAGGTGGGCGTGGATTCCCCAGTAGCTTTTGTAGGTTTGTTACCTGCTTCCTAAGAGTAGCTCTGTAGTCCTCCGCAAGCAAGCAGTTACTACATTGAAAGTCAGAACGGTCCACATTGAAAGTCAGTGCAGTCCACATTGTCCCGGAACAAAGCAAAGTAAACACAGTTCCTGCAGTGCTGGAAACATTCAATAGCGACCTCCATTTGAGACCGCCGAGCCAGGTAGGCTAGCTGGGCTTCCGTGTCTCTCCCCCGAATCTGGCAGGATCCGGGGACAGATAGCAGCGCTCGCAGCAACTAAGCCCAACAGAGCCTTAGCATCCCAAAAATAAAATATGACAAAATGTACAAGGAAACACTGTCAACTTTACAAAAACAATAAACCGTTCAGCTTTCAGCTTTCAACCCTCAACAACAAACATACGTTGCCCTTAGATGACGTCACACTAGTTATTCATGCATGTGTAACCTTTCAAATATGGACCAATTGTGCCTTAATGCTTCTTGAAGAGCAGATGTTACAAATTTACAATTACAAGAAATCATTGAAAAGCTGGATTTAGATTTTTCAACATCTTATTGCATGTTGTTGATTATCCATCATACTGTGTACAATCTCCAGATGTATTTATCTACAATGGGGGAAAACATTCAGTTTACTTCCAATAACCAGATGTCCTCTACCTTGCAAGTGAGGTCGACTTTTGCTCCCTTCGAAGGACCCAAATTAAATATTGTAAATGTGTATTTGTCTCCCCTATGTAGGAAGACCCAGCACAGCTCCCTGGACCAGAGCTCCCCTCCCCAGACAGGGATGTCCACTTACAACCACGCCATCCTGGGGATGTACGACCCCAAAGACAACTTCCCTCTCCGCAAGACAGGTAGGCCTCCTCCACCTTACCCCTGAACCCTAACCCCTAACCTCTTTTCACTTTGGAGTACACTATCAATGTGTTTTTTTGCTTTCCTTGACTGTGTTTGAAGCTCTTTTTGAAAGCTCTTCCCTTTCCAACTTCCTCTTTCCACATTATAACTAATCGAACAGTTAGTTAGATTAAGTAAAAGTGAATAAGTGAATAGGTGTAAGCAATTTGGTGACAACTCCATTTGGCCTACTCCAACATATTGCCTTCACACATCCAGGCTTTTTCAGATCAGCAAGAGGAAATGGGGCCAAAGTATTGAGCCAAAACATTTAAAGTAGACGTAGCCAACTGTGTTACTTTGTGCCAGTTGTCATGGGTGACACAACTGTTGACACCAGTGATCCACTGCAGTTGCCACCAGTGACGCAGTGCACGCCGATTTGTCACCAGGTCCCAGCAGTCTTTGCTCCTGGCTCATTAGCAATGTCGTGTGTAGAGCTTTGCAGTTTTGGGGCAGATTAGAAATGATAGTGGGGTAGATTGTCAATCCCAGTTACTACTATGATCACTAGCTTGACATTCAAGAGTTCTTCGTGACTGGTTAGTATAAGGAGACTATCTCAGCATTTCTGCTGCTTTCTTATTTCCTTTCTTTATTTATAAGGGTTTCTGTTGTTAAGATTGTGTATTTTATACAAGAGATGTGGTTCAAGAGAGCAGCAAGGTTATACAAATCATTACCAACATGAGAACAATGTTGACATGAGAAACATAAGACAACAAATCAACTAAAATAAGCAGGCTGTCTATGAAACATACAGAGTCTGATACCAAGCAGTTCTGGTTGGAGAGTACCCATTTCAAATCCTTTGAGAAGCTCTACTACCGCTGTGGGGGCTAGGCAGTGATTATTCAGTTAGCGTCTGGGCTCGTTTGTACACGTCTGTCCCTGCTCATCCAGCTGGAGATCAACCTCAGTGTACTCTGGAGCACCGACAGCCCTGCCGCCTGTGGGGATGTGGACAGGAATGTGTTATCCCGGCGACGAGTGGGAATGTTATGACAGAAACAGGAGAGGGCCCTGGATTGAGCCTTGCTAGACACCTAAAGAGGCTGTAAAAAAAAAAAAATGAACAGACAGACTTGGGTCTGGAAATGTTTAAGATTTGCTACTGTATACCTTGCGCTGTTCACTTGGGGATAAATGCTGTACATCCACATTTTAAATACTTTATTTGAATCCACAAATAATTTGCAAAAGGATACAAACATTGAAAAGGTGATAGATGCTGCATAGTGCGATTAGTGCGTAGCACCTCAGCTCAGGTACCAGGCTTGTAATATAATTTTGTGTTAAAGGTATACATTAAAACTACCATATGCATACTCCACATATTTCATCCCCCCCCCCCCCCCCCCCTTCCTAATTAAAGTCCATCTCCTCATATCACTTCTCGACATTATAGTCAGGTTGTGCTTTATACTCCCTCCACATACATTCCCATTCCACACTCTCCACACCAGCACCCCAGTCCACACCACCCCCTCATCTTTATTCTTTATCAGCTGTTTAGCCAAGCACTGAGACCTTATTGTCCTCACTGGGCTCTGCATGGTTTTTATCTGTATTCCGCTGTTATTAAACCACTCACGGGTGAAGACTGCAGTGCGTGTCATTTCCCATTTTGCGGCGCCACTTCTCTCCGCTCTGCCGGCGGCTCCCATCACAGCCATCATAACTGCGGTGGCTACAAATTTTAATACTGTCGCGAGGAGGCTTTGTCTGTCTTTAATGTCAGAAGGAAAATGTCACACTTCTCATCCGTGTCTCTTCCGCTCCCTCGTATCACATCTCTAATATGGAACATGGGGATCTAAAATCCCACCACTGTATTTTGAATGTCTTCACTTAGTGGTAGTGTAGGCAATTATTGACAAGCAATGCCTATACAACTGACTAGCTTTTGAGATATTCATATTGTTACAGTAGATATTCAACAACAATATATTGGACATAAAAATATGAATATTTTTACATTGATAACAAACAGTCATGTCTGTATATTGGAATAATATTTAGTTTGAACCAGTTTGGGATATTTGAAACTGTTTATGGTTTTGATTCCGAGTTGGTTGAATCAGATTTTGCAAGTTGTACATTTACCTAATGCATTCAGATGGCTTTTATTTGATTTTTTTGTATTGTATTTGCAGCCCGCTTGTTTTCAGTTTGATGCAAGCAATCAAACCTGAAAACAGTCTGGTGTCGTGTTCTTTTGTTTACCGTTGATTTGAAGATATAAGGGACAGGTATAGAACCTAAAGAGGAATAGACAAAGCACCGAAGAGGCCTCCTTTATGTACACCCACTGAGAATTCTGGAAATTAGCGTAGCATTAGCATCTCCATGTTCATCAAATAGACAATCTTCATGGTAGTGAAGCTCATTCAGCCCTCAAACCATATTCCTAATCACAGCCCATTCACAATGTGAAGAGGAGCCTCTTCAGTTTCCTGGATTATCTCCATTTGACTCACTCGATTGTGTCTGTAGTAGTATGAAGACTGGACCCTCTCTGTCCCTGGAGCAATGTTATTTTCCAAAATGTTTGTGGGGAAACCGAAGTGTAGTTTTGTGTGTGGATATTTTAAGGCCACGTTTCCTTGCTGTATCAATGATAACGTTTCATTAGCACTGAGGAAATGAGAAACCATAACAAAAATCTACATTTTGAGCACAGTGTAGTTTAAATTCACAGATGGTTATTATTATTATTATTGTTTGTTATTTTCTGTGCCTCTGATGTTAATTCCCATAGATACACATTTCTCAGAATCTTGTCGATGAGTTCCAGCAAAACCTATATCGATTCTCTCAAATCTCTACATTCTAGTCCTTTTATTAAATCCAAAATTGAATTCACCTTCCTAAATGTACTCAGTAACCTGCACAGGGCTGTCATTCTTCAAATCCGCTGAACATATGATTAATATGTTTTGTATTAGAGAACCTGTAAGTTAATTTTTTGTTGTTGTACTTTTACCCCTTTTTCTCCCCAATTTTGTGATATCCAATTGGTAGTTACACTCGTCCCATCGCTGCAACTCCCATACGGACTCGGGAGAGGCAAAGGTCGAGAGCCATGCGTCCTCCGAAACATGACCCTGCCAAGTCGCACTGCTCGCTTAACCCGGAAGCCAGCCGCACCAATGTGTCGGAGGAAACACCGTCCAGCTGGCGACCGAAGTCAGCTTGCAGCCGCCAGGGGCCACCACAAGTAGTCGCTAGAGCGCAATGGGACAAGGAAATCCCGGCCGGCCAAACCCTCGCCCTAACCAGGACAACGCTGGGCCAATTGTGCGCTGCCTCATTGGTCTCTCGGTCACAGCCTGGTATTGAACCCAGTGACACCTCAAACATTGAGATGCAGTGCCTTAGACCACTGTGCCACTTGGGAGGTCTATCTAAAATGTTTACTTTTATAGGCCTTTAATCAGAATTTCAGTATACAGTCAATGGAGAAGTATTGAGCAGGAGCTTAGCATTTTGATACGGTTTAATTTGTTTACTGTAAATTGTCTCTAGCAGCGATTTCATCTCCTCACTTTTCTGTGTTTCATTCAAGCAAAGTGCTACAGAATGTTTGGGAGTGAATGCATCAGTAGCCAATACGGTGAAGTGTCAATACTAGCTAGCAGGACTTCCCCTCACTCAATTGCAGAAATAAAGGGAACAAGAGGAAGTGACAGAGAGGATGGGAAAGGGAGGGAAAGGGTTAGGGTTAGAAATTGAGGAAAAAGAGATTAGGAGAGAGAGAGAGAGAGAGAGAGAGAGAGAGAGAGAGAACAAATGTACTGGAGTCAGCAGACAGTGCAGTTGGGCCCCTGCAGTGGGTTGTTTGGCGTGGCCACACTAACACCCTTCAAAGTCACCGTGTCCCTGGTGAACCCCAATGGGCTCCTCCTGTCAGACAGGCCATAAGCCCCTGGTTCTGCCTGCATCAACACTTTACCCTCGCCATCTCTCCTCTGAGTGTGAGAGAACAGAGAAAACCCTGGCACGGGCACAAACCTCCATCTACCCACTCCACCCACCCATCCATCCCCGACTCAGCCCTGTCTCCACTCCTGGCTACCAGCCACGTCCTTTGGCTCAGGCCCTTTGGGTATGCTTGAGCCACTCGGCCACACTGCAAATAAAGCTCTGCACTGAAGGCCCAATGGCAAATTTTACGCCGCTCTTATTTTATGTCTCTCTTTCCATGCAACTTTAGTGAGTTTATTATTTCTTCAGCAGTGTTGCAGTGTTTTACTAGTGTGACATGCATTTTATGTAGTGGCTGTTCTAGACTGATTTTTACTACAGCGTGACAGGAGAGATGTGAAAGCTAATGCAGCATTTGCAGACAAGTGTGTCGATGCTTCTGTAGCTTAAAACCTGTTAGGGCTAGGGGGCAGTATTGACACGGCTGGATAAAAAACATACCCGATTTAATCTGGTTACCACTCCTACCCAGTAACTAGAATATGCATATACTTATTACATATGGATAGAAAACACCCTACATTTTCTAAAACTGTTTGAATGGTGTCTGTGAGTATAACAGAACTCAAATGGCAGGTCAAAACCTGAGAGATTCCTTTACAGGAAGTGGCCTGTCTGACCATTTCTTGAACTTCTTTTCCATCTCTATCATTTACTAAGGATCTCTGCTCTAACGTGACACTTCCCACGTCGTCCATAGGTGCTCAGAGCCCGGGAAAAAACAGAATGTCGTCATTCCAGCCCCAGGCTGAAACACATTATCGCCTTTCTCAAGTGGCCGATCAAGGGACACTGGGCTTATGCGCATGACCCGACCGCCCCCGCCTTTGGGATTTTTTCCTCTGTTTTCCGAAAAGGAGATTCCCTGTCGGAATATTATCGCTTTTCTACGAGAAAAATTTTTGATTTTAAACAGCGGTTGACATGCTTCGAAGTACGGTAATGGAATATTTAGAATTTTATTGTCACGAATTGCGCCATGCGCGCGACACTTCTTTACTATTTCGGATAGTGTCTGGAACGCACGAACAAAACGCCGCTATTCGGATATAACGATGGATTATTTTGGACCAAACCAACATTTGTTATTGAAGTAGCTGTCCTGGGTGTGCATTCTGACGAAGACAACAAAAGGTAATCAAACTTTTATAATAGTAAATATGATTATGGTGAGTGCTAAACTTGCCGGGTGTCTAAATAGCGAGCCCGTGATGCCTGGGCTATGTACTTAGAATATTGCAAAATGTGCTTTCACCAAAAAGCTATTTTAAAATCGGACATATCGAGTGCATAGAGGAGGTCTGTATCTATAATTCTTAAAATAATTGTTATGCTTTTTGTGAACGTTTATCGTGAGTAATTTAGTAAAATGTTAGCGAATTCCCCGGAAGTTTGCGGGGGGTATGCTAGTTCTGAACGTCACATGCTAATGTCAAAAGCTGATTTTTGATATAAATATGAACTTGATTGAACAAAACATGCATGTATTGTATAACATAATGTCCTAGGGTTGTCATCTGATGAAGATCATCAAAGGTGAGTGCTGCATTTAGCTGTCTTCTGGGTTTTGGTGACATTATATGCTGGCTTGAAAAATGGGTGTCTGATTATTTCTGGCTTGGTACTCTGCTGACATAATCTAATGTTTTGCTTTCGCTGTAAAGCCTTTTTGAAATCGGACAGTGTGGTTAGATTAACAAGAGTCTTGTCTTTAAATAGCTGTAAAATAGTCATATGTTTGAGAAATTGAAGTAATAGGATTTTTAAGGTTTTGAAAATCGCGCCACAGGCTGCCAGTGGCTGTTACGTAGGTGGGACGCAAGCGTCCCACCTAGCCCATAGAGGTTAACCCAAATCCACCTGTCTTCACTTACAAAGCAACTAGTGCATCATGTAATGAGATCATACGACCAAGATCATTAAAAATGAGAATCGTCCTCCAGTTATCTTCCACTTTCTAACAAAGGTTCCAATCTACAGTTGAAGTCGGAAGTGTACATACACTTAGGTCGGAGTCACTTCTTACAGCTAGGTTCTATTTTCCTGAATTTCCACCCGACTGATGTAACCAAAGTAAACTACCCGTTACTCAGGCCCGGAAGCCAGGATATGCATATATGTCATGTTCGTCGTAGAGAGGGGACCAAGGTGCAGCGTGCGTAGAGTTCCACATGTTTGAAACTCACCAAAACAAATACAGAAGCAAACGAAACGTGAAGTAATGGTGTGCTCACAGGCACAACACAAAAACAAGATCCCACAACTCAAGGAATGAAAAAGGGCTGCCTAAGTATGGTTCCCAATCAGAGACAACGATGGACAGATGCCTTTGATTGGAAACCACACTCAGCCAAAACAAAGAAATAGAAAAACTAGATTGCCCACCCCACATCACACCCTGACCTAACCAAACTAGAGGAAAATAAATGTCTCTAAGGTCAGGGCGTGACAATATAATTGGTAGCATTAGATAGAAAACATTTTGAAGTTTCTAGAAATGTTAAAATAATGTCTGAGACTATAACACAATTGTTATGGCAGGCGAAATGACAAAGAAAAACCACCCGGAATGATCTTTTTTTGAGGTCCCACGCTCTTATAATGGAAAGCTATGGGTCTTATGTAATTCCAGCTCCCAGATTGCAATTCCTATGGCTTCCACAAGATGTCAACAGTCTTTGTTCATTGTTTCAGGCTTGTTTCTTCAAAAACAAGCAAGAAATTGAAGTTTTTGTAGGAAGAGTCCCGGTACAATATCAGTCTGTTCGTGCGCCACGAAGAGGATGCGAACATACTCATTTTACTTTTCTATTGAATATACTTATTTCCATATGAAATATTATAGTTTATTTACATTTTAGGATACCTGAGGATTAAATAGAAACGTAGTTTGGCTTGTTTGAACAAAGTTTAACAGTAGCTTTTTGGACTCCCTTGTCTGCATGTTGAATGAGTGGATTACTGAATTCGATGGTGCCAACTAAACTGACTATTTGGGATATAAAGAAGGATTTTATTTAACAAAACGACCATTCATGTTGTAGCTGGGACCCTTGAGATTGCAAACAGAGGAACATTTTCAAAAGTAAGTGATTTGTTTAATCGCTATTTGTGATTTTACGAAGCCTGTGGTGGTTGAAAAATATGTCGTTGTGGGGCGCCGTCCTCAAACAATCGCATGATATGCTTTCGCTGTAAAGGCTATTGTAAATCAGACAACACAGTTAGATTAACAAGAAGTTAAGCTTTTAAAGGATATAAGAATGCTTTTAAAGGATACATGAATGTTTAATATTCCGATTATCTATTTGAATTGAGTGCCCTCCAATTTTACCGGATGTTGTCGACAGCCTATCCCTAAAAATTAAAACTCGTTTTTCAACCATTCCACAATTGTCTTGTTCATAAACTATAGTTTTGGAAAGTCGGTTAGGACATCTACTTTGTGCATGACACAAGTAATTTTTCCAAAAACTGTTTACAGACAGATTATTTCACTTATAATTCACTGTATCACAATTCCAGTGGGTCAGAAGTTTACATACACTAAGTTGACTGTGCCTTTAAACAGCTTGGAAAATTCCAGAAAATGATGTCATGGCTTTATAAGCTTCTGATAGTCTAATTGACATAATTTCAGTCAATTGGAGGTGTACCTGTGGATGTATTTCAAGGCCTACCTTCAGTGCCTCTTCGCTTGACATCATGGGAAAATCTAAAGAAATCAGCCAAGACCTCAGAAAAAATAGGTAAATCAAATCAAATCAAAGTTTATTTGTCACGTGCGCCGAATACAACAGGTGTAGACCTTTTACTAGGATTAAATGTCAGGAATTGTGAAAAACTGAGTTTAAATGTATTTGGCTAAGGTGTATGTAAACTTCCGACTTCAACTGTACCTTCTTTAATACTCCTATCTTGAATCACCCTCCTGCACCTTCTCACGAAATCCTTTAATACAGTATCTGCCAACAAAACCACAAATAAACACTCCATCCGTCTGTGGCCAGTTTACTTCAAGACGGCTTTGTGGATACAGGTAGTCTGCACCATCTTATTGTCAACTACTTCAGACTATTATTCGCTTGGTCAGCCATAGTGGGAGAGTCAGGCTAATTTTCACTGGATTGGATTATAATTTGTCTGAGGAATTGCATCTTTGAATGTGTTCCCATACACTCCAGCTGCTAATGCATGGCGTTCATGACCGGGCCGCCCTTGATCCTGTTAACAAAGACTTTTGGACAAGTGCCCTCCACCGCTCTTTTTTTTGATAATCAAGTTTAATAAGTTCAACCACAAATTCAGCCCCTCAAATTGAAAGTGCACTTTCAAGAAGTGCTTATTCATTATATAACCCCACACACTCAAAGTCCTTGCTCTTCCCAAATGGGCCAGATATATTCTCTGGCTGCACCTCGTTCTAAGTGCATTAAGACAGGTACATTTTAAACTCTTATCCCTGTTTTTCATATTCAAGGATACATGGAGTTGAAGGGAAAGGGTAGGAAAACAAACAACAAACATTCCCTGACCAAATATCCACTGACTGCTATTATGAGTATGTGTTAAGTATATGTTGTTCTCCAAATCAAGTAAAAATGTATCTGATCATTTATGCATATGTTATTGGATGGTGCCCTCATTGATCATGTCCCCGCGAAAAAATATCTAGGTATCTGGATTGACGAATAGCTATCTTTCAAAAAGCATGTTGATGAGTTAGTTAAGAAATTAAGAATTTAAATGGTGTTCTTTTAGGAATAGGTCATGCCTTTCATTAAATAGCAGAAAACAAATTATTCAGTCGACAGTCATACTGGTTATAAACTATGGCAATATTGTCTATATGAATGCAGCTGCGACTTTATTGAAGCTATTGGACACAGTTTGTCATAGCGCACTATGCTTTATTACTGGCTATAGGTTTGGTACACATCACTGCGTTCTGTATCAGAAAGTAGGCATTGCCCTCTTTGAAATCTCGTAGATCGATGCACTGCAACTTCCGCCGTACCTTACTTTATTTTTAACTTAGACATGCAAGATATCAGATCTGGTCTCCACTGAGTTAGGTAAATCTGCTTTTAGTTTTTTTTGCACCTTACTTGTGGAATGATCTCCAAGGCTCTCTAAAGTTGGATGAATTTGTTCCACTAGGGCAATTCAAAAGGCTGATTGAGGACCTTTTTACTGAACAATGTTTGTTTTCTATGATTGTGTTTTGCTTTTCGTGTATTGATGTGAATATTGATGTGTCTTGATGTGTATACAGGGCACATCTGTGAAAGAGACCTTGGGCTCAGCATGACTCTGTTAAATAAAGGTTAAATAAAGCATTTTAATAAAATAAAGCCAAGAGAGTCCCATGGGCCTTGCCCGACTTGACACAGACGTGGCATTGAGTCCTATGCTAATGAATGTAGCGTGCCTTCACTTGCCGGACCCATTTCACACGAGGTCACAGGCCAAGCCAAAGGGTCAACTGGTTTGGTCTGGATTAATTGAAGTAAAGGGAGAGAGAGGAAGGATATGCCAGTGGGTGCTGCTGGGAATAAAGCTGTCTGTGTCTGGGGGTGAAAGAGAAGAGAAATAGGCTAGTGAGTGGCAAGGCCTCAACATTTTTCGATACCCCTACCTAAATACATGTTATTCTGAATCCAATATGGCCAACATAATTACACTCAAACACCTTCACCTGCATATAAATTGCCCTGGTTTATTTTGTATTGTGTTATTTTGCCTTGCCTCTGTTGTGTTCTATTAAAAATCAGCCGTTTCCAGCTACAATAGTCATTTACAACATTAACAATGTCTACACTGTATTTCTGATCAATTTGATGTTATTTTAATGGACAAAAAAATGTGCTTTTCTTTCAAAAACATGGGCATTTCTATGTGACCCCAAACATTTGAATGGTAGTGTATTTATTTTTAAAATATCAAAAAGTAACACAAGAAAATTACATAACAACGAGGCTATTTACAGGGGGTACCGGTACATAGTCAATGTGCGGGAGTACAGGTTAGTCGAGGTAATTTGTAAAGTGACTATGCATAGATAATAAACAGCAAGTATCAGCAGTGTAAAAACAGAGTGTGGGGGGGGGGGGGGGTGTCGTCAGTGTAAATAGTCCGGGTGGCCATTTGCTTAATTGTTCAGCAGTCTTATGGCTTGGTTGTAGAAGCTGTTAAGGAGCCGTTTGATCATAGATTTGCCGTGTGGTAGCAGAGAGAACAATCTATGACTAGCGTGCCTGGAGTCTTTGACAGTTTTTAGGGCCTCCCTCTGACACCACCTGGTATAGAGGTCCTGGATGGCAGGAAGCTTGGTCCCAGTGGTGTGTTGGCCAGTACATACTTCCCTCTGCCATGCGGTCGGAGGCCGAGCAGTTGCCATCACTACCTACCCAGGTAGTGATGCAACCAGTCAGGATGCTCTCGATGGTGCAGCTGTATAACTTTTTGAGGATCTGAGGACCCATGCTAAGTCTTTTCAGTCTCCGGAGGGGGAATAGGCTTTGTCGTGCCCTCTTCACGACTGTATTGGTGTGTTTGGACCATGATAGTTTGTTGGTGATGTGGACACCAAGGATCTTGAAGCTCTCAACCTGCTCCACTACAGCCCCGTCGATGAGAATGGGGGCGTGCTCGGTCCTCATTTTCCTGTAGTCCACAATCATCTCCTTTGTCTTGATCATGTTGAGGGAGAGGTTGTTGTCCTGGCACCACACGGCCAGGTCTCTGACCTCCCTATAGGCTGTCTCATCGTTGTCGGTGATCAGGCCTACCACTCAGGCCTACCACATCGGCAAACTTGATGATGGTGTTGGAGTCGTGCTTGGCCATGCAGTCATGAGTGAACAGGGAGTACAGGAGGGGACTGAGCACGCACCCCTAAGGGGCCCCTGTGGTGAGGATTAGCGTAGTGGATGTGTTGTTACCTACCCTTAGGACCTGGGGGCGTCACGTCAGGAAGTCCAGGATCCAGTTGCAAGTAAATGTGCAATAGATTATGGTCATTATGTGCTAAACTATGTCGAATATTGGCCTGTTGGAAAATACAACTCCCTACTACATCGCCCAGTTCAGGCTGAATTTGATTTACACTACCCGGTCAAAAGTTTTAGAACACCTACTCATTGAAAATATATTTTTATTTGTTTAACACTTTTTTGGTTACTACATGATTTAATTTGTGTTATTTCATCGTTTTGATGTCTTCACTATTATTCTACAATGTAGAAAATAGTAAAAATTAAGAAAACTGGCAGTGTACCTCTAGAGAACCTGTGCAAAGTGCATATTGAACTCACAGAAAAAACAAAAAAACAATTGGAATTCAAATAATTGAACTGATGTCGGTCAATTTGTTGTTTAAAAAACAAAAAAATAACACTTCGGTTAATCGCTCAGCACTACTTTTCTATATCCAGACAATGTTGTATGAGTGTAATTATGGCACGCTTATTGGATTCCCAACATAGTTGAATTACACTAAAATAGTATTGAGTACAGTACACAAATCTGAAAGATGTCTTTCAATTAAAACATGTACTGTATATACAGGAAATTAAACCACCATTTAATGGTATTGTGGCAGCCATATTGGATTTTGGACATCATAATGGTTTTAGAGTCAAGACTATGGGAGCCCCCTTACGTAATTGCAAGAGGCTGAACATATAACATCCACAGAAGAACCTTTAACTGAAAATAAATTACAGTTTTCACTGTCTCAGCCCACTTGTTTTCCTAAAAGCTGATTAGAATACAATACCCAAAATATAAAAAAGACATGTATAGCTGCATGTACTTTTGTCATGCAGGACCATACACATTTCACTTGGAAAGTTGTCTATGAAAGAGATTCTCCAAGAAGGGCCTTCGTCAGGGAGGTGATCAAGAACCCAATGATCACTCTGACTGTAACGGGCGTTGTAAGGATTGGACCAAGGTGCAGCGGGAACGTGTATACTCATCTTCTTTATTAAATCAAAAGAAGGAAAAACAAACAAATCACGTATACAAAACAACAAACGTCACTAAACAGTCGTGTCAGGTGCACAGACACAAAACAGGAGACAACTACTCACAAATCCCATAGAAAAAAAACAACCTTCTTAAATAAGACCTTCAATTAGAAGCAACGAGGAGCAGGTGCTTCCAATTGAAGGTCAACCCCATTAATTAAACATCGAAATAGAAAGACTAGAACTAACATAGAAAAACACTAACCTAGAACATAGACCAAAAACCCCTGAACACTCTAAACAAACACCCCTCTTACATAATAACATAGCCCAACAAACCCCGAACCACATAAAACAAACACCCCCTGCCACGTCCTGACCAAACTACAATAGCAAATAACCCCTTTACTGGTCAGAACGTGACACTGACAGAGCTCCAGAGTTCCTCTGTGGCGATGGGAGAATCTTCCAGAAAGACAACCATCTCTGCAGCACTCCACCAATCTGGCCTTTATGCTAGAGTGGCCAGACGGAAGCCACTCCTCAGTAAAAGGCACATGACAGCCCGCTTGGAGTTTGCCAAAGAGGCACCTAAAGGACTCTTAGATCATAAGAAACAAGATTCTCTGGTCTTATGAAACCAAGATTGAACTCTTTGGCATGAATGCCAAGCATCACGTCTGGAGGAAACCTGGCACCATCTCTATGGTGAAGCATGGTGATGGGAGCATCATGCTGTGGGGGATGTTTTTCAGCGGCAGGGACTGGGAGACTAGTTAGGATCGAGGGAAAGATGAACGGAGCAAAGTACAGAGAGATCCTTGATCAAAACCTGCTCCAGAGCGCTCAGGACCTCAGACTGAGGCAAAGGTTCACTTTCCAACAGGACAACGATCCTAAGCACACCCAAGACAACGCAGGTGTGGCTTTGGGACAAGTCTCTGAATGTCCTTGAGGTGCCCATCCAGAGCTTGGTCTTGAACCCGATCAAACATCTCTGGAGAGACCTGAAAATAGCTGTGCAGCGACGCTCCCCATCCAAACTGACAGAGCTTAAGAGGATCTGCAGAGAAGAATGGAGAAAAACTCCCCAAATACAGGTGTGCCAAGCTAATCGAGGCTGTAATCGCCGCCAAAGGTGCTTCAACAAAGTACTGAGTAAAGGGTCTGAATACTTATTTAAATGTGATATTTAAGTTTAAAACATTTTATACATTTGCAAAAATGTCTAAAACCCTGTTTTTGCTTTGTCATTGTGGGGTATTGTGTGTAGATTGATAATGGAAAAAAGCATTTGAATCCGTTTTAGGGGTCTGATTACTTTCTTAATGTACAATGAATGTCAAAAGTAAAGCTTACGTTCATCATACATTTTGTGGTAGAGATATTCCACCTTTTGTATCTCTGTGTTTACAGGTCTATATTTCCAAGATGCATTAAGTTATCCTAATGTTTTTTGTTTGTGTATGTAGGGCAGATAACTGACTACTTGTATTCCACATTTGTGCAATATCAGAGCTTGCAAAATTGGTTACATTAGCTTATATGCCCCCCCCTCTCTAGCCAGGCATTGTTCTGCACATTTTTGAGTTTAGCGGGTGTCACAATATCTATAAATGTAACCATTTTGCAGTAAAATATTTTTTCACAACCATCTATTTTTTTAAATGGGATATATTACAGATGTGAAAAACATGGTTGTGTTTTGTTCTACCTCGAGTAGGGATATATCTAAAACTAAAGCTCTTTTTGAGGATTGGCCACTAAATCAAATCAAATCAAAGTTTATTTGTCACGTGCGCTGAATACAACAGGTGTAGACCTTATAATGAAATGCTTACTTACAGGCTCTAACCAATAGTGCAAAAAAGGTATTTGGTGAACAATAGGAGGGTAAGAAATAAAACAACAGTAAAAAGACAGGCTATATACAGTAGCAAGGCTATAAAAGTAGCGAGGTTTCATACAGACACCGGTTAGTCAGGCTGATGGAGGTAGTATGTACATGTAGATATGGTTAAAGTGACTATGCATATATGATGAACAGAGAGTAGCAGTAGCGTAAAAGAGGGGGTGGCGGTGGCGGTGGCGGGACACAATGCAGATAGCCCGGTTAGCCAATGTGCGGGAGCACTGGTTGGTCGGCCTAAATTGAGGTAGTATGTATGAATGTATAGTATGAATGTATAGTTAAAGTGACTCTGCATATATGATAAACAGAGAGTAGCAGCAGCATAAAAAGAGGGTTTGGGGGTAGGGCACACAATGCAAATAGTCCGGGTAGCCATTTGATTACCTGTTCAGGAGTCTTATGGCTTGGGGGTAGAAACTGTTGAGAAGCCTTTTTGTCCTAGACTTGGCACTACTACCATGCGGTAGTAGAGAGAACAGTCTATGACTGGGGTGGCTGGGGTCTTTGACAATTTTTAGGGCCTCCTCTGACACCGCCTGGTGTAGAGGTCCTGGATGGCAGGCAGCTTAGCCCCAGTGATGTACTGGGCCGTACGCACTACCCTCTGTAGTGCCTTGCGGTCAGAGGCTGAGCAGTTGCCGTACCAGGCAGTGATGCAACCAGTCAGTATGCTCTTGATGTTTCAGCTGTAGAACCTTTTGAGGATCTTAGGACCCATGCCAAATCTTTTTAGTTTCCTGAGGGGGAATAGGCTTTGTCTGAGAGATGATAGGATCTCCAAGATTGGCGCTTGACAAGGGCCGTGCTCCTCTCCCTGATCATTGTGTATGCGGTAATTACAGTCGCCTCTTCGACACTCCCGCTATTGTTCTCTGGCCCTATCCCCCTATCCGTCTGTCCACACACAGAAAGCAGAAATGAACAAAAACGAACCCGAGAAGTCCATCAAAAACACACACACACTTGTTTAATTGCAAGCATTTGACAACAAGAGCTATTCATTAGCTGGGCATTGAGACGGGCTTGATGAAGCTTGGGGTCGGCAAGAGCTGCCAAGACTGGAAACTCGTTACCCCTACTGCTGCTCATCCTTATCACATGTTTGGAGCTCATCTCATCATGTCTCTTCTCATCTGCTCCATCAGTCTTTCCAGAAGTAGCTTGTTTATGGAGTAGCTTGTTAGCATAACTAACTGCCCTGAACTGGCTTACTCTTCTGATGTACCATTTGCAGTGCTTCATTTCCGGTGCTAGTTTCATTCTAGGCTCCACAGCACACTGTGTTTGGGACTATTGATTGTGTACTAATGTTGTCTACGTACATTGTAAAACACTCTCCATTAAAGCGCTTTTCTCTAAGAGTTTCAGAGTAGGGTGACGTCACCTCAGATCTGTACTGAGCACAGGTCAGCTGAAGTCGGGCCGGGGGAGGCGGTTTGCTGGGGTCTGGAGTTTTTTCTTGTTTCCAGACAGTTTCAGACAGCATGAGAGAAGAGTGAGAGCGGAGTGACAGGCATGATGTGGACCATACCTCAGGACTACCTGGCTTGATGACTCCTTGCTGTCCTCAGTTCACCTGGCCGTGCTGCTGCTCCAGTTCCAACTGTTCTGCCTGCAGCTATGGAACCCTGACCTGTTCACCGGACGTGCTACCTGTCCAAGAGCTGCTGTCCCAGACCTGCTGGAACCCTGACCTGTTCACCGGACGTGCTTCCTGTCCCAGACCTGCTGTTTTCAACTCTCTAGAGACAGCAGGAGCGGTAGAGATACTCTCAAAGATCGGCTATGAAAAAGCCAACTGACACTTACTCTTGTGTTACTGACTTGTTGCACCCTCGACAACTACTATGATTATTATTATTTGACCATGCTGGTCATTTATGAACATTTGAACATCTTGGCCATGTGCTGTTATAATCTCCACCCGGCACAGCCAGAAGAGGACTGGCCACCCCTCATAGCCTGGTTCCTCTCTAGGTTTCTTCCTGGGTTTTGGCCTTTCTAGGGAGTTTTTCCTAGCCACCGTGCTTCTACACCTGCATTGCTTGCTGTTTGGGGTTTTAGGCTGGGTTTCTGTACAGCACTTTGAGATATCAGCTGATGTAAGAAGGGCTATATAAATACATTTGATTTGATTTGATGTGCAGTAGAGAGTGAAAGCTCTTGTCTTTGCCTGCCACCCGAAGCCCAAAAGCCTTCTGAGACTTTGACAGACAGGGAAGCCAGAGCAGCTAGAATCTCCTAAGAAAGATATCAGACTGTCTGTTTTCCCACTTCCATATGTCTGCATATCATCTGCAGGACAGTACAGAATATGTGCAACATGTTCATATCATTCCCTGTTGTAGTGTTGTCTTCATAACTATATTCATTCATGGTTTGCGGAAGTATTTGGTTTGATTCAAATGAATCCCATCCTAAATGAATCCCATCCTATCCTATGAATCCTATGAATCCCATCCTACTTTTCATCTCAAGTATGCCCTCAATAGCAATGCCAACAAAAAGCCTTCCTAAGAACTGCGTATTCTTCCCTCCGATTTCTGTCATTGTGTTTTAATGGACCCCCTCTTTCTCTCTCTCTAGCCTCTGAGCCCAACTTGAAGCTCCGGTCCAGGCTAAAACAGAAGGTAACGGAGCGCAGAAGTAGCCCACTTCTACGCAGGAAGGACGGTCCAATTACCACCGCCAAGAAGCGCTCTCTGGACATGGCTGGTAAGCTTCTGCCGCACAACGCAGCCCAAGCGGAACACGTGAAAACTCACACAGCCCTTGCATCTATGACTTTAGTACTTTTCTGTAGGTTGAAATCAATAGGTTTCCAACCTGGTATATTGATCAGTATGCATGTTGTGTGGGAGCCTCATGTCTTGTGTTTTATGTATTTTTTTGTAGAATTGGCCTGCAACAGCGCTCCTGGTTCGGGCCCCAGTTCGCCCAACAACAGCTCCAGTAACATCACCAATGAGAATGGCATCGCTGGCTCCATGTCCAGTAGTTCAGTAGAGGTAAGCACTAAGCAGCCACTCGAACCTTAACCTACATTAAGCTGTTAGCTTACTGTGACCATGCAGAAACCAGGAGCTTCTGATATACTGTACTGTTCTCTTTTCAATCTGCCTTTATGTTGACTGTTCCCAGTCACATTGCTGAGGGCTGTTTGCTTAATATGGCCCGAGCCAAACAGTATGTTTTATGTCCCACCTGTTAGTTGTTGGCTCACACAGTCAGGCGTGTGCGTGTGTGCCTGTGTGCTTGCATGCTTGTTTGATATGGTGTGACTGTTTGTGTGTGTAAGTATGTGCACATGAGTGTGTAAATGCAAGTGTCTCTGTGTATAGGGTATGTGTATCTTTGTATCCTTGTGAGTATCTAAGGCTCTGAGCGTATGTGTCTCTGTAAGCAACATGTGCTCCAGATGGCCAGTGTAGACAGGAGGCCACAGGGGTCCGGGGGAATGACCAGACAGGGCTGTTTATTTTTGCAGAGGGGTCTATTTGTCTGGCCTGTGTCTGTGTTTCAGTGTCTCTTTCTGACTGTGTGCTCCTCTGTTTACAGGCCTCCCTGGCCCACAGGCTGGCTGGCCGAGAGGGCCCCTTGAGCCAGCTGTCTCTGTACACATCGCCCTCGCTGCCTAACATCACCCTGGGCCTGCCTGCCACCGGCCCTTCCAGCGTTAGTTCATACACCCACTTTTCTCTCGTTCTCTTAGTTTTTACTTTCGTTCTTTCTTTCCGTTCGTTAGTATCTTTCTAACCTGACATTTCACTTTCTCCCTTTCTCTCTAGCCCACTTCCCCCCCACACTCTCTCCACCGCCTTCCCCCAATTTCTTATGTTCTCCATCTAACTTGCTATTTCTCCCCATCTTTTCTCTCACTCATTCTCTCTTTCCTTCTCTCGCTCTCTCCTTTCTTTCTCCTCTCCTCCATCACTTTGAGGGCTTGCTTGCGCACATGGCCCTTTCAGAGTGGAAGAGTCTACATAGAGGGGGCCCTGTCTAGACCTAGTCCATCTGTCATATGTGGCTTTTCAGCCTTACTCCATTTCAGAAAGGCACCATTGAGAGACAATGACCAGCAGTCAGTGACGCATGTACTACCCCCCATCTCACTCTCACTCGCTCTATATCCGTTTCCAACTCTTCCAAGTCAATTCAGGCAGAAAGTTATTCATTCACTGTAGTTAATTTATATATTTTGCCCTGTAATGGTTTAGAGGGAAATTATACTACAGTTAGATGTTTCTTGGTTTGCATTAGGGGCAACTTTTCTCCTATCTCTCACACTCTGTCTCTCTCTCTCTTTCTCTTTCTCTCTCTCTCTGTGTCTCTGTCTCTCCCTCTATTTGTCCCTTCAGATGACATCGGGCCAGCAGGAAGGTGACAGGCATTCAATGCACGATAGACCGCAGCAGGGCTTCCCCATAACCACTCCCTTCATCCCAGGGGCCCACCTGCCCTCCTACCTGACCGATGGGGGCTCGGCACACAATCCCCTCCTCCAGCACATGGTCCTCTTGGAGCAGTCCCAGAACCCACTAGGTCTGTCTTGCTGTAAGCATATCCACTCCGTCTCAGGCACTATCTAAAGCACATAATCTCCAAAACCTGGTTTTTAAAGGACCACCTGGCTTGATGGTTTCAGTGGCGGCTGGTGAAAGGAGGACAGCTCATAGCAATTTCTAGAATGTAATGAATGTGTTTGACATTTCCATTCCAGCCAGTACAATGAGCCTGTCCTCCGGTTTAAAGTGACAGCAGCCTCCACTGGTTGAGTACCCGATGTTACTTGTGGATCATCCTATTCATGTTGTGTCTGTGTTTTCATGTGTTTCAGGCCTGGGCGGGATGCCCCTGCAATCGTCCTCCATCCACAAGCTGCGTGGGCAGCACCGTCCCCTGGGGAGGACCCAGTCAGCCCCTCTGCCCCAGAACGCCCAGGCCCTGCAGCAGCTGGTGGTCCAGCAGCAGCACCAGCAGTTCCTGGAGAAACACAAGCAGCAGTTCCAGCAGCAGCAACTGCACATCAACAAGGTGTGTGTGGTGTGTTTGTGTGTGTGTGCATGCATCCTTTGTTCTTTTATGTGTGTGTGTGTGTCTGCTATGTTATGAAGCACAAGCAACAGGCCCAGCAGCAACACAGCAACTGTACATCGGCAAAGTGTTGCCTGTCCTGTGTGCGTGTTCCTGTGCATGCTTCTTCCATCGCCATAACAACTACGTTATGGAGGAAGCCGCTTCCTTATATGGTCGACAGGAAAGAGCTCAGTGTGTGTGTATTTATGTGTGTGTGTGTGTGGTGATTAGGGAAGATGGAGAATCATAAGGTCGGAGCAGGGTGGGGGTGTAGAGATAATTATTGCTATTTTTTTCTCCCTCTTGAATTTCTCTTTCTCTATAATTCCTGAGGATTATATGCTATATGGTGGGTCTAATCCTGGATGCTGATTGATTAAAACTGTGTTCCAGCCGGTGTCTATTCCACAAGTTACCACTGGCTAAGGCTATGACGTTGTAATTCTTATTTAGTGTTCCATCCCACTGCGCAATCTACTGTCTCATCAGCCCAACCAGGCAATTTAGAAACTTGATCGCCATTGTGAAAAGCATCTAGACATTTCCCCTTTCTTTTAGACTACCATTTGGTTTTCAACAGCATAGATTTGTATAAACCTTGCTGTCTTTCTCTCCGACGTTTGCAACATCGTTTCAATATTGAAATTTGATCTCCACTGTCCCACTGAGGATTAGCGTGTGACGATGAGACAAACTGCTTTTCTCAGACAGTTGAAATCATGAGTCAGCATAATTGTTATGGATATATACAAAGAAACGTCAATAGAGAAAAAGGTGAAACAAAATGAAATGCAGCTAGTTTGCTGTCTTTCCAGCTTTAGTTTGAAGTGGTTGTGTTAGCTGTGTAGTTGGCTAGCAGCTCCTCTGAACAGTGTCCTGGCGAGGGAGCAAATTCCAGACTGTGTTAGACGTAGTGATAATGCCCTCGAAGCCTGTGTTTGGAGGATATATTGGCACGGTTTGCTGGCTCTCTTGACAATATACAGTTGAAGTCGGATGTTTACATACACTTAGGTTGGAGTCATTAAAACTCGTTTTACAACCACTCCACACATTTCTTGTTAACAAACTATCGTTTTGGCAAGTTGGTTAGGACATCTACTTTGTGCATGACAGAAGTAATTTTTCCAACAATTGTTTACAGACAGATTATTTCACTTATACATTCACTGTATCACAATTCCAGTGGGTCAGAAGATTACATACACTGAGTTGACTGCCTTTAAACAGCTTTGAAAATTCCAGAAAATTATGCCATGACTTTAGAAGCTTCTGATAGGCTAATTGACATAATTTGAGTCAATTGGAGGAGTACCTGTAGATGTATTTCAAGGCCTACCTTCAAACTCATTACCTATTTGCTTGACATCATGGGAAAATCTAAAGAAATCAGCCAAGACCTCAGGAAAAAAATTGTAGACCTCCACAAGTCTGGTTCATCCTTGGGAGCAATTTCCAAACGCCTGAAGGTACCACATTCATCTGAACAAACAATAGTACGCAAGTATAAAAACCATGGGACCACGCAGCCGTCATACCGCTCAGGAAAGAGACGCGTTCTGTCTCCTAGAGATGAACGTTCTTTGGTGCAAAAAATGCAAATCAATCCCAGAACCACAGCAAAGGACCTTGTGAAGATGCTGGAGGAAACAGGTACAAAAGTATCTATATCCACAGTAAAATGAGTCCTATATCGACATAACCTGAAAGGCCGCTCAGCAAGGAAGAAACTACTGCTCCAAAACCACCGTAAAAAAGCCAGACTACGGTTTGCAACTGCACATGGGGTCAAAGATCTAACTTTTTGGAGAAATGTCCTCTGGTCTGATGAAACAAAAATACAACTGTTTGGCCATAATGACCATCATTATGTTTGGAGGAAAAAGTGGCTAGGACAGTGGCTAAGACAGGCAATCCATGTGGCTAGGACAGGCAAGCCCCATATTATTGTGGAGGACTTAATTCTTCCTGCTGCCGCGGATATGGCTGGGACAATGCTTGGGGAAAAGGCCCAAAAAACTATACAGACAATGACTTCATCAAACAACACTGTTTCACGACGCATCAGTGATATGGCAGGAGATGTTTAGAAACAATTACTGCTTCGTATACAAGCCAGTGAATTATATGCGTTACAGCTGGATGAGTCAACAGACGTGGCGGGCCTGGCACAGCTCCTGGTATATGTCCGTTACGTTTATGGGGGGTCAATTGAGGAAGACATCCTTTTCTGGAAACCAGGACAACATGAGAGGATATTTTTAAAGTACTGGACAGCTTTGTGACATCAAATACACTTTGGTGGTCAAGATGTGTTGGTATCTATACTGATTGCGCAAAAGCCATGACAGGGAGACATATCGGAGTGGTAATGCGTGTGCAAGCAGTTGCTCCACTTGGGTACACTGCAACATCCACTGTGAGGCTCTTGCTGCCAAGCGAATGCCTGACAGCTTGAAAGACGTTTTGAACACTACAGTGAAAATGGTTAACTTTGTTAAAGCAACGCCCCTGAACTTTCGTGTATTTTATGCATTATGCAATGATATGGGAAGCGACCATGTAACGCTTTTACAACATACAGAAGTGCACTGGTTATCAAGGGGCAAAGTATTGACACATTGTTTTGAATTTAGAGACAAGCTTAAAGTTTTCTTTACTGACCATAATTTTCACTTGTCTGACTTCTTGCATGATGACGAGTTTCTCACACGACTGGCCTATCTGGGTGATGTTTTTTCTCGCCTGAATGATCTGAATCTAGGATTACAGGGACTCTCCGCAACTATATTCAATGTGCGGGACAAAATTGAGGCTATGATTAAGAAGTTTTCTGTCTACATTAACCTCTATGGGCTAGGTGGGACGCTTGCGTCCCACCTACTCAACAGCCAGTGTAATCCCGTGGTGCGTTATTCAAATTCCTCAAAAATGCAAAAACTTCAATTTTCAAACATATGACTATTTTACACCATTTTAAAGACACACTGTCCGATTTCAAAAAGGCTTTACAACGAAAGCAAAACATTAGATTATGTCAGCAGAGTACCCAGCCAGAAATAATCAGACACCCATTTTTCAAGCTAGCATATAATGTCACATAAACCCAAACCACAGCTAAATGTAGCACTAACCTTTGATGATCTTCATCAGATGACAACCCTAGGACATTATGTTATACAACACATGCATGTTTTGTTCAATCAAGTTCATATTTATATCAAAAACCAGCTTTTTACATTAGCATGTGACTAGCATGTGACTAGCATTCCCACCGAACACTGCCGGTGAATTTACTAAATTACTCACGATAAACGTTCACAAAAAGCATAACAATTATTTTAAGAATTATAGATACAGAACTCCTCTATGCACTCGATATGTCCAATTTTAAAATAGCTTTTCGGTGAAAGCACATTTTGCAATATTCTCAGTAGATAGCCCGGCATCACAGGGCTAGCTATTTAGACACCCAGCAAGTTTAGCACTCACCAAAGTCAGATTTACTATAAGAAAAATGTTATTACCTTTGCTGTCTTCGTCAGAATGCACTCCCAGGACTTCTACTTCAATAACAAATGTTGGTTTGGTTCAAAATAATCCATAGTTATATCCAAACAGCGGCGTTTTGTTCGTGCGTTCAAGACACTATCCGAAAGGGTAAATAAGGGTGACGAGCATGGTGCAATTCGTGACAAAAAAAATCTAAATATTCCATTACCGTACTTCGAAGCATGTCAACCGCTGTTTAAAATCAATTTTTATGCCATTTTTCTCATAAAAAAGCGATAATATTCCGACTGGGAATCTGCGTTTAGGTAAACAGACGAAAGAAAATAAAGCATGGGGTTGACTCGGGCACGCGCCTAAGCCCATAGTACTCTGATCGGCCACTTGCCAAACGCGATAAAGTGTTTCAGCCAGAGGCTGCCTCGATATCGTTCAGCTTTTTCCCAGGCTCTGAGAGCCTATGGGAGCCGTAGGAAGTGTCACGTTATAGCAAAGATCCTCAGTCTTCAATAAAAAGAGCAAAGATGAAACACAACTTGTCAGACAGGCCACTTCCTGCATGGAATCTTGTCAGGTTTTGGCCTGCCATATGAGTTCTGTTATACTCACAGACACCATTCAAACAGTTTTAGAAACTTTTGGGTGTTTTCTATCCAAAGCCAATAATTATATGCATATTCTAGTTACTGGGCAGGAGTAGTAACCAGATTAAATCGGGTACGTTTTTTATCCGGCCGTGTCAATACTGCCCCCTAGCCCTAACAGGTTAACAATGACCACACACAGGTCTTTCCGTCATTGTATGATTTTATGTTGTTGTGCAAATGAACGCAAGCTTACGGACAATGTCAAATGTGATATAGCGAAGCACCTGAGTGAGCTGGGTGCGCGATTACGCCGGTACTTTCCCGAAACGGACGACACAACCAACTGGATTCGTTATCCCTTTCATGCCCTGCCTCCAGTCCACTTACCGATATCTGAACAAGAGAGCCTCATCGAAATTTCAACAAGCGGTTCTGTGAAAATGTAATTTAATCAGAAGCCACTGATAGATTTCTAGATAGGGCTGCACTCAGAGTATCCTGCCTTGGCAAATCGCGCTGTTAAGACACTGATGCCCTTTGCAACCATGTACCTATGTGAGAGTGGATTCTCGGCTCTCACTAACATGAACACTAAATACAGGCACAGACTGTGTGTGGAAAAAGACTGAGACTCTATCCAATACAACCCAACATTGCAGAGTTATGTGCATCCTTTCAAGCACACCCTTATCATTAACCTGTGGTGAGTTATTCACCATTTTTTATGAACAAATCAGGTTTTATATGTAAGATGGCTAATTAAAGAGCAAAATTATTATATTATTATTTGTGCCCTGGTCCTTTAAAAGCCCTTTGTCACTTCCCACGAGCCGTGTTGTGACAAAAACTCACACTCATTCTTATGTTTAATAAATGTATCGTATAGTGTGTGTGTGTGTGGCAGGCTTACAATGATGGCAAAAAAACTACATTTGAGAGTGCGCTGACCCTGGTGCTAGAGTGGGTATGCGGCTGGAGGTTGAATGTTTGAAGGGGTATGGGACTATAACATTTTGGGAACCACTGCTCTACGGGAATCTGTTGTTTCCCCCTACTTTTGACCTCAGAATGGACCTCAGAGTTCTCGGTGGTCATCCATTAAGAATATGGAGAATATGGCTTAGTTTACTCCCCAATGGTTTAGCATTAGATTTGTTGTTTGACAAGCAATGGGAGTGGTAGGATCTGTGTTAGTATGATGCGGCTAAATCAACCCAGTCATATTTTGGGTTTCTGACTCTCAGGATATTTTGATTGTTTGCTGGTGATCCATTAGTGGTCACTTGTCACTTTACTAGTGAATCAGCTGTCTCTGTGATATCAATATCTCCATAGTGCTGCTGTTAGATTGTAATCTACGTCCAAAAAAGTTATGTATTTGATGGAACCTTGAAACATGTATAGTTGGATATTAACAGTGTTGAGGTGTTGTTTTTAACTACCAGTTTATTAAGCATTAAAGGAACTACAGTAGGCTTCAACTTCAAAGCAATCTCATCCTTCATGTGGCTGGCTCAAATCCCAAAAGTGTGTTTCCCGCTTTAACACTAGAAAAGCTGAGCCTCAAGGGACCCCACTCGGAGCCAATGAGAAGTCATTTTGACTGCAACATTCTAACAGTCTAATAAATACGTTTCATATATGCTATTGGAAAAAAGTATCCTTTGGTTTTAATTATGAAGGTCTTTGGTAACATTAGAAATACAAAATATATATAATAACTCCATTTCATTAAGTTTAGTTTCGAGGGCCGATCATCAGCCTGTGAATGAGGGGCAGGGGTTGAAAATGACATGTCCTCTTTAAACTGTTTGTGACACATTCTAACACCATATGTGTGTTAAATATAGTTATTTAGGAAAAGTCAAGGATGGAGGGGGGCATGACTTTAAAAATGGGAGATATTTCAATTTTAAATAAAAAATGATAGCCTCAGTGCTTCTAGTGTTTAAAGAGTTACAGAAAGAGCGAGTCAAGGAGATTGAAAGGGCGGGAGGGGGGTTGAGTGTAAAAAGAGAGGCTTGTGTTTGAAGAAGAGGGACGGGGGATGAGGCAAGAGACCAGCTCTCTGACGTCAATGGACCGGGTCCCCTGGCGTCGTGCCAATAGGGCCCTGTGTGTGCGTCTGCCAGCCATGGTGACTACGACCAGGGACACTGGAAACGGGAGGTGGGTGGGGGGTGTTGTTATTTCCCTTGCCATCCCCGTGGCGACCGAGCCTGATGGACCCAGCTGGCCTGGCACAGCATCATCCGCCACAGTCTTGATTACACACTCTCTCTCTTTGCTTCTCTCTCTCTCTTTCTCTCTTTCTCTCCCTTCATACAGGTATATCTGTCTCTTTCTGTTTGTCTATTTCATTCTCCCTCTCTCGCTCTACACTATTTCTGTGTCTCATTTTCTTCTGTCTTCTCTTGTCACTCTTTCTCCCTTTCTCTGGGCTGCCTACTCTTAGTCTCTCTATATCTGATTTATCTGATGTCTACCTTACCCAACGTCCCACTTTCATTCCCGCTCACTCTCCACTTTGAAGTTCTGTCTTGGTCCCTGTCTCCCTCACTTGATTTTGAACAGAAGTACCCTCTTTATCCTTCTGTTTATGGAGGATATTCTCCTATTCTCTTTCTTGCTCTGTCTCACTCTCTCTACTATTATGTTACCTCAGCACTCTCTCTCTCTCTCTCTCAATTCAAATCGTTGGGGCTTTATTGGCATGGTAACAGTGTTAACATTGCCAAAGCAAGTGAAATAAACAATCACAAATGAACAGTTAACATTAAACACATAAAAGAGAAAGACGTTTCAAATGTTACGTTATTAACTATATACAGTGTTGTTACAATGTAGTAGAAGTACAGATGGCAAGGGAAAAGAAATAAACAGATAAATATAGATTTAATTTACTTTGGCATTTGTGCTCCACTAGTCTCCAAAATCCACTGCTTGCCCTTTATTGATCGCAACAGGTCCCAAACTTTGCTGCGATGATTGCAAACTGCGGTATTTCACCTAACACATACGGGAGCTTACTGTCCCCCTGATATTGGCTAATGGCTACTTTCCATGCTGTTGCAAAAAGGTCAATTTTAAATTTTTATGGATATACACTACTGTTCAAAAGTTTGGGGTCACTTAGAAATGTCCTTGTTTTTGAAAGAAAAGCGATTTTTTTCCCCCATTAAAATAACATCAAATTGATCAGAAATATAGTGTAGACATTGTTAATGTTGTAAATGACTTTTGTAGCTGGAAACGGCAGATTTGTTATGGAATATCTACATAGGCGTAAAGAGGCCCATTATCAGCAACCATCACTCCTGTGTTCCAATGACACGCTGTGTTAGCTAATCCAAGTTTATCATTTTAAAAGGCTAATTGATCATTAGAAAACCCTTTTGCAATTATGTTATCACAGCTGAAAACTGTTGTCTTGATTAAAGAAGCAATAAAACTGGCCTTCTTTAGACTAGTTGAGTATCTGGAGCATCAGCATTTGTGGGTTTGATTACAGGCTCAAAATGACCAGAAACAAAGAACTTTCTTCTGAAACTCGTCAGTCTATTCTTGTTCTGAGAAATGAAGGCTATTCCGCCGGCAACACGACCATGAAGAAGCTGCCTGCAGCTCAATCAGCCTGAAAAATTGTATACTGCCTCTAAGCCATAGGCAGCAAGGAGTCACCCAGCGATAAAATGTTTCACAACATATATATATTGCAACAGTTACCATTACTTATCGTTTTGTGGTCCTGTGTGGGTCAGTTAGTAGAGCATGGCGATTGCAATGCCAAGGGTTGCTGGGGCCAGCCATACAACAAATGTATGCACACATGACTATCGCTCTGGGTAAAAAATGTCTATTATTAGTATTATTTTGAACAGGTATGTGTAACTTATTCATACCCAGTGCTGTGTCTTCTAACATTTAAACCTCCCCCCATTCAGATGATGGCCAAGCCCAGCGAGCCAGGGCCGGGGCCGGGTCGGCAGCACGAGAGTCACCCGGAGGAGACAGAAGAGGAGCTAAGGGAGCACCAAGCCCTATGTCCCCAGGACAGAGGCCTCATGTGTGGAGTGACAGTCAAGCAGGAGCCCCCGGACCCCCAGGAAGAGGAGAGGGACCACAGAGATAGGATAGTTGACCAGGAGCTGCTCTTCAGACAGGTACGGGACAGAGAGCAGGAAGAGGAGGGGACACAGAAACACACACACAATCAAACATAAACATATTCATGCATACACACACAAATGCACATACGCACCCACACACATATTCAGGCATACACGCATAAATGCAGACACACAAACACACAAACAGACAGACAGACATACAGACGGACGGACGGACGGAAAAAATGTCATGCATGTAACAGAGTGAGTTGCAAGAGGAGTGCAATGGGTCATTATTAATAACTGTAACTCAAAGAAATGATTAAACATCTGCTTGAGCGTATATCACAAGGCAAATAATACTTTGCTTCTTCAGCACACATTATGCATACATTTAAAAAGCACTTCAGAAAATAATGAAACAAAAGCACGACAGACAGACAGACAGACAGACAGACAGACAGACAGACAGACAGACAGACAGACAGACAGACAGACAGACAGACAGACAGACAGACAGACAGACAGACAGACAGACAGACAGACAGACAGACAGACAGACAGACAGAAACAGACAGAGAAAGATGACTATACACTTGTCATGCTTCGGTGATAGTGAACAGAATGTAGGCTATTTGGGTTTTTAGTCAGTTCACGAAAAACAGACACCCACACATGGCTTACTCTCGCTGCCTGGACACACACACACACACACACACACACACACACACACACACACACACACACACACACACACACACACACACACACACACACACACACACACACACACACACACAGACACACATAGACACACACACACATAGACACACACACAAACACACACACACACACACACACACACACACACACACACACACACACACACACACACACACACACACACACACACACACACACACACACACACACAGACACACACACACAGACACACATAGACACACACACACATAGACACACACACAAACACACACACACACACACACACACACACACACACACACACACACACACACACACACACACACACAGACACACATAGACACACACACAAACACACACACACACACACATAGACACACTATACTCCTACTCACAAAGTGAAATAGCGTGCAGTTTTTTGTTTGAATGGCTGAGGGCAGCCTCACGCCTCCTCTCTACAGCTGAATCTGAGTCTCCCTAGGACCACACACACACATCGCCACTCACACACACACACACACACACACACACACACACACACACACACACACACACACACACACACACACACACACACACACACACACACACACACACACACACACACACACACACACAAGACCATGTCCTCCCTGTCTAACATACAGCCCTGCGGTCAGACCAAATCCAATCAACTGTCCTCCCTGTTGTCATGACGCCCACAAACCCTACATCCCCCGGCAGGAAGTAGAGCACCGGGGGCCCCTGGGAAATGAAGTGTTAGAACAGGAGCAATGCCCAATCGAATCCTGGTCTGTTAGTTACAGTAGTGGCAATTCACTTAGTGGCAGTACAGTTTGCGAATCTGAATCCCAATATGTCCTTATGACAATCACCTATAGCCAGCCCCACCAGTAGTCTTTAATGAGAATTGGGGTGACTATAAATGAGATAATTTGAATACCTGCATACTTACAAAGCATTTGTCTCTGTATCTTTATGCTCCTGAATCAGCTCACACGTCTGATTCACGTCTGTCTGGCTGTGATAATGGAGATGCATCAAGCGCCATCTTCTGGCTACTAAGATATCTTGCAGCAGTTCAACAGATGCACACGATAGCTGAATTTGGAGTGTGTGTGTGTGTGTATGTGTGTGAGAGAGAGCACTTACGTGTGTGTAATATCTCTTTCTCTCTCTCTGCCTCTTGCTGTCTCTCTCTTTCTCTCTGCCTGTCTCTGTCTCTCTTTCTCTCTCTCTGCCTGTCTCTGTCTCTCTTTCCGTCTCTCTGTCTCTCTTTCTCTCTGTTTTGCTTCCTTTCTGTTTATCTTGTTCTCTCTCTCGTTCTGTCTCTGTCTCTCTCTCTGTGAGCAGCAGGATGTGTTGTTGGAGCAGCAGAGAATCCACCAGTTGAGGAACTACCAGGCTTCGATGGAGGCAGCCGGCCTGTCAATCACCTTCCCAGCGCACCGCCCCCTCTCCAGGGCCCAATCATCTCCTGCCTCGGCCTGCTTCCCCCCCATCGTGGTGCAGCAGGAACCACCCACCAAGCCTCGCTTCACCACCGGCAAGCACCCTTGCACCACACACACTAACACACGTGCGCACTCATGCACACAATCACACACACGCTCCAACACTCTATCTCTCTCTAACCTTCAGTCTGCAAGGGCTTAGCTGCCTGTTCTCTTAGATTAATGTGTCCTCTCTCCCTGAAAAATAATCAAGTCCTTGACTCGTTCCCCTCTAAACCACTCTGAGAGCCCCAGTGTCCAGCATACTGATCAGCCATGCAGTGTAGGGTGTGGGTGTCTGTATCTCTGTGTGTGTGTGTGTGTGTGTGTGTGTGTGTGTGTGTGTGTGTGTGTGTGTGTGTGTGTGTGTGTGTGTGTGTGTGTGTGTGTGTGTGTGTGTGTGTGTGTGTGTGTGTGTGTGTGTGTGTTTGAGAGAGAGAGAGAGAAGAAAGAAAGAAAGAAAGAAAGAAAGAAAGAAAGAAAGAAAGAAAGAAAGAAAGAAAGAAAGAAAGAAAGAAAGAAAGAAAGAAAGAAAGAAAGAAAGAAAGAAAGAAAAAGGGAGTGGAAGTGCACTGAGAATCTATGGCCGTGTCCAAAATCTGGCTTGCCTACTACTTACCAAAACGACATACTGTGTACTAAATACTAATCGTACTACATACTATTTAGAACATACTGTTCAGTACAAACGAATGCAGTAAGCATCAAATGTCAAACACACTAGGCTCATCCATACTGAGAATGTGTCATCTAATGCGCGATTGCGTTGACTGCCGCCGTTTGTTCATTTTGGTACAGCACGTCAATTTATCTGATTAATCAGCCATTTTCAAACACACGAGAGTCTGAAAAGACGATTCTCTTCCTCATTAGTGTGCAGCGAATTCTACTAAAATCAAAAGCCAAAATGAGTATGACATCCTGGCATTTAAAGCATACTACGTTTCCAAAATGTCACATAATATAAAACGTTACATTTTCACGTACCCAAAATGCCTAATATTTAGAACGCATGTACGGGTATTCGGACACGGTTATTGTCTCCCAAACAGTCTCCTAAAATAGTTTTTCCTAACTCTGTGTGTGTTCCCATCACCCTCCAGGACTGGTGTATGACACGTTGATGCAGAAGCACCAGTGTATGTGTGGCAACACCAACACACACCCAGAGCACGCCGGACGCATCCAGAGCATCTGGTCTCGACTACAAGAGACAGGACTGAGGGGCAAGTGTGAGGTACGGGGACCATCACCAAAGCTCATCTCTTGGATATGTATCAATAATCTATACTGACACACACACACACACACACACACACACACACACACACATTGTTTGACTCACTTAAGCACTGACCTACAAGCAGAGGTTATATTGAGGCCTGCTCTGTGTTTTCACCCATACAGTCTTTTCAGATTAGTGCAGAGACTAAGGGGGGAAATCCAATTTAGAGTATAAATTCTGTCAGAGTAACTGAGGAAGCTTGTTCGCCGTCCTATCTCAATAGTAGAATGTGGCTTCCTTTTCCCATCTAACCTAGACTACTGATATGGACCCATTATTCCACTTTCAGAGCGGCACCATTTCTGACCAGGAGGGGGCAGTGTTAAACCATGCTGCCCGACCTCCCCATTGACAAAACACCCCACAGCAAGTTGCCCATAAGCACAGATCTAGGATCAGCTAACCCTTGCCAAATCCTAACCTTAACCATGTGGCAGAAAAAAATCTAAACTGACCTTAGATCATTGTTTAGCTTAGGGCCTTGTTTTGAAGTATTAGGTTGTTTTGAAGTGTGCTGGCAGAGATAAAAAGCTTATAGTGGGTCTTATCATGCCCTGCACCTGTTCTGTGACAATCCACATACACGCACTCATGCATGCGCACACACAATTACCACACACACATGCACACACACACACATTTTCTCAGCAAGAGACATTCTTTTCTCTTCATCCGAGAGGTCTAAAAACAGCCTAATGGTTCCTAAATGGGGATAATCTTTCCTGTGTGTGTGTGTGTGTGTGTGTGTGTGTGTGTGTGTGTGTGTGTCTTTATCTTTAATTTAAAGACCCTTGCTCCCTTCGGTCTCAACGTAGACTATGATCTGAAGCCATTCTTGTGATTCTTGTGATTTTGCTATTCATTGAAAGTGTTTGTAGGCCTATGTAGCCAAATTGTATCTATGACCGTATGCTATCCATTCATTTTTTTTTATACGTTCTATTTATATAAGTAAATTAACCAATGATTTCAAGCCACACCCGGCCATGATTACAGACCCCTGCGCGTGTCCTTTGACACTATATAAACTAGTGACCCGCAGTGTTTGTCATTATACCCTGATGAAGACAGCTTGTCTGTCGAAACGCCGGTTATTCAGTTATTGCATCTGAGCTCCTAGAGTGTGCGGGTCTCCTGTGTCTGATCTCTCCCGCGTCTCACTCGTTCATTGTGTCATCGCTATGCTTGGTTGCACAGCTGCCTGTCTGTCTTTCCCGAATGGCACAAACAGAAATAATATCAACAAATAAACAAGCAAACAAATTCCACCCCCAGACTTCCTCTCCTGTCTCTTTCTCTCTCTCTCTCTCTCTCTCTCTCTCTCTCTCTCTCTCTCTCTCTCTCTCTCTCTCTCTCTCTCTCTCTCTCTCTCTCTCTCTCTCTCTCTCTCTCTCTCTCACACACACCCCCTTTAGGACCTCATTTACGACCTCCACTGTTACTAATTGGAGATTCCTGGTTGCAGGTGTTACCCTGCTGCCCCCTGTCCCTCCTTCACTCCCTCCTTTTCATCCTTCCATCCCTCCATCCTTTCCATCCCTCTTGTCCGTCAAAAGCTCACGTGGCCCTTGGGGATTAGTAAAGTAGCGGTACATTATAACAAATGGGTACACAGTTACAGATTCTGGTGTCATAGTAAGTGTTACCAGGCCCTGTAGCCCCCAGTTCCACTCCTATTCCCCAGGCGCTATCATTTGTTGACTTCTGTAACCGTAAAAGCCTTGGTTTCATGCATGTTAACATCAGAAGCCTCCTCTCTAAGTTAGTTTTTTTCACTGCTTTAGCACACTCCGCCAACCCGGATGTCCTAGCCGTGTCTGAATCCTGGCTTAGGAAGGCCACCAAAAATTCTGAAATTTCCATCCCCAACTACAACATTTTCCGCCAAGATAGAACTGCCAAAGGGGGTGGAGTTGCAATCTACTGCAGAGATAGCCTGCAGAGTTCTGTCCAGGTCTGTTCCCAAACAGTTCGAGCTTCTACTTTAAAAATCCACCTTTCCAGAAATAAGTCTCTCAATGTTGCCGCTTGTTATAGACCCCTCTCAGCCACCAGCTGTGCCCTGGACACCATATGTGAATTAATTGCACCCCATTTATCTTCAGAGTTTGTACTGTTAGGTGACCTAAACTGGGATATGCTTAACACCCCAGTCGTCCTACAATATAAGCTAGATGCCCTCAATCTCACACAAATTATCAAGGAACCTACCAGGTACAACCCTAAATCCGTAAACACGGCACCCTCATAGATTTCATCCTGACCAACCTGCCCTCTCAATACACCTCTGCTGTCTTCAACCAGGTCCTCAGCGATCACTGCCTCATTGCCTGCGTCCGTAATGGGTCTGCGGTCAAACGACCACCCCTCATCACTGTCAAACACTCCCTAAAACATTCAGCAAGCAGGTCTTTCTAATCGACCTGGCCTGGGTATCCTGGAAGAATATTGACCTCATTCCGTCAGTAGAGGATGCCTGGTTATTCTTTCAAAGTGATTTCCTCACCATCTTAAATAAGCATGCCCCATTCAAAAAATGTAGAACTGAGAACAGATATAGCCCTTGGTTCACTCCAGACTTGACTGCCCTTGACCAGCACAAAAACATCCTGTGGCGTACTGCATTAGCATCAAATAGCCCACACGATATGCAACTTTTCAGGGAAGTTAGGAACAAATATACACAGGTAGTTAGGGAAGCAAAGGCTAGCTTTTTCAAACAGAAATTTGCATCCTGTAGCACAAACTCCAAAAAGTTCTGGGACACTGTAAAGTCCACGGAGAATAAGAGCACCTCCTCCCAGCTGCCCACTGCACTGAGGCTAGGAAACACTGTCACCACCGATAAATCTACGATAATCAAGAATTTCAATTAGCATTTTTCTATGGCTGGCCATGCTTTCCACCTGGCTACCCTTACCCTTGTCAACAGCTCTGCACCCCCCACAGCAACTTGCCCAAGCCTCCCACATTTCTCCTTCACCCAAATCCAGACAGCTTATGTTCTGAAAGAGCTGCAAAGTATGGACCCCTACAAATCAACTGAGCTAGACAATCTGGACCCTTTCTTTCTAAAATTATCTGTGGCTATTCTTGCAACCCCTATTACTAGCCTGTTCAACCTCTCTTTCATATTGTCTGAGATCCCTAAAGATTGGAAATCTGCTGCGGTCATCTCCCTCTTCAAAGGGGGAGACACTCTAGACCCAAACTGTTACAGACCTATATCTATCATACCCTGCCTTTCTAAAGTCTTCGAAAGCCAAGTTAACAAACAGATCACCGACCATTTCAAATCCCACCGTACCTTCTCTGCTATGCAATCTGGTTTCCGAGCTGGTCATGAGTGCACCTCAGCCATGCTCAAGGTCCTAAACGATATCATAACCACCATCGATAAAAGACAATACTGTGCAGCCATCTTCATTGACCTGGCCAAGGCTTTCGACTCAGTCAATCACCACATTCTTATCGGCAGACTGAACAGTCTTGGTTTCTCAAATGACTGCACGGTTCACCAACTACTTCTCTGATAGAGTTCAGTGTGTTGTCCGGTGTGTTTTCCGGACCTCTGGCAGTCTCTATGGGGGTGCCACAGGGTTCAATTCTCGGGCCGACTCTTTTCTCTGTATACATCAATGATGTCGCTCTTGCTGCTGGTGATTCTCTGATCCACCTCTACGCAGACGAGACCATTCTGTATACTTCTGGCCCTTCTTTGGACACTGTGTTAACAACCTCCAGACGAGCTTCAATGCCATACAACACTCCTTCAGTGGCCTGCAACTGCTATTAAATGCAAGTAAAACTTAATACATGCTCTTCAACCAATCGCTGCCCGCACCCGCCCGGACCGTCTAGCATCAGTACTCTGGACGGTTCTGACTTAGAATATGTGGACAACTACAAATACCTAGGTGTCTGGTTAGACTGTAAACTCTCCTTCGAGACTCACATTAAGCATCTCAAATCCAAAATTAAATCTAGAATCGGCTTCCTATTTCGCAACAAAGCATCCTTCACTCATGCTGCCAAACATACCCTCGTAAAACTGACTATCCTACCAATCCTTGACTTTGGCGATGTCATTTACAAAATAGCCTCCAACACTCTACTCAGCAAATTGGATGCAGACTATCACAGTGCCATCTGTTTTGTCACCAAAGCCCCATATACTACCCACCACTGCGACCTGTATGCTCTTGTTGGCTGGCCCTCGCTTCATATTCGTCGCCAAAACCACTGGTTCTAGGTTATCTATAAGTCTTTGCTAGGTAAAGCCCCGTCTTATCTCAGCTCACTGGTCACCATAGCAGCACCCACCCGTAGCACGCGCTCCAGCAAGTATATTTCACTGGTCGTCCCCAAAGCCAACTCCTCCTTTGGCCGCCTTTCCTTCCAGTACTCTGCTGCCAGTGACTGGAACGAATTGCAAAAATCACTGAAGCTGGAGTCTTATATCTCCGTCACTAACTTTAAGCATCAGCTGTCAGAGCAGTTTACCGATCATTGCACCTATACACAGCCCATCTGTAAATAGCCCACCCAACTACCTCATCCCCATATTTTTTTTTTCTTCTCCTTTGCACCCCAGTATCTCAACTTGCACATTAATCTTCTGCACATCTATCACTCCAGTGTTTAATTGCTAAATTGTAATAATTTTGCCACTATGGCCTATCTATTGCCTTACCTCCCTAATCTTACTACATTTGCACACACTGTATATAGATTTTTATATTGTGTTATTGACTGTACGTTTGTTTATCCCATGTGTAACTCTGTGTTGTTTGTGTCACACTGCTTTGCTTTATCTTGGCCAGGTCACAGTTGTAAACGAACTGGCCTACCTGGTTAAATAAAGGGGAAAGAAATACAAATAAAATGAAAATAAAATTTACCAACTCTCTTTCTTTCTCTCGCCCCTCCCCCTTCTCTGCAGTGTATACGGGGGCGGAAAGCCTCACTGGAAGAACTGCAGACGGTTCACTCTGAGGCCCACATCCTTCTGTATGGAACCAACCCACTTCGGCAGAAGCTAGACAGTACGTTCTACACCAGGAGTGCTATTCTAGGATCTGTCCATATAATCCTATTCCTTGTGATCTAAAAGGAAAAACTGGTGCTAGATCAGCATTCCTGAGACCCTTTGTGGATATGGGCCCAGACCCAACTGGTTGTTGCTTTGTACACTAAACAGGATCCGTTGTGTAGATGCTCATGGTATATTGTGCAGGGCGAATCCCTGCTTCCACTGAAGTCAAATTTTTCACCTAGTCTTCTACTGACATCAATGCATGTCAGAAGTTCAGATTGACCCATATATCTACAAAGTAAATGAACAAGATTGCCTAAAGTATGACAGTGTTACGACAATAATACAATAACCGCTCTCTCCCTCCTCTTACACCTCGGCTGTCTATTATTACAGGGCAAAGCTGGTCTAATGATAGAGTTCCTCTACCAGACCATGATCAACTTTATTATCTACATTATTGCCTTCTGTGTTGACCAAAGCAGGGACACTCAGTACATCTCCAAACAGATTGTTTTGTTTACCTGAACAACAGCCTTTTTATTTGTTTTGGTTCTATTCTTGTTTTTTTCTTGTCAGATTTGGAACTTGTAGAACTTGTTCAAATCTACCTCTAAGCTGTTGGCCCAGCTGTTCGCCACCTCTCTGCCAATAATGAACACGCATGCACACAAGCACACACACACCATTTTCCATGACATCACCCCTCCTTGTTTACTCCCTCCCAAAGTTTACTGATCCATCACCTAAAGATTTCCTCTCGGTTGGGAGAGTGAGAGAGACTGACTTTTTGGCTCAAACATCTCACTATGACCGCTCTGGCTTTCATAGCTGAGTTAGCCTCTTAGCCAGCAGTGCCTGTGGAGTAAGGTAGTCATTAAATTTGTGGACTTTTTTGGACCAGAGGCTCTCAACCTTTTTTGGTTACTGTACCACCAAGTACATTTTGCTCTGCCCGGAGTACCCCTGAAGGACAACCTCATGTGCATTTTACCAGTAAGACTCATGAAAACAGTACCCCCTGTGGATAGGCCAAGTACCCCCAGGGGAACCACTGTTTTGGACTGTGTTCAACTGTGTGTGATTATGTTGTATATTCTGTCTTGCATCAATGGTGTGTGTGTGTGTGTGTGTGTGTGTGTGTGTGTGTGGTGTGTGTGTGTGTGTGTGTGTGTGTGTGTGTGTGTGTGTGTGTGTGTGTGTGTGGGGGTGTGATGAGTCAATCTAGGAGCGTCTGCTATATGAATTCATATTAATGCAGTGTTACGATCAACTCAGGGCCCACTAAGAAGAGTGAACGTTAACCTAGACACATTTTAAATTACACTCAATTATACTCAATTATACTGGACTAATCCTAATACACATACACCGGTGTAGCATATATTCTCAAATCATGCAGGGTGTTGTATTAAGGGTGTGGGGTTTCCACTTGACGATGTTTTGCTAGAATTTGTACCGGTCAAGATGAATTTATATCTCAAGGTGGGATATAATGTCTAACTTAGTCATCTTGCAGGCGCTTCTTGTCTGGAGGGACTAGAATATTTTCTTATTTGCATACTGCATGACAAGGTGGTTGGACAACTCTTAGGTTATGTTACGGTATGTTACTTCATATTCACAACTATGGTATACAGTACTGTCACAGAAACAATGGATAAGTGGGATGAAGGGGTGAGCGAGGGAGGGATGTCAAGAGGGGTACTGAATGAAGAAGAAAGTGAAAGGAGGGAAGAAATGTTTGACAAAATCAAGTTGTTTACACTAAGAGAGAGAGGTTCGTCATTTTTTCCACCACAATTAAAATGGCATCTGTGTATTCTCTCCTCTGTGGAATTTCACATGGTCAGAGTCTGGAGTTCAGAGGTCAAGGCACCTGCTGAATGTCCTGGGTGTCCATGAGTATTCTGGCGGTCCCCTCTAACCTCTCTCTCTCTCCCTCTTTTTCTCTCTCTCTTTCTCAGGTTCAGTGACTCCCATGTTTGTGAGGCTGCCATGTGGAGGGGTGGGGGTAAGTCACTCTCTTCTACTTCTTTACTTCTACTCCCCTGTATAAATAATGTTGCTATTTGTTCTCCCACCACACACACACGCACGCACACCACCCTGGAGCACCAGAGGCAACCAAAACTGTTGCTCTGCTTTCTGTCGAGTGGGTAATTGTGACCAGATGTTTTCTATAAACATGCTGTGTGCTGTAGAGTGTGTGTGGGTGGGGGGTGCACTGCCTGTGTATTGTGTGTTCAGAGGGACACTTAGGGAGGGGGGGGGGTGACAATGGTGTCTGTGTGTGTGTGGGGATGCACGTGCATGCACATGTGTCCACTTCAGTGTGCTTGTGAAAGTAAAGGTATTATATGTGTTCGAGAGTGTGTGTGTGCGTATTGGAGTGAGTGGGTGAACTCAGGTTACGTGTGTTTGTCGATCCCTAGGTCAATATGTTGGTCTGACTTTCCATCCCCCTCTCTCTCACTTTTTCTCTCTCCCTTGCTCTTTACCCCCCCTCACACCCACCCCCTCACTCCTTATCCACAATTCTCTTCTCCCCACTCTGTCTCTCCCCCACTGCTCTCTCCTTGTCTCTCCCCCACCGCTCTCTCCCTGTCTCTCCCCCACCGCTCTCTCCCTGTCTCTCCCTTCCCCTGTCCACCCCCCTCTCTCGGGGGTAGCTAGCTGGGTCTGTTACGGTGCCTGCTGCCGTTGGTAGGAAACAGAAGGGGCTCTGCTCTGTTTTATGGAAATGGGACAAAATTGTTGTCTTCCTGTAGTCCCAGCACAGCGCCTCCGCTCATCATATTACCCTGTCAGCCTGAGCAGAACGAACCACTCTTTCATTCCAACACGCTCCCCCCTCTCTTTGGTCTCTGGTCTCTCGCTTTTCCCTCTCTTTTATCCCCCTATTGCTCTTGGTGCTACTGGCGTGCGTCTTTCACTTCTTCTTACTCAGTCTTACTCTCAAAAGTCGCTTTTGTCAGGACTACTCTACTTTTCCAACGTGACGCTTTCTTCTCTGTTAGCGACTGGAACTGCTGACATACTTTGGCAGTGTCCCTCCCTCGCTCACTATTCTCTTTTACTTTCTTACACACTCCTCAGTTTGTCCCTCTGCCACGTTGTCCCATTTCTTCTTCTTTGTTTTTTTGTTTTGCTCGCTCACTTTATTACTCAATAACTTGATCACTCTTTTCCTTGATCACTCACTCACTCACTCACTCACTCACTCACTCACTCACTCACTCACTCACTCACTCACTCACTCACTCACTCACTCACTCACTCACTCACTCACTCACTCACTCACTCACTCACTCACTCACTTCTCTGGTGCAGCCATCACTCTTCAGTCAACTCACCCTCCCTCTCCCCCATCGTCCCTCTCTTCCCCTCGCATCTCCATTCCCCCCAGTCTTCTTTTTTATCATAAATGCACCACAGACCCGTCATTCGTGACAAAGTCCTTCTTGGCGCGACTTGAAAAGGCCCACGTTTTCCTTTTTTTTTTCTTCTCTCGCCTTGAGCGTTCATGCAACTGAAAGCCAAATGCAGCAGGCAGGGATCGCCACAGTCAATGTGTGCTGAGTCTGTCGGAGACCCCAAGGTTCACAGAAACCCTGCAGGTCCCCACACACTCCCTCTTTCTCTCTCCTCCTCTCTCTTTCCCTTCTGCCAGGTGTTTCCTTCTCTTAAGATTATTCCGTCTCGGAATTCAGTTGGTCATCCCAGGTGTCTGTGTATGCGTCTGTGTGTGTGTGTGTGTATGTGTGTGACTTCAAGTTGATTGCAGGGTCAACGAGGAGTTAAGAGTATCTCTGCTAAGTGTGTTACAGCGGTGTGTAGATTTTAGAGCTGTGTGTAGTGTTTGTGCAACCGTATGTGGAGTATGGACTAGTGGTGTGTAGTGCGTGGAGGTGTAGAGATGTATGAAGTGTGTGCGTGTGTGCATGTTTTACTATACTTGTGGGTACTAGAAGTCCTCACAAGAATAGTAAACCAACAAAAATTCGGACATTTTGCCTGTCCTCACTTATAAAAAGGCTATTTCAGGGGTTAGGTTTAGGGTTAGAATTAGGGTTAGAGATTAAGACGATGGTTAGGTTTAGGGTTAGGGGTTAGGGAAAATAGGATTTGTGTGTGTGAGAGAGATTGGGGCCACTGGGCAAGCGTGTGTCAGCATAATCAGCCCTGACTGAAGAATGCCTGGCCTCTCTCATTGACCACATAGGGAAACACACACACACACACACACACACACACACACACACACACACACACACACACACACACACACACACACACACACACACACACACACACACAACAGCAAGACTAGTCAGCTCCAACCCATCCCCCATCTCTCTCCATGTCTTCATCCCCTTGGTACTCGCTTGGCTCAGTATTGACGCTCCATGTCTGTGAATATACAGTAAGCCATCTCCCCGAACTCCTCCCCTTTAAAATCACACCTCTAATAGCATCCCCCATGGGACCCCAGTAGAAGCACATTCAAAGACTCTCTTGGCGGACAGACGTGTGAAGAGCAAAGTATCTTCCCCTGCCCTTTGGATTGACGTGTGTGTGTGTGGTGTGTGTGTGTGTGTGTGTGTGTGTGTGTGTGTGTGTGTGTGTGTGTGTGTGTGTGTGTGTGTGTGTGTGTGTGTGTGTGTGTGTGTGTGTGTGTGTGTCTCGAACGGGAGTCATTCACGTCAGTTGGATAGACCCGTAACTCACACTGAGGGTCTCTTTACTACTGCCTCTTTTTTCTCAGCAATCAGGTCCCTTTTTTCCTTCCCTCTGTGCAAGCTGTGATACAATAGATTTGTAACACTGTGTGTGAGTGTGGTTAGGGGCTTTGCACTGTAGCTTGTGTACTCATACCCCCTTTCGCTCTCTCTACATCTGGAAGGGTTGCGAGGACAGATTGTACCACAACAATCCTGGTCCAACATTGTCCCATTGTATTATTTAACCTGTTTTATATTGTACATTACACATGTACAATTTATATACAATCTATACTGTTTATATTGTCCCATTGTATTATACATTTAGGCTATACACAAACATTAAGAACACCTTCCTAATATTGAGTTGCACCCCCGTTTGCCCTCAGAACAGCCATAATTCGTCGAGGTATGGACTCCACAAGGTGTCGAAAGCGTTCCACAGGGATGCTGGCCCATGTTGACTCCAATGCATCCCACAGTTGTGTCAAGTTGGCTGGATGTCCTTTGGGTGGTGGACCTTTCTTGATACACAGAAAACTGTTGAGTGTGAAAAACCCAGCAGCGTTCCAGTTCTTGACAATCATTTTGCCTAGCACCTATTACCATACCCCGTTCAAAGCACAAAAATATTTTGTCTTGCCCATTCACCATCTGAATGGCACACATACACAATACATGTCTCAATTATCTCAAGGCTTTAAAATCCTTCTTTAACCTGTCTCCTTCCCTTCATCTACACTGATAGAAGTGTATATAACAAGTAACATCAATAAGGGATCATAGCTTTCACCTGGATTCACCTGGTCAGTCTATGACATGGAAGAGCAGGTGTTCAAAATGTGTTGTACCCTCAGTGCATATTTAAGCAATAATGCACGAGGAGGTGTGGTATATGGCCAATATACCAGGGCTACGGGATGTTCTTAAGCACGACGCAACGCGGAGTGCCTGGATACATCCCTTAGCCATGGAATATTGGTCATGTACCACAAACTCCTGAGGTGCCTTATTGCTATTATAAACAGGTTACCAACATAATTAGAGCAGTAAAAATAAAAATAAATGTTTTGTCATACCCATGGTATACGGCTGTCAGCCAATCAGTATTCAGGGCTCGAACTACCCAGTTTATAATGTGCATTATATAAATGTGCATTTGTGCTTGTGCTCACAGGTGGACAGCGACACCATTTGGAACGAGGTCCACTCGTCCAGCGCTGCTCGTCTAGCTGTGGGCTCCGTCGTGGAGCTGTGCTTCAAAGTGGCGGCTGCAGAGCTCAAGGTTAGCCTCATGTCCCTCGTCACCATGTGTTTGTCTATGCGTCTGTCTGTATGCCTATTACCAATGATAATGCCATCTCGCAACTGATGCTAAATGCTAATGCTAGCACCATCTCAGGTGAACAGGTGGCAGAGTGGAGCATTGATAATTAGACCGTATTAGCAGTGATAATGCTAGCCCCACTCAAGTGAATAAAAGGGCTTGTGTATCTTCATTAATATAGCCTTGTTAGCCGTACTCACTCTTAACACCTACAGACTCTGTAGGAATGCCCCCCACTGCAAAGCTTTCAGACAGACACCCCCGCCTGCCTTCCTGTGTCTGTGGCCGTGCTGGGTTATCACTTGAACCCTGCTGGTGACCTAGCGCATGGGCACCACTAAGTGGCTAACAGTCCCTGCTAACACACAAATTTAACTTGGCAAGTCAGTTAAGAACAAATTCTTATTTACCATGACGGCCTACACCGGCCAAACCTGGACGACACTGGGACTCTGAATCACAGCCGGTTGTGATACAGCCTGGATTCAAACCAGGGTGTCGGTAGTGACGCCTCTAGCACTGAGATGCAGTGCCTTAGACTGCTGCGCCACTCGGGACCCTGCACACCGGATCAGAGCGGAGCTGGCTAATGGAGACTAATGACGATTCTTCTCAGAGCCGTTAGTATAGCATGCTAAATTACTAACACTCACATGGAGTTTCTGCTAGGACTTATGGCTTCAACAAGCACTTTCACTCTCATTGTTATAGTAGAGTTGAAAGCATGATCTATTGTTATTCGAAGGTTGTTGTTAGGAGTGTATCAGTTGAAATGAGTATGTATGCCATCTAGTGAACAACACTTGTTATTGTTACTGAGATGAGGGTTTGATTAATTTACTTGTTTGATTCATTCACTGACTTGTTTGTTCATCCATTCATCTATTTATCAATCATCCCAATGGATGAATCGAGGAGATGGTCTCTCTATCTAGGAATAAAGACCTGAAATAATCATGAACATTCCTGCACTCTACATAGGGGTTAGAGGTCACAGGAAGTTATCAACTTGACGCTTAACACCATCTTAGCATACACACACACACGCAACCCCAGGGGGTGGGGGGGGACGACAGACTCTAACATCACCTGCAACCCCCCTGGCCTGTCCGAGTCAGCATTCCATCAGCATCTTCAGCGTTTTTAAATCACACACTCTCGCTCTCACACATACAGCTCTTTGAAAGCGGCCCCTATCATCAGACAGGATCTTAGTCCCTCCTCTCCCTCTGCTAGAATAATATCCTCTGTGGACAGGCGAGGTGGAGTGCAGTAATCTACAGCAGCTGCCTCAACATCATTAGACTGGACTACAGGGACACAGGTCCCCTCACCATGTCCCTGCATACCACAGTCAGTCACGGCCCCCAAACATTGGGGTCCCCATATTACACAAGGACCCTGAACAGTTGGCGCGGGAGTGGCGGAGTCCCCTAGGTCCCCACATTAACACAGCATCCATGTCTCGCACTGCTACTCCCAGCTGACAGCCACACGTGTGTGTGTGTGTGTGTGTGTGTGTGTGTGTGTGTGTGTGTGTGTGTGTGTGTGTGTGTGTGCGTGCGCGCGGTGGCAGGGGTTGTGTCTGTGTCATCAGCAGTGTCTGACCCTCCGCCCTGTCAATGGCAAAACAATTAACTGTGAGCCATAGTGGGATTTAAGGTCAGAGAGGAAGAAAACTAAATATTGCATGGAGAAACTGGAATGCGTGCATGCGTGTGTGTGTGCACGGGTTGGTGTGCATATATATATATATATATATATATATATATATATATGTGTGTGTGTGTGTGTGTGTGTAAGTGGTTTTTTTCGTGTGTGCGTTTTTGGGGTTACGCGTTTATTTGAGTATGAGTGTATTTTAGTCTGTGACTGCTCAAGGCCTTATCCTAATGCGTCTGTTTATTTTACCAGCTGGGCTCCTGAGTGGTGCAGCGGTCTAAGGCACTGCAGCTTAGTACTAGAGGTGTCATTACAGACACCCTGGTTCAAATCCAGGCTGTATCACAAACGGCCATGATTGAGCAGTGCACAATTGGCCCAGCATTGTCTGGGTTTGGCCGGGGTAGGCTGTCATTGTAAATAAGAATTTGTTCTTAACTGACTTGCCTAGTTAAATAAAGGTTCAATACAAAAATGATGGGTAACATGGTTCCGTCTTCTCTGATTGGCAGAATGGTTTTGCTGTAGTCCGGCCCCCTGGACACCATGCAGAGGAGAGTACACCTATGTAAGTCCCACCCCTTTTATGTTTCTTCCGTCTCATTTGATCAGATCTTGTTGACGTCATTACGGAACAGTAGAGAGATTTTGAGCAAAATCAAAGGATCAGAACCTGTCAGACTCACAAAATGTGTATAATTTTTTCCGCTCCCCCCCTCGTCTCTTATCATTACATCACATAGGGGATTCTGTTACTTCAACTCAGTGGCCATCGCAGCTAAACTCTTGCAGCAGAGGCTCAGTGTCAGTAAGATCCTGATTGTGGATTGGGTAAGTTTACCTTGGACTTCCTGTGCTTCCACACAGAATAAGGCAACAAATAATGTGACCTATCTTTCGAAAAAAAATATGTTTTTAATGTTCTGTGAGTGTAATATAATGACAATACATCAGGGTTCTATATGTATGAAACACATAACGTCAGTCGTTAGAATCTGTCATATTGAAAATAGTCCACATGCCCAGGAAGAGATGGCTGCTGGATGTTGGTAGGATCATTGCTGGGTTCATTATACGGCTTCCCAAAGCCTTTCAATCACTTTTCCATTTCCTCCTGTTTTTCACCGAGAGAGACTTCTACAACTAGCCCTGTCATCCAGGCAGCAAGCACAGTTTTCTTTGTATTCCTTTTTTTGTATTAGAAAATGTCTCGATGTAGAAACGTATAAAGCAGGGGGAGACTGTAAAAAAGGACACTCGGTTAAAAAAAGAACCTTCATTAAAACGTGTCAATTGTATGAGATAATGCCTCAATATAGAAGCTTAAGTCACTTTTTTTATATGTTTGACTATGTGGGAAGGTCTGTTAAAATGAAATGGATGTCGTAGCCGAAAGTAAAAGATATTGTCACCCAGCGATGGGATTTTTACGACTGACTTAACCCAATTGATTGCCTAAAACATATTCAACTCTCTGAACCGGTCACAAAGAGTTTGTTGGGTTGTGGTATGTTAGATAGTGGCTAAGCATGGCAATTGATAGAGTTTGTTTCAGGGTGTCCCCTTTTCTACTTTGGTGTAACTCTTCTATGTTCATCTGACGACTGATTCAAGTTCGATTTTGTTGTTTAGCGCACAATGCTTATGAATCGGTGTTTAATGTGAAGACCTGATCCAACATCAGTTGTTAGAGTCAGGAAGTAAACCTAAACCTGCCTACCCTGCCCCTCTCATATCTGTCAGGATGTTCACCATGGCAACGGCACACAACAAGCGTTCTACAGCGATCCCAACGTTCTCTACCTGTCACTCCATCGCTACGACGATGGCAACTTCTTTCCTGGCAGTGGAGCGCCTGATGAGGTGAGTGGCAGAGTTGGGGATACGTTCGCGTGTGCGTGTGTCTGCGTGCATGTTTGTCTATGTTCACTTTGACAAGCGCTTACTGTTCTTCACATCCCTGGCACACATGTAGACAGACACTGGTAGCTCAACTACCTGCACAGTGTGCAAGATCTCAACACCAATAGTTTCCTCTTGCTAAGGAAAAACAATTTACTGAAGTATTGTTTCAGAATTCTGGTCACTTTTCCAAAAATGTCCAGGTTTTCCAGATTGCCTGCTTATTGCCTGCTAACTATAAAATTAAATAGTGGCTATGTTTCAACAGGCAAACACTTGGTAGAATACGTTCCACCCATCACTGGCTCAATAACCAACAATCACCATAGAATTTACCCTTCGCTAAGCCCCGCTTGTCTTAGTTACTGTTGCAACATTTTCCAGGGAAGCCACTGGTGAAATTCCCTCACAATGATCTCAAACTGTTTTTTTAATAGACAATGAAATTAAACACAGACCACCCCTTGCTGATCAGGAAACTCTTGGGTATGTTGAGGTGGACTGTCATTACAGTTACTTCACGGGAACCTGTTCAAATGAAGGTTGTAGTGTGGCTAGCCAGTGAATTGACTGTCATCATGCAGTCAAAGTTACTAACCACTTTTGGAGCTAACTAGTGCTCTCAAATCGTTTCCTAAAGTCAACAGCAGATTAGAGTTATTCTGCAGAGGTGGGACCAAGTCATTGTTTTACAAGTCACAAGTAAGGTTCAAGTCTTAGCACTCAAGTCCTAAGTCAAGACAGGCATGTCCGAGTCAAGTCTCAAGTCAAGACCGACAAGTATCAAGTCAAGTCTCAAGTCCTAAACTTTGAGTTTCGAGTCCTAAACAAGTCATAATGGGCTCTTCACCAAATGTAATACCATTTCATATCTTTAACAAGAGTAATAATTTGTATATTACATTTATGCAAATCATGAATGCTTTTAAAAATATCTATATATTTATTACTTTCCAAATAAATGTTATATTTCCATGGAAATACATGGGTAGCCATGAGAAAGACCCCCCCCCCCCCCCAATAGTGATCGACTATCGAGGATCGCTATGGGGCGCAATCGGGCGATGTAGGCTTGTACACACACACACACACACACACACACACACACACACACACACACACACACACACTGTGTGGTTACAGTAGGCTAACATATGTCAATGGCTTTAGGAACAGCAGTAACATCAGGCAGGATTTAGGCCAACAACTGTCTAGCCAGTTGTAGCTCAATCGTCTTTATATCCGAAAATAATAGTTTTAGGTATCATCTTTCCAAGGGCTCCATCTGAATTCACCCGCCAACGTTCCTCTGCACTGCCACGCACAACTTTTTCTCAGCTGGCACAATTTGATTGGCTGCTGTCCGTTCAAACTGTAATCAGTTAATGAAGAGTTGATGCGCTGCACACTTTTTTTAATAGCATAATTTTTTATATTTGGGCTTGGGGAGGGTATCAAGTCAGGTCGAGTCAAAAGGCTCAAGTCCAAGTTAGGTCACGAGTCATTGGTATTAAAGTCAAAGTCGAGTTGCAAGTCATCATATTTGTGACTCGAGTCTGACTCGAGTCCAAGTCATGTGACTCGAGTCCACACCTCTGTTATTCAGAGAATTCATAACATGGCTAATTTAGCTAGCTAACATACATTTAGAGAAAACAAGTTATATTAAGTGGCTAGCTAGCATTAGCAATGTTTGGTGGTCAATGAGATTGAGAGCTAGCTAACTAACCAACAATGTAACAAAAGTATAATTTCGGATTTGAAAAACTTCATCAACAGGCTCTGCATTTAAGGATCACAGTAACGAGTACTCCTGGTTCAATGTTCAATTATTTAGCCATTTAAACAATTACTTTTCTAAAGAAAACTGTTTTTCCCACTGTCCTCACTGGCTTTCATGCATTTAAAACGTGAGCTTGTTTGAGCAGTGTTGTCAACATTTTTCAGTGAGAGGTCGCTTTTGGCTTCTTAATTTGTTGCTAAAGTTGCTAGATGACATCACAGCACCAATTTGCGGAACTGCTGCGGTCCCCGTCATAGCGTTTTCGCCCCGCCTCTCCCACCATACTCCCCTTACCCCAGTGCTTCTCTGCCTGTGCGTGCGCCGTTGCAGTGACTTATGTTGCACAGACAGCCTCTCCCATTCTTGTTTGCGGCAGAATTGAGTGGAAAAATACGCTTAATGCTATCAAAACCATAGAAATGCTTGCAACTCCTCAAAGGCACCCTGAAAAGTAACTGCATTTGTCGCTTGCCTCTTTTACCAATAAAAGTCGCTAAATTGGCAACACACTGTCCGAGGTGTCGCACTCGGCAAAATTCTGGGGCGATGCTTAGAGAAGGGTCAATCGATTTTTGGAAATGTTCCTGTTATTCACATTCAAATTCAAAGAAAACTCAATTGTTGTTAGTTATTCCTTGGTAATTGCTACAATATTATATTGGCAGTCATCTAACATCTCCTGATACAGGTTTCTTAATGATGTGGTCATTAGCAAGGCCTTCTACCACCTAGGTCAGATTATTATTGTTGCTTGTAAAATGCCCAGACTTAATGTAAAAGTGTGTTAGTGTGTGTACTTGTGTGTGTGCATGCGTGCGTATATTAGAGCGTGCGCTCTCGTCTGACAGGTGCAGTCTGAGCTTTGACAGGTAAATGGCAGCAATCCCAGCAGTCTTTTCCTAGGTGGAGGCTGTTCTACAGAAGAATTGTCTAGAGTGTGTAATAGTACAGTATATGCATGTCATTTTGCTTGAGTGTGTGTGCGTGTTGTATATGTGACTAACCTATGTTGTGTTGTGTGTGTTGTAGGTGGGCACTGGGGCAGGTATGGGCTTCAATGTGAACATGGCTTTCACCGGTGGACTGGAGCCACCCATGGGAGACGCAGAGTACCTGGCTGCCTTCAGGTAACACACGTCACACACAGACTAGCTACCACAGAGTATGATGAGGATTTATTATGCTAGCAACATCAGCGTCAGAAATCAAGAGGGAGAGAAAGAGAGAGGAGCCAGTTTAGTGGTGAATTTACGGCGGTGGGGGTTGGCTGTTGGTGTGCAAAGTGCTCAGGGAGCACTTGGCTGAGGAGAGGGGTGTATATCAACAGACTGAAGGTCCCAGTGCTCAGTCTGTCCTGACAGTTCCCAGCTCTGGAACCATATACACACTACTATCATGCCGCAAGTCTACAGACGCGTATTAAAGGGATGATTCACTCCAATATCACTCAATGCCTTCTTGACGTTAATGTAGATGATACCGGATGTTGTCTTCATCCAAAGATTTCAACTTAAGCCGAAGTGACTGATAGAGTAAGCTATTGTTAGCATTAGAATATAATACATATTAACAGTTAATTGCATATTCAGGACAGCTGTAGATGTTTTTGAGGGGGTAGAAATGTAGATGAACTAAGAAAATGGATAGGGTGATTCATGTCAAATATCCCTGCCAAATCGGAGGCACAAATACAACCATGTGAACATCACTTGGGGTCAGACCTGGGTCAAATACATCACGTCAAATAATTGAATATGCTTCAGGTGCACTTGATTTAGTTTGCCCTGTACAATGCAACCAAATGGATAGTCCCAAAAGTGTGTACATTGTCCACATAATGTCTATTTTTACAGTAATAGCTATTAGCAGGATACAGTACGTCAATGTTACATCCAAGGCAGAAATACTGAGAGAAGTGTAACTGTAACAAAAGGTCATGTTATACCATGACTGTATGAAATTATCTCGTCGTCCAAAAAGAACTGAACTCATGATACTGTAATGCCTCCTTTTCACAGCTTTTGAGTGGCCTCTATATGGCTGAGAGGCAGGGAGGCTTGAAGTATGATGTGTTGTAATACATGGCCGAGTCAGGGCTTTGTGGCAGCCTCTTTTATATGCCAAGCAGGCTGATGCCAGGGCTGAACTCCATTAGGTCCGCTGTCTGGGGCTATTTATAACCCCCCTACACACTCACACTTTACACACACACATAACATGAGCATGTGCATATAAACATCCAGTAAACACACATACACAAACACACACACAGAAAAACACAAACATCACGCAAAAGTCATGCACGTATGCTCACCACCAATTTCCGCAAACACACAACACACACACACACACACACACACACACACACACACACACACACACACACACACACACACACACACACACACACACACACACACACACACACACACTCTTGCAGGCATACACACCTACCTGTACACACACAAGCATACATGGCATTGCATGCAAGCATAAACTTACATACAGTACATCCACACACACACTCACACACACGCAGACATGTGGTTGGGGCGCAGGGCAGAGGGTGAATCACTTTGAAGATGAGCCTGTCTGGCCAATTGGTCTGAGCTGCCGGTGCAGGTAGACAGTAGACACACATCAAACCATTCTGTCTCAGTCTACTGACTGGCTGGCTGCACGCTATACTATACTAACCAGGACAATGTGCCCTGCTAATGTACCCCAGACCTCCACATAACCCTGCTCCTCACGTAACCCCACACTGACCCTCTCACATCCAGATAGATGGATCACATGCTGTACAAGCCGCTGTATCGTATGTTCATATGGATGTGTACAGTATACAAAAGGTGGGACATGATACATATTAGGGCGCATATGTACCTATATACTGTATATACATATCTATGTCGACAAACCCTCAAGCACTGTGCCCCCACCAATGTGTAGCACGTCTTCAGGTATTGTCTCTTGTGTTGTTGTATATAAAGAAACATTTTATCTGTTTATGCTTAAAACTATCCTTTGTTTTTAAACCACCCTGCCACGTTATGTTGGCGCTGCACTTGATAGAAGGAAAATTGTTTGGAAAGGGTAAGAAATCTTGTTTGTTGATACGCTGTGACAGTGTAGTAGTTACAGATTTCAGACTGTGGGAAACATTGGAGTCAACATGGGCCAGCATCCCTGTCGAATGCTTTCGACACCTTGTACAGTCCATGCCCCAATGAATTGAGGCTGTTCTGAGGGCAAGAGGGGGACCTATGGCCAATAATCTGAAAGGCTGACACCGAGCAAAGTCCATGACGTTTATGAGATAAAGGATTGATGTACCAATCTTAAATGATACTGTAGCCCCTACCTGTTTTTATGTAGACCTGAATGAGATGCAGTAAGTACACGCAATATAGTATTATAGCCCCACCTCGACCTCCCGGCCCGGCTCCACGAGGGGGCCTCTTTCCTGTACGAGGATGGTGCGCGAGTTGGGAACTACCGCAAAGCTACCAAGGAACCAGGTAAGGATGGCAGTAGAACAAGGCGAAATGCAGCAGGATATATTGTGGAGTGGGCTGGGGATGCCACAGAGATTGGCGCACAGACAACCACATATCGGCAATCCTGCATTTTCTGTGGCCGAGAAGCAACGCGATCCACAGCTGTGCGCAGTAATGGAGCTCACGGACTTGCTGAAATGGAGCATTAAAAAGAGCAAGCAACGGGAGCAGAGACAGGAGGCTCAGCTCTAGGTGGTAGAGATGGCACTTATTGATCTACAAGAAAACAACGCTGGCATCGGGGCACAAGACCAGCTGGGCGATGGGGTTGGAGCAAGCAGAGGCTCGCCTGATTGCGCTAATCGGCACCCAGATCCGAGGGGCCCGGTGCCAGTGACGTTCCGGTCGGACCTGTCACTGCCCAAGGTCACTGACAATGATGAAGTCGATGTGTACCTCGCAACATTTGAACGGATGGCGGCTACGTGTGGCGGCTACGTGTGGCTGGCCGAGAGAAGAGTGGGTCATTCGGCTTGTCTACTAACAGGAAAGACAAGAAAGCGTAAGTGACTATGGACGTTAACTTCGTTCATGATTATGACAGTGTTAAGGAAGAAATACAAAACTAAATATGAAATCAGCAAAGGCGGGGGAATCCTCTCAGGAATTGTTTGTGCGTCTCCGGGAGCCAGGATACCACCAACGGAGCACACAGTTGAAACTGTCACGGAGGTTATCTTGCTTGAACAATTCCTTCTGATGATTACATCTGAAATCAGAGTTTGGGTTTGGGAAAGGGACCGGAAGTCTGCTGCAGAGGCGGCGCATCTCGCAGAGGTCTACATGTCTGCACGTCAAGACCAACGGGCCTTTTCCAATGCAAACACATTGGCAGCTGCTTGACCCAGTCGGTTTGTGGGATAATGCGGGACACATAGTAAGACACAACACTTTTAATTAGCAAAGGGACTGTGGGTGTTTTGCTTGTGGCCTAGTAGGACATAAGGCAGACAACGTAATATATGGCGCGCAGAGCTAGTGTGCTTTTGTGCTACTTGCCTACGTCTAGTTTACGCCCTAGTGAGTTGCAGGTTAATGAGCAGCTATGTGAGGTGTTTCTAAATGGCAAGTTGTTGATGGCTTTGGATGATACTGGCAGCACACAAACACTTGTTAGGGCTGGTCTAATTAAGTTAGTTGCAGATTATGGGCCTGTAGTACAGCTGAAGTGTGTTCATGGGGATGTCAAACAGTATGCTACTGCTGAGGTTATGTTGACTGTGCGTGACCATAGTTTCATTCTGTGTGAAGAGATGGTTGATGGCCATATGATGTTGTCCTCGGGACTGATATCCCCATATTGTCAGAGTTGTTAGAGCCAAAGCAGCGTCTGTAGCACCTAGGGACGATATTGGGGTAGATCCAGAAAGCGGGGCTCACTGTGAATGGAACCAAGTGTGCTGTGGCCCGAGAAGAGGCCCTGTACTTGAGTTTCCGCATTGGCCCAGAGGGCATGTGCCCTCAAGTGGACAAAGTAGCAGCCATCCAAAACAGTTCTACGCCTAGCACATGGGCTGCGGGTGAAGTCCTTCCTGTGGCTCGTTGGCTGGTACTGACGTTTTGTGCCAGACTTCTCAGATGTGGCCCTACCCGTAGAATGAACTGACCAAAACCAAAGAGCAGAAACAGTTCCTGTGGACCACGGCTTGTGAAGAGGCATCCCAGAGGCCCAAATGGGTGGTATGTAGCCAGTCCAGACTTCGACAAGCCTTTTGTGGTGCAGACTGATGCATCCAACGTGGGGCTGGGAGCTGTGCTAGCTCAGGGAGAGTCGGACAGGAGAGATCTGTTCTGTTCATCAGCTGAAAACGGAAATCACATGAGTCCAGGTATTCAGTGGTTGGGAGAGAGCACATCGCACTGAAGTGGAGCATCGAGAGCTTGAGGTATTACCTTCTTGGTAGCTCTTTCCTTGTCCAACATAGTTGCAGACTATGTTGGACAAGAAAGCCCTTCTGTACTGCCACATGTACCATGATTTGTTTGTTATTTTCAGCCTGGGGGCCATTTTTGTTTTAGGTCCCTTTATAAAAATAGCAAAAAGGTTCAAATGATTGGGTGACAGGTTGTCGCCAAATCTGTATCTCCACTGCGCTGTACCATGGACAGAGCATGCTGCAGAGTGTGTGTGTGTTTGTATGTAGGGAGGCTATGGAAAGCCACTGGGCGGTTAGGTATGTCTCCATTGAGTTTCCATAGAAAGCAGGGAAAAACACTCCTCATTTATGGTAGGCTATGTCAATAACGAGGTAGGTTACGTGAATAATGAGATACGCCTCTGCCTGTAATGTTTTGATTTTGATTTATAAGGACGGGGTCAAATTTACAGTTGAAGCTGCTTCACTCAACTCTGCCTCACGCCGCACCAATATAGAGTTTTTAGTTAGCTTCTTAGCTTTCTGTAAAAGGTGTTAGTGTTATTAGCCTATTTAGCTCTAACCAGCTAATCTACCACTGCCACGATGGATATCAGAAATCAAACCACCAAGGCCGCCGCAAAGCCCAGCAGCGACGATGCTGCGGCGCTCCAGCTAGCTCCGCGTGAAGAGCCCACCCCCGTGTTTATAGTAGGCCGGCATTGCGTAATTTATTACGTGGGTGGATAGAATTTGATCCACAGAAGTGCCGTATCGCATCGCCTGTGTACAGCTGCATTCACATAGGCTGTTTGTAATAGGTGAATTACCCTATCTAGCTTGTAGCCTATATATTCATTACCAAATAGACCTTTCTTTACTGTGTAGGGCACTGTCCATTTTGCTGATGCAGTGCAGCGGAGATGGGCTACAGATTTCGCACCAACCTGTCACTTCAAAAGCACTCAATGGTCTCGGAGTCTCGGCATTTGCACTTTATGTTTATTGTGGTATAGCGCGATATAAGCAGAGTTCAATATAATTCCAATGCAAGAACCCCCCCCCCAAAAATTGTGCCCCCTCACCGATTTCAACTGCCCCCTTAGTCACTTTATCCTGGCAAAGGGTCTGTCGACCTTCTCATAGGCTAGGTGAAAATTCCACCACTTTGATCCACCTATCCAATCCTATGAGATGTACACAAGTAGATGGAGAGAGAGGGAAATTGATTTGACATGTTTTCTTTGGCAATGTAATTTCTTACACTTTCCATGCCAATAAATCTTCTTGAATTGAACTGAGAGAAGGCGGGTCGGGGGGCTAGCTTGGGGGAGTAGGGGCTAGGGGTCAATTTAGGAGTGACATGGATGTGGGTCTTCCCCTTATTTCACCCAGCTGGCCCCCAGCACTCATCAATCCCACAATGCTGCAGTGAGTGTCTCCTCAGCCTCTCTCCTCTCTGATTTACAGCACCCAGAGGAAAATGGCCAGCACAGCCCAACAGTCCATATATCTACTCTCCCGCCATCTCTCTCTATCTTTCCCTTTTTTATATGTACATTTTAGTAATTTATCAGACGCTCTTATCCAGAGTGACTTAAAGTAGTGAGTGCATACATTTTTTTGTTTCTTTTCATACTGGTCCCCCGTGGGAATCAAACCCACAATCCTGGCGCTGCCCTTTACGTCCCTCTCTCTATCAAACACACAGACAAATCCACCCCATCTCACTCCTTATTCTCTCTCTCTCTCTCTCTCCTCTCTCTCTCTCTCTCCTCTCTCCCCCCTCTCTCTCTCTCAGCCAGTGCCACATTGCATTTGCAGGGGATCAAGCCTGAGCCTCCAGAAAGGGAGGAAAAAAAGATAAGAAAATTATCCCTAATGAAAACCAGAAGTCCCGTCTCTCTCTCCTTCGCTCACGCTCCCTCTCTCATCATGAACTTGGGAACAGAGAGGAGAATTGAGCTTAATTCAAACCAGCTCTCCACAACGTGAGATGACAAGGCTTTGAAGTGTGTCGGAAAAGCCTTTGAGCCTGACATGTAGGCATGGCTAGCGTTAACCCTTTGTTGGTTAGTGGGTTTGGGCGGTATGGTTTTCAGGTTTTTTTGTGTTCAGTCAAGCTATAGTATCTTCCTCCTCATTCACTGCCCTTGTTTAGGACTCCACTTGAAAATACACCACACACCCTGGTGGGGTGTTCTGCGGAGGAGAGGTTAAAGCGAGGAATGGAAAGGAGGAGTGGAAGATGGAGAGAGTCCCTAGAGAGGGAGGTTTCCCTGGTTCTTGTCAACGCCACTGAGTGAACAGCTGCCTCCATTCTGAAAGCGTGTTCGTGTGTGTGCATTTGTGTGCGTTCGGCTGCATGTCTTAGCACTCAAAGCATTCAGGGAATGGGGGAAATGATGAGGACTTCGGTGAACTATGAGTGAACAAAGTCCCTTACCCCTACACAGACTTCTCAGGCCCCCAAAGAGTGCTCATCTTCCTGCTCCGTCTAGTTTATTCTCTCCCAAAGTGAAACAACACAACCTCACTGGGAAAAAGGTAAAGAAAACATTGCAGGTGAAAGAGAAAGATGTGGCTCATCTTCTCATATCTGTGAAAAATCCAATAGCTTCAGGAATGCCCCAGCAAAGATCAGAGGACGAGGATAATTAATAATTAACATAGTAGACTCCAGAGCTGCTTCTCTGGGAAGGTTGACGTGTTGGGCGACCACCTGCAGAACTGATCTTCAAGGGGGTTTCAGTGGTCTCGATGAGCATTATAGGTAGAGCGCATTGAGTAGTCACACGTGCGTCGTCGATATCTTGTGCATGGGTACATGCGCGTACTGTATATTTGTACGTGTGTGCATGCATGTGTTCTTATGCATATGCGGGTGTACACACTGTGTGTGTTTGTGGGTGTTTCTCAAAATGAATACTACCATGCTCTAAGCACGCAAATTGCAACACGGGAGGGTCGGAGTATGAGTCCAAATCAAAGTATGTGAAATGGAGCACGGAGGGCACTTCTCGGATGCGTACTCCGTTTGTTGATATTTTGAAGCATGCATCAATGCAAGCTTCAACGCAAAGTATGCACAGAAATATGACGCAACCACGTAAAAAACATTTCTTTAAATTATTTGAGCCGAAGTGTGACAAAATCAACTCTAACTTCAGAACAAAATGTTGCCCATTCTCATATGTTGCCTAATGACAATATTTTATCTTGATACGTTAATAAATACATACTCTGTTCATTTTGACATGTTTACGTGCCTACAATGCCCACTGTAGTGTGCATAGATTGCAAGCCGATAGAAAGTCAATAGCTTGTTACTACTGTTCGCTAGCTAGATAGCCACGAAGAATTGGTAGCTAGCTACCTACGAAGAATTTACATCTACATTACATTATTTCTAGGTGATTTTTGCCTGTTTAACTAGCTGGCTAGCTAGATTATTACAATTCACATATTGATAGCTGATTATTATGAAGTAAAACATTGTGTTTTGTGTATGTTTTGTTTGGTTTCTATTGTTGCAATTGTCCTGGCTGGACGATGCTTCTCAGATGTTATGTTTTATGCGTTCTCTACACTTTCGTCCTCACAAGAACATATTCAAGAGAACATCCTCGGAGAATGCACTCAGAGCATGAGAGTGTGGAGCACAGTAGTATGCATATTGAAATACACCCTGTGTGTGTGTGTGTGTGTGTGTGTGTGTGTGTGTGTGTGTGTGTGTGTGTGTGTGTGTGTGTGTGTGTGTGTGTGTGTGTGTGTGTGTGTGTGTGTGTGTGTGTGCGTGCATGATGAGGATATTACAGTGGGTCAGGGGGATTTGGATTAGGCCTGACTGTCTCAGGAGAAAGAGGTGTTCAACCCTGAGGCTTAGCAGGTCCCCCCAAAAACGCTCACATACACTGCCGGGATACACATACACACAGACACACATACCTACACAGTCCAACCAAGGTCCATGTATTGAAGAACAAACTGAATGTGCAACAGGTAATGCCTAAACATGTTGTAAGCACATTTTATTCAACTTTATTTTTCCTTAAAGGCGCAATGTGTAGAAATCATTCTGTCATTCTAGGTGTAGGATCCTAATCTGATCGCCCTGTTGCAGGAGAACTTTCCTGCAAAGCAGGACATTTTAAAGTTGTAGTATATTTGAGGTTGAAAAAGGCTTCTGAAGTTTGTAATTTACATCCATTAATTATAATTCAAAGAACAAAAATAGGACAGCACTCTGGTGAATAAACTTAAATTTACATATTTTTATTGCTGCACAAACATTTTGGGTATGAGCCCTTCTTCAGCATGCAATGGCAATCAATGTCTCGACAAAACCACACACAGGTGGGTAGAATTATAAATTCTCAGTCAGTATTGGCCCAATCAAGGGATCCCAGCAGAGGGAGCTGTGGGGGAAACATGACAATCAAATAAAGATAAAAATATATAAACACAATACAGATACTGTACATTATGATGTCATTACCTAAATGTTTCTCCTACATATTTATAACTTACAACCAAAAAAAACAAGAAAAATAACATTCCTCTTTAAGGCCTGCTGGGGAAGAAGTGCCCAATATCCACTATGTCTCTCTTTGGAGAAGTAATTTATCCGTATCGCCTTCCCTACGTGGTGCCTTCACCAATTCAATGCCCATATAATGTAAGACACTTAGTTTGTGAATATGGTTATTGAAATGCCTGGCAACAGGTGATTTTTCATCATGGTTGTGAATGGAGCTCTTATGCTCACATGTCCTTGTCTTAAGTTCACGTTTGGTCTTACCCACATAATAAATGTTACAGGAACACCTTAGGAGATATACAATACATTTTGTGTTACATGTTATTCTACCTCGAAACTTTATCCTCTCACCCGAATGGGGATGGATAAGAGAGTTCACTCTGATCATGGCAGAACAGTAAACACAGTTGTAACAAGTGAAATTGCCATCAGGAATGATACACAAAAAATGCAATGTTTTTGTCTTAGGCAAATGTGACCTTACTAAACAATCCCATACTTTTTAGGATCTCTTATAGCAAAACCTCGGGGGGGGGGGGGGGGGGGGATTCAAACGCTTTACCGAAGTTGGGGTCGCTGTGCAATATGTGGCAATATCTATTAACCACTTCCTTGATCAACCTTGAAATGGGACTGCAGGTGGACACTGAAGTTGTAGAGGGAGGAGAGGAATTCCTTTGACGTGGTTCCAATAATGCATTCCACTTAGTTTGTCTTACTGTCTTAAGGCAATTGTCCAATAATTCTTCTTTATACCCTCTTGTTTTGAATCGTTCACATAAATCTTTGGCATGTGCACTACCGTTCAAAAGTTTGGGGTCACTTAGAAATGTCCTTGTTTTTGAAAGAAAAGCAAAAAATGTTGTCCATTAAAATAACATCAAATTTCATCAGAAATACAGTGTAGACATTGTTAATGTTGTAAAAGACTATTGTAGCTGGAAACGACTGATTTTTAATGGAATATCTACATAGGCGTACAGAGGCCCATTATCAGCAACCATCACTCCTGTGTTCCAATGGCACGTTGTGTTACCTAATACAAGTTTATAATTTTAAAAGGCTAATTAATCATTAGAAAGCCCTTTTGCAATTATGTTATCACAGCTGAAAAGTGTTGTTGGATAGGCAAGTCAGTTTAACTAGGCAAGTCAGTTTAGAAAATAAATCTTATTTACCATGACAGCCTACACCGGCCTCACCCAGACAACTCTGGGACAATTGTGCGCCGCCCTATGGGACTCCCAATCACAGCCGGTTGTGATACAGCCTGGATTCAAACCAGGGTGTCTGTAGGGACACCTCAAGCACTGAGATGCAGTGCCTTAGACCACTGCACCACTCGAAGAGCCCAGCTGGGAAAATAAAAAGACGCAAAAAATAAACTTAAGGACAGGAAGCATGGAAATAGCACACATAGAACGGATCTACCGCTTATCAGACTTGCTTTCCATGAGAATGACAAATCTACAACTCACATTTCTTTGAATTTGGTCGGGGTGCACACAAAGCTACATATTGCGCCTTTAATCTGAACAAATGCATTCGGTGTGACTGCGCAGTTGGGACAGGGTAGAGCAGAGCAGTATACATTTTCCCTTGATATCCAAACAAGAGCACACCTCAGCGATGACACTTTACAGGCAGGAACTAGCTGACGAAGGCAGTAGGGTTTTGGATCCGACCACACAAACCCAGGATGTCCCATAGCTAAGACGGCCTCGTAAATATATTTAAAACGTATTATCCGCCGGCATAATTAACCAAGCGTTTTTCATCTACCACATAGATATCCACTGATTCACGCCTATAAAAGCCCTCGTTTCCACTCACACTTGCTCTCTAATTGATCGCTCTGGCTTTCCCAAGGTTGTCGTCTGTTTTAGAGGGGGTTTGTTGATGGGGAATTTGATGATGTGAGCAGTTTCTGATGGCGGGATGACGTGTGTGTGTGTCTCCATACACTTTAGATCTGAGGGAGGTTGGGGGGGTAGTGTGTGATGCTCCGGTCACCATGGTAACCGTCATACTTACTTAAGCCCCCCCCCCCCCTTTCCAATCTTGTGGCTGGCCACATGAGTGCCTGTGGCCAGCTCACTCTTTGGGTTGAGGTATTTTATGTGCTTGAATTAATGGTGTGTGTGTGTCAGTGTGTGAGCACTTCTAAGCAGCTGAACAAATATTACCAAGACACTACTACTCAGTTCATCTATTTTGGAAATTTGCAGCCTACATGTATTGCAACCACCGGGTCATGCTATCATTATCTTACTCTCATTTGGTCTCAATCATTCTCTCCTTCACTTCCTCACTTTACTCATCTCTTACTCATCTTCCTTCATCTCTCCTTCTGTACACCATCCCTGTGCTTTATTTATTACGCTGCCTGCTGAGCTAGTGCCAGAGGCATGCTGACACAGTCCGTGACGCACACACTCCGCTGTGTATCTCAGCTGTCTGGGGTACCATGCCTCCTAAAAATACCGCCTCCCTCTCCCTCCCTTTGGGGGTAGGCCACCGCTGCAGACAGCTGTGTGTATGTGGGTGGGTGTGGTTTGCCCATTGTAGGCCTATAATTGTGGCGACGAGAGCAGGATGGAAAGAAAGTGAGCGAGGAGACAACCGCCATGTTCCTGAGGTCAGCAAAGTAGAGGGTTCCTACAACACGACCCTGAGGCACCCCCTCACACAGCACCAATACTCTGCCTATCCAAATACTGCCGGCCCCAAAAAGCACAGAATGCTCTACTGCTTGTACCAAGCACACATCTGCACTTGGAGAGCCATTCATACTGTCACTCAGATAAGTCCCACGGAACCTACACTAAAGATGCCCTGTCACAATGACAAACATTGAAGTTGTCACAGGCACATTTGTTAACGTTCTATCTCAAACCGATTCCTCTCAGTTCAACGACAACAATGTTGACCACATAAAATGATTTACACAGGTGGTTCAAGAAAGCTTTACTTAGAGTACAAGGAGTACAGGGAAACACTCTAACTATAGCCTCAACAGATGGAGGTTGTTTCCCAAATGGCCCCCTATTCCCTATATAGTGCACTACTTTTGACCAGGGCCCATATAATAGGATGCCATTTGGGACTCAGCCTGAGTCACTGTAACCACAGGTCGCTGTATCAAAGAAATACATTTGTTATCTATCTATTTTCCTTCCTCCAGCTGTGTGAGAGAGGGCCGATTGTAAGGCCTCACTCGCCACACCCACACAGCCATCAACACAGACCAATGACATAGCCTCCCCTCCGAACTTAAGTATCATTGTGTAATTGTGTATTATTTTTCTCCGGTTTACTTTCACTACTACCTGACATGTGACCTCCTTGCTCTCACACTTTGTAGTTTGGGGGTTTCTACGGCCCTGTTTTCTGGAGCATGTTGCTCCCAACACCAGATTTGTGGCTTTGATTTCTGAGTGTGAGGTTATGTGTTGTTTACTGAATGTTTGGATTAAAGTGGCTGCCAATTGGCCAGGTACATTGCACTGTAAGTACTGTATGTGGTTCATAGACGGGTTAGCTGACAATGTCCGCAAACGATACGCACACTTCAGTGGGTCAAAAGGCTGTCGGTTGTTGTAATTCTGGATGGCTAGTTAGCTAACAACAATGACAAGAAGCTGCCATGTGGGGAATAGTAGGTGTCTCGTTTCAGCTCGTTGTATCTTATTCTTGATACCATGTCTTGGTTTGACTGTCACGTCTATGCTAATATGGCAAAACTGTAACAATGTATTTGAGAGACAACAAGTGCTCATTGTGCAAATTGATTTATGTTTTCAATAAACATTGGAGATGAAATATAGTTTACATGTTGTCAACAATTTAAGCCAAACCTGTCTGTTTTGCCCCATAGTTGCACATGTGTCAGTTTTGTTACTGAACAACCAACCCGTCTATTGGTTTGCATGGACAGTACCAACATCAGCCTCTAGGTGGTGTCTACCAGTAGGTATGTTTAGGTTAGTCACCGAAGGTGATGATGGCACTGACTGCTTCTTGTCTCTCTCTCACTCTCACTCTTTTTTTCCTCCTTCACAGGACGGTGGTGATGCCCATCGCCAACGAGTTTGCCCCCGACGTGGTGCTGGTGTCGTCTGGCTTCGATGCCGTGGAGGGCCATGCGTCACCCCTGGGAGGGTACAGGCTGACGGCCAAATGTAAGTGACTTCCTCCTTTTCCCCTTTCTCTCCACAACCCACTGCTCATGAATGGAACTTATCCAGCCATTATGCTGCCCTACAGTAGACAATGGCCTTGTTCAATACCATCAAAATGCATCCTTCCTTTCTTACTTCATTTAGGTAATCACTGATCTGACATGGTCGGATTACTGAAAGCAATACATTGGAAACCTACCTTCACTTTTCCCATCACTAAGAGACAGTGTTGTGGACTCGAGTCACATGTCACATGACTTGGACTCGAGTCTGACTCGAGTCACCAATTTGATGACTTGACTTGATATAAAATAAATAACTTTGACTTGGAGCCTCAAGACTCGGGATTCGACTTTGACTTGAGACTGATGACTTTAAATGATCATGCCAGGTTTTGTAACGTTTTGACACTAATTTTGTGGCACAGAGTCTCAATGGATTACTCTCCATGCAGCCAGAGACAGTAGCCGCAGCATCGGGCCCTTGCAAAAGAAACGTACAACAAATTGGCTAGTGAAATGCACAATTGGCCCTCTGATTGGACCAGCAAACTGTCAATCAACACATGTCGGGTGAGCTAGCAAACAGATTGCTGATTTGCTGTACAGCAATAGGATCGGGTGCAGCGCAAAGATGAAGTTGTAGGGAGAGAGGATTGCCATAATAAAAAAATATGCAGCTCCAAAAATTGTTTGGTGATCAAGAATAATAACTGTTTCCTTTGCAAGCTCACCAGCAATGGGGCATCAAGCAACAATTAGGTCTACTAGCTGGTCTTTTGGTACGTCAAAATTGGTTGAAATTGATCATTTACTTATGGAGCTTGCATTTGGAATTTGTTGTTAAAATGTATTATTCCTTTGGTGAGGACGCACCATAGGCTTGTCTCCCCACTTGCGCTCTCCAAACCCAAACGCTGTTGTTTGCCATTGCTTTCACACATTTAAATGCATATGTGCTAAATCTACATTCCGTCTAATCCTACAATAATTGCTAGCATGTAATCCTTCCATACCAGTGTCGTTTATTGCAACACATTTCTGTTTGATAAGATTGATTTTCATTCAGCCAACCATTTCTTACCTTCTGAGTGGGCGCGATGTTTATTGTGCACGTGAATGTTAACAAGACTCATGAGGTAAAAGTTCTGTTTATTTAATTCAATGTCTGGTTTCGTTTGTTCATGTTTCCGGGTAATGTCGGAGTTCCGTGTGTCTGTGTCCTACTGTATGCCTCTGTCATTCTGGTTGTGCGTAATAGGAGCATGTTCGCCTCAGTGTGCATAGAAATAGGCTAGGTGGCCTGCGCGCAATGCTTTGGAGTCAGTGTGTTGAATAACAGAGAAAAGTATTGTTCCATGTATGAATGTTGAGGAAATATCATAAAGTCTGATGAAGAAAAATATACCAATGTAATGGATGGATGTGGAAATTGGATGGATGTGGAAATTGATGGATGTGGAAATTGCCTTTTACATTGTAGAACCAGTTTATTGGTTGTAAATACCAATTGGGCAATTGTATGGTCCTGGGAGGGGCCAAGTGAATATACAGTATGTACCTGTTTGAGCTCTTATACAGATTCAATTTGTTTTCTCAAGGGAAGGTTGTACAGTCTTGCCCTCTACCTGTGTCCGTTCAGATAGGACAGGTTAAGTCCGATACAGGAGCTATTTCTTTTGGGCTGTGTATATTTTGTCAATCTACTTGTATATTTTGTATGATATGGCACTTTTACCATTGAATCACCAAGACCTGTAAATACATCTACACTCTGACCACATCAACCTGCCTTGCCTTCTGCTGATTTCATGCCCTTAAAGACAGCTACAAGGTCCCTATTTTACAATTACATAATCGAAACGTGTTGTAGACAAAATAAGGAAAAGGGCTGTCTGGTAGCCTCAGTAAACAGACAAAGATTTGCAGTCATTGCATGTATAGATAATTTTTTTACTTGACTTGAGACTTAACTTGCAAAAATTCAGCTAGCATTAGCGCAATCCGCTAGTTGATCCCATAGACTTCCAGTCATTGCGCTTAAATGAGTTAGCAATCACTCCAGAAACTACCTTGTACGTACAGACACAAAAATAGTATCCATGAGTTTATCTGAGTCCGCCTATGTAGAAAAAAATCTTGCTCGATCCCTTTCAGAGAAAGGCTGCATTGGTCTAAGTGTTTGAGCCCATGCTAAGTGGTAAATGCAGAAACGCTAGTTCTGGCCATGAGGAGGAAGAGTCTTGCACTTAAAAAACCTTAGATCTAAAAGACATTGTGGCTGGCCAGCATGCGTGGTATGTTCCATTCTGACAGATGACAAAATCAGATTTATTTTGCTGGGTTTAACTGAGAGAGTCTAAATAGCCAATGACAGTCTCTTACGAAATGTTACCAGACTCTAGTAACATTACCATACACAGTCCCACCTACACAGACACACACACACACACGATCAGATCCAACTGTTCTGGCCTTGTCCATGTAACCTCCCCTCACGTTCACAAAGCTACAGGATCGACTTTGTTTGGAAGCGTCTGTCTTTGGCCCAGGTAGAGCAGCACTCTGGCGTGTCAGCAAAGAGCTTTCCCTAAAACTATCTCTGAGATCTCAGCCTAAAGCTGGGTCTCTAAGAGAGGGGGGTCTGAGGATGGGGTAGGGTGGTATGGCGGAATGCATGTACTAAAACCCCCAGAGGATCAAACACTAAGCCACATTTATTCAGATTAAACCTGGCTCATATTATGCATTTGGCCGAGTAAGTCCCTGGTGCCTTCTCTTTCTTAAACCTAACGAGAAAATATGATGCAATATTGTTTCGCCATGGACGAACTCTAACCCCAACCACATGCATTTTCCTTTCCCCAGGTTTTGGATACCTGACCAGGCAGCTGATGGGGCTAGCCGGAGGCCGCATGGTACTGGCCCTGGAGGGGGGCCACGACCTCACTGCTATTTGTGACGCCTCCGAAGCCTGCGTCTCTGCTCTGCTAGGAATCGAGGTAATACTTGAGAGCGAGGGATGGATGAAGGGAGGGAGGGGTTTCTTTATTTGTTTTCATTCATTTGCCACTCCACCTGTTTAGGGAGACTGTCTCTACACATCCAGTTCAATCAGGAGGTGAGAATAGAGCTCAGACGGCACTCTGATTGGGTGGTTATGCCGTCTTTCTGGGCCGTTGGCACAGTCATAGGTGTGGTGCTGAAAGGGCTTTGGCCCAATGCCGCCGCACACTGAGAGACCGAGAGAGAGAGAGTGGGTGGAGAGAGCGAAAGAGTTTAGAACAGTGAGTTGACAGAGATCGCCATCCTCTCTTTCTCTCCATCCCTTATCCATCCCCTCTCACTTTCTGTCCCCACCGCCCAGTGTGGGAGGATACCACCGCCAGGGAGAGGGAGGAAGTAACAACGGTCAAGTTGAAGAATCTGAGGTTAATTGTGGATGTGTGTAGGCTAGACCTGGAGCTGAACCAACTGTCTGTCTGCGTCCCAAATAGAGCCCTATTCTCTATGTAGTGAACTACTTTTGACCAGAGCCTTCTGTCTGCTGTGATTCATGGCACAGGCCCACTGATTTTTCACAAGATAATGGATGGAGTCTAGTGTTTTCTTGGCCATGGCTTAGATATAATTTTAGATTTTGGTTCCATGATAACATGCTTTGGCGCTTTGAATATCTTTACCATAAGAATACTGTAACCAAATGGAGAGGAAAGTGTATGTTTGCTTCAGTGTCTATGTCTGTCTGTGTGTGTGTGTGCCACCATAACTGTTTCAGTTATTTGAGGCCTGGCTTCTGTCCTTATACATTTAAGTCTGTCACTTTTTGTTCATCAAGACAAATGACCTGAGAAAGACCCTGAGGACTTGTGATGTGGGCACCAGCTTAAAGGCATAGTGACCATATTGTCCTATCTAAATATTGAATAATGAATAATCCACACGGAAATATTGGAAGACAATTAAATGGGTTGGCTAGTGCTGACCCTTGGCTAGTGCTGACCCTTGGCTAGTGCTGTCCCTTGGCTAGTGCTGACCCTTGGCTAGTGCTGACCCTTGGCTAGTGCTGTCCCTTGGCTAGTGCTGTCCCTTGGCTAGTGCTGTCCCTTGGCTAGTGCTGTCCCTTGGCTAGTGCTGACCCTTGGCTAGTGCTGACCCTTGGCTAGTGCTGTCCCTTGGCTAGTGCTGACCCTTGGCTAGTGCTGTCCCTTGGCTAGTATAAACAGATGAAGTGCTGATGTCATGTCTAATACAGAGGGAGTGCAGTGGTCAGAGGCTGAAATAGAACCTCTGATAGTAGTGAATTTCCAGGCCCCTGCATCCTTGTATAAACGTAATTTATTTTGAGCAAGTGACCGTCTCTTAAGTGTTGCTGCAGACCAGACCAGCCCAGGCCACAAACACACACACTCTATGTGTTTTCTGTCGTTGGACAAGGCCTGTGTCCCAAACGGCATCCTATTCACTATATGGTGCACTACTTTTGACCAGAGCACTATGGTCCCTGGTCAAAAGTAGTGCACTATCTAGGGAATAGGGTGTCATTTGGGACATAGACAAGGAGAGAACCTGCTTAAGCCGTTTGCCAGTTAGCCCAGTGCAACTTTAAAACCTCCATTAACGAGAGGCGTACATGGCTATAACTCGTAATGTACCGCCCCTCAGTCTAATAGTGCACCAAAGAGTGGTGTGTAAGTGTATTATTATTGTTGTAAACATGTAAAACGGAATGCTACCTCATGATTCAAAGGCAAGTGAACAGTAGCTTTGGCATTTCGGTTTACCTTATAAGATCATAGAGTGGGTAACAAATTTGGAAGCACCGCTGGGATTTCTTTTCATGTGCGTACCAGCGCATATTACTCCAGCAAAATGGACAACGAGTGAGAGATATTGGAAAGGTAGCTAGCTGGCTAACCGTGAAGTTATGGATGTACATGCAGGATGATTATTCATGCACACTGTTAGTATTGCACTAGATGCTGGCGAAGTTGAGTACAGATTGATAACGCTAGGAAGAGATAAAACGGTCTGGTGAGACTGGACTGGGGGATAAGAGGACTGGCTTGGGTGCCTGTGTTATTCCAGCCCTCCCTCCAGACAAGGCAGTAAATAAGCTCTTGGAACCGTAAAAGACCAGATGGCCCTGCTCCAATGTGGATCTTGGGCCCGAAGCAAAACAAACAGAACAATAATGCTGAACCGACGCTAATAAAACGTGGTCACCGCAACCAACCGCCCCAGAGAAAGGGAAAGCAGCGAACAACCGGTTGCAGCTTCGATCTAGAGTGACAGGGACCAGCTGTGGCATTGGAGAGGAGTGGATCGCGGTCAAACTGTTCTAAACCCACCAAAAAAACCTCAAAGTCTGGAAAGGAATTTAAGCTCCACAGCAATGCTAACCTGTCAGAAGAACTAGATCTTAACGGTTCTGAGCTGGAACAAGGTTTGCTTTAGAGGGGGAGCTACACAAACGTTCTGTTGAGCCTTAAAGGGGCAATCAGCAGTAGAAACAATAACACAGTGTTGTCCCCGCCCTTGTTTTGGTAAAAAGCTAATGGTTGGGGCTGGAGAAATGTAACCACTCTCAAATTCATAAACCGAGCTATGGATGCAAGGACTGACCATCCATGTTTTGAAACTATATGTTTGTTTACATTTACTTTGATTACAAACATTGGAATAAAACAAGCTTGGGTTCTGATGGAGTGAGACAGTTGAACTATGCTCATGAGGGATTTCTAATCAATATTCTTCAAGAGTCCAAAAACGGATGTTGCAACTGCTGATTGGCCCTTTAATGCAATAACCTTAATTTGTTTACCTGCACTGGTGCCTTTGAATGACTCAGAGGTCATTGCCATGACGACGATTACAGTAACATCACACTGGGAGCCTGCTATGCCAATATCCAAAGTCCCTTCTCCTCCAATTTACCACTGAGAGTAATGACTTGGTTTAATACATGGAGGCAATGAAGGAGGATAGAGAAAGAGGACAGAGAGAGAAGAAGAAGAAGAAGAGGAAGAATGGAAGGCTACTCCTGGAAAGGTTAGGGCTGGGATGGTCTCATGTTTCAGTAGCCAGGAGAGAGGGTTGTTTCGTGGGGTCAATGGGCAGGTCAAAGCGAGTCTGGAAGTCTAAAAAGAGGCCCTGGCCCTGTAAGGCTCCCTTTTTGCCCTCCTCCCCGGGACCCCATCACCAGCCCACATCTGAAAGTGGTTACCCTCACACCTCTCCCGACAGGGTCACCAACAGGCCCAGAGAGATCACAGAATCAAAGGAAATTGGGGAATCATTTGAAGTCGGGGGAGGAAGCTTTTGTCATAAAACCAGCGAGCTCTGGGGTTCGAGTTTCACGCCGGGTGTTGGGCAAGAGGAAAAACGCAACGCCACCACACCCGTTGATAAGGAGTTAGAACACACGGCTCATTAGTCGCCTCATGAGCTGCAGGCCGTATTTAAACACTGGTGATTGGCCAAACCCACTGTGATTTGCATTGCCTTTTCTCATTGGGTGTTTGGCAAGAGCCCTGTCAGTCTTTGAACAAGTGCAGATCAGTCCCTCGTTAGTGTGTTGACCCGTTCAACAAGTTGTAATGGCACGAGAGGGAGAAACGCAAGGCAGTGGAGACGAAAACAGATAAAAGAAGAAAGTTAAAACGTTGCTAATCAAAATGGCCGGATGCGAGTGTTTTATCAGAGTCTTTGCAAGAGGTCCAGTGTAATGGAGGTGGAATGCAGCGTAATGACTTGCCAGCGGCAGTTTCATGTGGCGGATAGAGAGGGGGGAAAGGGGTCTTGTGTGTTCATGGATGTGTATGTTACGTAGAGATGCTAGTCTGCTGCTGTATTTGTTTGTGAAGTCAGAGGCAGGGCTTTCAGTTATTCGAGCAACAGTAAAATGACTTAACTAAAATACTAAACTAAAATGTATTACCAAAAATGATCATTGGTCTCTCATTGGCCTAAGAATAAGATCTCAAATGTAGACATACTAGGAGTTAAGACAGGTCCACAATCGGGGCCAAACGTCTAGATTGGGTTTACAGCCCCACTGCCTCATGTGTGACTGTAGTGTGTCCATCAAGCATTTTACTGGGCACTCCACAGTGAGAAACATATTCCCCTATTTTATTGCCAGGTTAAGACTAGCTTTGCTATAGCGAGCGTTGGGTTCCCTTTGAAAGTGGCTTGGATTAGCTTGGGGGGGAAAAAATGATACAAATCGGTGAGTCAACTTTACACTTTGAGTGTATAATCACTAATGCCTCTGTAGTTACATTTCTCATGAATGATGCATTGGTGTCGATGCCAGTCAACTCTGACCTCATGACTAATTGACAAATGTTCGCAAACAGATGTTGCGCCCCCTCCTCCAAATTGGGGTCGTTAGTGATTATTTGATAAACAATAGGCTAATACGCCAATTGTTGCTAGTCGCTGACGAAGTTATCCCTGACATTTACACTCCAGCTACAGTAAGCATGGTCCATTTCACCTGGCCCTCTCAGGCTTTAGCGCTTCACTCTCTTTAGCGAATATAAATGTACCGACGCTGCATAAAAGGTCACCTGCTTTGCTCGATACGTAGTTAGCTCGTTAAACTAGCACAGCATAATCAACTGGTGTCAGCGATCGATCCTTCGCCCCGACCAAGCAACCAACAAACAATAGATGTCTTGAGTCTACTGAACAAGTCAAATTCCTCCCACCCAGTGTTATGTTTTCACCGCCTTCCCCAGAATTGTAATTTTATTTGTTGGTTTCCCCCGCATGCGTTTGAAGGCCGTGCCACACACTCAAACAGACAGATTTGGATTTAAGCAGGCAGGCAGCAACGGACAGAGTGATAGTATACTGTCCTCCAACAAAAGCTCTTCTCTCCCTCTCTCTCTCTCGCTCTCTCTGTTGGAAAAAGGCAATGGTTCTCTCGCTATGAAGATGGAGGGATGAAGGAGAAGAGGGAAGAGAGGTTTGGTTAGAGGGGTTAGAAACTCAAATAAACGCCCTGCGTCACGGTGGATGCCGTGGGGAGCGCCGTGTGTTTCATACCTGCCAGGCAGGCCCGTAGCGCGCTGACAAGAGCCATTAAAGTTTATAGGCGTGCGGCACAGGTGCTCGTCAAACTGACAGACAGACAGACCACCGAGCCCCCCGGCCTGGCCCCATGTGGGGACCCCCTCCCTGGCTATGGTGCAAAGCCAGGCTGGAGGCAGGGGGTCTCTGGGGGTAGTAGTGGAGTAGTGGAAGAGGAGGAGGAGGGGTAGTGGTAGAGAGATGACTGGGCTGCTAGGAACTGGAAGTTATCCACTGAAAACCACAAACACAGTAATGGGCACACGTTCATTGAGCCTTGGCTTGTTCCTGTGAGGAACGAGAGAAAATAAGATCAAAACTTGACAGAAGGATGAGTGATAGGGACCGAACTCAGCAGTATTTGAATGGTTTAGCAGTGTGTCCCAGCTTTTTTAAACGTGCTTTGAGTGTAAGGTCCCTCTATTTGGTGGGCATCCCTTAGGGCTCTCCAGTGGCTATGCCTAAATTGAACAAAGTGCTCTGTTGTCTGTACATGCATGTGTGCACTGGACCAGCGCCAACCCCTGATCTTAGTACTGACAGACCCGCGCTCTGAGGCCTGTTTCCTCAAAAGGTGCTGGAGTTGCATGACGGACATCCATGTGCACCACTGCTGCTCAACTCAAGGGAGTGAATGATAGGACAACAGTATGTGTGTGTTGTTCAGTACCACAAAACATTATGCGATACTATACAGCAATGCAGGTTCGATTGAAGGGAGCCCTCCCAAGGTCTTGTCATGTTTTGAAAGAAGATTAGAATATGTAAGGCTGCAATAAAGAAGCCAAGGGGCTAGAAAATGTTGCGTGTGTGTGAGTGAGAGTGTGAATGTTTGTGTGCGGGTGTACACATGCATGCTTGCACACTTACTTGCGTGTGTGTTTGAGTGAGTGCGTGCTTGTGTGTGCACCCGTGAGTGTGTACCCTTGTGTGTGTATGTATGATGCAGCTTGTCGTGCCACAGCCGGATTAAAGTATCCCTCTCCTTAGACTGGCCTCTCCCATCGCCCTCCTCACCCCCTCCCACCCTCTATTTGTTTTAATTAAAAGAAAACTTCCAACCTTGGCCGAACGGGACCGACCGGCAATCCCTTTTTCCTCTCTCTCCTCTCGTCTTCCTTCTTCTAATGTTTCAAGACTTTTTCTAGCTTCTCCTCCACTTTTCAGTTTCGAGCAAGGTTATGATAGGGCAAAAAATACAGCTGCCTGCCTTTATTTCTTTCGGTGTTTATACATAGAAGCATTTGGGGCTTTTGGGGGGGGGGGGGGTTCTGCTCACAAGGTGAAAAAAAGCAGCACACACTGTGAGCCAGAGGGAAATGGAATCGTTCCGGATTGGAAAGGCAGCTTGGGGAATGCCCCCGTTTCCTCTCTCCTCTCCTTCATGGCTTCGTCTGACTCTCTGAACAGAGTATTCCCATAGTGTGTGTGTGTGTGTGTGTGTGTGTGTGTGTGTGTGTGTGTGTGTGTGTGTGTGTGTGTGTGTGTGTGTGTGTGTGTGTGTGTGTGTGTGTGTGTGTGTGTGTGTGTGTGTGTGTGTGCGTGTGCGCGTAAAGTGGGACCCAGCACAAAAGCACACATTGTAGCCTGTGGTGGAGAGTAGCTCCTTGAGTGGGAGGCTACAGTGCATCTGTGAGCCTATTGTTATTGCCTCCAAATGTTCTCCACCGCTGGGCTGGCTGGGTGATTCAACACTGGGCAGAAGTCCACAGTCAGAAGTAATCAAGTTATGATCTTCAGTTTTTTTGTTCTGCTATTGCCGTGTTGTATGTAACCTGTCACTCACTCCAGTGTGTATGTGTGTCTCTCCCCAGTTGGATCCTATCCCTGAGGAGGTGATGCAGCAGAGGCCCAACCCCAACGCTGTTCACTCCATGGAGAAGGTGCTGGAGGCACACAGTGAGTGTCGCTCTACTCTACTCACACAGGAAATAGCCCCACTCTCTGCTAGAACCACAAAATGATTCAGGGATTTGATTTGCAAGTGTGCATTTACCATAAAATCTCAACGATGGTCTTAGATCAGAAAAGTAAAACAGCAGCACTCAGCCCTGGATGACTGAAGTTGTTTGACCCCTGGTGTAGTTTCTCTATGTTGTAATCATGATCCTTTAACCTTTCACCTTTGTCCTGTCCTGTAGGTAAAAACTGGCGCTCTCTTCAGCGCGGGGCCTCCACGCTGGGCTACTCTCTGAGCGAGGCTTTCCGGTGTGAGACGGAGGAGGCCGAGACCGTCACCGCCATGGCCTCCCTCTCTGTGGCCAACAAGCAGAGGAAGTACGTCCCCTCCTGAGGCCTGCGTGTGTGCGTGTGCGTGTGTGTTTTACGCCGAAGGTCACATCGACCAAAAGCTTAGCTCTTCAGTACAATAAAAAAAACATTTTGATCCAACTTAAATGTGCAGAGGTTTCTGATACTCACTAGTCTCACACCTTCCTGAAGTTGACATGTGTAGTGTGGAAGTGCTGCCTGTGACAGGTGTCATTGTCCCTTCTTTCTCCAGGAGCGAGGAGGAGCCTATGGAGGGCTGACCAAGCCCCCCTTCACCATTCAGAGACACTCAAGGTCTCCAATTTAGGTCTCCCATTTAGTACTCAGCCAACCTCCATTTCAATTTGACCCCACCCCTTGGCCCCACTCGCACCCTGTCTAGGAGGCGCATCAGCCCCGGGGGACAGGGGGCAACGTATAAAACGACTTGGTATGAAATGGAAGACGTCACTATCTCACTCGCCCAGAATGGACAGACTGAAACGGCCCCGATGTGTGGTTCCGTCTCTACGTGGGGAGGCAGAACACAAGGAGCCCCGGGTTGCCAGGTCTTGTCAGGTCTTTACTCCAGGACGGGTGGGATCTAAGGTGACTTTAAATCATCCCACGCTGGCAAAATCGAGTGTCTGTGATTTTTTTTTGGAACAGACGCGCTCGCTACGTTCGAAGTACTGCTCCAGACACAGAATTTCTCATTTAGCCATCTCCTTTCGTTTTTTCTTTCTGTCGTTTGTTCCTTTTTCCTCTTCCGTTCACGAAAAACAGCAACCGAGCCCTGTGATGTAATTACTACTTTGTTTCCGAATGTTTGATTGTTACCATTCATGAAAGACTTTGTGAAAGGAGAGATGTCGCAGGGTTTGCTGATATTTTTTGGCACATTTTTCAATTGGCAAAAGCAGGCGTTTTTTTTTTGCAGAAGAGGAAAGGTATAAAGCGAGTAAAAAAGAAGGAGAACACGATGGACAGGTGACCTGGGGCCTCATTTATCAAAGATGCGTGCGCACAAAAAATGGTCTAAACCTTGCGTGCGCCAGTTTTCCCGCAAAGGTTGGTGTTTATCAATTTTGAACTTGATGGGAAAGTGTGCGTATATCCACTGAAATCTCAGACCATGCGCACGCACAACTTCTAGTGGTTGATCAACTGTATTGCAAGCAAATATTGTTATTTTGGGGAAATGTAGGTGTTTGATGCACGGGAATTAGAATAATGGTAGGCTAATAAAAACATAAAAATGTATATGCCTATTGATAAAATAGATGCATTTGCCCTTGGTAAGGAGATCAAATAGCAGCATGTCGCCTAATATATTTATTTTACTTTTATTATATAGGCCTAAATCAATCATATTGCAGGACATGTCTCCTTTTCTGACATGACTGTTTTATTTCTGCTACACAACAAATATTACGCTACCATTTATCCATCTCTCATTCAATAGCCAAGCATGCTCGAAAGTAAATAGACCAGTAGCCAATGACAGTATAGGTATGCTAAAGTATTCTTGTGCGATAGGAGCGCGACATCATAGCCTATTTAATCTCAGAGACTATGCCAAAGCAGGACATATAAACACAATCATGTATTGATGAACAAAATATTGAACAACAATTCTTATTTTGCATAGAAGTCTGGGCTCTAAGCAGCATTTACTTTTCAATTGTTCAATAGACAATCAATCTTGCCGAATACATGGCCAGTGTTTGGCACTCTCTATAGTTTAAAAAAGTCACTGCAAAAGATGAAAACATTCTGCCCACACCTCTACAGAAATGTGATCACATTTACCATTGCACTTTCTTTTAGTGACTATCATGGCCCAGTTCCAATAACTCCAAATTATACAGCAAATGATGGTGTTTTTGTTACCATAAAAGGTGAAAGGAGGGCGTTTTTCCAGGCGGGGTTGTAACGCTCATTCACGAGCGCACAAATATAGTATGGCTCTGATTAATCAATGAAAACATGCATATATGTTGCGTGCAACAGTTTGATAAATCCCAATCATTTGTTCTGCACACAAATCCTAGAATGTCCATGTACGGCAGAATTTTGTAAGAAATGTACGCAGTGGTTGATAAATGAGGCCCCAGGTCTTCTGGTTTGAGATGACAGACTGTAAAAAGACTGTGAGTTTGTGCCTTTTTAGTTCCTGCCTGGTGGATTTCACGATGAACTCAAGAGGAAGAGCTTTGCCTTAAATTTGTTTTGGGGGGAGAGAGGTTCCCTCCTCTCGCTCTCACGTCTCATCTCCTTTTGTGGTAGTGAGACTGGCAATGCCGATACGATGGCACATAGACTGGAGGCCCTTGGCATGTTTACCCTGACTTCCCTGTAGCCTACTTTCCCACCCTGTTCCATTTGACCTTGTTGTCAGTGCTTGACTTGGGCAGGAGCTCACCGCAGCAGACTACCGGCACACAAAATCCAAGTCAAACACTACTTGTCGTAACCCCTTTACTATCGTTTAGAAGGTAGTTGCCGTGCTACACAGGGACTAACATGGTTGAGTCTTTTTCAGTGGAACGAGAGCCTTCAATGCTTGAAACATCAGCCAATGATGTAGCTATCTTCTGGTATATAAACCCTTTACCAAATACACGCCACCTCTACGAAAGAGTTAGCTAGCATGCACTGTAGTCTGTACTAGAGAGATTTGCCATTTTAAACTAGAATGCTGTTCAAAAATAGTTGTAGTAAGACAAGAAATGATGCCAAAGCGTGACGTTGCTATCAGCTCAATAGTCTGGTGCCACCTAGTATTGTAACCATATAGGACAGATATTGCTATCATGACTTTACGTTCAAAATTGTTCTCTGTGAGGGAATTATAACAGTTGACCAATTTCTATCTTACACACCTCACCCTTCAAAACGTTGTAATGTCACAATGTTCAGATGCTCTTACCTTCATTTAGGGGCTCTACCCACAATTAGCCGTTCATTTGGCTTTGTTCACAGAGGTAAACAACCATAAAGCTCATGAGTCGTTGTGTTACCATGGTGACAGAGCAGTTAGACAGAACAAAGATAAGCAAATCAAATCTCATGAGTCGTCGTGTTACCATGGTGACAGAGCAGTTAGACAGACGTGTACCACCTTTGTGAGTTTACAGAGTGGCGCCCATATTCTCTGACATTTGGTCCACGCTCCTTGTTAGGCACAGCTGCTCCCAAAGTGTCAGATGCTACTGTGTGTGTGTGTCACATGTCACAATCCAGTTAACAACCCCTTTATACATTGACACAGTCATCATAGCTACTGCTAGGTGTGTGTTTTTAGGTACAGGAAAGTGTTTTTAACCTTGTGTGTGAGACACATTAAATAACTGTATCTCTAACTACATACATTTGACTTAGTTCACAAACACCTGTAGCTCAGAATACAGAGAATGAATGAAAGCAGTGATCTGAATACGGTATATTGAACCCCCCCAACTCATTTTTTTGCCTCTTGGCAACTACCTTCTACATTGTTCTGTTGATGTCATAATCACTTTTTTCTACTGTTGGTAAACGAGGAAGAACTGAGAAGATTTTGAGATTTGAGATGTGTCCACCACGACCGTTTTGATGACTACTCCATCAGTGTTGTTTTTACCCATCTGTGTCTCTTTTTTTGTTTCTGTTTTGTCCTTGTTGTCTTTAGAAGTGGACTCCAGTGTCTTTGGTTTTTGTACTTTTTAGTTGTTTTCCAGTCATTTTGTATTCTTTTGAGTTCTTTCTCTCTCTTACACTTTGTACAGTTACTTTTCATGGTGAAAGGTTCTGGGGTTGTGAGGGGAGGGATGGGGTATGCAAATATTTCTACTTTGTATAATGATTCCAACAATTGTGTATTTACTATGCTGGCTGTTCATGGTAGATTTATATATGACACCAAATCTATAAGTATATTATATATTATAAGAAATTACAATCTTGTTTTGGGAAAAGAAAATTAGAATTGCAAAGTGATATGCTCATGTTTCATTCCCTGGTCTGGTTCGGCCCTTCCTGGTGTCGCTGAGGGCACTGTTCATTATTCCTGGCTGCCATTGGCTGAGGGTTCAGTACAGTAGCATCCCATTTGGTGTCAGTTTCTCTACAGTATACGCCACTGACCTAGGCTCTGTTAATACTTCCTGACACTACATAGAGGAGTAGAAAGGCTGTTCCCAAACAAGGGCTTAGGGAAAGGACAAGTCGCTTGTCTCTTATATTGAATTTCCTTCTCCATTAAAACATTGTGACAACCCACCCATGTTAACATGGGTTTACAGTGGAATTTCACACTCTTACATAGGTAACACTTTCTGACCTGCAACCGAACATTCTAGCTGTGTTTTGTAAAACCTTCTGTATACTAGCTAAGGATTTGTAATTCAGAAGCAGTAGCGGTGCTTGGATAAAATCACTGGGGAAGCCAAGCCAGTAGAAAAATGCCATATTACAACTTATGTGTTGTGATAATTGCGTGGTTTGCTCTATAACCTGTTAGTTCATATGCCTTGCCACCGTGATGTATATAGGCCTAAGGCCGAGACAATAAGGAGACACAGTGGCAGAATAAATTCAACCATAGCTTTGTTTCACCACAAAACTGGGGAGCAATGTCTATCCAGTGGAACATCTATCCACAAAGTATATTGTAACAAACAGTTACATGACCTACAGCATGGTCAATCAAGTTCATGTTTCTGACATTTTTGGACCACTAAACAACTTGATTTAGGACACCTGAGAGTTACCGCAAATCGCAAAGAAAACAGGAGCCGCCTCCACTATTCCAGCACCATTTCAACTTCAACATTATCAAATCACCTATGCTTAGTCTAATATAGTGACAACTAAAATATTCCAAAAACCATTCAGTTCATTCAACGTAAGCTAAATATGTGTCTGTCCATAGTACTGATTTCTCTGTGTGCGTGTGTGCGCGTGTGTGTGTGTGTGCAATAAGGTAGAAAAAAACATGTTGACTCACCCTACCTGTAGAGGAACGCCAATGCCATCCCCCTTTCTTGCCGAAACGGTTTATGACTCTATCATACAGTACACGTTTTTAGTTTTTGTTGTCCTAGGCTACCTGGCTAAAATGCTTTGTCGCTAGCCTAACTTCCTTTCATGGGCAACAATTAGCCAGCTAATTAACATTCACCAACTACACCTAGCTATATATTGAACTTACATCCTCTCAGGCCAGAGGCACAATGTATGAATTTATGGTTAGAACCGAATTGCCGTTATAATCATTGGCCAGTATGGATAATTAAGTAAAACCACAAGTCCAAATCCTTATCTCCGTCCATGACTCATTTAGGAAAGGGACAATTTTAGCTACCTAGCTAGCCACCAGAGGACAACAACACAACGAGATGCAACAATTCTAGTTTTTTTCTGTCAATGACATTTGGCTTCATTTGATGTGATTAGTGTGAAGCCAAATCCAAACTGACTTCCCTTAACACTTTTTTTGGTGTGCCAGGACCATTCACAGTTGAGCTCACTCAGTTTAGCTCAAGGCTGATTGGCTGTTATTGTATAAAAAAAAATATCAAGGAAGGCAAATGCTCACTGGCTTCCCTTGCATTCAATGCTATGGGCAGCAACAATATCATACTCTTTTTGACCAGACAGCATCAGATAGATGGCCTACACATACAGAGACAGAACGGCATTGTTTCGCTCGCTTGGATGCTTTCTCCGGTGAGATACATTCAGCCTCTTGCGAATTGAAGGAAAAAGATGAAACAGAGAGACGAAAGATAAATTATTTTATATGTTATTTTTCTTCAATTTTTGGGGAAGCCTGGCTTCCCTTTGCATCCATGAATACACGCCACTGTTCAGAAGGGTCTGTCTTGGAATGACATGATAATTACACAAGGGTTTCCCTATAATGATTAATCACTATAAGCCCAGGAGTCATAGTTAACCCATCAAAAGTCCCCCCCCCCCCCCCTCACCCTTTGACCTCATCCAGCCCAAACTGCTCCTCTCTGACGGCTGTAGCAGACGACTTGTGAGGTCAAGGGTCATCTCAATGGATCCAGTCTCAGCGAAGGGGGTGGAGTATGAATTAATAGTCGAGTCTGCGTCACAGTTGTGGTTGTGGTTATTGTATTGGGGCACAATAGTAACCGATCATCCAGAGCTCTCCCAGAATGCTCAGTGCACCAGCCTGAGCAATTGGCAGTTATGGTTTAGTCACTTGTATTCAAGCAATCTTTCTCAAAGGGACTTTATACTATCTGGTTATCATAGTGTCCAGATAGTCATTTGAACATTCTCGTGCTCTACAAACATTCCATTTGTTTTGTTTTTATTTGTTTTATCATCTGGCTTTTTTTTTCTCCTGTTTTTTTTCTCCTCTTCTCACCAAAAGGCCTGAGGATTGTCTGTAGTTTATTTAAAGGGCCTGGTTGCTGGATTCTGCACCATTCCTCTTCCACCACCTCTAACTTTCTCTGCATGGTTTGTGTGTCCGCATGCCTGTCTCTGTCCCTGTAACTTATCTGCACAAGAAAAAAGCACTGAATGGACAGAATTACGTTTTTATTACAGCATCAGGATTCGGGAGCGAAGCATGACACGAGAACTTGTTTTTTTGCAACCTCTTTTTTCCCCACAATTGACGATGAGGAAGAACGGCACTCCGTGTTGGTCTGACAGATGTACTTTTTACATGTAAAAAATATCAACAACAAACTGAACGACTTTTAATATTTTACAACATCTTTATCGAGCACTTGTGACATACAGACAATAGATTTTATTGAATTTGTGCACAAAAAAACTGTTTTAGGGAAACTAAACGACAGGAGACAACAGGAGAGACCAACTTATTATATCATTTGAAGTTGGGACGGGGAGACGTTTTGTTTTGAGGCATCTGGAGATATCAAAGGGCTCTGTCCAGATGAATGGTCTGTATTGTCATCAGGGTTGTCCATTCCACTTCAGCCAGTAATATCTGTGACCACTGTGGTAAAAAAAAGAACAGTTATAGGTTTACAAAATGTATGAAATGCATATGTTTTTATATTGTTTTCTTTTGACTCTTGTTCTCTCCATTGTTACAGAATAGTACTTTTTTCTCGGGACCTTAGCTCTAACATTTTCTCTTTGACATCTACACTATAAAGTATAATGTTTTGGAAAAACCACTATGCCTTGTTGTTTTTTCGAGGCCCATCTTGAATCATGCATGAATCATACACCCAGATACTGACAAACCTCAGGACATACATTGTTTCAGAAATGAAATGCGTTAAATGAGTTACCACAAAGTGCCTTCATAAAAGGCATGAAACATGTTGCTGAGTGCTTGGCATTTAGCATGTCTTAGCCGATCTGATGTTGCGGTCAGCTTTTTGTAAATAATAGTAATTAGATGCTTGCTTACATTTGTTCTATTTCACACATGTACAAGTGTATATCATACACGTGTGAATTGGAAATTAGTTTTTTGCATATCCCACTCTCCCCTAAGACACCCTCACGGCCAGGGATCAGCCATTATTGACGGCAACCCTGGAGCAATTAGGGTTAAGTGCCTTGCGCAAGGGCACATCAGCAGGTCTTTCACCAAGTCAGCTCAGGGATTCAAACCTGCGACCTTTTGGTTACTGGCCCAACGCTCTCATCCCAATCCACACTTCAACCGAAAGATGAAAACTAGTCGACAACCTGTTAGTATTTACAAAATTGTTCTGCAACCGCAACTAAACATTGATGTTTGAATAAAGGAATACCTTCTTTCGCCCTCAATCCCAGATCCGGGAGGGAAGGATTAATGAAACAACAAGCCAATATTCTCTTTTTCACTTACTTAATCCCTTACAGATCAGTGACTAAGGTCAGAAGGAAGGATGAATCTAAACTATTGGAACGGGCACCAGACCTGTACAGTAAGTATTTTGTATTCCGAAGAGAGAAACTGCCTTGACCGTACTGCCATGTACGGTAGCAGTAGAGGCTTAATGTGTCTGCATGCTTCCCAGCCAAAACAGTTTGGAAGAGTTTGTGCATATATTATGATTACATTTTGTGACGTTTTTGTTCGTTTTGGACTTCGGTAAGGTTGTTTTTCAGCAGTTCCAGCACACAACATTTTTTTGCTGAGGCAAGCCAAAATCATTAGCCGAAGTCTACACCCCTTCATTGGTGATTGGTCAACAGTAGGGATTCTTCAATTAAATCTTTGTTGTCATTCAATGGAGGCAACTCGTTTTCATGCAAATTTGTTCATTAAGAAATACTGCACCAAACAACCTAGATGTAAAATTGGCAAAAACTGCTAAATTAATGACAGATTTCTTGAGGTATTCTGGATTCATTCTGACTATATTGAGGAAGTGTATACTTGCTATGGCGTCTCAAAATGGAAAAACTACAATTGCCACTTTTTTCTCATTTGTCAAGTGAAGGTCCTAGGCGCCAGCCGAACTTAAGCATGCGGACACATTTAGGTCCTAGGCTTCACAGTAGCCACAAGCAGACTTAGCCACTCATTTAGAAGGGCCAAAGGTCAACCCCAGTGTCCAAATAAACACAAGTGAGTCTGTGTTTGGAGGAAGTTGGGGGGGGAACATTAAAAAAACACTCCAAACTAAAGCAGAACCAGGCCTGCCACTGGTCAGTCAAATAAACACAGGGAGAGAGTAAAAGTCCCTGTGTTCAGTCGTCCCCTGCCTATACACAAACAATGTCGCTGGTGTCGTCACTGTGAAGGTGGTGTTTCAATGTTCATAAATCAATGGAGTTGGAGCATGGTGTTGTGGCTAAGGCAAAGAGACCTGGACACATCTCAAGCACCTCTACAAGAGCAGAGAAAACTGAGACACGAGTGCCAATATTGACTCTCACGAGATGTGAAAGATGCCTGTCAGGAGGCTCCGCGACACCATGAGACTAAGAAAGACGACATTAAATCGAAAGAATGCACTCCTTTTTAGGGTTCCTGGAGCCCTGGGACAAAGTAACGACTGGCCGCACTCCCAGCACGTAGACCAACTGTCTCACTGCGAACTCCAAACGTTCCGTTGACGACTCCGTGTCATCCCACACCGCAGGCGGCTGACTTCTGCGAGCCCTGAAGGTCAAAGATGGACCGGGGCTTTCCCCCTTGAGTTAGGACACGTCTTGGAACCTAATATGGCCAGCCCACAAAATCCAAAATGTCCGCTTCTATCCTACAACAAAACTCCCCAGAACCACCCCCAAAGGCAGGGCTGCTGGTTTTGCAGAAAACCCCCAGCTATTTTCTCTCTAATCCCACAATGACAGTTTCGTCTGTGGTTATCACTCCCTGTTCCTCTCTATGTCTCGCTCTCTCTTTCTTTACCCATCCTCCTGCCTCCCAGCGTCAGTTGGCGCTGTCATTACCAGCTCCCATATTAGAAATGGCCTCGTCCCTGAACGTAGCTCATCCTCCAGTATTCTTTTTAATTGCAGGCCTGAGTGGCCATGATGCCTATGGATAAGGACGAGGACAGCTGGAGGATGACAAGCACCGAAAATTACAGATCACACTTATTGGAAACCCTAACCATGAGACCTACAGGCAATGAGGATCCCATATTTATGACGGGGCCCCGATGGTGAAATTTTTGTATCTTGTCCTTCACACACACACACACGCACACACACACACACACACACACACACACACACACACACACACACACTGCTCCCCATGGGACAATAAGGAAGGATTTGTTATATAAGTTATATGGTGCGTCAGGCCAGAGGCACAGAAGGGATGGGCCTCCAGGTCACAGTGACTGTGGGAAGATGGACCTACTATTGCAGCACTCTCTCACACACACATTGCTCTTCTACTTTTGGATGGAACAGGGTTTAATGGTGTCCCGTGTAGATCAGTTGGTAGAGCATGGCGCTTGCAACGCCAGGGTTGTGGGTTTGATTCCCACAGGGGATGAGAACAAAAATGTATGCACCCAATACTGTAAGTCACTAAAATGTAAAAAATATAATGTGAGATGCTTTTCCAATGGTTGTTCATTCCCATAACCGGATGAAGCCATGCTTGTTTCCTGTTTTAGGATGAGGATTTCTTCAAAGTCAATATCAGAGATTCTGCATTGAAAGTGCTCCTTAGTCTGTGACCAGAAAACCTGCTTGTGTGTGTGTGTGTGTGTGTGTGTGTGTGTGAGTGCGAGCGCATACCTGTCTTTGTGCGTGTCCTCATGCTTCCTCTCAGGGGCGGTTTAAAGGACACACACAGAGGGAGTTGCCACCACTATTTCAACGTAATTTCCTGACATAGTGAGGAAATATACACTACCATTCAAAAGTTAGGGGCCACTTAGAAATGTCCATGTTTTTTTAAAGAAAATACCATTTTTTGGCCATTAAAATAACATCAAATTTATCAGAAATACAGTGTAGACATTGTTAATGTTGTAAATGACTATTAGAGCTGGAAACGGCTGATTTTTAATGGAATATCTACATAGGTGGACAGAGGCCCATTATCAGCAACCATCACTCCTGTGTTCCAATGGCACGTTGTGTTAGCTAATCCAACTTTATCATTTTAAAAGGCTAATTGATCATTAGAAAACCCTTTTGCAATTATGTTAGCAAATCTGAAAACTGTTGTCTGATTAAAAAAGCAATAAAACTGGCCTACTTAAGACTAGTTGAGTATCTGGAGCATCAGCATTTGTGGCTTTGATTACAGGCTCAAAATGTCCAGAAACAAAGAACTGTCTTCTGAAACTCGTCAGTCTATTCTTGTTCTGAGAAATGAAGGCTATTCCATGCGAGAAATTGCCAAGAAACTGAAGATCTGGTACAACGCTGTGTACTACTCCCTTCACAGAACAGCGCAAACAAAAGATTAGCTAGCTGGTTCTGGAGCTGGATTTGTTATAAGCATTGATTTAGGGAAAACTTTCCCACAAATGGAAACCACTGGCCTATCTTTGACTTCACCATCTATTTTTATAAATTGCGGCAATGAATCCGCCATAGAAATAGTTCGAAAGAATGAGATGAAGCTCCGGTAATATGGATAACTATTGAAAGATAGCTGATATGTGTTTTTTTTACATTGTAATAGACACGGTGCAACATTTGGTAGGTAGGCTGCTGACAGGCTTCGGCTGCGGTACAGCAAAGCCAAGTCAGCCCTGCTCATGGTTTGCACAGGGGAAGTGAAATGCATGCTACAAATTAAATGTAACTATAAGTTTCTTGAATTTTCTTTTGCAGGTGCCTTTTCATTATCTGGATAGTCACTTGTGGTTTCTAGCTGATGTTACACCAACCAAAGCAGTGGAGCGCATAGTAAAGCAAAACTTTTGTGGTCAAAACCATTCCTCTTGGGGCGAAGGGGGGAGCGGGTTTGCAAAAATGCTATCGTATCACACAATTATACCATTTATAAAATGTTTTTACAGATTTACCCTAATACGCAAATAAATGATACAATTTAAGACGGAGAATCATTATTGTCTTTACCAGAGAAAAATACCAAAGAATGCGCTCTCATTCACACGCTTGGAATCACTACAGCCAAAATGGGAGCCACATAGAAAAACTACAATTTCTGGCTCATTTTTCCAAAAAACAGCCTGAAACTCTTTCTAAAGACTGTTGACATCTAGTGGAAGCCCTAGGAACTGCAATCGGGCACGATTTTGCCCTATTATAAAAGTGCCAGCCATTGAAATCAGTGGTAGGATGAATTGTTTTGGGGGGGGATGGTTTGTCCTCGGGGTTTCGCCTGCCATTTCAGTTCTGTTATACTCACAGACATTATTTTAACAGTTTTAGAAACTTTAGAGTGTTTTCTATCCAATTATATGCATATCCTAACTTCTGGGCCTGAGTAGCAGGCAGTTTACTTTGGGCACGCTTTTCATCCAGACGTCAAAATACCGTCCCCTATCTCAAAGAAGTTAAATCGTGGTGCAACATCATGGGTAAGTTCTGGCCATTGTCTTTCAGCTCGAAAAAGTGGATTTCTACTGGTGTTGGCATTTACCACTAGACTAAACACACAGCAAGAGAAGCAAACCCCACACTGTTTTTCAATACACAACACAGACCATCAGACTCCTAACATGGCCAATGGAAGTACACAGTATGGTGCATGGGTGCACTCCCAAAATTATTAAACGCAAAGGTTTCAACCCAAATTCCATTGTTTTAACCTCTCTCCACTATATATGCATGTAAAAATGCATATTCAATAATGCCATTATATGCCAGTCATAAAAAAAGGTTTCACTTGTTTTCCCTCAATCTTCCTGTTTGAGAGACTTCAGAAGTAGCCCACAGCGCTAAAGCCTTATTTTTCACATTAACTCTCCACACACACATTCTAAAGGCAGACACGGAGCCAAGCCTATCTGAATTTATGCCTGTTGTGTTAGCCCAAATTATACAGGAAACACATCACCTTCATCCTCGATGAGTCCAAAAAAAAATGGTGAGAGCGAAAGAAAGGAGGAGAGGAAAGGATTTACCCCTTCAGAGTAGTTTTCATTTTAAAATGGCTATTTTAAAATGGCTCACATCATTGATGCTGCAATTCCCCCAGTCTGAAGTAACCTTGGAAAAGGAAAATATTACCACATGCATTTGTTTTACACACACACACACACACACACACACACACACACACACACACACACACACACACACACACACACACACACACACACACACACACACACACACACACACACACACACACACACACACACACACACACACACATACATATCCAACACCCCCACACCACATGCACCTCCCAAACTAGACAAAATTATTGTTTGCTTTAACAATAGCTATAATGATGATCTGTAAGGAAGTGTCTCTCATTGTTTTTGAAGGTAATACTTACTATGTTAAAGTCATCCTACTTTTGTTATTATAATGACAAACCTTTGAAAGTTGACTCCAAACTATTCATTCACAGGTTTTTCCCAGTTGACCATTTGAGCTGCTGCACATATTGCAGATTCTACATTGTTATTGCAGATTGTACCTTTAAGGGTATGATGACACAATGCAAGCTCAGGCCAAGATAAACGGGCCATTATTTAATTAATCAAAGAGGAGCATTGGGTGTGTTTCTTCTTCTCTATTTTTATTGCACTAGATGTTATCTAGATATAATCTCAAAAGGGTGCTATTCATCTTTCCTAATAAGAACGATGTCAGTGCATCGTAGGAAATACAAGATCTAGTAGATGTACTTTATGTGCAGAACTGTGAAAGGACTGAAGATCGGAATATCAATGGTTTCATTTTTGCTTGGAATGATGATATAAGAAGTATAACATATCTTTACATCTTGGAGGGACTTTGATGGGGGTGGGTGCCACAAAAAAACGGAACTCGTCATGAGGGGCCGTAGTGACATTTTAGTCGTCCCCCTCGTGACAGCAAATAGGAACAGTTTAAAAGTGTATTTCCTACAATTATGCACATTTTGCCATGAGGCGTAGAGAAAATGTTGCAGTTTTAAAGCAAGTTTTCTGCAATTTTACACATTTCGCTATGGGGCGGAGAGAAGATTTAGCAATTTTCTAAACTAATTTCATGCAATTCTACTAATTTTGCCATGGAGCTATCAGGAATCAATGTAAGACGCAGATGCAGACTGTCGAAGTAACAATGTTAACGGGGCAGGCAAAGACAGGTCAAGACAGGCAGGGGTTGAAAATCCAGGGTAAGGCAAAGGTACAGGATGGCAGGCGGACTCAGGGTCAGGGACAGGCAGGGTTCAGTAATCCAGAGGTGGAGCAAAGGTACAGGACGGCAGGCAGGCTCAGGGTCAGGCAGAGAGGTCAGGCGGGCGGGTACATGGTCAGGACAGGCAAAGGTCAGAAACCAGGAGGACGAGAAAAGAGAGGCTGGGAAACGATAGGAGCTGACAGGAAACCGCTGGTTAGCTTGAATGAACAAGACTAACTGGCAACAGAGAACACAGGCAGAGAACACAGGTATAAATACACAGGGGATAATAGGGAAGATGGGCGATACCTGGAGGGGGTGGAGACAACCACAAGGACAGGTGAAACAGATCAGGACGTGACAGGGGCAGAGAGAAACATTTGCAGTTTTACAGCTAATTTCCTGCTATTCTACACATTTTGCCAAAGGGTGCAGGCAAATATTTGCCATTTTTAATGATAACTGATAACCCCGGTCGGTAATTAGTCCGTGGGCCAGTTGCACCTCAAAAATGTTCCTAGTTGAAATTGATACAGGAATCAATACAGTTACATATCGTTCTATTATTTTGGGATGATATTATATCGATATGTATATATCCCTGTTCGACATCATCTCTAGTAGAATACTTTTAGTTGCTAATTTCATTATTTTAACCAGTTACCACCAGGGGAGGATACACAAATTAATGATTTAGACTGCATTCTTCCTTAACCATTTAGTAGTATGATCCTGTATCGGAGATCAAACACTGTAAGAGATGAGTAGTCACTGTGAAGGACATAACTGGTGAAAGCGTGTAAGGAGAGAGGGAGTTAGTGTAAAGAGAGAGAGAGAGAGGCAGGAGAAAAGGTAAGAGTGAGTGAGAGCGTGGGCTCCTGTGGTAGCCTGACCAGTCCTGACTCCAGGGTTGGCCCCTGTGCTAATGAAGAGGAGCATCATGTCACAGTGTGGGGCTGGGCCCGGGGCCAGATCATGTTTCGGCCATATAGGTGACCGGGATCAGCGCCTTCTGTTTAATCTGTTACAAATCACATGGGCTGGACAGACAAGTCCAGCTCTGACCATTGACAGAGACTGCAGTTAGGCACAACACCAAAGGTGGAGTATATACAAAACATTAGGAACACCCTCCTAATCTTGCTGGATGCATTTGCTGTTTGTTTTTGGTTGTGTTTCAGATAATTTTGTGCCCAATAGAAATGAATGGTTAATAATGTATACATGTACTGTGTCAAAATGACAAGACATTATCCCCTAAAATGGGGGGGGGGGGGGACTATGTACAAAAAGTGCTATACTTTCTAAACGATTCACCCAATATGGATGAAAATACCCTCTAATTAAAGCTGACAGTCTGCACTTCAACCTCACAGTCATTGTATGAGAGCAAAAACAACAAACAAATTGTCACTGTCCCAACACTTTTAGTGCTCACTCTAGGTGGAATTCAGGGGATGGGATATGTTCACCACCATTTTATGATTTTCTTTCAACTTTCTCTAAATTGTTTTATTAAATTGTGTGAGAGTAACCAGATGGCCCAGGTGTCTAAAAGAAACCACACTCTTAAAACCACTTCAAAGACCGACACACACACACACACCAAGCTACCAGGCTGGGGCCTTGAATTGGAAGTTCAGTTCAGTTCGGTGGGTTATTTCCCCCATGGCTGCCTGGCTTGTCCTGGCATTCCTCCACCACTGCCTTTTTACAGCCATCTTTACAACCACTTTAGTGTTCTTAACTCATTTTGTTGTCCAGTTTAATTTCTCCGCTCGGAGAGTCAGCGGAAATCTCCCTGTGGTGGACTGAGGGGAAGGGAGAGGGAGGGGTAAAGAGGGGGAGGTTTGGCACTCCAAAGGATGAAGGGGAGAGATGGCTTTGGGGAGACAGGGAGAGAATGGGATGGGACACACATGTGCACACGTGCACACGTGTGCACACGCACAAACAGACACATACATAAACACACCTGTAGTGCTATATCGGCACCTCCACTGCAGAGTATGGTGCAAGAAAGAGAGAGGAATGGGGGGGAGATGGAGGATGGTTAGTGATCCAGTGTTTGGAGCTCCCTCCCTGGTCATCTCATCCAGCCATCTCTACGGACTCCTCTGTGCCCGAAGCCCAGTTTCCAGTACCTCATCACTTATCTGTTGCTCTGCCAATTGACAGGATAAGAGAGAGATTTAGCTGCTGAGGACTCTTTTCTGTTGGGATTTTTATGTACAACGTAAGCAAGCCCCACCTGGCTAGAACACTGCGATACACATAGCCTTTCACACTATCGTGCCGACCAAATCAAAACTCAGACAACTACTTCTCACATTGTCCTTTTCTGCACAGTTCCAGCAACAATGGTGGATGCGTAACCAGCTCAGTTCAGATCAGCAGTGTGAAAAGCCCTATAAGCATGTGCATTCACACACTGGAAACTGGCTTTTTGATCTGTCTTTACAATGGGTGAGGTGACACTGACCTCACACACACACATGCTTTGTCAGCCCGCCTTCTACCGATATGAGCACTACTGTCAAAGCACTGACACATCGCCCTAATGACATAGCAGTTGTCACAACTAACCACCACGGTAGAGACAATCATCTGTCATGATACACAACACTCTCATAACAGATCACACAGACAAGACATGATGGTATCAACTCAACTCAGCTGCCAATGTTATTACTCATTTAGGTCATGTAATAATGTTCTCATGACACCGTTATCACATGGTAAAGTGCTAATATCAAAGTTTCGGATAGAAGCTCCTCGTGCTAAGGGCCATCTGCAATGCAGAGTGCACACTAGACTATAAACATGGCCACAACGCATATCATTCGCTGGCTTCATCCAGGTCACGTATGCGTTTCTGCCACGTCATCCGGTCCTTCAGCTCTCCGGGACTCCAGAGTAGATTTCCGAGGGGGTTGCCAAACCACCGCTCCCCATACACGAGGAGCCGTTCCTGGGCTGGACCTTGGCCCGCCATCCCCCCCCCCCCCCCCCCCCCCACAGCCCCTGGTCGGATGATGAGGGCCCTCTTTGTAGGGGATCAAAGTATTACAGATCCTGATTAAAGACGGAGGGGAGGAGAGGAGAGGGGGATAAGGAAGAGGAGAAGGGAGGGTGGAGGACAGAAACTCTGTCTATTCACTTTTGTCTGGGAGCTTGGAGAGAAGGTTTGGTGGGGCCGGGCGCTGCGGTCTGTTTTTTGAGTAGCGTCCATGGAATTCTGGAATTCCATGAGGTGGACTGGAGTGTGTAGCGGTCCTATCCGGACTGATTCCTGGAAGGCTCTGGTAAACATTGTGGCTGGCAGGAATATTTGGCACCTGCTCGGCACGGCATCGAATTAAGAGGGTGAAAAATGCCAATGATGTAGTGATTTCAAATGGTGTTGATATTATTCACACTAATCAGGATCTACTTAAGTAGGAATAATAAACAGTGGAGTTCTAGGCTGTGTGGGTGCCCACATGTCGAATGGTGCCTGGTAGGGTTAGTCAGTGGACTGTAGGCCCAACCTTGTAGCAGGTGCACCAAATGCTGTACTCTCCACTCACGTATTAATGTAAGGGAAGACCCCCCTGAAATGGACAAAAATGAATGGGATCTTATTGGCACCGTACGAAACATACACACGATGTACAATCCCACTCATTTGGATGCCGTTTCATTCAAAACATATTGCAAATGTCATATGGCAAATGCCAAGTGTCACACAGCAAAAATCCAATAGATGGCGAGCGCACTTCATCGTAAATGTGTCTTATTGCAAATGTATCACAAGTCAAGACCCAAGAGTAAAATGTTGAAAATTTGAAAAAAAAATCTAAAACGTATCACCCCCTTAAAGAAGTGCTTTCTGGACCAATTTTCGAAATTCTTTCGATTTTTTGGTCAATTTTTTTTTACTTGTCCATAAGGCATATGTTTGTCCATTTGCAATATGATTTCATAGGAAGTCAAAAGTCGAAGACAAAAGTCATTTTTTTTTATTTTTTTTGCCAAATGCCATAAGAAATGTCCAAATGCAATATGAAAGTATTGAATGTGCCAAATCAGGATGTTTTGTCCATTTGCCATGTACGATCATAGGAAGTCGGTTTCCAAACCCAAAAGTCAGTGGACCATGTCCAAATGGCATTTATACTGCCCAAATTATATATAGCCCTATGTTAAGCCATGAATCAATCTAGATGGTCTATTTTTCATGTATGATGAGGGAGAAGTGGGACTCTGTTGTTTTTTAACGATTTTTTGAGAAACGTCCAAAATGACCCAATCGTAGACCCCTTGCTCCCCCTAAAGGCATTAAAAAACTTTTTAAATATATGCTTCTAATAACCCATTCTAATCACCAGGTGCACGGCTGTCCATTTGCAATATGTTTCAATGGGCATTTACCATCACGAATTTGACATGCTCAAAAATACTGCAGAAATGCATAATTGACTGGCCCGATGAACTCGAGATGGCTGGGCAGTGACTGTGGTTCCTCTCCATCGCACATGAGAGAAGTGGGCCTGTCGTTTAATGATTTTTTGAAAAACTGACTGGCCCGATGAACTCGAGATGGCCGGGCAGTGACTGTGGTTCCTCTCCATCGCACATGAGAGAAGTGGGACTGTCGTTTAATGATTTTTTGAAAAATGTCCAAAATGAAAAGGGGCACCCCCTATTGGATGGGCACGGATGGGGGGTGCTCCCTACCCAACCGTGGACCCCTTGCACCCCCTAAAGGCATTTAAAACCCTTATAAAAATGTTATCCTGGTAACCCGTTCCAATCACCAGGTGTACGGCTGTCCATTTGCAATATGTTTCAATGGGCATTTACCATCACGAATTTGACATGCTCAAAAAACTGCAGGAATGCGAAATTGACTGGCCCAATGAACTCGGGATGGCCGGGCAGTGATTCTGGTTCCTCTCCATTGCTCATTGGTGTTGATTTCAGAATGTAATTTTGGTGATGATCAATCACTGTTTAAACATATTGCAAATGAACAAAAGTCAGCCAGAAATTCACCGTCCATCAGTCAATTAGATATCATTCTGACACCAAACTGATACAAACTGACACCAGACCCACTTTTTCCAACTCGATTATAAGCCAACTATCACATATTTCAGAGCAGGCCCATAATTCACAGCGCCTTCTGTCTAAAGCATAATAAAAACATAAAACACGTAGTTACGTTCTAGCTGCAGGTCCATTTCTGACATTATGTGTAGGCCTAGCTGAGGCGACCCGGAATCCCAAGTTTCAGCTCGATAGGTCATTTGGATCCCGAGCAGCGACCTTAATTGGTGCTGAAAATCCAAATTTTCCGGGCGTTGCTACGGGGTCCTTGAATGAGCTATCGGACAGAAACATTGGGGTCCGTCTCTATGGGCCAAGGCGGTTTCAATGCACCTAGTCTTGCGACTCTGGGACTTTTCTAAATGTCATAATTTTCGTAATGGTCAAAATGAATTGAAGTTATTGCAAATGTATGAGGCTGTTTCTCGGTCTGAGAACCTTCTAGAGCCACATAACTCACTGTGCACTATCGACTTGAGCTCTAGAACAGGTTTCTAAAGTTTCAGAGTTCTGGGTCTGACAGTTCTTTGATAGTTCGAACAAAGTTAACTATTGCAGGCTCTGTGTGTCGCTACGCCCCACACTGTGTCACTCCATCCTTGCTGTGTGTGTGTGTGTGAGCTTTTCTTGGAAATCTGATGGGATAAATGACTGATTTATAGTTCATGAGGGTTGCCTAATCACACATATGAAGTTTTGGAAAGATGTGACTTTTTTAACCCTTCGAAACAGCCACTGTGACCCCAATTTAAGGCACTTCCGGCTGGCACAGGAAGCTAAAAGTAAATACATATCCTCATTGGGGTAGGCTGTCACAGAATCCTGAGTTTAACTTCTATGGGCTAGGTGGGACGCCAGCGTCCCACCTGCGGGACACAGCCAGTGAAATATCAGGGCGGAAAATTCAAAAACAACAAAATGTCATAATTCAACTTTCTCAAACATACAACTATTTTACACCATTTTAAAGATAAACTTCTCATTAACCTCTCTAGGCTAGGCGGGACGAATTCGTCCCACCTACGTAACAGCCACGGCTATCCTGTGGCGCGATTTTCAAAACCTTTAACCTCTATGGGACCGGCGGGACGAATTCGTCCCACCTACGTAACAGCCACTGCCAGCCTGTGGCGCGATTTTCAAAATCTTCAAAATCCTATTACTTCAATTTCTCAAACATATGACTATTTTACAGCCATTTAAAGATAAGACTCTCGTTAATCTAACCACACTGTCCGATTTCAAAAAGGCTTTACAACGAAAGCAAAACATTAGATTATGTCAGCAGAGTACCAAGCCAGAAATAATCAGACACCCATTTTTCAAGCCAGCATATAATGTCACCAAAACCCAGAAGACAGCTAAATGCAGCACTCACCTTTGATGATCTTCATCAGATGACAACCCTAGGACATTATGTTATACAATACATGCATGTTTTGTTCAATCAAGTTCATATTTATATCAAAAACCAGCTTTTTACATTAGCATGTGACGTTCAGAACTAGCATACCCCCCGCAAACTTACGGGGAATTCGCTAACATTTTACTAAATTACTCACGATAAACGTTCACAAAAAGCATAACAATTATTTTAAGAATTATAGATACAGACCTCCTCTATGCACTCGATATGTCCGATTTTAAAATAGCTTTTTGGTGAAAGCACATTTTGCAATATTCTAAGTACATAGCCCAGGCATCACGGGCTCGCTATTTAGACACCCGGCAAGTTTAGCACTCACCATAATCATATTTACTATTATAAAAATGTCATTACCTTTTGTTGTCTTCGTCAGAATGCACACCCAGGACGTCTACTTCAATAACAAATGTTGGTTTGGTCCAAAATAATCCATCGTTATATCCGAATAGCGGCGTTTTGTTCGTGCGTTCCAGACACTATCCGAAATAGTAAAGAAGTGTCGCGCGCTTGGCGCAATTCCTGACAATAAAATTCTAAGTATTCCATTGCCGTACGTCGAAGCATGTCAACCGCTGTTTAAAATCAATTTTTACGTCATTTTTCTCGTAGAAAAGCGATAATATTCCGACAGGGAATCTCCTTTTCGGCAAACAGAGGAAAAAATCCCAAAGGCGGGGGCGGTCGGGGTCACGCGCATAAGCTAGTGTCTCTTGATGGGCCACTTGAGAAAGGCGATAATGTGTTTCAGCCTGGGGCTGGAATGACGACATTCTCTTTTTTCCCGGGCTATGAGAGCCTATGGAAGACGTGGGAAGTGTCACGTTAGAGCAGAGATCCTTAGTAAATGATAGAGATGGCAAAGAAGTTCCAGAAATGGTCAGACAGGCCACTTCCTGTAAAGGAATCTCTCAGGTTTTGACCTGCCATTTGAGTTCTGTTATACTCACAGACACCATTCAAACAGTTTTAGAAAATTTAGGGTGTTTTCTATCCATATGTAATAAGTATATGCATATTGTAGTTACTGAGTAGGAGTGGTAACCAGATTAAATCGGGTATGTTTTTTATCCAGCCGTGTCAATGCTGCCCCCTAGCCCTAACAGGTTAAAATCCTATTACTTCAATTTCTCAAACATATGACTATTTTACAGCCATTTAAAGATAAGACTCTCGTTAATCTAACCACACTGTCCGATTTCAAAAAGGCTTTACAACGAAAGCAAAACATTAGATTATGTCAGCAGAGTACCAAGCCAGAAATAATCAGACACCCATTTTTCAAGCCAGCATATAATGTCACCAAAACCCAGAAGACAGCTAAATGCAGCACTCACCTTTGATGATCTTCATCAGATGACAACCCTAGGACATTATGTTATACAATACATGCATGTTTTGTTCAATCAAGTTCATATTTATATCAAAAACCAGCTTTTTACATTAGCATGTGACGTTCAGAACTAGCATACCCCCCGCAAACTTCCGGGGAATTCGCTAACATTTTACTAAATTACTCACGATAAACGTTCACAAAAAGCATAACAATTATTTTAAGAATTATAGATACAGACCTCCTCTATGCACTCGATATGTCCGATTTTAAAATAGCTTTTTGGTGAAAGCACATTTTGCAATATTCTAAGTACATAGCCCAGGCATCACGGGCTCGCTATTTAGACACCCGGCAAGTTTAGCACTCACCATAATCATATTTACTATTATAAAAATTTCATTACCTTTTGTTGTCTTCGTCAGAATACACACCCAGGACAGCTACTTCAATAACAAATGTTGGTTTGGTCCAAAATAATCCATCGTTATATCCGAATAGCGGCGTTTTGTTCGTGCGTTCCAGACACTATCCGAAATAGTAAAGAAGTGTCACGCGCTTGGCGCAATTCGTGACAATAAAATTCTAAGTATTCCATGACCGTACTTCGAAGCATGTCAACCGCTGTTTAAAATCAATTTTTACGACATTTTTCTCGTAGAAAAGCGATAATATTCCGACAGGGAATCTCCTTTTCGGCAAACAGAGGAAAAAATCCCAAAGGCGGGGGCGGTCGGGGTCACGCGCATAAGCTAGTGTCTCTTGATGGGCCACTTGAGAAAGGCGATAATGTGTTTCAGCCTGGGGCTGGAATGACGACATTCTGTTTTTTCCCGGGCTCTGAGCGCCTATGGACGACGTGGGAAGTGTCACGTTAGAGCAGAGATCCTTAGTAAATGATAGAGATGGAAAAGAAGTTCAACAAATGGTCAGACAGGCCACTTCCTGTAAAGGAATCTCTCAGGTTTTGACCTGCCATTTGAGTTCTGTTATACTCACAGACACCATTCAAACAGTTTTAGAAAATTTAGGGTGTTTTCTATCCATATGTAATAAGTATATGCATATTGTAGTTACTGAGTAGGAGTGGTAACCAGATTAAATCGGGTATGTTTTTTATCCAGCCGTGTCAATGCTGCCCCCTAGCCCTAACAGGATAATCTAACCACATTGTCCAATTTCAAAAAGACTTTACAGCGAAAGGCAAAACATTAGATTATGTTAGGAGAGTACATAGACAAAAATAATCACAGCCATTTTCCAAGCAAGGACATGTGTCAATAAAACCCAAATCACAGCTAAATGAAGCACTAACCTTTGACGATCTTCATCAGATGACACTCCTAGGACATTATGTTACACAATACATGTATGTTTTGTTCAATAAAGTTCATATTTATATCCAAAAACAGCATTTTACATTGGCGTGTGATGTTCAGAAAATGTATTCCCACCAAAACGTCCGGTGAATGTGCACATCAATTTACAAAAATACTCATCAAAAACGTTGAATATATAAAATATATAACAATTATTTTAAGAATTATAGATAGACTACCCCTGGATGCAACCGCTGTGTCAGATTTTAAAATAGCTTTACGGAGAAAGCACATTTTTCAATATTCTGAGTACATAGCTCAGCCATCACGGTGAGCTATTCAGACACCCGCCAAGTTCGGGGCAACCTAAACTCAGAATTAGTATTAGAAATATTCTCTTACATTTGCTGATCTTCGTTAGAATGCACTCCCAGGACTGCTACTTCCACAAGAAATTTAGTTTTTGTTCTAAATAATCCATATTTATGTACAAATACCTCCGTTTTGTTTATGCGTTCAGGTCACTATCCAAAGGGTAACGCGCGAGCGCGGAATGAGAGACGAAAAGTCAAAATGTTCCATTACCGTACTTAAAAGCATGTCAAACGCTGTTTAAAATCAATCTTTATGGTATTTTTAACGCAAAATTGCGATAATATTCCAACCGGACAATAGCATATTCATTCAAGAAGAAAAAGAAGGAGGGGCGTGCTCGCGGGACCGAGCATATCCAATCCCTTTGTTGCCAGGCAGACCACTCAGTAACTGAGCTCCTATACTCTGCCCAGTGATAGGAAAATGCTCAAACCACTTTCTGAAGGCTTTAGACAGCCAATGGAAGCCTTAGGAAGAGCAACGTCACCCCACAGACACTGGAGCTTCGATAGAGAATCAAAAGAAGAACTACAATTCTCAGACTTTCCACTTCTTGCTTGGAATTTTCTCAGGTTTTTGCCTGCCATATGAGTTCTGTTATACTCACAGACACCATTCAAACAGTTTTAGAAACGTCAGAGTGTTTTCTATCCAAATCTACTAATGATATGCATATTCTAGTTTCTGGGCCAGAGTAGTAACCTGTTTAAATTGGGTACGTTTTTCATCTGGCAGTGAAAATATTGCCCCCTAGCCCAGACAGGTTAAAGTCTTTATGTTAAGAACTGACTGATTTTCACAGGGTTGAATGCAGTGATTTTCACAATCTGCAGGTTGGTTATATCAAAACACCTGTAGGGTGTTTTTAACAACTTCCGGTTGCTCCAGGAAGCTTAGAATTGACATAGGTAGACCTCACAGTGGCCTGATGGATTGTCATCGAAGACAGGTTCATAAGGCATTCATAACCCACATAGGCTTCAGGTTGAATTTAGGGGAATAGGCAATGTATTCCTATGGAAAGAAAATTCATTGAAACTGTTTGATGTAAACACCGTCTTTTCACTATTAAGGGTTAATGCCACATGGTCAACTTTAGGCTTGCACGGATAGGGAGGACCTCGGGAACGTTCCTGAGGTCGAATTGTGCTTCTAACCTAACGGTTCTGCCGCTGTCCCCCAAAAGCACCTGAAATGTAGGGCCAGGCTTCATTATGGGCCTACTTTTTTTCACGTTCGCTGCACTCAGACCGAGCGAACTACGGTCAGGCGGGGCATCTTGTTGAACTCGGCACTACCTAGAGATTATGGTAATGCCATTGCAGGCTCTGTGTGTCTTTAAGCCCCGCACTGTGTCACTCCATCCTTGATGTGTGTGTGTGTGTGTGTGTGTGTGTGTGTGTGTGTGTGTGTGTGTGTGTGTGTGTGTGTGTGTGTGTGTGTGTGTGTGTGTGTGTGTGTGTGTGTGTGTGTGTGTGTGTGTGTGTGTGTGTGTGTGTGTGTGTGTGTGTGAGCTTTTCTTTGACATCTGTTCTGTTCTAAAATGTTGATACGAATACCTCTCATTGAAATTACAAAGTAATTTGTGGAACATTAGGTTTCTGTAAATTGTGTAAAAGCACGTTTCCTATTGAGATTCATTACATTGAAAATTGTACAGGGCAGGTTTGTGATGATGAACTGTCATTCATTGCCATGACCATTGTTCTCCTGAAGAAGCTATCCCTTTTCCTTTCTTTCTGTCCCCCCAAATGTTTGAATATACTGGTGAAGTTACCAGGTTGATGGCTAGTTAGCCAATGAGGTTACATGACTGATCAAAGTGTAAACAAATAGTTAACGACACGTGAATACTTTTAGACCTGACCACGACATGGTTTATGAATGTAAATTGCGGTCCCAGCGATCCACAATACGATGATGAAAATGTTGTGCCTGGTTGGACTAGAAGCTAGCTAGCTGTTTTCGCTGTAGTGATGGTGCAACCATGACACTAATGAATCAAATCAAATGTATTTATAAAGCCCTTATTACATTAGCTGATATCTCAAAGTGCTGTACAGAAACCCAGCCTAAAACCCCAAACAGCAAGCAATGCAGGAGTAGAAGCACGAATCTGCACTTGCTTTCCTCTCTAGGGTACTCGGAAACAATGGTACAGCAAAACCTGTCAGTGAACGTAATTTATAATAAGGGTTAAATGGAGAAAATTGGACCTCTCTGAAATTTAAATGGATGGCCCTCCCTTCAAAAAAATATGTTTTACCTTCCCTGAAAGCTTTTAAAAAAGTGACCCTTCCCTATACCCAAAATAATAGCCTAATTAAAACATAAAATGGATAGCAGTCTTCTTGGACAGAGAAGAGCCTTCAATATGCAGTTTTAGAAATGGTTCTTCTTCCTGTAAGCATTGCATGGTAAAATATACATTTTGATAGCACACAGGGCTGCGGGCCTGAAGGTTGTGGGTTCGCAGACCACCGTGGACAAGAGTATGGGTGGAAATATCTCCTTTATGGTAAAAGGCTAAGTATGGATGGAGAGATAGGAGTATGTGTTCATCTTACCATATTTGTCCAATGCCAAATCAGTGTGTATTGTTTGTAGCGAAACTGTCCCTGTTTGCAAATAAATACATCTGAGACGTCATTAGGAGTCTGAGCACTTTAAAGAGTTAGGTCTACCTTTCCACCCCAAACAGAGTAGGCCTACCGAGGCAGAAAACTTTAAGCTTTAACTGCTGGCTACTCATCTATGACTAAACCCAATGACAGAAGGTCAAAAGTGCTTCCCTAAAAGCTGTCTGGGTTGGAACACCTATAGTACAGAAAGTGAATAGCTTAATCAATCGATAGTGACGGAACTAGATTACTCCCGGGCAAAGTCATTTATTTCTCCTCGAATATAGAAGGTTGTATGTAGCTCAGCCTCTGAATGTCAAACAAAAGAAGCAATAATATCCACATATGCATCGGAGTCACGCCTTTCCTGGGTATTTCACAGCTTGTTTCTAGCATAAAGCATCGCGGACCAAAGCATTGTTATAGATCACTTTATATAATCGGATCCATTTTATTTTCTTCAAAATCTTAAGCTAATAAGGGGTAGGTAGGCCTGTGCTTTTGGCCATTTTCTTTCATAAAAAGTAGACCTATGGCATACTCTCTCCTACCCCCTCAATTTGAGTCTTGGTTTTAACTTAACATCCCTTCACTGACATGAGGTAAGCTGTTTAAAGAGTGCATGGTGGGTGGAGGAATTGACAGACAAAATCTATGGATATGGCAGCCTAAAGCCTGATTTGGTTTGTCAAACAGGTAGACCTACCTCTTATTTTTTAAATAGGAAGAAATAGGCTCTAACACAAAGCCCTCTTAAGTCATTGAAATTAATTATGCCTACTCAAATTTGCATCCTTTCAGCACCATGAGCTGTCCATTTCCTATTAATTGTGCCAGGGCTGCTGATTCAAGTTTCAGCACCACAATGTAAATTACTGAAATCTGGCTAATTGTGAGGTCAATAACTGATAAATAGGCCTACATCATGCTCAAGAAACATATTGTATTTAATAAAATCAATTATAGTAGTAGCAAGCTATCAAAGTTGATCTCCGGTCCTCCTCATCTTCGCACTCTCCTTCTCAAACTGAACAGAACATAGACTATAGGCTAGTCCGCTCGCAAGATAATGCATTTTCTGGACTAGGCCTAATCTAAAAACAATGCGGAGGATGCCTTTGACTTCTCCTGAACTACCACCATAGGCCTACACAGCACAGCCATTGGTTAAGGCAGCACACAAAACGTTTTGAATCAGCAAGATCAGAGTAGGCCGGGGCTCAGGGTTGGAATATCCCTCGCAGTTTATAATGCAGCCTAGTTGTATTTACATCATCCCAGCAGCTATCTTAGAAATATAACTTTGCTCTATGCTTCCCCCGAGCATGCATTTCTTAGCCTATAGGCTATGGATCATTTGATTGAGACCACACTAAATAGTGTATAGGCACACTTGATATTGCCCCAGTGGAGAATCAGAGATGAGGGGTGGCATCAGGCACACATCAATATACACTGAGTATACAAAACACTAAGAACACCTGCTCTTTCCATGACATAGACTGACAAGGTGAATCCAGATTAAATCTATGATTCCTAACACGGAACCCAAATCGTGCGCCATCGTGCATACATTTATTTTGTCCCCCCACACCAAACGCGATCACGACACGCAGGTTAAAATATCAAAACAAACTATGAACCAATTACATTCATTTGGGGGACAGGTCGAAAAGCATTAAACATTTATGGCAATTTAGCTAGCTAGCTTGCACTAGCTAGCTAATTTGTCCTATTTAGCTAGCTTGCTGTTCCTAGCTAATTTGTCCTGGGATATAAACATTGAGTTGTTATTTTACCTGAAATGCACAAGGTCCTCTACTCTGACAATTAATCCACCAATAAAACGGTCAACTGAATCGTTTCTAGTCATCTCTACTTTCTAGGCTTTTTCTTCTCTGGACTTTATTTATATCATAAATTAAGTGCATTTCCGCCACCGACCTCATTCGTCTTTCAGTCACCTGCTTCTATAAACCAATGAGGAGATGGGAGAGGCAGGACTTGCAGCACGATCTGCGTCACAAATAGAACTGACTTCTATTTCAGAGCTTGGCAACGCAGACACTCGTTGGAGCGTGCGAGCACTGTGGGTGCAATAATTGAATAATATAGATTTCTACATTTATTTTCAATGCTCGCGCTCACGTTATTTTGCAAAGCAGCCTGTAACAGGCTGACTACACCGCTCGAGTCGCATGCGCGAGCGTTGCAAAATAAATTTAAAAATCTATATTATTCAATTATTGCACCCACACTGCTCGCACGCGCCAACGAGCGTCTGCGTTGCCACGCGCTAAAACAGAAGTCAGTTCTAAATGAATGTAATTGGTTCATAGTTTATTTTGATATTTTAACCTGCATGTCATGATCGCGTTTGGTGTGGGGGGACAAAATAAATGTATGCACGATGGCGCACGTGCGCAGCCGGTTTGGGTTCCGTGTTATTGATGTCACTTGTTAAATCCACTTCGATCAGTGTAGATGAAGGAGAGGAGACCAGTTAAATAAGTATATTTAAGCCTTGAGACAATTGAGACATGGATTGTGTATGTGTGCCATTCAGAAGGTGAATGGGCAATACAAAATATTTAAGTGCCTTTTGAACGGGCTATGGTAGTAGGTGCAAGGTGCACCAGTTTGTGTCAAGAACTGCAACGCTGCTGGGTTTTTCACACTCAATAGTTTCCCATGTGTATCAAGAATGGTCCACCACCAAAATGACATCCAGCCAAGTTGACACAACTGTGGGAAGCATTGAAGACAACATGGGCCAGCATCCCTGTGGAATGCTTCGACACCTTGAAGAGTCCATGGCCCAACGAAATGAGTTTGTTCTGAGGGGAAAGGGGGGTGCAACTCAATATTAGGAAGGTGTTCCTTATGTTTGGTATACTCAGTGTATAGCCTAATAAGCAACTAATTATAAAGCACTGAGAAATATTGACATTTCATCAATTACAAATTACATTTCCCTCCCCTGGACGAGATTTTCTTTTTAAATGAAACCCTCCCCTTGACTGAAATTGAAAAAGCATGACCCTTCCCCATTTTCCATCAGGTACCCATTATGTAAATGTCGATCCACCCCATACAACAATTGTTATCTGGGATTTATTTTCCTAGGCACACAGTGCTCCCAAAATAAAACTCCTGGTCACACAACAAAATACTTTGTTGCACTTTAGAGCCCTAGTTGCATAGCCGTGGGAAGATGTTTTGAGTAGGGGGTGCTGATTGCATTGGCTTAAAAATAAAATAAAGTCCTAATGTGATGAGTAGTCTAAGCAAAGGACAAGATTCGGTAACAGTAGTCATTATAGCCTGAAGTAAATTGAAATAGATTTGCCAAAATTATATAATTTACTCCTGTCTATACAAAAATAAAAAGAAGACTTAGAATGTCTTAGCCACAGAGGATGATTCGCTTCTTTTAAAGCTATGGATTGTTTCAAATCACAAGGGTGTAGGCCTAGTTGGGAAGCCCACAATTTGGGCAGCATAGGTTGCAATAGGCCTAGCTGATTATTGAGATGAGGCTGTCATTGAAAATTAATGCATCTAAAATATGTGTGAAGATAATGTGTCTTGAGTATAATTTGACATTTTGAGACAAGAAGAAGGGTAGGGGTGTGTGGCGAAGATATAGGCGTGTCTCTCTCCAGAATACGCTGAGCTGTCTCCCTGCAATTCTAACACATTCATTATTTACTTCATACCATCATTTATGAGTTTTGTCAATTTTTTCATTGTATTTTGTTTGGAGCGCTCCATGTGAGCAATGAGCATGTGTCTGGTTTCTCCGTCCTCTTAATATTGACAGAACGTGCGCCTGAGCACGCATAGAAGTAGTCAACTGGCCTGCTGCGTACAAATGTAAGAAAGTGCCCATTTGGGGATGTCTGATTTCTCACCACCACTAATAAGCTGATCTTCTCAGTCAACAAAGTCAGTTTTTTATTTAAATCCATTGTGAATGATAATGGTTCCACTTGACTACGATTATGATTTTGAGAAACGAAACGTTATTATTGAAATGAAAATGAAAATGTGAAAATCATAACCGGGAGATCGGTAGAAACGATAGTAAGATACATTGTCAGCTTCCCCAAACTTAAAACTCACACTCCGCCTAGGAATAGACCACTGTGAACAGGGAGCACATTTCTTTGTACTGCATAATTAGAAAAGGTGTGTGAGAGAAATAGAAATAATGAGAGGGGTGGTGTAACTAATATTGTGCCTATTAAAACTGAGCACAAATGGACAGCTATGCAAGCCATCGTGGAGAAAAGCGCTCACCTCCATCCAGCACCAGCGGGTTGGAAAGCACCACTCGCTGGGTCACGCCCAGCACTGTGATGTTTAGTGGGCTAGTAGGCCTACACCTACGTGTTTGATATGGGCAGGAGCAGGCCTGTAAAACGAGGGCGAGAGAATGCCATGTTCCTTCTTTGATATTGTTCCCATTCCCTTTTTGCCAAGTTTAGAATTGTAAACTAATAGAAAATAGAAGTGGGAGACTATTGCGAGCACTGCTCCCTTCTTCTCACAAAAACGTCTGGATCGTCCAAACGGTTTGGCCTAGAAACTAAAATGACTCTATGGAAAGATGAGAATCTCACGAACATGATGGTGTTCTCTGTGTTGCTCTATGTCCTCCACAAGCGTCATGGGACTCGTCTGAAGTAGGTTCCGCCAATCTGCCAACTTCTGTCTGTAGTGCCAGAACAGCTTGGGCTACACACTTACAGTACTAGTCAAAGGTTCGGAAACAGCTACTCATTCAAGGATTTTTCTTTATTTTTACTATTTTACTACATTGTAGAATAATAGTGAAAACATCAAAACGATGAAATAACACATATGGAATCATGTAGTAAGCAAAAAAGTGTTAAACAAATCAAAATATATTTGATATTTGATATTCTTCAAAGTAGCCACCCTTGCCTTGATCACAGCTTTGCACACTCTTGGCATTCTCTCAACCAGCTTCACCTGGAATGCTTTTCCAACAGTCTTGAAGGAGTTCCCACATATGCTGAGCACTTGTTGGCTGCTTTTCCTTTCCTCTGCGGTCCAACTCATGCCAAACCATCTCAATTGGGTTGAGGTTGGGTGATTGTGGAGGCCAGGTCATCTGATGCAGCACTCCATCACTCTCCTTCTTGGTCAAATAGCCCTTACACAGCCTGGAGGTGTGTTGGGTCATTGTCCTGTTGAAAAACAAATGATAGTCCCACTAAGAAGTAGCCATAATGGTTTGGTGTCCCTTGAATTCTAAATAAATCACTGACAGTGTCACCAGCAAAGCACCCACACACCATCACACCTCCTTCTACATGCTTCACGGTGGGCATTCAACTGAGACTGCTCTTCTCTGTGTCACGGAGGCTCTCCGCACTGCTAAAGCTAACTCTCTCTCCTCTGCTCTCATCCTTCTAGACCTATCTGCTGCCTTTGATACTGTGAACCATCAGATCCTCCTCTCCACCCTCTCCGAGTTGGGCATCTCCGGCGCGGCCCACGCTTGGATTGCGTCCTACCTGACAGGTCGCTCCTACCAGGTGGCGTGGCGAGAATCTGTCTCCGCACCATGCGCTCTCACCACTGGTGTCCCCCAGGGCTCTGTTCTAGGCCCTCTCCTATTCTCGCTATACACCAAGTCACTTGGCTCTGTCATATCCTCACATGGTCTCTCCTATCATTGCTATGCAGACGACACACAATTAATCTTCTCCTTTCCCCCTTCTGATAACCAGGCGGCGAATCGCATCTCTGCATGTCTGTCAGACATATCAGTGTGGATGACGGATCACCAGCTCAAGCTGAACCTCGGCAAGACGGAGCTGCTCTTCCTCCCGGGGAAGGACTGCCCGTTCCATGATCTCGCCATCACGGTTGACAACTCCCTTGTGTCCTCCTCCCAGAGTGCTAAGAACCTTGGCGTGATCCTGGACAACACCCTGTCGTTCTCCACTAACATCAAGGCGGTGACCAGATCCTGTAGGTTCATGCTCTACAACATTCGCAGAGTACGACCCTGCCTCACACAGGAAGCGGCGCAGGTCCTAATCCAGGCACTTGTCATCTCCCGTCTGGATTACTGCAACTCGCTGTTGGCTGGGCTCCCTGCCTGTGCCATTAAACCCCTACAACTCATCCAGAACGCCGCAGCCCGTCTGGTGTTCAACCTTCCCAAGTTCTCTCACGTCACCCCGCTCCTCCGCTCTCTCCACTGGCTTCCAGTTGAAGCTCGCATCCGCTACAAGACCATGGTGATTGCCTACGGAGCTGTGAAGGGAACGGCACCTCCATACCTTCAGGCTCTGATCAGGCCCTACACCCAAACAAGGGCACTGCGTTCATCCACCACTGGCCTGCTGGCCCCCCTACCTCTGAGGAAGCACAGTTCCCACTCAGCCCAGTCAAAACTGTTCGCTGCTCTGGCACCCCAATGGTGGAACAAGCTCCCTCACGACGCCAGGACAGCGGAGTCAATCACCACCTTCCGGAGACACCTGAAACCCCACCTCTTTAAGGAATACCTAGGATAGGATAAAGTAATCCTTCTAACCCCCCCCCCCCCCTTAAAAGATTTAGATGCACTATTGTAAAGTGGTTGTTCCACTGGATATCATAAGGTGAATGCACCATTTTGTAAGTCGCTCTGGATAAGAGCGTCTGCTAAATGACTTAAATGTAATGTAATGTAATGGAATACAAATACACGGCGGTAGGAACCAAAAATCTAAAATTTTGACTCATCAGACCAGAGGACAGATTTCCACCGGTCTAATGTCCATTGCTCGTGTTTCTTGGCCCAAACAAGTCTCTTCTTATTATTGGTGTCCTTTAGTAGTGGTTTCTTTGCAGCAATTCAACCATGAAGGCCTGATTCACACAGTCTCCTCTGAACAGATGATGTTGAGATGTGTCTGTTACTTGAACTCTGTGAAGCATTTATTTGGGCTGCAATTTCTGAGGCTGGTAACTCTAATGAACTTATCCTCTGCAGCAGAGGTAACTCTGGGTCTTCCTTTCCTGTGGCGGTCCTCATGAGAGCCAGTTTCATCATGCCGCTTGACGGGTTTTGCGTCTGCACTTAAAGAAACTTTCAAAGTTCTTGAAATGTTCCACATTGACTGTCCTTCATGTCTTAAAGTAATGATGGACTGTCATTTCTCTTTGCTTATTTGAGATGTTCTTGCCATAATATGGACTTGGTCTTTTACCAAATATGCCTATCTTCTGTATACCATCCCTACCTTGTCACAACACAACTGATTGGCTCAAACACATTAAGAAGGAAAGAAATTCCACAAATTAACTTTTAACAAGGCACGCCTGTTAATTGAAATGATTTCCAGGTGACTACCTCATGAAGCTGGTTGAGAGAAGGCCAAGAGTGTGTATGGAAGTGTTTTGTGCAAAAATGTTTTGGTTAAATATAGGTTTAAAAAAATCCTTATCTTTCTTATACCTCTCAGATAAAGGACAGACCCTTTAAAACAACTTCCTTTTCAATGTATGAATCTATTATTCAATGTGTTTCTATGGGCAAATTCAATGTCTGATAAAATCATTTGTTTATATATTTAAAATGTTATAATTCTAAATCAAATAGCTAAATGATCCTTGGTATGACCATCTTAAAACAATTTCATATTTTAGTTTAGTAGAACCCCCCCGTTTAAGAAAGAGAGTTCCAAACCTCTGCCAATAATAGCAGTTCATTTTCACTTTTCATTTCCCCACTTAGACCACTCCCAGACAGTCCTAGCAAAATTCTTGCTTGAGAAATTGCTCTTAAGAAATTGTTGTTTCTTGTTGATAATTTTAACTGAAAATAATCACAGTAAGGTACTTAATTAAATGTTACCTAGACATTATTTGATATTGAGACAAAAACGGCTGCATTGGACCTTTAAGTCATACAGCATCAACCCCACAAATGGTAAAGTAACCTTAGCGTTTGAGCGACCAGGCCGAACATGAGATCCTATTTGAGGCTGCAATTTTATTTTTTATTTTTTTACGTCAGATTTTATGGGAAACACTTACGATTTACCATACTGTGAGGACGTGGGACAATGAGCCGTTATCACTGCCGATGGCCGAACTAGGTCAAAATGGTCCTCGTAGGCCTACTCATATCGCCACCTGGACATCTTCCATTACAACCATGACTACAATGCAAGGCCAACCAACAAGACAGCCCTGTCCTATTGCTCTCATTTACATCAATGCCTAACTTTCCTGAATTTGATTAGTTCAACTTTTTAGTGCAAGGAAATAGCCTTACTAATTAAATAAATGATCAAAAAAATATATTTTATTTAATCTAAAGTAATGTTGAAAAATAATTTTGTGACAAACTAATAGGCCTAGTTATAGCCTGCCTACACGTAGGCCTATGCCAAGATTAGTTCCACACTTGCAAGATATAAAGTGCATAGAGGCTACTTGGATATAGGTTATCCATCTATAAACTCTTCTATTCCTTAAACTCCCATGCCTGACTTGTTCCAGGGTTTAATCAATGTCACTTGGTCCTCCCATTTTGGGGGGCATCTAAAGCTAATTTCCTGCATTTCTACACAATCTAATATGACCCATGGCCCTTCTTGCTGTCTCTTTTTAGAACAACATAAAGTAAGCAAAAATGCCCAGTCATCAAGCTAGGTAGGAGTACATTATTAAATATATTTAAGTTATTAATAAGACTGAACTAGATCAATGATAATTCAATAATCAATATTGTGTTGCACATTTAACCAACAGCCTAACAAATGAACAACTCTTACAAATAAAGTACAAAGACTTGATTGTCTTTATTAAGACATCCTTTATATTAAATTTCAGCCAGACCGCCTAGCCAGACTGAGCCGCCTGCACGCCCGACCCCCACGAGTCTAGTCAATAACTCAACTCTCTCAACTTCCTTCCCATCTTTTTTTATTTCTCAAGGAATGGTTTGGAAAACAAAAGTTTTACAAAAACACACATACACCTACACATTAACACACAGAAACAGTACATCCTCCATATAATTCGTATCATAGGCCTAATAGTACTGTAGAGCTCTTTTTACTTGCACACAACATAGCTGGGTCATCCCGTCCTGCCCCTAGTGGTCCATGGCCCTGCAGCAGCCCAACCCAACACACCCCACTCATCTTTAGGATCTTAGTGAAACATTCATTATTGGTTTCAGGTGTTAGGCCAAGGCCAGAGTGATAACCAGCGTATTTCAGAAACCCAGGGCCAGGACTGAGCAGCCCAGCAGCCAGGGATTGCCTAAATAGTTATCTCCCCTGACATGGGCATGTTTTCAATACAGACTCATTTTGTCGTACTGCATTCCATATAAAGCATTCAGACCTTATGAAAGTTGCACAGTATACCCTTATTCTTGTAATAAATCAAATCTAGTGATACATAACATAGACATTTCTTCCACCCATTGTGGGAGGATAACCAACCTTCCAATTAATGGCAATGCATTTCTTTGCCACTGTAAATGCTAGGTTACACACTTTCTTCTGATAACAGTCTCCAGTATCAACATTTCCAAGCAAACAGGTTGAAGGGACAATCTGCAGACATCCTAAAATAGATGAACATACACTTTGGTAGAATTCAGCCAGCCTTCACAAGACCATACCATATGCAAATATGTCACCTTGTGTTTTACTCCTCCAGCAGATACATTACATTTCTGTGTGGATGATATTCAGTTTCACTGGCATATAGTACTATCTATGGATGGTCTTAAAACTGCAGTAATTTATGTCTGAGATTATATGAACATGACTGGGCATTCAAACATATCTGTATCCATTCATCATCATCAATAGTGTCTCCCATGTCTTCCTCAAATTTTAGCTTTACATGTTTTGTGTCATCGGGAAAAGACAGTTTGGAAATGTACTTTCGAGTTTTGTCAGACTGCCTTAAAATAGTTTCAATCTTTGAAGCTTCTTGCTTGTCCACTGTTTGCTGCACAGAGAAAATAGTGTTGTTTCTGCAAAAATTCACCTAAGCTCCATCACAGACCGGTCTTCCCTGGCTGCCTGCCACTGATGAGGCATGACAAAGAATTACATTGGTGTACATTTATACATTATATTAACCATGAATAGAATCAATGGTTCAACAATTTGAATTACCATTATTCCCAGATCCCAGACTGTAGCCTACCCATCAACTCAAGATGGAACTTTGTGTCCATTCACTGATTGTTATGATATTCTTAAAAGTTCACCTGAGCTCTGGAGACTGGTCTTCCCTGGCTGTCTGACCATGGAGGGACACTTGTCACCATCTGATCCTGCTAAGACATAATGAGCATATTGTTGTGTACTGACTGTGCCCCATGACAGTGAAGCCTGTTGAGCTGTTTATACCATGTCAGTGTGAAAAGTAGGGAGGGAAGTTGGCTAGGGAAACTGACAGATCAATAACGTTGCATTGCTTTACTGACTAATGAAAACTCACATTGCGCTGAAAAAAAAACATCCGAATATCGATTTTCAATTGTTTGGCTGCTGGTTTCATTGTTTGATTTAGCTCTAGTGTGATTGAGGCAAAAATAATAGCTAAAGTTAGTGAGCTAGCTAATGGTGCAATGGTACATCATCAAATGTACTTCTGTTGAAATGAGACAAAACAAAGGCTACAAAACATTTCCATATGCTGCATGACATGTAGCTAGTTTTGTATCACAGAGTAATGAAAAAGCAAAAATGCCATTTCAGAATGTGGGGTCATGTCCCCCCTGTCCCCAGTGAAAGTTGCACCCCTTTTTGGTAAGATAGAAAACATTATTTAGAAGAAGGCTAAACATCTGTGCTATTGTTAATTTACATTTTGATAAATATACATTTTGATAAAATACATGTTAAAAATTGTAAAAAGCTTCTTTCTTACTGGTGCTTTAATTAATCAGAACAGGTGCGTGCAATGAATGTGGGCCTAGGGCTATTGGATATTGTGCAGGTGCGAGTATGGGGAATAGCCTAGGCCTATGTGACTTCACGCCACAGCTTCCTATTTGAGTAGACTATAGGCTAGCCTACTGCAGCCTCCAAGAGCATCACCACTGGATGATATATATTACAGTCCATCGCAGGTGCTTCCACTTCAAACACGCAGCCAGATTTCCTCCACAAGGATTTGAACACTCATCTTAATAAAGTTTATCCAGGTTTTTGGAGCATGTTTCTGCCAGTCAGGCTTCTAGCCTTCAAAATAGGAATTCGTCTTACACATGCCTAAACATCATTAACCACAATAGGTGAGTTTTCTATTTTCCAAGTATTTTTCATGATATCTGCTGAAGACGCTTGCAGGGAAATTGAACGTTTTTAGAAGTCACCTTTCTCAAAAGGACCATAGGCCTACATACTCACAAATGGCAAGCAAGTCAAAAATAGTCAACACATTAACAGCAGCCACATTATAACAACGGTTTCTCAAAATGGAGTGAATGCTAAAACCCTCAACAGTGACTGACCCCAATGTGTGCGCATTGTGTTCATATTTGACAATAAGGTCCTTTCACTTTTTGGGGGGATTTATATCTTCACCAAGTCTGGAAAAATGTAATGCGAAAATGTCATGCTTTGATGGTGTGGGGGTTAGATTGAAAGGAAAAGTTAACTAGCCCCGGTAGTTAAAAGCTGGGCGATAGTTATTGTCGTTATATCTGCGGTTGTTCGGGGTCCCTTGCTCATTAAAGAATTCCCCTCAAGGCATCACTATTTAAATTATTACGTTGTTATTAAGGCGGATAACCCTTTTACATGCCTTTGGTTTGAAACTGGCTCGAATTTCCCCCACTGTTAATGAAGCCCTGCGGTTTTATGACGGCTTTTAGCTGGTGATTTCTTTCCACAACAAGAGCGGGGAAAGAAAACCTAAATAAAATCTTACAATAAGCAGTGAAAGGGGTGTTTGTTTTTGCCTAGTCTATGAGATTATCTGGAGAAAACGTGGAAGAGACACGTACATACACACTGTCAGCGAATAACATATTCATTATGCAATTATTTTCTAAATTAAAGCTCAAACAAAATGGAAAAAGACCAATGGGAAAAAAAGGTAGGCCTATGGTTTTTCATCAGTTTATTTAATCTTAGATTATTCCTTTACTGTGTGACATACTGGAATTATTTACATCGAAATAGAGGGGATATAGCCTATATTATTAAAACCTTTTCATGCAGACCGAAATCCCACTATTTTACCCATGCCTGCGTTTTTATACCAGTTTTTTTTTTGTATATCTGAAATGGGTAGGGATACAAAAACACCTAATTGATTCCTGCATTTTCACAGACCCTGTAACCAAAATACCAGGTATCAGGTCTGTGTGAACGATTCTATACTTTTTTTGCAGGGAAATTCATTAACACTTCCATTGTTTAATACCTCCCTGATTTGAAATGCAAAAAGCCTGCATGGATAAACAACACCCACCCACCCTTCTCCCCTACCAATTTGCCAGTTACCCACTGCTATGTATAAAAGGGATATACCATACAAAAAAGTGGTAAATAAGGGGCTGTTTGAAAGGGAGTCATATAAACATTGCCTTATATATATTTGTTACAGGTTGCATAATATACCACATATTCTGTCTGAAATGGGTATGCTATGGTATTCTATGGAAACATACATCAAAAGGCTCAACTACATTGTTCAAAAATACGTGTTTTAATAAATAAGTTTAAAAAAAATGTACATTGGACAGAGTTGAAAGACTTGCTTATAAGTCAAATCTGGAAAAATCCATGCAGCGTACTTCAAGAACGTATTCTAAATTGCATTGGTCCCTTTACAAGCTGAATATACATACAGGTAGGCCTATGTACAATTCGAAACATTTATATATACTTCTATTTTGAGATTTTACAAACAGAACGAAATATAATTTCCCCAAAAAGATAAAATATGTTTTTTCCTACTATCATCACCATTCCGACATTAAAACAACGTGATAATGCGCCAGCAGTAGACACGAGAAGAGTCTTACAACACTGTCTGAGTATGTAACTTTTCAGGGTTATCTTCACTCCTTCTCACACTGTTCCAAGTGTTAGGTAATTGCACTCAAAGCACTCCAGGAGAGTTGTGCGCCACATTATACCTCTTGGCCATGTTTCTGAGGTTCGTGGGTTCTTCAAATAGATCCTTTGGTGTCTTCATACTTTGTAGAAGTAAACAGTCTATCAGGGAAAGAAAGAAAACGTCAAAATGTTAGCGCCAATTACCAATATTACAGATTGCAATGCATATACGTTATCAAGCAACAGGATTATTACTAATGCATTACATGCATAGCTTTATTGCACTTAATTCCTGAAAGAGAGTGTATAGGCTAGCCATGACACAGTGCGTTGCCTATTGGCCTTAAGGGTGGCACACGATCACTGGCATGGGAAGTCATCAATTAATGATTTGGCCCTGAGTGAAACCATATGTCAACAACGGAAAGGGATTTCATTTTAAATGTGATGCATAAACCACAGTGGCCTATGTAATTGCATCACTGGAAAATATATGAGCAGGCCAAACAGACTTAAGGGATATGAGCACCTGTCAGTTTTAGGATGTTTTCATTTATATGGATGAGTGAATATTGAAATATTTATGCAGTAATATTATTCATAATGTAGCCTATGTAAATGCACATTTCTAAATTCATAGTAGTCTACTACTAAGATTACAGTTCCTTGCTGTGATTTACGAGGCAAAGCTTAAATGCAGCAATTATGTTTGTAGGCCTATTCGATTTTAGATGGCCGTTTTGTTTCTTGAATTCGTTTAGTAAATATTAGTAGACTACAATTTGATATTCAGATATTTTGGGGTTAAATACATTTGGATTTGTTTGATTTAGTTGAAGAAAAACCAGCAATGCTGATTACATGATCAAATAGCACAATGCACGTGTCACTAGTATAATTACGAGTAGACTAATATAGGCCTCATGATTTCAGCCGCATACATTGTCGATATTTATTTTATAATGTCGTTTAACGATAACAAATACATTTTAAGACGAGCTTTCTCACTTACTTTTCTTTGCCATTCCACACAGACTAATGAAACCCAAAACAGCAGAATTGGATACGGAAAAGACGTCAGGTTTAGTTCGAGAAAGGCCACCTTTAAATGTACAGTGCGCAAATCACCATAGTGTAGTTTATTTGTCCTCTTTACAGAAGATCTGTTTTATACGAGTGGGCGGTGTGTAAACTTCATGGTACCAGTCCATGGGAACTAAACAAACCAAAATCAGGCTTTATTTAACTGTAAATGTTTCTTTCACGGAATAAATGTTTAACTTCTGTTCCAAGACATCAATAACCTACTTACAATTGGTGGGCTACTATTCAGAGCATAAATACTATTTTGGCCGGTAGCTAATCTGTTAAAAAGACGTATAGCTAATATGTTAAAAAGATGTAGGCATATTAAGAATTTTCCTCTATTTGTTTTGTAGCAGCCTACATTTGTTTTAACATATTGGCCTATGCAAATTGCAAGGCTCTCCACTGTACAAAACTGTACATTAGAATTAGACTAGGCTACTACAATTAAATTAGGCCTAAGCCAATGGCACTAGACAAGAAAACAAATGCACTATCAGATGGTTTTGTAGCATGCATAAATGAGTTTCAATGGCTTGCTTCACAGCTCAAAGACGCACAGTGGTTGGGTAACGCTGTGCAGCGATAAGGGGAGTAGAAACTCTCAAAAGACCGTATCCATTTTTGACTTGCCGCCAGTATACCCACTATGCCCAATGCTCTCGCATCTTTAATACAACGCTGGTTTGAACTCTCCGGCCCAAGTCGAGCGTTGCTATTCCTGCCGTCTCCATACAGGAAAGCGCTCCATTGTGAATGTGAATTACCCGTGGTTGGTGGTAGGCTGTTCAAGGCTGCTGCGTTTTGATGCGGCCTACCCCTCTATCTGCCATAGGCCTCAGAGGCCTCGCATCTTAAAAAGTCGTTAAAAACGGACAAGGATTAAATGCTTGACTGACATTTGACTGCAGAGTTTATTGTGTTTTCGACCTGTCATGCCACTCACAGCAAGAAACAACCCTGACGTTTCAACCATTTCACTCCCCCCAGTGTCAGTGAAGCATATTTTATAGTCGTCTTTGGTTGCTACCTCAGTGTTTGGCAAATAAAACATGTTCCAAAAACATTATTTTGGCTACATTCAGAACACCAACTTCCCATGTCTATAATCAAACAGCATCCATATTCTCATTGTAAATTAAGTGTTCAACGACCCTCACTAACATTTCAGAAGGGCTATTTTCTTCTTCTCACTTAGCAGTGGTGTTGTCAGGCAATGCTGATGGAGAACTTGTCTAACTGTGTATTAACCTGGCTCGTGCTCAGGTCATCCACATGCGCTTCTGCGCGCCAGACCCCAAGTGCGCGCGTACTGGTGAAATGTTTGCAAGTTGCAGATGCCATGACATGGATGTTAAAGAATGTTATTTGTATAAGGCTACCCAGATGACTATCATGAACATTAACTGAGTAATTGGATAAGCTACACTTATTTCATTCCTAATTCACTCTAGTAAAGGGGAAATTGTTTCGCTTTCAGATCATTTGTGCAATAGTTGACCTGACGCTGACTTTTCACTAAAGCCTCAACATATTTTTTCAGGATCATTAACAACCTACAAACTATGTCAGGTTCTTATGTTTGCCCTAAGATGCCCTACTCTTATGTTCACGGCCTTTATGCATAATAGCCTACTACTAATAACAATAATTTCGGACTAGCAAAATGTTTTCTTTCTTGTTTTCGCATGAGAGGTAACGCTGATATAGTACCACCTACCGCTTTGGCATTGAGTGAAGGGCTTTGGATGCTAATGAGATGCAGACATTGACCACGCGCCCTCCATCCGCCACACGGAGAAAGCGTAACTGAGTCTCTCGTGCGCAACATAGCTGCAGCTCGACATCTTGTTGTCCATCTCGTCGCTTTGTAGCACCTGATAGAGGAAGTCTATGTATCTGGAGGCCAGTTTTAGTGTCTGGATCTTGCTCAGTTTATCCGAGGGTAGCGTGGGGATGATTTTGCGTAAAGACGAGAAGGCTTCGTTGAGCGACTGTGTCCTTTGCCTCTCCCTGACGTTGGCCAGGCACCGCTGGTTCTGCAACTCCTCGTAGGACTGAGTGCTGCTGCTCGGACTCGGTTTTTTGCCCGGTTTCACGTTACCCGGACAGCTGTCCTCGCTCGACTTTTTACTGTGTCTCCTCTTCCTTCCAAATCTTTTCTGTTGCCTGTCCAACTCATCCTCACTGGTCAGTAGGCTATCCATTGGGGAGACGGGAGAACTTGAGCCCTCTTCCATTTCTCGTTAAAAGAAATGCAAGGATAGCAAAGAAAAAACGGTCTCCACTTTTGAAACTGTGGTTACAAAATATATCAGAATATGCCGACACCTACAGAAAGAAGTTTTAAAGAATGTCTTACTCTAAGAATATTATTTTCTCACCGTTTTGGGAGTAGGATACTTTCAAACCTACGCTTGAGATAGTCCTTCTCTCGCAGGAAGTTTTTCCCCAATTTTTTAGGGGGAAACTTTATCCCAGTTTCAGATGCTAAATAGTTGTCTAGTGAAGAGGGAGGCAGTATCGGGCTCTGATTGGCCAGCTAATAAACAGGAGGGACCAGTCTTATGTTACACTCCATAGCTATATTATAGCAGCCCAGGACCTCAGAACAGAATCATGTCAAAACAATCAAATATGAATGACAAAAGTAACAATAAGACCTATTATTATTATTTGTAATAATTCATGTTCTAGCCTACCTCTTCCATAATTGGTATGAAATAGACAATAACTAATAGACCCTTTAAAAAAAATCAACAAATATAGCATGATTATTAGGCCTTTAATAAATGCATGATTCATATTATGAAGTGTGTTGTTTTATAATTTGATAATCATAAACAATACCCATTTAATCCCGTATTGACTATTTTAGTACAATAGCGACATCTTCATGATGAATATAATACATGATAAATATAAGCCAATGTAATAACCAAAATATAAATAGGCTGGGCCTATATGTAATCTGAAAAATCTATATAGTTGCGGTCTCTCTACTATGCGTCTTAGTAGGCCTAATAGCCTACTGTGCATTTATAAAATGAAATTCCTATTTTATTCTAGTCTATAAATTCAGTAAACATTTTGTTAGTGAGCGTAGTTTTAACATACCGTATTGTAATACATAAAAAATACCTACCCTATGCAGACAGGGGGATATATATATACTCTTGTTCCCTAATCTAATCAAATGTCGGTATGCTTTCCCAGTTTTCATAATGTGGAAGTCAAACAGGAAGAAAGCTTAAACTAACCGAAAAGTTCTCATGTTTCTCTGGATGCCTCCAGCATGCGTTTTGTCAAAGTTCCACCTCCTGATGTGTGATGTCATGTTTTCTACACATAACAGTGCGCAGTTGGCTCGTATTAACGGCCCCATTCTCCAACAGTGTGTGATTTCTCGAATTGCCTGCGGCCAAAATGCTCCGTTTTTCCGAGTCAGCTGACGTCTACATTTAACATTGGAGTAAAATCCCACTGTGTATGTGTTTTACCTTTATCTAAAATGATCTGTAGTATTTAGATATAATTAATGGAAATCCTTCCTCATAGTTAAATACTGGCATGGGTTAAATTCCTTGGAAGAATATGTGAAGGAATGTAATAAATAACAAGTGAGAAAATTCACCCAGATGGAAGATTTTATTTTGTGCAATTTTATTCTTATAAATTCTATGAACTCAAATACTGTACCTCGATATCTGTTTAAAATTAACTTTATAAACAACACTTGAAAATGCGTTTTACAGCATCCCGGTAGACCAATATAAGCCTACTGTCAAAATAGTTACAGTGCCTTCAGAAATTATAACATATCCCTTGACTTATTCCACATGTTGATGTGTTACAGCCTGAATTCAGCTTTTCACACCTGGCTTGTACAATATTTTAAAATTGTTATTTAAAAATTCTACAAGCTCTGTCAAGTTGGTTGTTGATCATTGCTATACAGCTTTTTCAAGTCTTGCAATAGATTTCACGCCAATTTAAGTAAAAACTGTAACTAGGCCACTCGGGAACATTCAATGTCTTCTTGGTAAGCAACTCCAGTGTATATTTGGCCTTATGCTTTACGTTATTGTTCTGCTGAAAGGTGAATTCATCTCCCAGTGTCTGTTGGAATGCAGACTGAACCAGGTTTTCCTCTAGGATTTTGCCTGTGCCTAGCTATATTACGTTTCTTTTCATCCTAAAAAAACTCCCTAGTCCTTGCAGATGACAAACATACCCATAACAGGATGCAGCTACCACCATGCTTGAAAATATGAAGAGTGATACTCATTGATGTGTTGTGTTGGATTTGCCCCTAACATAATGCTTTGTATTCAGGACACAAAGTTAATTTCTTTGACACATCTTTTGCAGTTTTACTTTAGTGCCTTATTGCAAACAGGATGGATGTTTTGGAATATATTTCTTCTGTACATGCTTCCTTCCTTTCACTCTGTCAATTAGGTTATTGTGGAGTAACTACAATGTTGTTGATCCATCCTCAGTGTTCTCTAACCACAGCCATTAAACTCTGTAACTGTTTTAAAGTCACCATTGGCCTCATTGTGAAATCCCTGAGCGGTTTCCTTCCTCTCTGGCCTTCTGAGTTAGGAAAGACGCTTGTATGTTTGTAGTGACTGGGTGTATTGATACACCATCCAAATTGTAATTAATAACTTCACTATGCTCAAAGGGATATTCAGTGTCTGCCTCATTTTTTAAAAATCCATCTACTGTACCAATTATGTGCTCTTCTTTGCGAATAATTGTTCTTTGTGGTTGAATCTGTTTGAAATTCACTGCTCAACTGAGGGACCTCAAGCATAATTATATCTGTGGGATACAGAGATGAGGTAGTCATTCAAAAGTCATGTCAAAACACTATTATTTCACAGAGTGAGTGCATGCAACTTATTATGTGACTTGTTAAGCAAACGTTTACTCATGAACTTATTTCGGCTTGCCATAACAAAGGGGTTGAATATTTATTGACTCAAGACATTTCAGCTTTTCATTTTTTATGAATTTGTAAACATTTCTAAAAACATTATTCCACTAGTGACACAAATTCTCAATTTAATCCATTTTAAATTCAGGCTATAACACAACAAAATGCGGAAAAAGTCAAGGGGTTTGAATACTTTCTAAAGGCACTGTATATAGGTTTACATGTGTTTGCATATATTAATAACCTACAAATATGTAGGCCTAATGCATTTACTGTAGGCTTATTTGTTACTTTAGCTTACTGAAAATAAGCGGAACTCAGATGTATTTTTGCAGAGAGCAATTTTAGAAGTTGCACAATTATTTGAACACATGTACATGATCCTGGTGTGAGGACATATTCTGGCAGCCCCTCACAGGTTCCTGCCTGTACAGCCATCTCAGTGCCAGGTCTGGTGTATCTCTTTGACTGGGATGGTAATATTGCATGTCACACAGCTTTTACCCGCATCCAGAGTCCCCAAAACCGACTCTGGAAAGTCTCAAAAAAGGTAGAAGTTTGGTCACTAGTAATTGAAGCTGAGGATATCTTGGGTTTAAAGAAATATGTAATATTTTACATGTGTAATCCACCTTCTTAACAGTCTAGAAAAAGGAATAAACCATCAATAGACATGGCAGCACTTAAAAGACCAACAAACACACACGCTCACTCCCCCCTGATTATACCCCCAAGACCCTTTGCTCCACGTCTGCAGGTTAATGCTGGAGGGCAGTTTGGCCAGGGGAGTGGGGTCAGAGATGGAGAGTAAGAGGTTGATCTTCCACAGTGACTGTGCTATGCAATATGGTCCTGGGCCAAATCTAATTTTCTTCACCGTGCAACCTTCCCAGTAAAAATAATATGATGTTTCACTCAATTCAAGCACAGTTTAGGCTACATATGACCCAAGTCAATATGTAAACACACATTTCCAGACAAATAGGTTATTAAAGTACATTCTTCTGCACCATTTAATTTGCTTATACTTCATGTTGTAATACACTTGTTAGATTGATGCCTATCCTGCTAAGCGCGGGGGGTGATTCTCTCCTGTTCACTTGTAAGTACAACATGCTTTGGGAATTGTATCCCTACAAGCATGGTATCTCAGTTTTCAGACATATCCCCTCATGATTAACTAGCAAACATTTTCATTTCTCAGATTATGAAGATTTACATAGATTTTCACAGATTACACCCTTTGAACTCATCACTGATTGTTGTTTCAGATCTAATGAATAAAAGGAAATTTACAATTTCAATAAAAATAGCGGTTGTGGAAAAAATCTGAGCGAGTCTCAGACAGAATCCCTATGGCCTGTAGCCATGAGCCATGCCTTCCTTCAGAATCCCAGGGGATTAACAGGTAGAGCATCCTGCACATGTATTCCATGCAGGGCCCAACCAGAGTAGAAGGGGTAATTTAGGATACTTCTGGCCCCAGCGCCCTGGCACGAAGCATAGAAGCCACAGCTTGTCAGAGAGGGAGAGAGAGTGTGTCTGTGTGTGTGTCTGCATGCGCGTGTGTGCTTGTCTGCATGCATGTGTGTGTGTGTGTGTGTGTGAGATGACCCACATCAGATCAAAGATGAGCTCGGGGCTGTATTTCACCCAGGCAGGATGATGCATTAATATCTCCCTGACACCTCCAAATCACCTCCACATGGGCCCGGCCTTCCCTTAAAAAGCCCAGATCCTTTCTACAGAGGCCTGTCACATCAATCGACACACATCCTCCGCATGCAGCATGCTGACTTCAGACCAGGGTAATAAATAGAGAACGAGTGGCCGGGGGAGAGGTGGGAAAGAGAAAAGAAAAATATGACCCGGCATGTGCGGCATCAGTCAATGCTTTTATGAAGCGTCTGCCTAAAAAGGCAAATCGATGGGCGCCGGTTCGGCCCCTTCAGATCTGACAAAGGTTAGGGAACTGTTACGAAAGGTTATGAATGAGATTAGTTGTTGGGGCGCTCGTTCTGTGATGAGTTGAATTTTACTGTCCATGTGCATGCCAGAAATGGTTAACTCGGTGTTTGGACCGCAAACCTTACAAATCATACCCCAAAGGATCTAGGCAAGTGGATCTAAAGTGTAGTCAGATGAGGGCCCAGTGTGTGTGTATGTGTGTTTATGTGTGCGTGTGTGTGTGCACGCGGGTGCATGCACGAGTGTGTATGTGTCACGGTGTGTGAGAGAGAGTGAGGGAGAGCATGTGTTTCATACCAAGATGAACAAAAGGTCTTCAGCAGAGAAACAGCTCCAGCTGGTTTTCATTCGTAGCACTGCCTGTGTCTACTACTAACAGTGCAATCATTGTTACTACTAGTGTTGCTGCTTCCATGAACAGATTACCGTTAGCATACCAATACCTATTGCTCTGCAATCGAAATTGATATTGCTTGTATTTTCTAACCTGTAATTCCTAGTACCACCATTGCCCTGAAACACACAGATGCCACTGCTTTAGCTCTTAAACACCATTTTCTACATTGCATACAGAATTGCTAACCTTATATCAACTCTTTAAACTTCCAGTGGAGTCAAAAACGTGATATCCCGTGTTTTATATATGCTGAACAAAAATATAAAAACGCAACAAGCAGCAATTTCAAAGATTTTACTGAGTTACAGTTAATATAAGGAAATCAGTGAATTGAAATAAATAAATTAGGCCCTAATCTACGGATTTCACATGACTCGGAATACAGATATGCATTGATTATGGCCTGTGGAATGTTGTCCCACTCCTCTTCAATGGCCGTGCGAAGTTGCTGGATATTGGAACACCCGGAACACACTGTCTTGCATGTCGATCCAGAGCATCCCAAACATGCTCAATGGGTGACATGTCTGGTGAGTATGCAAGCCATGGAAGAAGTGGGACATTTTCAGCTTTCAGGAATTGTGCACAGATCCTTGTGACATGAGGCTGTGTATTATCATGCTGAAACATAAGGTGTTGGCGGCGGATGAATGACAAACCATGACGTGACCTCAGGATCTCGTCATGGTTTCTCTGTGCATTAAAATCGATAAATTGCAATTGTGTTTGTAGTCCGTAGCTTATACCTTCCCATACCATAACCCCACCGCCACCATGAGGTACTCTGTTCACAACATTCACATCAGCAAACCGCTCGCCCACACAACGCCATACACGTGGTCTGCGGTTTTGAGGCCGGTTGGACATACTGCCAAATTCTCTAAAATGAAATTGGAGGCGGCTTGTGGTAGAGAAATTAACATTCAATTCCCTGGCAACAGCTCTGGTGGATATTCCTGCGGTCATCATGCCAATTGTGCGTCCCCTCAACTTGAGGCATCTGTGGCATTCTGTTGTGTGACAAAACTGCACCTTTTAGTGGTTCCCAGCACAAGGTGGACCTGTGTAATGATCATGCTATTTATTCAGCTTCTTGATATGTCACACCTGTCAGGTGGATGGATTGTCTTGGCAAATGAGAAATGCTCACTAACAGGGATGTAAACACATTTGTGAACAAAATTTGAGAGAAATAAGCTTTTGTGCATTTGAAACATTTCTAGGATCTTATATTTCAGCTCATGAAACATGGGACCAACAGTTTACATGTTGCATTTTCAGTTATATTTCCACACTATGAGGCTGGAATAATACTGTGAAATTGTGAAAATTATGATAATGCCATTTAAGTGTAAGAACTGTTTGAAAAGACCGCCTGAGATTTCAGCCTTCTGGTAGGATGGCGTTTTGGCATTCCATGGCAAAGTCACCATGAGGTAAATTAGTTAATAGACCAATAAGAAAAAGTTCCAAATCAAATTTAAAATGTACCCCTTCCCACTCAGACCACTCCCAGACAGTCCTACCAACATTCTTGCGTGAGAAATTGTCCTTTGCTAAGAAGCTAATTTTGTTTCTTTTTGACCATTTTAATTGAAAGCACTCTAGCTAGGTTTCCATCCAATTGGCGACAGATTTTCATGTGAATATTCTAAAACAAATGTACTTCTTGTGTATGATTACTTAGTGCACGTAAAAATGCCTTTTGCGGTAAAATTCCCATGTACTGAATAAAAATGTCAAGTTAAATGGATTTCCAGCACATTTTCAACTCTACCGATCATTTTCCTCACACATGTTTTTGCGTTTTATAGCGAGTGTGCCCACTGGTATTGGCCAACAGCTCACAGACATAGTGCGGGTATAGCCTACATGAGATTATTACGGACAAAAGAGCGAGATTATATTTATTTGTCAAACGGCAGCCAAGCATTTCTCTCCCCTGTCGTTTTGACAAGCAGCTGTGGGCAAACTTTGCTCTGTTAGCCACAATGGTCACACTGAGTGACACACTGAAGGGAATCAGGAGAACAAACATGCCCCTACAAAAACTACAGTCTGTAAACATCACCTGCTCAGGCACTAACACCAGGAACAGACTGGGAACAGAAATAGGCCCGGGCAATTTTAACACACAGGCCAATCTTTTTCCTATAGGACCCCACACCAGCCCATTATTTTCCAACATTTTAGACAGGCGCAATTGGCTAAAGATGGACCACCCCATCTGGCATTTGCGAGAACTTTCCTATTGACAGTCCATCTCTGACTATCACCAACACCACCACTACCGCCAACCATGACCCAGTAATGGAGGAAGTTAGTTGTGGGCTTTTCAATGAAATGGGGAGATTTCACAATATTAAGTCACTCTTTTCCAGTAAGGAGGACTGACTCATGTTATGCAGCATTACAGAGGGAAATGTCCTCACTAACAGGGATGTAAACACATCTGTGCACAACATTTGATAGAAATAAGCTTTTTGTGCATTAAGGAACATTTCTGTGATCTTTTATTTCAGCTCATGAAACATGGGACCAACACTTTACATGTTGCATTTATATGTTTCAGTGTATATTTCCACACTATGAGGCTGGAATAATACTGTGAAATTGTGAAAATTATGATAATGCCCTTTTAGTGTAAGAGCTGTTGGAAAAGACCGCCTGAAATTTCAGCCTGTTTTGGTGGGATGGAGTTTTGGAATTGCATGGCAAAATCAACATGAGGTAAATTAGTTAATAGACCAATAACAAAGTTCCAAAGCAAATTGTTTATTTACCCCTCCCCACTCAGACCACTCCCAGACAGTCCTACCAACATTCTTGCTTGAGAAATTGTCCTTTGCTAAGAAGCTAATTTTGTTTCTTTTTGACCATTTTAATTGAAAGCACTCTAGCTAGTTTTCCATCCAATTGGCGACAGATTTTCATGCGAAAATTCTAAAACAAATGTACTTCTTGTGTATGATTACTTAGTGCACGTAAAAATACCTTTTGCGGTAAAATTCCCATTTACTGAATAAAAATGTCAAGTTAAATGGATTTCCAGCGCATTTTCAACTCTACCTATCATTTTCCTCACACATTTTTTTTGCGTTATATAGCGAGTGTGCCCACTGGTATTGGCATGTGTGCTCTAGCCAACAGCTCACAGCCATAGTGTGGGTATAGCCTACATGAGATTATTGGGGACAAAAGAGCGAGATTATTTTTATTTGACAAACGGCAGCCAAGCATCGATGATCATGTCACCAGAATAAGACCCTCGATATTTATTGCAAAGGAGCATCAAGATCATCACCTTGCATTTTCACCACCGTGTGAAGTTCATCATAATTTATTTAATCTCTATCCCAATAAACTGCATGCTTTCCCAACGAGTAGTAGTGGGAGGACTATACAATATGTCATTGAGTGACTCCAAGTTTACTTTGATATGATGGTTATTATATAAATATTTGCACATAGAAGCGTTGCAAACGCCATTTCTTCCATAATAAATTTTTACAAACACAAAAAGATCGCACCTTGGCTGGGGTATTTTGTTTTGTCGACATTTGGAACGTTTACTGATGCATTTTCTGTTTCCATCAAGCCTATAATTACATTTGTTATTAGAAATGTACTTTACTCACGTAAAAAGGTTGGATGGAAACCTGGTTAGTAAAGTACTTAATTGTTACCCAGAAAATATTTGATATTGAGATAAAAATGGCTATTGGACCTTTAACAGTAGCAGTAGTCCCTTCTTATGTGACATATAAAGATACTATAGGCTGTAATGTTAGCATTTCCAGGGAGGGACTGGGACCAGAAATTGTCCCGGGCAATTTTAACACACCAGCCCATTATTTTCCTACATTTTAGACAGCCCCAATTGGCTAAAGATGGACCACCCCATCTGGCATTTGCGAGAACTTTCCTATTGACAGTCCACCTCTGACTATCACCAACACCACCACTACTGCCAACCATGACCCAGTAATGGAGGAAGTTAGTTGTGGGGTTTTCAGCGAAACGGGGAGATTTCCCAATATTTCACCACTCTTTTTCAGTAAGGAGGAGTGACTCATGTTCTGCGGCATTATAGAGGAAAATGTCCTCAAATGTATTGATCACGCACGTTCTAACAAAAGTGTAGCGCATAGACTACTCTGATTACTGTCAAATAAAATGTAGAGAAAGGACCCCACTCATTGACAAACTGATTTGTATGACAAGCTCTCTCTGTTTCATATACAGGTGGGGCTGGTTTCTTGGATTTAGCTTAAGCCTAGTCCTAGAGCATTCTTAATGGAGAGTATTCGGGAAACCAGGCTCGATACCTAGGCCACTATTCAATCAGATTGCGTGTTAACCCGCGTTGGCAAACATCCGCATAGTGGATACTTTGGCAGTATTGGAGGTGTAACTGAAGTATGAGCTGATAAATAGGTGAGCTGCTGCTCTTGTGTGTCACAAACCACGCCCTTCTTTATTATCCCTACCACGTTAGAAGTTCGAAACGGCGCCTCCCGAGTGGCGCAGCGGTCTAAGGCACTGCATTGTAGTGCTTGAGGCTTCACTAGAGACCCGGGTTCGATCCCAGGCGGCCTGCTGCGACCGGGAGACCCATGAGGCAGTGCAGAATTGGCCACTTAGGTTATTACACAATATAGTGTTGATATTCAGACTCTATACTTATGGTAAGCCCCTTTGGTGAATGAAGCAAGAGACAATATCAGTGAGTATATGTTGAGGGGGGGGGCATAGAACCATAGGCACTACAACTCAAAGAGCCATTCTTCACTGTCATATACCTCTCTGTGGCCATCCATTCATATATCCACACCTCCTCCACTGCAATGCCGACGACAACGTGTTTCTCAAATTGCATTAGGGGCCCTTCATAAAGGTTTCATAGGGGAGTGTGTAACAGCTTGAAGCGTTTAGGTTGCTTTAATATGATGCAGGTTTCTCATAGGCGTTCTCGAGTGTGGACAGGGGCCCGGGGTGCCAGAAGTCCCCAGAGGCCCCCCAGCGCCCCTCTCTTCACTTTGATATTCAGGGCTATAGGGAGTAAAAAGCCTATCCTCAGTGTGGAGTTGAAAATGCCTGACTTACACATGAATTGGCCATGGTAACAATGTTTGAGGCATAAAAACTAAAGCTAAGGGCTCGATTCAATCCGTATCGCAGAAGCTCCACGTTAAAGCGCAATTGAAATGTAAAAGGCATGAATAACGCAGCGCGCACCGTGAATGCATTCTCCGCCAACGTGGGAACATTACCTTTACATTTCAATCGAGCTATAACGTCAAACTTCTGCCATATGGATTGAATCGAGCCTTAAGCTTTTTCGACCTTTTCGCTTTTTGTACATTATCGGTGCATATTGGTTTGGGAAAATCGGACTGGTATTTCTCTCCACTTAAAGTAGGCCCTTTAGTCATGAACTTTCTCCCCTTTCCCCCCCTCACATTGAACTCAAACACGTTTCATTGACTTGACAGTTACAGCAAACAGTGTTGCCAGAGCAATTATGTTGGCGAAAACACAATTATATTCATTATGCATGTACCACTTCCAGGATCTGAACCCAAACACAACCCCACCCCACCCCCAACTACAAACCCCATCTGGAATAGAGTGTTTCTTGTTGATGAGATGGAGAGTCAAAGACTAATTAAGTAAACAGGTGAGAGAGGGAATGGAGAAGGAACGGTCAGTAGGGTGCTGACAGGGGGGAAGGTCACTCCACTGCCTCCTGCACAAACACAGCTAGCGTGATTAGCATTGCACTTGTGACCGTGGTGCCAAGGTTAGCAAGGTAAGCCTAGCTGCTGGGCCCAGGTTCACAGCATCCTGTTTATGTTCACAGTACCCAGGTGGCCTGAAAAGCTAAGGCTGGCCTGGATTGGGCTGGAGGGGAGATGACCAAACCAAAAACCAACGGCAAACATGGGACCTGTTTGCTTTGCTGATTGGCTAAAACAAGGGGGTGACGATGGGGTTGTCATCAGCAGATGTCAACACTGAGGCGACACTTACAGTAAACTATCCGTCCCTGCTCCCTACATCTCACCTAGCTTACACCCCAGGCCCAAATCCTTAGGTCTGGTATAAGGAGTTGAGTGGGCTTGTGCATTGTCTAAAGCACAATAAAAGTAACTTTTGTGGAGCTCAATTAACACACCAATAAAATAACATTGAGTAAAGGTATGGCTGTATAGACATGCTAATATGACATTTCTCTATTCAGTCGAGATTAGCCACGACGGCAACAATTGCCTACAGCCGCCTTAGCGCTTAACACCTAGAAAATACTTAAAGCGTCTCTGTTTATCTAGACTCTCTGCTTAGCGTGTTTGTGCTGGGCACCAGGAGAGCTGTTCAATCCGAAGAGGAAATTATTGAAGGTCCCAATGCTCATCTGAAAATGCTTCAAATGGGCCCCCCGCAGTTCGGCCCCATCAGCAAAGGGCCCGAGTCATATTGTAAAGCATACTTTCCCCACACAGCACTCTGAGTTATTAGCTCCCAGGCTAAAGCAGCACGGCAGCCCTGTGAAGAGGAATGATAATGACAAAAGCAGGTGAGGTATTTAACTAGCGTTTCACAGCTATTGAAGAGACGTAGAGCGACTGGGTACCGGGTAGGTCAGGTGGGGAGTCAGCTTCTGCTTCATCAAATCGCCCTTTATTTCTCGCCTCTTATAGTTCCTTGAGGTATTTGGGACTGTTGTTTATGAATACAATTATTTCAATCAAATGTATTTTACTTAACTTATGAAATGTTTTCCATTTGTAATATTGTAAGTTTAGAAAGAGTTTTAATTCAAAAAAATGTAAAGCTTTTATGCATTTCATTTCCTAGGCACACACTTTCTTGGTTTCCTATTAAAGCCACAGTCTGTAAGATTGTCTGTCACTGATGGTCCAGGAGTGAGTTTTGGGCCTAAAGCAGTCACATGACTTGGAATCAAGTCTGACTCCAGTCACCAATTTGATGACCTGAGACGTGACTTGATATAAAATAAAATAAATTGAGACTCGACTCGGGACTCGACTTTGACTTGATAATGATAATTTTAAGTTATCTGGCCAGGTTTTGTAACGTTTTGACACTCATTTTGTAGCACAGACGCTCCGTGGATTACTCTCCACGCAGCCAGAAACAGTAGCCGCATGCTGCAAAAGAAACATACAACAGATTGGCTAGTGAAACGCACACTTGGCCCTCTGATTGGACCTGTAAACTGTCAATCAACACAGGTTTTGTGAGATAGCAAACAGATTTCTGATTTGCTGTACAGCTATAGGATCGGGTGCAGCGCAAACGTCAAATTGTAGGGAGAGAGGATTGCCATAATAGATAAATATGCACCTCCAAAAATACATTACATGACCAAAAGTATGTGGACACCTGCTCGTCGAACATCTCATTCCAAAATCATGGGCATTAATATGGAGTTGGTCCCCCCTTTACGGCTATAACAGCCTCCACTCTTCTGGGAAGGCTTTCCACCAGATGTTGGAACATTGCTTTTCATTCAGGCACAAGCATTAGTGAGGTCAGGCAATGATGTTGGGCGATTAGGCCTGGCTTGTAATCGGTGATCCAATTCATCCCAAAGGCGTTCGATTGGGTTGAGTTCAAGGCTCTGTGCAGGCCAGTCATGTTCTTCCACACCGATCTTGACAAACCATTTCTGTATGGTCCTCGCTTTGTGCACAGGGGCATTGTCATGCTGAAACAAGAAAGGGCCTTCCCCAAACTGTTGCCACAAAGTTGGAAGCACAGAATGGTCTAGAATGTCAGTGTGTGCTGTAGTATTAAGATTTATCTTCACTGGAACTAAGTGGCCTAGCCAGAACCATGAAAAACAGCCCAGACCATTATTCCTCCTCCACCAAACTTTACAGTTGGCACTATGCATTCGGGTAGGTAGCGTTCTCTTGGCATCTGCCAAACCCAGATTTGTCCGTGGGACTGTCAGATGGTGAAGCGTGATTCATCACTCCAGAGAACGCGTTTCCACTGCTCCAGAGTCTAATGGCAGCGAGCTTTACACCACTCCAGCCGATGCTTGGCATTGTGCATGGTGATCTTAGGCTTGTGTGCAGCTGCTCGGCCATGGAAACCCATTTCATGAAGCTCATGACGAACAGTTTGGAACGCGGTAGTGAGTGTTGCAACCGAGAACAGATTTTTTATTTTTTTTGCATTTGGCTGTCCCATTCTGTGAGCTTGTGTGGCCTAGCACTTCACGGCTGAGCCGTTGTTGCTCCTAGACGTTTCCACCTCACAATAACAGCACTTACAGTTAACCGGGGCAGCTCTAGCAGGGCAGAAACTTGACAAACTGACTTGTTGGAAAGGTGGCATCCTATGACGGTGCCACGTTGAAAGTCACTGAGCTCTTCAGTAAGGCCATTCTACTGCCAATGTTTGTCTATGGTGATCGAATGGCTGTGTGCTCGATTTTATATACCTGTCAGCAACGGGTGTGGCTGAAATAGCTGAATTCACTAATTTGAAAGGGTGTCCACATACTTTTGTATATATAGTGTAGTTTGGTTATCAAGAATAATACCTGTTTACTTTGCAAGCTCACCAGCAATGGGGCATCAAGCAACAATTGGGCCTACTGGTCTTTTGGTACGTCAAAATAACTTGAAGTTCATAATTTACTTACGAAGCTTGCATTTGGAATTTGTTGTTAAAATGAATTATTACTGTGGCGAGGACGCACGATAGCTGCCTCTCTCCACTTGCGACCTCCAAACCCCCGCCAGCAGAGAGCGCTTTGTTCTCTTGTTGAAATGTTTGCTGTTGCTTTCACACATTCACACACGCATAATTCTATATTCCATCTAATCCTACAATAATTGCTAGCATTTCATCACTCTATACCCGTACCGTCTATTGCAACACTTAAACATTTCTGTTTCATACTATACATTTTCATTTAGCCTACCATTTCTTAACCTCTTGAGTGGGCGCGATGTTTAGTGCACATGAACGTCCACAAGACTCATGTAGAAGTTATTTTAATTTAATTCAATGTATGGTTTCCTTTGTTGATATTTCCCAGGTTAGGTCGGAGTTCCGTGTCCTATGTCTCTGTCATTCTGGTTGTGCATAATAGCAGCATTTGCGCCTCAGTGCGCATAGAAATAGGCTAGGTGGCCTGCGCACCATGGTTTGGAATCAGTGTGTTGAATAAGAGAAAATGATTGTTCCATGATGGAATATCATTAATAATCATTAAGTCTGATTCAGACAAGTGTACCAATGTAACAATGGATGTGGAAATGACCTTTTACATTGTAGAACCAGTTTATTGGTTCTACGCTACCGCTACTCTCTGTTCATATATATGCATAGTCACTTTAACCATATCTACATGTACATACTACCTCAATCAGCCTGACTAACCGGTATCTGTATGTAGCCTCGCTACTGTATATAGCCTCGCTACTGTTTTTCACTGTCTTTTTACTGTTTTTTATTTCTTTACTTACCTATTGTCCACACAATACCTTTTTTCCACTATTGGTTAGAGCCTATAAGTAAGCATTTCACTGTAAGGTCGAAACCTATTGTATTCGGCGCACGTAACAAATAAACTTTGATTTGATTATTGGTTGTAAATGCCAATTGGGTGATTGTATGGTCCTGTGAGGGGCCAAGCGCTTATACAGTATGTACCTTCTTGAGCTCCTGTTAGACAGATTACATTTGTTTTCTCAAGGGGAGGCTGTACAGTCTTGCCCTCTACCTGTGTCCATTCAGATAAATCTACTTGTATATTTTGTATGATATGGGGCCTTTACCATTAAATCGCCAAGACTTGTAAATAAATCTACACTCAGAGCACATCAACCTGCCTTGCCTTCTGCTGATTTCATGCCCTTAAAACTGATACAAGGTCCCTATTTTACAATTACATGTTCAAAATCTCAGGGCTACTGAGTGGCACAGCAGTCTGTGCTAAAAGGTGTCATTACAGTCCCTGGTTCACATCTGGCCATGATTTGGAGTCCCATAGGGCGGCGCACAATTGCCCCAGCATCGCCTGGGTTTGCAGGGGTAGGCCGTCATTGTAAATAAGAATTTGTTCTTAACTGACTTGCCTAGATAAAAAAACAAGAAAATATGTGTTGTAGACAAAATAATGAAGAAGGCTGTCTGGTAGCCTCAATAAATAGACAAAGGTTAGCAGTCATTGCATGTATAGATACATTTTTTACTTGACTTGAAAACAACTTGTCACTAGACTCGACTTGACCTGTTCGTTGGAATGCACGACTTGGACTTGACTCCGAGACTCGACCCGTTCTACTTGGGACTCAACTTGAGACTCGGACCTTGTGACTTGAGACTTGCTTGTTACTCAAATAATAGTGACTTGGTCCCACCTCTGGCCTACAGTCCAGCCAAAAGATGTGTATATGGACATAAGCTTTTAAAAAAGCAAGTCATTTCAGGGGGAGTTGAGAGAGATTCATTGTCTGAGGACTGAGCTTGAATAGGAGGATGGAGAGAATAGAACGTAAGGAAGTGTGGATGTTAAATATCAGAGCGGTTGGAGAATCATTGGTCCGTTGGGACAAGGAGTTAGCCCAGATGCAGCAGCATGGTGTTACCATAGAGACTTCTTCTTTCACTTAGACCTCAGTGTGCCACATAACACGGAATCACTACCATGAGTGGGTTTCATCTAAGCATAGCCATGCTGGTCATATTTTTCTTCTTACACCAATAAACAGTTCCAAAAGCACCCATTTCCTGGCAGCTGATGGTTTTCCCTTCTGACACCTGGAGAGAACATTTGAAGTTAGAACCATACGATAGAACCTAGTTACAGAACAGTGTGAGTGAATTGGGGCATCACAGTTTAACAAAGCCACAATCCGTAAGAGGGTTATCTCAATAACCTATTTCAATTAATAATAACCCATAATAACCCATTGTTTATTGAAGAATAGGCTGTAAATGCTTTATGAGCTTAGTACAACTGTCTTACCCTATCACAACCCCAAATGGAACTCCAATGTTTCTTATTTTTATGTTTCAAATCAAGTGGTGGGGCTCTGGCTGGCCTTTAACAGGTATTATCTCATATTCAAAGTATGTATTTCTATCCTGTCACGTACTTTGTTGTGCTGCTGTTATTATTTTAGACATATTTTTAGACATTAAACATATCAGAACCAAAAGCCTAACTAATAGGCCTATTCTTAAAATAAACATATAGGCTATTTTTATCATCCTGCATATACAGATAAGTAGCCTGAAAATGTCCTATTATGTCAGGGAAAATGTATTGAGATTGTGAAAGAGGTTTACCCCAATCTAGATCGAAGCCTCTATACTGTAGCTGACTGATGAATTGACAACTTCATTTACATTCTCCCAGAGATTTGTAGCATTTTGACAGGCACGTTTCGCTCCACTCCCCTCGGAAGATGCTGCGATGTGCTATTATATTTATACAAGTTTGAGGTCTGGGGTTTCACGAGGGCACCCGATGAACACACCTGCCAGCCCACGGCAGAATAGCGACCCAGTGCTCGAGACTTCATGGAGTTTGTCCGTTTTAGTAAGCCGGATGTTAAATCAATAAACAAGCCTCGATGCAAAAATAAACTGGATAAGGTTTGATGTACACCACAGACTGACTAGACATGCTTACAGTGGACCTCTGAATTTTCCATCTCTTTGACCACTTGTCTCATCCAAAAGGCATTCTAGGCATGTTGTTGAGGCCAGGGTACACTCTAAAAATTAGGGGTTCAGCAAGGGTTCTTGGCCAAAGATCCTCAAAGTTCTTAGAAGAACCTTAGGGTTCTTGGCCACCCAATGGGAGGAACCTCCTTTGTTGTTGGGGGTTCTTGCAGGAACCTAACTGCCCAACTGAAACATTTGGATTTTAATTTGAAAGGACAGTAGGTGCAGGCACTTAACTTAAAAATGTAAAGATGTCCTCAATTTAGGGTAAGGTTTGTCCCTTTCTAAAACAGAAAATGAACACAATTCAATGGCTATACATGAACAAAGATCTAAGAATATGTAGGCTATAAGAATATGCAGAAGGCTAGCTGTTTTGGGTGTAGATGACTGAACTGCTAACGTTTGTGTCTGTAGGTACGCAGATGAGGAGGCATACAAAGGTATGTCTATTGGTATTGGTATGTTAAGCAGATCACATTTACCATCCTCCTCCCTTACCTCTTCAATGAATATCCCATAGGCCTCTACATTATGGACAAGGTATGTGTATGATAACCATTATCAAAACAGTTATTTTCATTCACATTTACCACAAAAACCAAGGTATCAATACTGTCTTGTGCATGTTTTGTTAATCATCTGTACAATTATAATGGTCCCGTGTGGCTCAGTTGGTAGAGCATGATGTTTGCAATGCTGGGGTTGTGAGTTCGATTCCCATGGGGGACCAGTATAGGAAAAAAAAAAGTTTTTATGAAATGTATGCATTCACTACTGTAAGTCGCTCTGGATAAGAGCGTCTGCTAAATGACTGAAATGTAATTAGTATCTTTTGGATTCACAGACTTCACCCTCCCTACACCTCTGATGAATATGACAGGAAACCTGTTCGATCACCATTCACTGCAAAATCATTCTGGCTATGGATACAGAGAACATCAACACGCCAGAGGATATTACTATTAAAATCATAATAAACGCTGACAACTAAAATATTTTGTTATTGTTGTTATGCGTATTATTATTATTATTAATAATAATAATAATAATAATAATAATAGGGGAGGGGGGGTAGTTAAAAAAATGTACTCCAAAAGGTTATTTGAGGATCCATTAAAAGGGGTTCTTCGAAGAACTTATAAGGGTTAGGGTTCCCCCACAGTTTCAATTTGAAAAACCCCTAAAGGATACTGCAGGAACCTTTACTTTTTAGAGTGTAGGCAGTAACTTAGAGGTTTATGATGACTTTATTTTTCAGTTCATTACAGAAAACACTGATAGATAGACTTTCAATGTCCATCAAGTTATCATCTCTCTCTGTCCAATAATCACAATTTATTCCACTGCTAAAGAGCATCTGCCCCTAAAAACAAACCAATCCCTTTGAAAACGCCCTATATGGCATTGATATGAGTCAAAAAAGATTCTAGTGTCAAAATTGGCTACAAAGTGTAAATAGGATAGGCCTAATCTCATCTAAAACTGAGTTTGGAACCTGAGTGCGTCACAATGAGTAAATTCACTTATATGTGTATTAAAGTAGTAAAAATGTAAGTATTTGGTCCCATATTCATAGCATGCAATGCCTACATCAAGCTTGTGATGGCAAGTTGAGAACAAGTTCTCATTTACAATTGCGACCTGGCCAAGATAAAGCAAGCAGTTTGACACATACAACAACACAGAGTTACACATGGAGTAAAACAAACATACAGTCAATAATATAGTAGAAAAATAAGTCTATATACAAAGTGAGCAAATGAGGTGAGATAAGGGAGGTAAAGGCAAAAAAGGCCATGGTGGCGAAGTAAATACAATATAGCAAGTAAAACACTGGAATGGTAGATTTTCAGTGGAAGAAAGTGCAAAGTAGAAATAGAAATAATGGGGTGCAAAGGAGCAAAATAAATAAATACAGTAGGGGAAGGGGTAGTTGTTTGGGCTAAATGATAGATGGGCTATGTACAGGTGCAGTAATCTGTGAGCTGCTCTGACAGCTGGGAGATAAGTGTTTCCAGTTTTAGAGATTTTTGTAGTTCGTTCCAGTCATTGGCAGCAGAGAACTGGAAGGAGAGGCGGCTGAAGGAGGAATTGGCTTTGGGGGTGACCAGAGAGATATACCTGCTGGAGCGCATGCTACAGGTGGGTGCTGCTATGGTGACCAGCAAGCTGAGATAAGGGGGAACTTTACCTAGCAGGGTCTTGTAGATGACCTAGAACCAGTGGGTTTGGCGACAAGTATGAAGCGAGGGCCAGCCAACGAGAGCGTACAGGTCGCAGTGGTGGGTAGTATATGGAGCTTTGGTGACAAAACGGATGGCACTGTAATAGACTGCATCCAATTTATTGAGTTGGGTATTGGAGGCTATTTTGTAAATGACATTGCCGAAGTCGAGGATCGGTAGGATGGTCAGTTTTACGAGGGTATGTTTGGCAGCATGAGTGAACGATGATTTGTTGCGAAATAGGAAGCCAATTCTAGATTTAACTTTGGATTGGAGATGTTTGATGTGAGTCTGGAAGGAGAGTTTACAGTCTAACCAGACACCTAGGTATTTGTAGTTGTCCACATATTCTAAGTCAGAACCGTCCAGAGTAGTGATACTGGATGGGCGGGCAGGTGCAGGCAGCGATCGGTTGAAGAGCATGCATTTAGTTTTACTTGTATTTAAGAGCACTTGGAGGCCACGGAAGGAGAGTTGTATGGCATTGAAGCTCGTCTGGAGGGTAGTTAACACAGTGTCCAAAGAAGGGCCAGAAGTATACAGAATGGTCTCGTCTGCGTAGAGGTGGATCAGAGACTCACCAGCAGCAAGAGCGACATCATTGATGATCCTATGAAAAGAACACATCATCATGAGGCCTCTGATAGTGACCCTAGTTAATGCCCTGATGGCACGGATGGCTTCATGAACAATAATAAGCTAGCTATCACAATAATAGTGCAAAAATACCTAACGTTAGTTAACAAGCTACTACTGTAGCCGGTCAGTGGCATTGACAGGTTGAAACTGATATAGCAACAACGTGTTTCTGTCTATCCCATAAAACATGACATTGCTAACCGGGCATCAATTGCTATGACAATTTAACGTTTATTAGGAAATTAAATCAATAAGTTAGACACTCACCGGACAACTTTGGTAGGTAGATTGCTTGGTTTCCATTTCCATCAGATTTTTCTTCTCTCCCTGACTGGTCGTCAAAAGTTACTGGTCTTGGAAATGATGTGCTCACCAGAAACAACCTCCGGTAAACTGGTTGCCACTAGTGGCAGTACATATTGTTGCCACAGGTTTGCACAGATTCAAATATAATCTCGAAAGAACTGTTTTCCAGAAACAAACTGGTGAACTGTTTGCCACTATTCACAATAAATATTGTTGTTGCCAAAGGTTTGCTGCAAATTCACCACTAGTGGCAAACATTTTAAACTTCTGGCAACATTTTGTGGCAAATTAATTAGTTTGCAGACAATTTGTCACAAACTTGCAGGAAGTTTGCAGCAACAAATACATTTTTGCAAGGAAAGTAATGTGTATATCAAAAATATATATTTATGTTCTGTAATAGGCCTACTGTGTATAAAAGTAGTCTACCATGTATGCAAAATGGACTGAGTGTACAAAACGTTAGGAACACCTGCTGTTTCCATGCCATAGACTGAGAAGGTGAATCCAGGTGAAAGCTATGATCCCTTATTGATGTCACTTGTTAAATTCATTTCAATCAGTGTAGATGGAGGGGAGGAGACAGGTTAAAGAAGGATTTTTAAGCCTTGAGACCATTGAGACACGGATTGTGTATGTGTGCCATTCAGAGGGTAAAGATATAAGTGCCTTTGAATGGGGTATAGTAGTTGGTGCCAGGTGCACCGGTTTGAGTGTGTCAAGAACTGCAACACTGCTGGGTTTTTCACACTCATCAGTTTCCCGTGTGTATCAAGAATGGTCCACCATTCAAAGGACATCCAGCCAACTTGACACAACTGTGGGAAGCATTGGGGTCAAGATGGGCCAGCATCCCTGTGGAACGCTTTTGACACCTTGTAGAGTCCATGCCCCGATGAATTGAAGCTGTTCTGATGGCAAAAGGGGGTGCAACTCAATCTTAGGAAGGTGTTTGTGTTCCTAAGGTTTTGTACACTCAGTGAATATAAAATATTTATGGGTCTTTCTATAAACTAGTGTACCAGTGAGGAGTTCCTACACTGGACAACTTGTTACAGCTGTTGATAAATCATTGATAATAATATACCAATTGTTTCATGTCATTACTTTAACATATAAGTAGGGGATCATAGCTATATTCAATAAAACTCACGAGTTGATTAAAAACCTTTTATCATGCTTGGTGTCTTGAAGGATTTGTCCAAAATCGTGTGACATAAAACATGATTTTTCTGTCCTTGCATTTATGGCAGTGTAATTTGTTATTATATCATATATTAAGCATTAATCAGTTAAATTAGACATTTCATGTTGACCCTTTTAGAATCCTGGATCTAGCTATTAGACATTTTTTTCTATAGAGCGCTCAGAAATGCAGTGCAGGTACCCTAGTGGTTGGAGCGTGGGCCAGCAACGAAAGGTTGCTGGATCGAATCCCTGAGCTGACAAGGTAAAAACCTGTCGTTCTGCCGCTCAATAAGGCAATTAACTGACTGTTCCTCGGTAGGCCGTCATTGTAAATACGCATTTGTTCTTTAACTGACTTGCCTAGTTAAATAAAGATTAAAATAAAAACTATGTAACATTTCGTGTCTCCTTATGTTAGGGGGTGAAAACCGTTTCCATGGGCACACACATTCAAAATAATGTATGCATTGCACAATCGAATGAGTCTAACCGAAAGTCAACTTACCTTGCTACTTCAAATCTAAAACGATGCGTCATTCATTAATTTGGTTCTTCAATAATTATGCATAATACTTGGTGGTTGGTATTTGGTGTCAAGCTGATTAGTTATGCCCTGATATCTTCACACATCATCATCTGATCCAGGAAGGAATTTCCCGAATGACAGTCAAGTGACAAACAAGTGTTGGGGGAAAAAAGCTGTTTGGGAGGAATGTCCACATAATTCGATGTCTCATTCGTTATGCCGGTGAAGACAGTTGTGCCTGGATCCACATTGAATATAATATCCTTAACGATGTATTTATGTTGATCATCTGTTGTTGTCTGCTTGATTTACAACAGGGTCTTGCTTGAATTAACAGAGGAAGCATCAAGGTAATGAGTTAATGTTTTAATTTGTTTTTGTGCCTCGGATTGGACACCAAGTCTTCTGTGTGCAATTGTGTAGGATTATTGTGCAACACCCAACCCTATTAATTATTCTGGATATAACGACAACACATTACACAGCATAATGGGCTTATTCACAATATGATCTGGTAATGAAACAACATGACATATATTTTGTTTTCCATGTTAGACCTGCAATTTTAAACAATATAATGGGCTTGAAGTAGCCTACTTGAACTTGGATTTGGAGCTGGCATAGGCCTACCTTGAAAATGTCCTTAACCCTGATCTGTTTCACCTGTCTTTGTGCTTGTGTCACCCATCTTCCCTATTATCCCCTGTGTATTTATGCCTGTGTTCTCTGTTTGTCTGTTGCCAGTTCGTTTTTGTTTGTGAAACCTACCAGCATTTGTACCCCTGCTCCTGTCTGTTTCTTGCTCCTGTTTCCTAGTCCTTCCCGGTTTTGACCTTTCTGCCTGCCCTGACCCTGCCTGCCATTCTATACCTTGCCCCACCTCACTGGGTTATTGACCCCTGCCTGCCCTGACCCTGAGACTGCCTGCCGTTCTGGACCCTTTGCACCTTCTCTGGATTACTGACCACTGCCTGCCTTTGACCTGTCGTTTGGCTGCCCCTGTATTATACATAAACATTTGTTTCTTCGACACCATCTACATCTGGCTCATACCTGAAAATGTAATTTGGTGCTTGAAACCTTATTATAATAAGTGTAGCCAATGTATAAATCCTCCTGCTTCATCTTAATTATCTGTGATTTCATTTTTTGATCAGTTTTTGTTTCCTGCTGCTTCAATTGAAGGGTGTTGCAGCTACTCTGTTATAGTAAAACCATGTGCGGATCTTGAGGATGGCAACATCTAATGTTGGCTTTCCATACAAATCCTTCCAATAAACAAGGAACCTAGTTTTTGGTCACTTTCTCATTATAAAATTTGTAAGTCGCTCTGGATAAGAGCGTCTGCTAAATGACGTAAATGTAAATGTAATAAAAACGGAGATGGTGAGATTAATGCTACCGCTATTTATCGCTTTATCATGTGTGCCTGCGTTGGCCACATAGGCTACAAAAAATCGCAATGCATGCATCCACTCTATTTAGTCAGGCGATGTCCACATTTTCTCATACATTTTAGAATGTAATAATAATTTGAAAAAGTGCCTGAATGTCATTGAATTTGACTTGCCAATGTCTGTATGGGCCCTGCTTAAAGGATGTATAGTCCTATGCAATGTTCCCTCTAAACTGCGCATAGCCCAGAGACTGACGCGCAGATATATCAGCCCAGAGAGACAAGCAAGAGATTGAACTTCACTCAACTTCCTAGAGCAGTTGTCACCAACCGGTTGATCTCCAAGGCATTCCTAGTCGATCACCAAACATTTATTTTAAAAAACAACGATAAAGCCTTGTGTTCCTTTTATATTGTATTCGTCTCCGGCTATTACCGGTAGATGCGCCCGATTCAGCTGCCATGCACGCCGGATAGGCAAACTGTTGCCATTTTTAACCATTTCGTGTCTGAAGGTAAAAACTCCACTTTCCCGGTGGGCCCAGAGAGCAAATCAAGTGCATTATAGTTTTACGGTTGGCCAATCGAATGGCTCAGATGACTGTGTCTGCAGTAACGTAGCAGGCATAAAATTAATCTACAGCAAAATTGATACTGTGAGATTGATACTGACTAGAGAGAGTGTCAACAAATACAGCAAAGCGATGCTGTTTTTCTGAGTTCATGTTTAAGTTCTTACTCAGCACTGTCAACACTTTGTATTCAACACTTTTATAACCCATAACATGCGGGTTCTTCCTATTTCATTTCAAGCATTGCAGCAGTAATGAATGAGTAGGAAAGTGTATCGATAGGCTTGCGTTGTTGTTATTATCAGCAGCTTGGGCCTTTTTTAATATAGAGGAATATTTAACTTTCTCTATTCATACCGTAGGAGTAACAAAATGCGTTCTTTCATGAGGAAGAAATAATGCGGTGTGACTCGAGTTTTGCCATCAGCTGGAAGACGGTGTCCCTTTTTGGTCAGTGTCTGTGGAGGAAAGGGAGAGTGGAGTGATGTTGAGAGGCGGACCCTCAGTCTGCTGCTCTCTCCCTCCACTGAGACTGACCATCAGATGCAGGCACCACCATCCCAGTAAAATAAAAATAAAAAACAAATTATTTAAACGTATGCTCACTCAGCTGGGCTTCACAAGTAATACAACGGATCTATTACCGGTGTGATCATATAACCTACCTCAAATTTTTAAATATATATTTTTTAAATGGCCTGAACAAGGGCAATTCAAGCAAAGCCAATATGCAGTGATAATGTGTTGGGCCTATAACACAAAACTCATTGCTACAGTACAGTTTTTAATTGGTTAATGTTGCATAGGCTTACGTTTTTTAAGTACTGTTAGAAAAAAATCTGAGCGGTAGATCTCGGCTTGCATTTTGACTCAAAGCGATCTTGACTCAGAAAAGGTTGGTGACTACTGTTCTAGAGTTTTCCCTGTTAATACTATCAACGTTTCCCTTTACTGTGGCAATTAAGATCGAACACAATATTATCCACTTTCAATGCAACATAACGAAACAAAACAAACTATGCAAGATATTTTGTTGTAGGCAGAATGCATCGGAGTAGGATTATATTGCAATGACACACACTACCCAGCGCGTACTCTACACAGACCGGTGTGGCATAAACAATCGGAGTTGCAGTAGGCCTATATGCATATAGACCATTGCCATATATGGATCTGTGCCATTTACTTTGAACTGGACTGTGTTTACAGCATGAGTGGTCGCATGTTTTGAGATTAAAGCGAGAGCTGCATGTAGCCACATGTGCACATTTTGTCCATATCCTTTGCTAGTTAGTGAGTTATCAGCCCAGTTATATATCATTTGTAGTCAGCAATAGTGGAGTGATTGCTTTCTACAAGAGCACAAAAGGTATACATTTCTAGAAAAGCGAGTTAGGTAAAGAGCTTTTTTTGTCTTAAAAGGGCAGTGTTGTATTTTGATACAGGCTTGAATAAACTAAGTGACCAATATGCAGAGGGTAGCATAGTTTGTCTGATTCTCTGTAATAATAGAATGGGAATAATAATGCATTTTATTTTGTAAAGTGGTTTCTTGCATCAAACAACACAACAACATTTTCAGTCACCTCCTTGTCTTAAGGAAAAGTGTATAAACAGGTTTTTTCAAAAGTCTCATGGAATGTAGGCGTACGTACATTAAACAGCACACATCGAATGCTACTGTAGGCTGAATGATAGAACAGCTATTTCCATGTTAAAATGTTATGGGATGCATTTTCTCCATTGTTTTTCATGGTAGGCCTACATTATGATCAAGTAGCCTACATGGCCACTGTTAAAACTGCAACTTAAATTGGGTACAGCCTCAGTGTTCACAGTAAAGATTCACTGGAAGTTGCACAGGATTTTCACAACTTTCAAGTTTGCGCTCAGCAGACCTAAAATTTTCTCAGTGCCCGAAAGAAATTAGAGGGAAGATTGGTCCAAGGTCTATGTTGTTGTATAGGTGGAGTTATGGACCAATTTGCATATATTCAGTTTTATTCTTCAAAGTACAAATGTGGAACTGCATGAAATTTTATTTTGAACTTTTGATCCCAATGTCACACATCGGTCCCATTTATTTATAAAAAGACCCAACCCATATGTAAAAAATACCTGTGGATGGGCCATTAATATATAGTACCAGTCAAAAGTTTGGACACACCTACTCATTCATTTTTTATTTTGTACTGTTTTCTACATTGTTGAATGAAAGTGAAGACATCAAAACGATGAAAAACACATTTGGAATCATGTTGTAACCAAAAAAGTGTTAAACAAATCAAAATATATTTTATATTTGAGATTCTTCAAAGTAGTCACCCTTTGCCTTGATGACAGCTTTGCACACTCTTGGCATTCTCTCAACCAGCTTCATAAGGTAGTCACCTGGAATGCATTTCAATTAACAGAAGTGTCTTGTTAAAAGTTAATTTGTGGATTTTCTTTCCATCTTAATGTTTTTGAGCCAATCAGTTGTGTTGTGAAAATGTAGGGGTGGTGTACAGAAGATAGCCCTATTTGGCAAAAGACCAAGTCCGTATGTGACTCACCACCTGAATTCGGTCTTATGTAGCAAAATTTGAAATTGTCTTTTTTTTTTACATTGGATAAAAGTAGAGACTCAGAGCTACAAAATGGTATATCATACACTGCATTTTTGAGAAACAATGGGAAAGTAATTATGCTTTGAAAGTTGATAAACTTGTAAACTCACCTTGAGAAAATGGCCTTTGAATGTTTTGGTATCTAGTGAAGAGCTCTTCTTTGTCTACACCCATTCAGCATCGTTTTCATGTTATCCATAGGTAAACAAATCATCGGCCAGAGCATCAAGTGTGTGCTCTGAACGCTCCTAAAGCGAAACGAGATGGGTGGGGCTAAAGCGGTTTAGACCCACCCATCTCGTTTCGCTTTAGGAGTGTTCAGAGCACACACTTGACGCTCTGGCCGATGATTTGTTTACCTATGGATAATATGAAAACAGCCGAACCAGCTCTGCTGGCAACAATTTCATTAAGGTTTTTTGCAGAATTTTACTGACACCGGCCATATTCAACAGGTGTTGTACACTTTAGCTTAATACATGTAGCTAGCTAGCTAGGTAAACAATGAACCCAGCTAGGTAAACAACGTGTAAGATCACACACGTCACGTAACCTTAGCTAATGAGCCATCCAGCTAACATTAGCTAGTTAAAACCTCTTGGAACACTCATCCCGTATGCGGGATCAACATCCAGCGTAAAATCATTTCGCCATATTCATAACCGAAACAATAGAAACATTTCATTTTTTTTTTTTTTCAAATATAGGACTATTTTATATCGTTTTATAGATACACCTCTCCTGAATCAAACCACGTTGTCTGATTTCAAAAAGGCTTTACAGCAAAAGCAAAACATTAGATAATGTTAGAGGAGTATATCACATAGCCATTTTCCGAACAACCACATGCATCACAAATAACCAAAAAACAGCTAAATGCAGCACTAACCTTTGACAATCTTCATCAGATGACACTCCTAGGACATCATGTTACACAATACATGCATTCTTTTGTTCGATAAAGTTCATATTTATATATAAAAACAGCATTTTACATCGGCGCGTGACATTGAGAAACTATTTTCCCTCAAATGCATCTGGTGAAACAGCGCTACAATTTTCTAAATTACTATTCGAAAACATTTTTTAAATGACATTCAAAGAATTATAGATGAACATCTCGTGAAAGCACCTGCATTGCCAGATTTAAAAATAACTTTACTGGGAAATCCCACTTTGCAATAAAAGGGGATGCTATACTCAGAAAAATAGGCTAGCAATACAGGTCTGCGCCATCTTGGAACAATCGAATATCAAATCTACTCTTGTATACTATTGTAAATAGTCCCTTACCTTTGATTATCTTCATCAGAAGGCACTTCCAGGAATCCCAGGTCCACAACAAATGTAGTTTTGTTCGAAAAAGTTAATAATGTCCCAATAGCTTCTTCTTGTTAGCGCGTTCTGAAGGCTACACAAAATGTTCCGTTGTGCGCGGGACTTCTCATCACGAAAGCGCAAAAAATACTCCAAAGTTTCTAAAACTGTTTGAATGGTGTCTGTGAGTATAACAGAACTCATTTGGCAGGCCAAAACCTGAGAAGATTCTGTACAGGAAGTACCCTGTCTGACCATTTCTTGGCCTTCTTGATTGTCTCTATCCAAAACAGGGGATCTCTGCTCCCATGGGCTCTCAGAAGGCGGCAAAAAGCTGAATCGTGGCTTTGCAGGCCTTGGCTGAAAAACATTAGTGCGTTTGGATAGTGGCCGGTCAGAGTACTATGAGACTGAAGCTCGTGCACGAGTCGACTCCATGTTTACTTTCTCTCTCTTTGAACGAAAACCACCACTCCCGGTCGGAATATTATCGCTTTTTTATGAGAAAAATGGCATAAAAATTTATTTTAAACAGCAGTTGACATGCTTCGAAGTACGGTAATGGAATATTTAGAATTTTTTTGTCACGAAACGCGTAACCCTTCATCACCCTTGGATAGTGTCTTGAACGCACGCACAAACGCCGCTATTTGGATATAACTATGGATTATTTTGAACCAAACCAACATTTGTTATTGAAGTAGCAGTCCTGGGAGTGCATTCTGACGAAGAACACCAAAGGTAATCAAACTTTTCTAATAGTAAATCGGAGTTTGGTGAGGGTCAAACTTGGTGGTGGGTGTCAAAATAGCTAGTCGTGATGGCTGGGCTATCTACTCAGAATATTGCAAAATGTGCTTTCACCGAAAAGCTATTTTAAAATCGGACACGTCGATTGCACAAAGCAGTTCTGTATCTATAATTCTTAAAATAATTGTTATGTTTTTTGTGAACGTTTATCGTGAGTAATTTAGTAAATTCACCGGAAGTGTTCGGTGGGAATGCTAGTTCTGAACATCACATGCTAATGTAAAAAGCTGTTTTTTGATATAAATATGAACTTGATTGAACAAAACATGCATGTATTGTATAACATAATGTCCTAGGCGTGTCATCTGATGAAGATCATCAAAGGTTAGTGCTGCATTTAGCTGTGGTTTTGTTTTTTGTGACATTATATGCTAGCTTGAAAAATGGGTGTCTGATTATTTCTGGCTGGGTACTCTGCTGACATAATCTAATGTTTTGCTTTCGCTGTAAAGCCTTTTGGAAATCGGACAGTGTGGTTAGATAAAGGAGAGTCTTGTCTTTAAAATGGTGTAAAATAGTAAAATGTTTGAAAAATTGAAGTTTTGGGTTTTTTGAGGAATTTGTAATTCGCGCCACGCCTATCATTGGATATTGGAGCAGGTGTTCCGCTAGCGGAACGTCTAGATGTAAGAGGTTAATTATATGCATATCCTAGCTTCTGAGTTTGAGTAGGAGGCCGTTTAAAATGGGCACGTATTTTTTTCAAAAATCGCTGTAGCGCCCCCTATCCTGGGCGTGCGTCAAGAGGTTATTAAACAACAATGAACACAGTGCCAAATCATGCCACATGGAGCTAACCAACCATGTTCAATGTTAGCTAGCTAACATTAGGCTCTAACTAGAAAAGCAAATGGCTCTGGGATACGAATAATAACGTCAGCTAGGGAGCCAGCCAGCTAATGTTAGCTAGCTAGCTAACAGTACACTTTAGCTTGAAATCGAACCATTTTCTGTCAAATTTAAAAATGTGTAATATCTGAAAATGTAGCTAGCTAACGCTAGACTATCTTACCTGTATAAATCATCATGCATGATTGACGCATCTCCCTGTCACGGTTGCCCTCAGTTTGAAGATGTAATCCAGAGACAGGTGTTTTCTCCACCTCTTTAGCTATCATACTCTAATTTCACTGGTTTCAAAAACTTGAACACTTATGCAGCGCCACTACACAATACCGTGCCTTGCAAAAGTATTCATCCTCCTTGGCGTTTTTCCTATTTTGTTGTATTACAACCTGTAATTTAAATTGATTTTTATTTATGATTTCATGTAATAGTCCAAATTGGTGAAGTGAAATGAAAAAAATAACATGTTTTTTTTTTTAAAATAAAAAAACAAACGGAAAAGTGGTGCGTGCATATGTATTCACCCGCTTTGCTATGAAGCCCCTAAATAAGATCTGGTGCAACCAATTACCTTAAGAAATGACATAATTAGTTAAATAAAGTCCACCTTTGTGCAATCTAAGTGTCACATGATCTCAGTATATATAAACCTGTTCTGAAAGGCCCCAGAGTCTGCAACACCACTAAGCAAGGGACACCACCAAGCAAGCGGCACCATAAAGACCAAGGAGCTCTCCAAACAGGTCAGGGACAAAGTTGTGGATCAGGGTTGGGTTATAAAAAAATATCCCAAACTTTGAACATCCTACGGAGCACCATTAAATACATTATTAAAAAATGAAAGAATATGGCACCACAACAAACCTGCCAAGAGAGGGCCACCCACCAAAACTCACAGACCAGGCAAGGAGGCCATTAATCAGAGAGGCAACAAAGAGACCAAAGATAACCCTAAAGGAGCTGCAAAGCTCCACAGTGGAGGTTGGAGTATCTGTCCATAGGACCACTTTAAGCCATACATTCCACAGAGCTGGGCTTTACGGAAGAGTGGCCAGAAGAAAGCCATTGCTTAAAACAAAATAAGCAAACACGTTTGGTGTTCGTCGAAAGGCATGTGGGAGACTCCCTAAATCTGTGGAAGAAGGTACTCTGGTCAGATGAGACTACAATTGAGCTTTTTGGCCATCAAGGAAAATGCTATGTCTGGCGCAAACCCAACACCTCTCATCACCCCGAGAACCACATCCCCACAGTGAAGCATGGTGGTGGCAGCATCATGCTGTGGGGATATTTTTCATCGGCAGGGACTGGGAAACTGGTCAGAATTGAAGGAATGACGGATGGTGCTAAATACAGGGACATTCTTGAGGGAAATTTCAATCTTTCAGAGATTTGAGACTGGGACGGAGATTTGAGGCAGGACAATGACCCTAAGCGTACTGCTAAAACAACACTCGAGTGGTTTAAGGGGATACATTTAAATGTCTTGAAATGGCCTAGTCAAATCCCAGACCTCAATCCAATTGAGAATCTGTGGTATGACTTAAATATTGCTGTACACCAGTTGAACCCATCCAACTTGAAGGAGCTGGAGCAGTTTTGCCTTGAAGAATGAGCCAAAATACCAGTGGCTAGATGTGCCAAGCTTATAGAGACATACCCCAAGAGACGTACAGCTGTAATTGCTGCAAAAGGTGGGGGGGTGAATAGTTAGATAGTTATGCACGCTCAAGTTTTCTGTTTTTTATTCTTATTTCTTGTTTGTTTCACAAGAAAAAATATTTTGCATCTTCAAAGTGGTATGCATGTTGTGTTTTTCAAATAATACAAGCCCCCCGAAAATCCTTTTTATTTCCAGGTTGTAAGGCAACAGAATAGAAAAAATGCCAAGGGGGTGAATACTCTCGCAAGCCACTGTACATTTTAAAAAAGCCGCGTTTGACCAGATTACCAACACAGACTTACCAGCTCAAATAGACCGAAGCCTTCTATATGGCATGTCCAGCCCACTCATTATCTCAGCCAAACATGGCTAGTGGGAAGGTTGCTTACTTTTTCTGTGGCTTAACCAGCAAGGCTCATAATTTAACCCTTTTGTTCGTATTCACAGATGGAATACACGTTTGTTATTAAGGCACATGAAAGTTCACTTGTTCGAGAAGATATTTCTGCCAAAAAACACATTTTGATATTAATTTTTTTTTTTTACGTTCAAACGGCTCTCCTGTGAAGTTGTGACTTGCGACATACGCCTAGTTTCCTGAATCGGGTCACATATTATGGCAAGAACAGCTCAAATAAGAAAATAGAAATTACAGTCCATCATTACTTTAAGACATGAAGGTCAGTCAATCTGGAAAATTTCAAGAACTTTGAAAGTTTCTTCAAGTGCAGTCGCAAAAACCATCAAGCTCTATGATGAAACTGGCTCTCATGAGGACCGCCACAGGAAAGGAAGAATCAGAGTTACCTCTGCCTCTGCTGCAGAGGATAAGTTCATTAGAGTTACCAGCCTCAGAAATTGCAGCCAAATAAATACTTCACAGAGTTCAAATAACAGACACTTCTCAACATCAACTGTTCACTGGAGACTACTTGAATCAGGTCTTCATGATCAAATTGCTGCAAAGAAACCACTACTAAAAGACACCAATAAGAAGAAGAAGAGACTTGCTTGGGCCAAGAAACACAAGCAGTGGACATTAGACTGGTAGAAATCTGTCCCTAGGTCTGATGAGTCCAAATGTGAGATTTTTGGTTCCAACCACTATGTCTTTGTGATCTTCGCATGTGTGGTTCCCACCATGAAGCATGGAGGAGGAGGTGTGATGATGTGGGGGTGCTTTGCTGGTGACACTGTCTGTGATTTATTTAGAATTCAAGGCACACTTAACCAGCATGGCTACCACAACATTCTGTAGTGATACGCCATCCCATCTGGTTTGCGCTTAGTAGGACTATCACCCAACACACCTCCAGGCGGTGTAAGGGCTATTTGACCAAGAAGGAGAGTGATTGAGTGTCGCATCAGATGACCTGGTCTCCATAATCACCCAAACTCATCCCAATTGAGATGGTTTGGGATGAGTTGGACCACAGAGTGAAGGAAAAGCAGCCAACAAGTGCTCAGCTTATGTGGGAACTCCTTCAGGACTGTTGGAAAAGCATTCCAGGTGAAGCTGGTTGAGAGAATGCCAAGAGTGTGCAAAGCTGTCATCAAGGCAAAAGGTGGCTACTTTGAAAAATCTCAAATATAAATAGGATTTGAAAAACACTTTTTTGTTTACTACGATTCCATATGTGTTATTTCATAGTTTTGATGTCTTCACTATTATTCTACAATGTAGAAAATAGTAAAAATAAAGAAAAACCCTTAAATGAGTATGCATGTCCAAACTTCTGACTGGTACTGTGTATACATATACTTCAAAATTGAAATAAAAATCCCAGTTGGATATTATAGATCTCAAAGAAAAAGGCTTGTTTGTTTGTGTGAATTTTATTTTCAGCATTTCCACACATTTTTCCTACCTTGATCGATAAAATCATCCCTTAAAAAAATGAATTTGTTACTGCAAACTTCCTGCATGTCCCCACCACTCATTAATTTGACAGGCCAACCATGGACAAATTATCAGTCAAAAGCTTATCCAATAGTTTCCACTAGAGGGAAGTAGTGGTCAAAGACCATTACAGTCAAAAGTGCCAGTAAGGTAATTTATTATAGCATACCTCCAAGATCAGTAGACATCCCAAAATATTACTTTTCAAAATGGTGAAATTAAAAATATATGAATGAATGTTGATGTTGAGGTTAGTGGTGCTCAATTTAAATTGAGTACACAACTGTATAAATTATTTTCACAGTCCATGGTGTAAAGCACTTATTTACATCCCCAGTCAAGTAAAACAGGTGCACAGTAGGCTATAGAGAAAAGAGGAGTAAAGGCAACATCTGCACTGTCTGTGTACTATTTTCTAATTGTAATTCATTCTGACACAGGGACACTGATACACAACACAGCATACTGATCTCTTGTGGCTCTGTGATATGGTCAGTCTTGATTCTGGGTGGGGATGGATCCACATGTGACACACACACACACCTGACACTCTCATGCTCCTGCAGGTCTAAGCCCTTAGATCGCATTATACAACGGGTGGACCTAATCCTGGATGCTGATTGGTTAAAACCGCATTCCAGCCGGTGTCTATTCCACAAGTTACCACCGCCTAAGGCTATGACGTCAAAATGCCTATTTACTGTTCCATCTCACTGCGCAATCCACTGTCTCATCAGCCCAGCCAAGCAATTTATAAACTTGATCTCCACTGTGAAAAAGCATCTAGACATGATATCTCCTGTCTTTTAGATTAGCATTTGGTTTTCAACAGTGGATATTTGTGTAAACCTTGGTGTCCCCTATCTCATTGAGGATTAACGTGTCCGGATGAGACAGACATTTTCTCAGCCAGACGAAATCATGAATCAGCATACATTTTATGGATACATACAAAGAAAATGTCAAACGAAATGAAATGCAACTAGTTTTTGTCTTTCCAGTTTGAAGTGATTGTGTAAGCTGCAGCTAGTTGGCTAGCTCCTCTGAACAGTATGAGAGAGCACATTTTCTATGGCACGCAAAATCGGGCATCATTAGCTCATTTTTATGGATGTATCCAAATAAATGTCACTATGTTAGCCGTAGTTGGCTAGCTAGCAAGCAAAGGATGAGAAAGTTGCCAGCTAGCATGGCAATTTTTTTTAGAATGAACGATTGGGTCGCATCCATAGATATGGAACAAAAAGACTAGCAACCCTACATTTGTGTCGGGACTAAATCCTGTGGAAGGATGAAATAGTATGAATAAATTAATCAAAATACTTTGTTAAATGAAAATATGTAAATCATTATTTTAATATGTTGGTAACCCGTTGTGTAAAAGTGATAATGCCCTTGAAGTCGGTGTTTAGAGGATATATTGGCACCTGTGCTTTGAGGACATTATCATTTCATGCATAATCCAAGATGGCATAGCAGTCAGACATCCTTTGTCCTCGTCTTGTCGTGTCCCGTGTATATATACAGTGAGGGAAAAAAGTATTTGATCCCCTGCTGATTTTGTACGTTTGCCCACTGACAAAGAAATGATAAGTCTATAATTTTAATGGTAGGTTTATTTGAACAGTGAGAGACAGAATAACAACCAAAAAATCCAGAAAAACGCATGTCAAAAATGTTATAAATTGATTTGCATTTTAATGAGGGAAATAAGTATTTGACCCCCTCTCAATCAGAAAGATTTGTGTCTTTTATACAGGTGTCTTTTATACAGGTGTCTTTTATATATCTTGCAGCTAGCTAGCTGCTATCCGAGTGACTATTGACTAACGTCGGTCCCGGAGCTAACATCAATTATTCCGGAGCTAGCCAGCTCAAGAGTTCCATCAGCCACTCCTGGGCTACAATCAACTATCCGGACCCGTTTTACTGCTGATGCGGAGCCCCATCGGGCCTTCACGACTGGACTACCAACGTTATCTGCCCGAGGGAGTTGTACAACTGGCCCCTCTGTCGCGACCTAACCTGAACACCCATCTGCGGCTAGCTAATCGTTAGCTGTCTTATCGGCTGCTATCTGAATAGGTCTATCGACCAATTTTCTTGGGCCACTATACCTATAACTATTTTGCCAATTGGATTGGTCCCCTCTACCACACGGAACCCCACTAATCTACCGACGGAAACGCACGAGGTGGCTAATAACAGACCATCTTCTGCCAACTTGCTACCCATGGCCCGGCTAGCTGTCTGAATCGCCGTGACCGCAACCGACCTCACTACTCACTGGACCCTTTTGATCACATGGCTAAGCATGCCTCTCCTTAATGTCAATATGCCTTGTCCATTGCTGTTCTGGTTAGTGTTTATTGGCTTATTTCACTGTAGAGCCTCTAGCCCTGCTCATTATACCTTATCCAACCTCTCAGTTCCACCACCCACACATGCGATGACATCACCTGGTTTCAATGATGTTTCTAGAGACAATATCTCTCTCATCATCCATCACTCAATGCCTAGGTTTACCTCCACTGTATTCACATCCTACCATACCTTTGTCTGTACATTATACCTTGAAGCTATTTTATCGCCCCCAGAAATCTGCTCCTTTTACTCTCTGTTCCGGACGTCCTAGACGACCAATTCTCATAGCTTTTAGCCATACCCTTATCCTACTCCTCCTCTGTTCCTCTGGCAATGTAGTGGTGAATCCAGGCCCTGTAGTGCCTAGCTCCACTCCTATTCCCCAGGCACTCTCTTTTGATGACTTCTGTAACCGTAATAGTCTTGGTTTCATGCATGTTAACCTCTCTTGGGTAGGGGGCAGTATTTTCACGGCCGGATGAAAAACGTACCCAAATTAAACGGCCTACTACTCGGGCCCAGGAACCAGAATATGCATATTATTAGTAGATTTGGATAGAAAACACTCTGAAGTTTCTAAAACTGTTTGAATGATGTCTGTGAGTATAACAGAACTCATATGGCAGGCAAAAACCTGCGAAAAATCCAACCAGGAAGTGGGAAATCTGGTTCTTGTAGTCTTTTCAAGTCATTGCCCATCTAACACACAGTGACTTAGGGTTAATTTTGCACTTCCTAAGGCTTCCACTAGATGTCAACAATCTTTAGAAAGTTGTTTGAGGCGTCTATGGTGAACAGAGAGCGAACAAAGGAAGTTGGAAGTTGTTGACTCAGGAAAGCACACGAGTTCATTGGCGCACGTTCACGTGAGGGGTAGCTGTGTTCCAAAATGTTTTTCAAGACATTGGAATCGTCCGTTTGGAATATTATTGAAGTTCTAAGTTAAAAAGGCCCTAAAGATTGATGCTATACAACGTTTGACATGTTTGAACGAACGTAAATATAACTTTTTTTGACTTTTCGTCGTGACATTTTGACCGCGCTTCCTACACTGGAGTAGCTTACTGAACGCGCAAACAACAAGGAGGTATTTGGACATAAATTATGGACTTTATCGAACAAAACAACATTTATTGTGGACCTGGGATTCCTGTAAGTGCCTTCTGATGAAGATCAAAGGTAAGTGAATATTTCTAATGCTATTTAGGATTTTAGATGACTCCAAAATGGCGGGTATCTGTATTGCTTGATGTCTTTTTCTGAGCGCAGTACTCAGATTATTGCAAAGTGTGCTTTTCCCGTGAAGCTTTTTTGAAATTTGTCACAGTGGTTGCATAAAGGAGATGTTCATCTATAATTCTTTGAATAACGGTTTAATATTTTATCAACGTTTATGATGAGTATTTTTGTAAATTGATGTGCTCATTCACCGGGAGTTTTGGAGGTAATACATTTTCTGAACATCACGTGCCAATGTAAAATGGGGTTTATGGATATAAATATGAACTTTATCTAACAAAACATACATGTATTGTGTAACGTTGAGTCTTGGGAGTGTCATTTGATGAAGATCATCAAAGGTTAGTGATTCATTTTAGCTGTATTTCTGGTTTTTGTGATGCCTCTCCTTGCTTGGAAAATGGCTGTATGGTTTTTCTTGTTTAGGCGCTGTCCTAACATAATCTAATGTTATGCTTTTGCCATAAAGCCTTTTTGAAATAAGACACTGTGGTTGGATTAATGAGAATCTTATCTTTAAAATGGTGTATAATACTTGTATGTTTGAGAAATTTGAATTATGAGATTTTTGTTGTTTTGAATTTGCCACCCTGCTATTTCACTGGCTGTTGATAGTGTCCCACATGTCCCAGAGAGTTTAACCAGGTAGGCCAGTTGAGAACAAGTTCTCATTTACAACTGCGACCTGGCCAATGTGAGCTATGACCAGCCTTTCAAACAACTTCATGGCTACAGACGTGAGTGCTACGGGTCGGTAGTCATTTAGGCAGGATATTATTTTAGTCTTTGATTTCAAAACATAGGCAACCCAATTTGAAGAAGACAGAGGCCGTGTTCGAGAGCATCAAATCCATGAAGCTTTATGGGTAAATGGTGACTGAAAAATAATAATTAGTACTTATTTATGATGTAATTTTTGGTGTACAGTGCCCTCTGTAATTATTGAAACAGTGAAGCATTTTTTGTACATAGTCCCCCCATTTTAGGGGAGCAAAATTATTGGGACAAATTCACTTATATGTGTATTAAAGTAGTAAAAATGTAAGTATTTGGTCCCATATTCATAGCATGCAATGCCTACATCAAGCTTGTGATGGCAAGTTGAGAACAAGTTCTCATTTACAATTGCGACCTGGCCAAGATAAAGCAAGCAGTTTGACACATACAACAACACAGAGTTACACATGGAGTAAAACAAACATACAGTCAATAATATAGTAGAAAAATAAGTCTATATACAAAGTGAGCAAATGAGGTGAGATAAGGGAGGTAAAGGCAAAAACGGCCATGGTGGCGAAGTAAATACAATATAGCAAGTAAAACACTGGAATGGTAGATTTGCAGTGGAAGAAAGTGCAAAGTAGAAATAGAAATAATGGGATGCAAAGGAGCAAAATAAATAAATACAGTAGGGGAAGAGGTAGTTGTTTGGGCCAAATTATAGATGGGCTATGTACAGGTGCACTAATCTGTGAGCTGCTCAGACAGCTGGTGCTTAAAGCTAGTGAGGGAGATAAGTGTTTCCAGTTTTAGAGATTTTTGTAGTTCGTTCCAGTCATTGGCAGCAGAGAACTGGAAGGAGAGGCGGCCGAAGGAGGAATTGGCTTTGGGGGTGACCAGAGAGATATACCTGCTGGAGCACGTGCTATAAGTGGGGGCTGCTATGGTGACCAGCGAGCTGAGGTAAGGGGGAACTTTACCTAGCAGGGTCTTTTAGATGACCTGGAGCCAGTGGGTTTGGCGACAGAGGGTAGTGCGTACAGAGGATAGTGCGTACGGCCTATTACGTCACTGGAGCCAAGCTTCCTGCCATCTAATACCTCTATACCAGGCGGTGTCAGAGGAAGGCCCTAAAAATTGCCAAAGACTCCAGCCACCCTAGTCATAAACTATTCTCTCTGCTACTGCAAGGCAAGCTGTAACAGAGCGCCAAGTCTAGGTCCAAAAGGCTTCTTAACAGCTTCTACCCCCAAGCCTTAACCTGTTGGGGTGTAGGGGCAGTATTTTCACGGCCGGATGAAAAACGTACCCAATTTAAACAGGTTACTACTCTGGCCCAGAAACTAGAATATGCATATTATTAGTAGATTTGGATAGAAAACACTATGAAGTTTCTAAAACTGTTTGAATGGTGTCTGTGAGTACAACAGAACTCATATTGCAGGCAAAAACCTGAGAAAAATCCAAGCAGGAAGTGGAAAGTCTGAGAATTGTAGTTCTTCTTTTGATTCTCTATCGAAACTGTCAACAGCCTTCAGAAAGTGGTTTGAGCATTCTCCTGTCACTGGGCAGAGTATAGGAGCTCAGTTACTGAGTGGACTGCCAGGAGACAAAGGGATTGGATATGCTCGGTCCCGCGAGCGTGCCGTTCCTTTTTTTTGTTCTTGAATGAATATGCTATTGTCCGGTTGGAATATTATCGCAATTTTACGTTAAAAATACTATAAAGATTGATTTTAAACAGCGTTTGACATGCTTGTAAGTACGGTAATGGAACATTTTGACTTTTCGTCTCTGGTACCGCGCTCGCGCGGTATGCCTTTGGATAATGACCTGAACGCACGAACAAAACGGAGGTATTTGCACATAAATATGGATTATTTCAAACAAAAACAACATTTCTTGTGGAAGTAGCAGTCTTGGGAGTGCATTCTGACGAAGATCAGCAAAGGTAAGACAATATTTCTAATACTAATTCTGAGTTTAGGTTGCCCCGAACTTGGCGGGTGTCTGTATAGCTCGCTGTGATGGCTGAGCTATGTACTCAGAATATTTAAAAATGTGCTTTCTCCATAAAGCTATTTTAAAATCTGACACAGAGGTTGCATCCAGGAGTAGTCTATCTATAATTCTTTAAATAATTGTTATATATTTTGTCAATGTTTATGATGAGTATTTTTGTAAATTGATGTGCACATTCACTGGGAGTTTTGGTGGGAATACATTTTCTGAACATCACGCGCCAATGTAAAATGTTGTTTTTGGATATAAATATGAACTTTATCGAACAAAACATACATGTATTGTGTAACATAATGTCCTAGGAGTGTCATCTGATGAAGATCGTCAAAGGTTAGTGCTTCATTTAGCTGTGTTTTGGGTTTTATTGACACATGTCCTTGCTTGGAAAATGGCTGTGTGATTATTTTTGTCTATGTACTCTCCTAACATAATCTAATGTTTTGCTTTCGCTGTAAAGCCTTTTTGAAATTGGACAATGTGGTTACATCAAGGAGACGTGTATCTTTAAATTCTCTAGGGCCAGTGGGACGATTTCGTCCCACCTACGTAACAGCCAGTGGAATCCCGTGACGCGTTATTCAAATACCTTAGAAATGCTATTACTTCAATTTCTCAAACATATGACTATTTTACACCATTTTAAAGACAAGACTCTCTTTAATCTAACCACACTGTCCGATTTCAAAAAGGCTTTACAACGAAAGAAAAACATTAGATTATGTCAGCAGAGTACCCAGCCAGAAATAATCAGACACCCATTTTTCAAGCTAGCATATAATGTCACATAAACCCAAACCACAGCTAAATGCAGCACTAACCTTTGATGATCTTCATCAGATGACAATCTTAGAACATTATGTTATACAATACATGCATGTTTTGTTCAATCAAGTTCATATTTATATCAAAAACCAGCTTTTTACATTAGCATGTGACGTTCAGAACTAGCATACCCCCCGCAAACTAAATTACTCACGATAAACGTTCACAAAAAACATAACAATTATTTTAAGAATTATAGATACGTGTTCGTGCGTTCAAGACACTATCCGAAGTGTAAATAAGGGTCACGCGCACGACGCATTTCGTGACAAAAAATGTCTAAATATTCCATTACCGTACTTCGAAGCATGTCAACCGCTGTTTAAAATCCATTTTTATGCCATTTTTCTCGTAAAAAAGCGATAATATTCCGACCGGGAAAGCGTGTTTACGTTCAAAGAGAGAGAAAATAAAAGCATGGGATCCCCTCGTGCACGAGCCTGAGTCTCATAGTACTCTGACCGGCCACTATCCAAACGCGCTAATGTTTTTCAGCCAGAGGCTGGAATTACATCATTCATCTTTTTCCCGGGTTCTGAGAGCCTATGGGAGCCGTAGGAAGTGTCACGTTACAGCAAAGATCCTCAGTTTTCATTAAACAGAGCCAAGAAGAACAAGAACTTGTCAGACAGGCCACTTCCTGTTCAGAATCTTCTCAGGTTTTTGCCTGCCATATGAGTTCTGTTATACTCACAGACACCATTCAAACAGTTTTAGAAACTTTAGGGTGTTTTCTATCCAAAGCCAATAATTATATGCATATTCTAGTTACTGGGCAGGAGTAGTAGTCCCGTGTGGCTCAGTTGGTAGAGCATGGTGTTTGCAACGCCAGGGTTGTGGGTTCGATTCCCACGGGGGACCAGTACGCAAAAAAAAAAAAATTGTATGAAATGTATGTATTCACTACTGTAAGTCGCTCTGGATAAGAGCGTCTGCTAAATGACTAAAATGTAAAAATGTAAATGTAGTAACCAGATTAAATCGGGTACGTTTTTTTATCCGGCCGTGTCAATACTGCCCCCTAGCCCTAACAGGTTAAAATGGTGTAAAATAGTTGTATGTTTGAGAAAGTTGAATTATGACATTTTGTTGTTTTTGAATTTGCCGCCCTGATATTTCACTGGCTCCCACGTAGCCCATAGAAGTTAAGACTGCTGAACAGCTAATCAAAGGGCTACCCAGACTATTTTCATTCATTCACCCCAATTTTTTACGCTGCTGCTACTCACTGTTTATTATCTATGCATAGTCCCTTTACTCCTACTTACATGTACATATTACCTCAATAACCTTGACTAACCTGTACCCCCGCACACTGACTCGGTACCGGTACCCCCTGTATATAGCCTCGTTATTGTTATTTTATTGTTGGTCTTTTGTTTTTTACTTTAATTAGTAAATATTTTCCCTAACTCTTATTTTTCTTAAAACTGCATTGTTGGTTAAGAGCATTAAAATGGAGATGTCACAGACACCATAAAGGCACAGATACAAAGAGGAGATCTCTATACGTCTCTATGGTGCCAATTGTTTCGGTTCTGACCGTTTCTGTTTGGACAATTTTGACATATTTTGGACTTTCTATCAAAACTAAATAATTTCGGGGTAACAATTAAGTACCTTACTGTAATAGATTTCCATTAAAATGGGAAAACATTTCTCAAGCATGAATGTTGCTAGGACAGTATGGGAATGGTCTGAGTGGGGAGGGGAAAACTGAAAACTAGCTGTTATTGGCAGAGAGGTTTGGAACTCTCTTTGTTATTGGTCTATTAAACCCCCTTGAATCAATGTCCGTGCCCCTGTGGAAATCAAATTAGCATAATAAAAAAAATCAGGGAATCGTCTGTAGCATCCGAATGGTTTGACTATTATGACCCCTCTATGAAAAGATGAGACTTTCACGAACACAATGGTTTTGCTCCACGACCCCCGCAACAGTCTTGGGACTCGTCTTAAGTCGGTACAGCCGATCTGTCAACTTCTGTCTGTAGCATCTGAACCGTTTTGGCTACACTCTAATATTACCTCTCTGACTCTCACGAACGCGTACATGTCGGTTATTTTGCTCTAGGACTCCCACAGTTCTCACAAGACTCGTCCGACGGTCCCCAGTACCATTTGAAAACATTTATGGAAGTATACAGTACCAGTCAAAAGTTTGGACAAACCTACTCATTCAAGGGTTTTTCTTTATTTTTACTATTTTCTACAATGTAGAATAATAGTAAAAACATCAAAACTATGAAATAACACATGGAATCATGTAGTAATCAAAAAAGTGTTAAACAAATCCTATTTATATTTGAGATTTTTCAAAGTAGCCACCTTTTGCCTTGATGACAGCTTTGCACACTCTTGGCATTCTCTCAACCAGCTTCACCTGGAATGCTTTTCCAACAGTCCTGAAGGAGTTCCCACATAAGCTGAGCACTTGTTGGCTGCTTTTCCTTCACTCTGCGGTCCAACTCATCCCAAACCATCTCAATTGGTTTGAGGTTGGGTCATTGTGGAGGCCAGGTCATCTGATGCAACACCCCATCACTCTCCTTCTTGGTCAAATAGCCCTTACACAGCCTGGAGGTTTGTTGGGTGTTGTCCTGTTGAAAAACAAATTATAGTCCCACTAAGCGCAAACCAGATGGGATGGCGTATCGCTGCAGAATGCTGTGGTAGCCATGCTGGTTAAGTGTGTCTTGAAATCGAAATAAGTCACCGACAGTGTCACCAGCAAAGCACCCCCACACCATCACACCCCCTCCTCCATGCTTCATGGTGGGAACCACACACGCGGAGATCATCCATTCACCTACTCTGCGTCTCACAAAGACACGGCGGTAGGAACCAAAATCTGAAATTTGAACTCATCAGACCAAAGGACAGATTTCCACCAGTCTAATGTCCATTGCTCACGTGTCTTGGTCCAAGCAAGTCTCTTCTTCTTACTGGTGTCCTTCAGTCGTGGTTTCTTTGCAGCAATTCGAACATGAAGGCCTGATTCACGCAGTCTCTAGTGAGCAATTGATGTTGTGATGTGTCTGTTACTTGAACTCTGTGAAGCATTTATTTGGGCTGCAATTTCTGAAGCTGATATCTCTAATGAACTTATCCTCTGCAGCAGAGGTAACCCTGGGTCTTCCTTTCCTAAGGCGGTCCACATGAGAACCAGTTTCATAATAGTGCTTGATGGTTTTTGCGACTTACATTTTTTCTGGATTGACTGACCTTCATGTCTTAAAGTAATGATGGAATTTCGTTACTTGGGTCAAACTTTTCGGGTAGCCTTCCACAAGCTTCCCACAATAAGTTGGATGGATTTTGTCCCATTCCTCCTGACAGAGCGAGTGTAACTCAGTCAGGTTTGTAGGCCTCCTTGCTCGCACACGCTTTTTCAGTTCTGCCCACACGTTTTCTATCGGATTGAGGTCAGGGCTTTGTGATGGTCAATCCAATCCAATACCTTGACTTTGTTGTCCTTAAGCGATTTTGCCACAACTTTGGAAGTATGCTTGGGGTCATTGTCCATTATGAAGACCCATTTGCGACCAAGCTTTAACTTCCTGACTGATGTCTTGAGATGTTGCTTCAATGTATCCACATGATTTTCCTGTCTCAAGATGCCATCTATTTTGTGAAGTGCACCAGTCACTCCTGCAGCAATGGTGGGATGGTGTTCTTCGGCTTTCCCCCTTTTTCCTCCAAACATAACGATGGTCGTTATGGCCAAACAGTTCTATTTTTGTTTCATCAGTCCAGAGAACATTTCTCCAAAAAGTACGATCTTTGTCACCGTGTTCAGTTGCAAACCGTAGTCTGGCTTTTTTATGGCGGTTTTGGAGCAGTGGCTTCTTCCTTGCTGAGCGGCCTTTCAGGTTATGTTGATACAGGACTCGTTTTACTGTGGATATGGATACTTTTGTACCTGCTTCCTCCAGCATCTTCACAAGGTCCTTTGCTGTTGTTCTGGGATTGATATGCACTTTTCGCATCAAAGTACGTTCATCTCTAGGAGATAGAGCGTGTCGCCTTCCTGAGCGGTATGACGGCTGCATGGTCCCATGGTGTTTATACTTGCATACTATTGTTTGTACAGATAAACATGGTACCTTCAGATGTTTGGAAATTGCTGCCAAGGATGAACCAGACTTGTGGAAGTCAAAAAACCTTCTGGGGTGTTCTTAGCTGCTTTCTTTTGATTTTCCCATGATGTCAAGCAAAGAGGCACTGAGTTTGAAGGTAGGCCTTGAAATACATCCACAGGTACACCTTCAATTGACTCAAATTATGTCAATTAGCCTATCAGAAGCTTCTAAAGCCTGACATAATTTTCTAGAATTTTCAAAGCTGTTTAAAGGCACAGTGAACTTAGTGATGTAAACTTCTGACCCACTGGAATTGTGATACAGTGAATTATAAGTGAAATAATCTGTCTGTAAACAATTGTTGTAAAAATTACTTGTGTCATGAACAAAGTAGATGTCCTAACTGACTTGCCAAAACTATAGTTTGTTAACAAGAATTTTGTGGAGTGGTTGAAAAACAAGTTTTAATGACTCCAACCTAAGTGTATGTAAACTTCCGACTTCAACTGTACATCACACTGACACAGAAACACCAGATTGACGGTTTAAAAATATGTTTATGAATTATGAAATTAGGAAGATTATTAAAAACATTCCACCCATGAGGCCACTAGAGGATGCTTTGGAAATTCGACTGCAGATAAACTACCAAGACTATTTCTTATGGTATTCTTGGCAATCAAATTGTCCCAATCAGCAGTTAGATGTGCAATCAGAAAGATGTGAGTTGTGTCCACTCTGATAGCCTGCACAACTCTATGGGTAAAACAATATTTTCTTCAGTGTATTTGGTAACAATGACCTAGAATATGACATTGCTTGTCACTCAACTAATAGAGCCTATGATCTGACATTGTGATTGCCATTTTACAAGCATTTGAATGCTGAAGGTGTCGCGAGCAGCTGCGCTCTTTGCATGTACATGCTTAGTTTGATAGGCTATTGAAGGAGAAAAAGATTTGAGATATTTTCTTCGGATGGAATAAAAATTATATGATTTTTTGACCGATTCAGGCTACATTTGGATCGTTTGGGCTCCCGCGGACCGATGCACTCGTATTTTAAACATTTGAATAGGGTGAATCTTTACATCCCTAGCAACATTGCTAGTAGGTTGTATTTTCAACCAGCAACTATCAGGAAATGACACCGATCAAATTTGTTCACACCTTTACAGTTTAGTTTCATCAGCTGTTGTACAATATGATACAAATATAATTTTGACTGCACTGGGCCTTAAATGCATTTCATTCTACAGTCTTTTAATGTGTGCGTTTCGGTAGTGACATCAAAAGCTGGGACTGCATTTTAAAAAAAAGATAACAATCAACAAAACTACTAATTCGATCAGTATCTTTCAAATAAATAATAGAACAACTCAAAATGTTCTATTGAAATAATAGTGTTAAAACATTTTAAAAAATCATGAATTGCTTTATTTTCAAACATGAAGTTTGGGAGTCAGGGTTTGGGACAGCCACCTCTCAATAGAAATATGTGCATAAACAATGATTTTGTACTATATTAATTTATTAACTTGGATGGAATTAGAACACATTATGATGTAAGTAAAGATCATAAGTTTGGAGACTTGTAAATATTTTTGGGAGGATGGGACTGAAATTTGCTGTTGAATAACCCTTATCTGTCTCTGTTAACTACATCTCTGACTAAGTAGTGAGTACATAGTCACTACCATGACATCCATAAGTTACATGATGACATTGAAAGTCATCTACAGTGAAAGTGACACAGTGACAGTGACACATGGACAATGTCAGTGAGGCCTTGCTCCGCTGGTTCGAGTGAATAGGGCCAGCTAAGTGGAAACAGATTTAAGAGTCCCCTGAGTACAGCTCTTAACCGTAAGGGAAATGGCTAAACCAAATGCTGCGGGACACCACAGCTGTGGATTCAATGTCACGAACAGGGCTTCGGGAGCCAAAAGAAATACGGAGTACACTCAGTGACACACGCGCACGCACGGTCAAACATACACATGGGCTCAGATGTGCAGTGTACTTTATAAAATGTCAACACACACACAGGATGGCTGACTTCATTCCACCTTCGTTTCAAACTCTTAATCACCCCCAGATGAATGCTATTTATACATCACATACTATTCAGCACATACTATTTAGTAAAAAGTATGCACTATGCCATCTCTACAATGCAGTAGCGGCTGTTGACTGGCTGCGTAGGTGGGGCAGGACTGAGTGTGGGTGGATTTTTCTGAATTTAACCGACATGCATAGCCTTAACTAGCCTGATAATAGCTCATTTCCAATTTGATTAATTAAACTAAACACTGTATAGAATAGGAATGGAGTAAGAGGCCTACTCAGGCTGGTTATAGGCAGACTATCACATTCAAGCTATACCATAGCCCATATTGCCCATCTATCCTATTTAAAAAGGACTGAAGACAGAAACAGATAATTTGGTTCAATTTGAACATATTTATTAGTGAAACCAAAGTTCTGTAACATATATAAATTATATCAAATAATCTAGTACACACACTAAAACTTTTCAAATGTTCAAATCAAAAGGCTGTTGCACAGAAAAACTTGGGACGTTTATTATCATGCTAAAACATGAGGTGATGGCGGCGGATGAATGGCATGACAATGGGCCTCAGGATCGTGTCACGGTATCTCTGTAAATTGAAATTGCCATCGATAAAATGCATTTGTGTTCATTGTCCGTAGCTTATGCCTGCCCATATCGTAACCCCACTGCCACCATGGGGCACTCTGTTCACAACGTTGACATCAGCAAACTGCTCGCACACACAATGTGATACAGTTGAAACTGTGATTCATCCATGAAGAGCACACTCCTCTAGCGTGTCAGTGGCCATCAAAGGTTAGCATTTTCCCACTGAAGTCGGTTACGATGCCAACCTACAGTCAGGTCAAGACCCTGGTGAGGACAACGAGCACGCAGATGAGCTTCCCTGAAACGGTTTCAGTTTGTGCAGAAATTCATCAGTTGTGCAAACCCACAGTTACATCAGCTGTCCGGGTGGCTGGTCTCAGACAATCCCGCAGGTCAAGAAGCCGGATATGGAGGTTCTGGGCTGGTGTAGTTACAAGCGGTCTACGGTTGTGAGGCCGGTTGGACATACTGCCAAATTCTCTGAAACGGCAACAGCTCTACTGGACATTCCTGCAGTCAGCATGCCATTTGCACGTTCCCTCAAAACTTGAGACATCTGTGGCATTGTGTTGTGTGACACAACTGCACATTTGAGTGGCCTTTTATGGTCTCCAACACGTGGTGCGCCAGTGTAATGATCATGCTGTATAATCAGCTTCTTGATATGCCACACCTGTCAGGTGGATGGATTATCTTGGCAAAGGAGAAATGCTCACTAACAGAGCTGTAAACACATTTGTGCAGAACATTTGAGAGAAATAAGCTTTTTGTGCGTATGGAAAATGTATGGGATTTTTTATTTCAGCTCATGAAACATGGGACCAACTGTCACAGTAGTCATAGGGTTGAGACTAAAACACAGCGGGTATATGTACACTCATCTTCTTTTATTAGGATAAAGAAGGGAAACCAAAAACAAACACGTATACAAAAACACAACGACGATAGACAGTCCTGTAAGGCATAACGCTAAACATGGAAATAACCTCCCACAAAGTGACAGGTGAAAACAGGCTCCCTAAGTATGACTCTCAATCAGCAACAACGATGTACAGCTGTTCCTGATTGAGAGTCATACCAGGCCAACACAGAAATACAAAACCAGAACAGCCCCTTAGAAATACAAACACAAGAACATACCCAACACCCCGGAACACATAAATCAAATACCACTCTACAATACACACACACCCGAACCACCTAAATCAACTACCCCCTCTACATCGACACTTACACCAATAAACCCCAGAAACACTCTACACAAAATATCCCTCTATCTAAACATATACACAAAACCATGAAAACAAATACCCTCTGCCACATCCTGACCAAACTACAATAACAAATAGACCCTTTTACTGGTCAGGACGTGACACCAACACTTTCCATGTTGCGTTTCTATTTTCGTTCAGTGTATTATTTCTTCACATTTTAAGCGCAGCAATGTGCACACAGCAGCCTATGCGCAAATGTTCCAAAATGCAATTTGCTGGAAAACACAGTTCTAAAATGTGCACCGCACATGCAAGCGGTTTCATGGACAGAGATGGAAATATCTGTTAGAAATATAGCAAGAGGGGAGATCTAAAGATGCAACAACTATCATGGGTTGCTAATGACAAGGATAATGCCTTTGGCTGCTGGACAATGAAATAAAGTTTATTTGAAAACCAATATAACAGGAGAAAGCATATCTTTATAAAATAATTACATCCATGTTTCTAGGGTGGGATTTTGGCTATAGGCTATTTTGAAGCAAGGTAAGACATGCCTCATAATATGAAGTAAAATGTCCAGGCTTAGTGTTGCTAATGATAGGCCTAGCCGTCTTGTGGTAGATGGAAAGGCTTTCCCAAAAACCTTCTCAATTATAGTACATTCAGAAAGTATTCAGACCGCTTGACTTTTCCACATTCTGTTACGTTGCAGATTTATTCTAAAATGGATTAAATAAATAACAAATCTCATCAATCTACACACAATATCCCATAATGACAAAGTGAAAACAGGTTTTTAGAAGTTTTTGCAAATGTATGAAAACCAAAAAACAGAAATATCACATCAACATAAGGTTTCAGACCCTTTGCTATGATACTTGAAATTGAGCTCAGGTGCATAATGTTTCTATTGATCATCCTTGAGATGTTTCTACAACTTGATTGGAGTCCATCTATGGTAAATTCAATTGACTGGACATGATTTGGAAAGGCACATACCTGTCTATATAAGGTCCCCATAGTTGACAGTGCATGTCAGAGCCAAAACCAAGCCATGAGGTCGATTGGGTCGAGGCACAGATATGGGGAAGGATACCAAAACATTTCTGCAGCATTGAATGTCCCCAAGAACACAGTGGCCTCCATCATTCTTAAATGGAAGAAGTTTGGAACCACCAGGACTCTGCCTAGAGCTGGCTGCCCGGCCAAACTGAGCAATCGGGGGAGAAGGGCCTTGGTCAGGGAGGTGATCAAGAACCCAATGGTCACTCTGACAGAGCTTTAGATTATCTCTGTGGGGATGGGAGAATCTTCCAGAAGGACAACCATCTCTGCAGCACTCCATCATTCAGGCCTTTATGGTAGAGTGGCCAGACAGAAGCAACTTCTCAGTAAAAGGCACGACAGCCCACATGGAGTTTGCCAAAAAGCACTTAAAGGACTCTCAGACCAGGAGAAAAAAGATTCTCTGGTCTGATGAAACCAAGATTGAACTCTTTGGCCTGAATGCCAAGCATCATATCTGGAGGAAACCTGGCACCGTGCCTACGGTGAACAACGGTGGTGACAGCATCATGCTGTGGAGATGTTTATCAGCGTCAGAGACTGGGAGACTAGGCAGGATCAAGGGAAAGATGACTGGAGAAAAGTACAGAGAGATCGTTGATAAAAACCTGCTCCAGAGCGCTCAGGACCTCAGACTGCGGTGAAGGTTCACCTTCCAACAGGACAATGACCCTAAGGCTCATATCACCTCTACCTTACCTGACACCCTAGACCCACTTCAATATGCTTATCGTCCCAATAGATCCACAGACAATGCAATCGCCATCACACTGGTTCCAGGAAAAAAACTCTCACGCTACGTCAACAAAACAAAGGAGCTGATCGTGGACTTCTGGAAACAGCAGACAACTATCCACATCAATGGGACCGCAGTGGAGAGCTTCAAGTTCCTCGGCATACATATCACTGAGGATCTGAAATGGTCCACCCACACAGACAGTGTGGTGAAGAAGGCGCAACAGCGCAACAGCGCCTCTTCAACCTCAAGAGGCTGAAGAAATTTGTCTTGGCCCATAAAACCCTCACAAACTTTTACAGAACCACAATTGAGGGCATCCTGTCGGGCTGTATCACTGCCTGGTACTGCAACTGCACTGCTCGCAACTGCAGGGCTCTCCAGAAGGTGGTGCGGTCTGCCAAACGCATCACCAGGGGAAAACTACCTGCCCTCCAGGACACCTACAGCACCCGATGTCACAGGAAGGCCAAAAAGATCATCAAGGACTTCAACAACCCGAGCCACAGCCTGTTCATCCCGCTATCATCCAGAAGGCGAGGTCAGTACAGCTGCATCAAAGCTGGGACCAAGAGACTGAAAAACTGCTTCTATATCAAGGCCATCAGACTGTTAAATAGCCATCACTAGCCAGCTTCCACCCAGTTACGCAACCCTGCACCTTAGAGTAGCCTTATATACATAGACTTGGAATCACTGGCCACTTTAATAATGCAACACCAGTCACTTTAGTAATGTTTAAATAATGTTTACATACTGCTTTACTCATTTTATATGTATATACTGTATTCTATTCCACTGTATTTTAGTCAATGCCATTCCAACATTGAGATCTAACATAGAGATCTAATATTTATATATGTCTTAATTCCATTCTTTTACTTTTAGATTTGTGTGTATTGTTGTGAATTGTTAGATACTACTGCACTGTTGGAGCTAGGAACACAAACATTTGGCACACCTGAAATAACATCTGGTAAATATGTGTATGTGACCAATAAATGCCTCTGAATGTCTTTGAGTGGCCCAGCCAGAGCCCAGACTTGAAACTGATCAAAGAGAGAGATCTGGAAAGACCTGAAAATAGCTGTGCAGCGATGCTCCCCATCCAACCTTACAGAGCTTGAGAGGATCTGCAGAGAAGAAAGGGAGAAACTCCCCAAATACAGGTGTGCCAAGCTTGTAGCGCCATATCCAAGAAGACTCGAGGCTGTGATCGCTACCAAAGGTACTGAGTAAAGGGTCTGAATACAAGGTACTGAATACAAACCCTTCAACAAGGTACTGAGTAAAGGGTCTGAATACTTATGTAAATGTAATATTTAATTTTTTTTTATTATAGATTTGCTAAAATTTCTAGAAACCTGTTTTTGCTTTTTCATTATGTGGTATTGTGTGTAGATTGATGAGGGGGAAAACAATTTCATCCATTTTAGAATAAGGATGTATCGTAACAAAATGTGGAAAAAGTCAAGTGGTCTGAATACTTTCCGAATGCACTGTAAATGTTAACTAGCTACAAAGTAGCCTATGCCTACCTTGCAGAATGATATCATGATTATTTGCCTGCACAGTTGAATTAAAGGGTAACTTCACTCAAAAATCTAAATGAATTCAATTTTTCCCAGACCTCAAAAGTCATCTCCTTATGTGGTTTAAGAATTTTTGTGGACTTAGAACATAAAAATAATAATACATTTTACATTTTACCCAAATTTCATGATATCCAATTGGTAGTTAGTCTTCTACCATCGCTGCAACTCCCGTACGGACTCGGGAGAGCCATGCGTCCTCCAAAACACGACCCAGCCAATCCGCACTGCTTCTTGACACATGCTCGCTTAACCCGGAAGCCAGCCGCACCAATATGTCAGAGGAAACACCATACAGCTGGCGACCAAAGTCCGCGTGCATGCACCCGGCCGCCACATGATGTCGTTAGAACACGATAGGACAAGGACATCCCAGCCGTCCAAACCTTCCCCTAACCCAGACGACACTGGGCCAATTGTGCACCGCCTCATGGGTCTCCTGGTCGCGGCCGGCTGCGACACAGCCCAGGTTCAAACCCAGATCTGCAGTAACGCCTCTAGCGCCTTAGCCCGCTGCGCCACTCGGGAGGCCCCAATTTTCTTGTTTTTCTATTAAAAGTGTGATTTCAGTGTGAAAACCAGAAAAAAATGGGGGAAATCTGAAACCTGTGAACTTCTGACTCAGATGAAAGTCTCATGTATCTATTTCAGTAGTAGGCCTACTACTGTATTAGCCTACATGCACAATATGGGAATTATAATTTTAGGCCATTCAGAGTATATGTCACTGTTTGTCATAGAATTTTTCACACAGGGCCCCTTCCCTTCGCCCGGCGGGCCGTTTGGGAAATTTTGGACAAAATTAGAGTATACCCACTTCTCCAGGCACCTCTACACCACTGCTCACACGGCCTACTATTTAGGACGCAAGTATGGTCATTCGCACACAGCCAGTGTGTTAGATATTCCCTGATTTGCCATCGAGCACAAATCCATTCACCAGTCCTTACAGTTTCACCGCAATATACTCACAGACACCACAAAAACAACATATCTTCATAATAAGTAACATGAATATCAAAACGGTCCATTTGACAACAAAATAAATAATGTATGATTGACAATTGATTAAAGATACAGTTTAAACAACTCGGAACATCAAAATGAAAACAGTTAAGTAAATAATTATAATAACAACATTTTTTTAGATGATTAATAAATAAATAAACAAATTAAATAAATAAATACATACATAAATTAATGAATTAGGTTAAATTAACTTACGGGAAATTTGGGTGTCACACAATGAACAACAGCTAAAGGTTTCAAATGAACACACCGGCACTTCAGTATTACACTCAGAAAAAATTGTTTTACCAAGGTTCATTCAGTCCCATGCCAGGCTGCTTCTGTCCCCTGTGAAAAATGCCATCCCCATGGGCTTAAGTCTGGCCCCGGTCCCCCATTCCCTGTAAAACAACAGGCAACTCCAGGAAAACACTGCCACTCCATTACCAATCGACAACACATTAAAATATTAAAGGCTGTGTGGGGAGTGGAAGGCTGCAGAGAGAGGTGCATGAACTGATAAGAAGTCTGCAGATGTCACTCAGCCCCTAATGTGATGTTGCCATTGAAACAAAGACAGAAGGGGGGTATAAATCCCCTGCCAGCAGCCCCCTGTCCAACGTACTTGGGTTGCCCCATCCTGAGTTAATCCCACTTTATCCAGGAGAGCCGGGCTGTCAGATCTAGAGTGAGACGGGGGACAAAAGCAAGGCAAACATGAGGCTTTAAATACATTTTAATGATCATTTAACAAGTAGCAGGTCCGAGCAAAGGGGTACACTCACTCCTCAATGCCCCCTCCGAATGGTTGAAGTGAAGCCCCACAGAATTGGTTAACTAAAGTAAATAGGCAACCATTGAGTGCAGTGAGAATACTTGTGCTCTGGCAAAGGGGAGCTTTTGAGCACCCACACCAAAGAAAAAGACAGCTGGGGGAAAAAACACACAACAAACAAACAAAGCAAGCTGTTTAAGTGACACAAACTCAATTTAGAGCCAATGAGCTTTGGAGTTGGCTGTCAGCCAATTGCATATGCTCTCCTTCCCCTTGTGCTAATGTAATTTTAAACACTTGGTAGGATACGTCATCCTTCTTTAGGTTTATCCTGTGTGTTGTTTGCAATTTCGTGAATGGGGTTTGTTAATGTCCCACACCCAACTTGAAGTCACAAAACATATGGGCCATGCATGTAGTATTGGTTGTAAAACTAGAATTCCAATGGCAAAGTATACATTTACTGTAATTCCATCCACGTATAGTGGGTGGACATATCGCTGGAGGGTCTTCAGTACCACACTTAAAATAATAATGATTAGTTTTTGGACCAAATGTTACCTGGACCAAAAAACATCTTGGCCCAAACTTAGCTCCAACTTGAGAAAATGTAGGCAACAATTCAGTCAATTGAATAGTATGTGTTTGCTCAACTTGTCTCATAACTTATGTTCATTCAACTAGAAATTATTATTTGTGCATAACTAAAAAAGGCTGTACAACTATGTTTTCAGCGTTACGTATATGACACACGTTGACATTGTGCATGTTCATTTATACAGTACTATTATTCAACATGTCCTCACCTGGGATTTAACTCACAACTTCTTGCTTCATGGCATTCCAATCTTCCTGCTATGCCATCGTGTCTGTGTCAGTTATTGATCTTACTATTTGATTTACTTTGATTTGATTGACTTATTTCAGCAATTTTTTATTTTTTTTGTATAGTTATCTAATATTGGTGAGGCATATTACTCTATTTTAATGTTACTCCTTAACAGTTTTTCTTGAGTGTACTTTTAACAGAGCTGAGGTCTACTTTGAAGTGCAAAGTTTTGCAATAAAGGTGAAAGCTGTCATCGACACAGATATGGTGGCATAGCAGGAAGATTGGAATGCTGTGAACCAAGAGGTTGTGAGTTCAAATCCCAGGTGAGGGCATGTTGATTATTAATTGCTGTATAAATGAACATGTACATTGTATGTTAAAAGCACTGTGTGTGTAATTAGCGCCACAGCTTTTTTTTTTGTTTAGGAAAGATGCCAAATACTACATTCTAGTTGAATGAACATATGAGACAATTTGAGCAAACACATAATTTTAAGTTGACATATGTTTGGCTATGTTTTCTCATGTTGTCTGTAAGTTTCGACTAACAATATTTTTTAGTTTAGGCCTACTGTAGGATATTTTGCACCAGTTTCTATTTAGCCGTTCAATCTTTGAATGGAAGAGATTCAAAATGTCATTGTACAAGCAACGAATCAAATTGTGTATACCTGTAATCTCATTGCATAATCTAAAATGGTTCTATATATCAGTAATTAGGCAATTTGTATTATCTGCTCACCGCTTGTGTTCCAAATGGCATTGGTTTGATTCTTGTAACCATTTTTCATGCATTCGTCCACGTACGACTTGGGGTCGCAGCCGGAAATCAATATCTCTCTCAGAAGGGCAATATAGGCAATGGCCAATCTCAGTGTATCAATCTTGGACAGGCGCTTCTCGTAGGGAAATGTTGGCACGTGGCACCTTAGCTCTTCGAACGCAGAATTGATACTCAGCATCCTCTTCCTCTCCCGGATGTTAGCGGCATGTCGCTGGATCTTGTACGGGTGATGGGGCACGAACCGCCGCTGCCTGCGCTTGCTCATCTCGTGGGGCTCGTCCACCGAGGAGCTGTCCACTTCAGCACTGGCTCCAAGGCTGGGGGACTGCGAGTCCAGGTCGGTGAAGGTCATCTGCGCGTCAGGGAACATGGACTGGCCACCGAACGAGGACCAGGGCGAAAGCTGGCCCGTGACCGCGGTGCAGTCGAAGAGGAGAGTGTCCAACTGGGCCTGGAACTGGAAGTTAGGGTCCATCTGGCCCCAGAAGGCAAAGTCTGTAGTGCCATCTTGATCCAAGTCAAATAATATATCTTCCATTTTTTAAATCTTACTTTTCAATTTGATTCAACAAGCTGTGTTCACCCGGCAGGAGAAAACGTGTAGCCTGCTGCACGAAATAAATGGTGTTATTCAGACATCGGTGCCTAGTTCAAAAGTGCCTAGTTCAAAATAAAGTGCTTGTGGGAACCGTCGGGTGTGCACTACCTGTCACCTGTAATCTCTGGACTGTGTGACACGCACAGTGACACATCTCGAGGATTAAATAGTTCCCGGATTTCCATGTCTCGCGGCAGGGGCTTCGCGCATTTTCTAAAGGCTGAAAAGGACCTCATTAGGAAACATGCCCCCCCCCCCCCCCCCTTATAGATCACTCATTGCCTATTAAAAAGCGGAGGTGGAGATACAAAGGAATCAGTTGATCTGTCAATTATAAACTTCCCTCGAGTTGTTCCCTATACAACGAGCAAAGAGTATCCTAATATTTACAAAGAAAATGACTATTTGACATTCGTTCCTTGAGAGGACGCTTGCTCAGTTTTGCCCCGCGTGTAGCACTTGGTCAACCGGGTGGCATCTGAATAGAATGGCTTTATAATTAGTACTCAGCTCGCGCCACACAATACTGTCAGAAACGTATGATAGCACTCTTAATTATCAAACCACATAGCCCCCGATGTAATCTTTATTCATGGTGATAGGCCTACAAAACAAGCAATGTAAGACACACTTTTTTAGTTGAAGTTGGTACAGATCGAATTTTAAATACAGATTTAACATTTTAAATACAGATCGAATTTTAAATGCAAGGATCTTCCATAGCCTATATTTTAGCAAAACTGAATATGGTGTCATGCAAGTCAGGCTCTATATTATTTGCCTGCATCAACTTCGCTATTGCATTCAGTTTGTTATTTTGCATGTCTAAAATAATTGCTATTCGAAAACAGCAATTAAAGCAAGTTGAAACAACACTTCTTATTCATTCGTACGGGATTATTTTGGTCTGCTCACCACATAAAACAAATTGATTCGCAGATTATATGAATTGTATTAGGCCTATGACGGATGATATAGCATTTAATTACGGCAAATTTAGTGATATGTTGTGTCTGCTGCCTATTTACTAAATCATGTTTACATTTCCTAACATAAGGTTTTGACGTTACCAGCCTTTAACGATGCTCGTTGAAAGGGGAGTGTTTGTCATTGCAAACACAGAAAGCAGGCCTGCTATCTCTTTAGTGGTTAGAGTACCAAGACACATCCTCTAGCGATTTTTGAACTTTTACTGTTGAAAAGCGATATCCCAAGTATAAATAGGCCTACAGTAAAGTAAACAGACTAAAGTTTAGCGAAAAATACAGTTTTTTTTTAGACACAACTGATCATTTCAAAGAGTGGGGCATTCAAGGAGTTGGTTTGATGTGAATCCGTGATGTCTTCGGCCTTCCCCTTGCTTGATGAACAATTGAGGAGCAATAGAATACAAAAGAGAAAAGGCCCACCCACTCTCCTGTGCTACTGTATGTCATAACATACCTGGACCACCTATTGAGATGTACCTTTTGTTAAGTAAATCAGTTGTTAAATGAAGTGAAAAGGAGCCTGGAGTACCACTTTAAGCATATCATGAACTGTAAACTCAAAGGTATTTTTCACTCAAATATTTCTAGCAAGTTTAACTCAAAGTTAATGAAAAGTCATTATTACTTCAAATGTGGCACTGACTCAAAACTCAAATCACCAAAAATGTTTTAAGTTATCATAACAAATTCACTTTTTTACCAGCATGCTCTACTGCAGGTTGATTTTTTTTGAATTGTTTTTATCTGTGTTTTTGCATGTACATTGAGTGATTTATTAATCTTATGCAACACAAAGACAAATAACATACATTTTTCTAAACTAATCCAATCATTTAGTTAGATTTTTTTTGCACCCTTTACTGAAATGGCTGTTCCAGTTTAAATGGCTTAGGTAGTCTCCTCACATTGTTCCTAAGCCTGATCGTCATTATGAATGCAGGTTGTGGGTGAATAAGGTCAACTGTTGGATAACCTAACTCTGTCTGGATTCCAATAGGAATTACACATCACTTTGCAAGCCAGCATAATGTGACTTGCAGGTAGGGTTGCAAAATTCTGGTAAATTTCCCAAGTTTCCACACATCCCTTTTGGAAGATTCTTGGAAAAGCAGGATTTGGTGGAAATCTGGGAATGTTGGGAAAGTTAACAGAATTTTGCAACCCTACATGCAGGCCTGATGTGGCCTGTAAACCATGAGTTTCAGGCCACTGTATTAGGGTAAAGCTAGGCCTCAAAATAAGGCCTAATAAGATATGTAATGTATTGCCATAAAGAGTTTAATTATAATGATATTCACCTAGGAACTCACTTGGTGAGACCTGAAAATTAACAAATTCAACAACCATATCTCTCTCACTAACAAATACAGTCATGGGTGGTAACTCCACAATTCACTCGAAAATGCAAGGCTCACTGGGAAATTATATTGGAGGCGTGGGGGCATTACTCAAAATGTTCAAGCTGATACAACTCAAATCTGGACACCCTACAGGGTCACTGTGAATATATTGGTTTGAGTAATGACTAGAAAGTCACTTTAAGTAACTACACTCAGAAGTATTAACTTGCACATATTTGGCAAATTAGCATGCCAAAAGGCTATGGATATGATACAATAAAAATATCGATGGATCCCCCCACACAAAGATGTTTAACTGATTTTTTCTATAATTTTTTTTCTATGCTTACTTCAATGTCGGGAATCAAAGAAAAACAACATTTATTTCTCAAGGATCGAATTACAATATTACATTTAACAAGTTATTAATGAACTGACTACTTCAATCCCACTTGGCAGAGACATCAGTTCAACATCTAGTTTTGATTTACATTTGGTTGTCATTTCACCTAACATGAATGCAATGTGAAATCAAGAACACATGTCATCTTGTCATTGGCTTTAAGATAACATGTGAGTAAAACTAATATGAAATTCCCTTACGTTGATTTCTTTTTGTCAAATCCAATCAGTTTTCCACGTTGATTTGGTTGAAATGATGTGGGAACAGTGGGATGTTTGTTCTTTCCTGCAAGATGAGTTTCAAAGTAAAACGACTTGATTAATGAGTGCTTTTCTATTGAGCTCAGCATCTTGTTTTTACACAGTTAAAAGCTCATAAAAAGGTTAAGAGTCAGAAACGCTTGCGTAATTTTGGAAATGCGGGGTAAGTATATATGACTAAAGTTTTGGCATCAAGACAACATTCCTTTCCTCTCTTGTTTTGCCTCTGACGTAGGCTATTAGCCTATTTTCACCAGCATAGGACTGCATAGGTCCTACAGGCTATAGCCCTAATGTTTACCTAACATAGCCATAGGCCTAACCATCTTTTAATTGTCTGACTCTATCCATCAAAATATTGTTTCAGATCCTTATGAAACGCTAATTTTATAAATAATATTTTAATATATTTGTAATAGTGGAAGAGAAATCTTGATTATTTTCCAAAAGTATAGTTCTGTTGAATTCTGTCCTCAGTCAGAAATGATCTTTTAATTAGCCTACTGAGGCAGCAGACTTCCTTTCCACCGCCAGACAGGGAGGATTAGAAAGCCAAGCCATTTATTATCTTGGCAAAACAGCATAGGATTTCGATTGCAAACATACTTATTCAAATGAATCAAGGTGTTATGGTGAAAACTGAAAACTATGAATAATTTCCGCTGCTCTTGACCTGAAGCATAGCGCAGCGAGCGAGGGCTTGTCAGAACCTTCTGCCAGACAGACATCGGTAGGTCGTGCGCAGCTGACGGGCCAGGTTTGGATTGCAGTGAAGGACACGGCTGTCAAATACAGGACTTGCTCTATGCAGCCAACAATATGTATTCAAATAAAGCCGTGGTCTGCTTTCAGTTGTTTTTCTTTTTCATTGTCCGCAAATGGCAAAGATTCACTGTCATCTGTTGGCGAAGGATGATGCCTCTAAGGTCTGTCTAGTTTGTCTGAACATCACTAACGATAACAGGCCCAGGGTTGGGGAGTAACTGATTACAAAAAATACTAAATTTAGAAAAGATGTTTGCGAAAAAAAACATTGACACCTTTCTGTTTTCTCAATGACATTCAATTCAGCATTGAATAAAGACGCAAGTTTAACTTTGCTCCACGTGAGTGAATCTGACCACAAGTCTTCTTCTAATGCCTCTAAGGGGAAAACAAGTAATCCAAAAGTAACTGGAAGTAATCAGATTAGGCCTACATTGCTACATTTTGGGTAACCCAAACATTACGTTACTGATTGCAATTTTTGACAGGTACCTAATAACTGTAACTGATTACATTTATAAAGTAACCTACCCAACCCTGAACAGTCCAGACAGAGGGACATAAAAAAATAATAAAAATAAACATTCACTAAAGTAGTGCACTGGGTCTTTACTAGCAGACCGATATAGATGTCTGTAGTGCTGGCAAAAAAAAAATTCTGCATCTCTGCTTTGGCAAAAAAAGGTAGTTGTATAATTAAGGATAGTATCTTGCAGGATTCAATAGTTGGAATTGTAAGAGTTGTTGCCCTGTCCCTTTCTCTGCGATTGTCATTTTAATGGAATCCAGAAAGAACAAAACCCTGTCCTCAAACATTTACATTCGTAGAGCATGGCACTTGTAATGCTAGGGTTGTGGGTTAGATTCCCATGGGGGACCAGTACGAAAAAGTATGAAAATGTATGCACTCACTACCATAAGTTGTTCTGGAGAACTGTGTCTACGTAAAGCTTAATAAAGAGCAGTGTGTGGGTTTATTCTTTATCCTCAATCTTAAGAATGTCTACTGAAATGGAGTAAAAAGTAAAAAGGAATGAATAGACCATTTCAGTTTTCACATAGAAATAACTTCCATTTGCAAAGTAATTCAAGAAACTGGAAAATAAATATCAAGCAAGTATTGTTGTATTCCACAACTGTTTTGAAGGTACAAAACACTTAAATAGATGTAGGCAACAACAAAAATGATGCATCCCCCGTCAGCAAAATAAAAAATCACAGCACCCCACCCACAAACTACTTCCTGTGGCTATGAACGTTGCCATTTTATAAGGATCTTACTGCATTTGCCAAGTAGGGCGGGTCAGGCACATCCGAATTCGCCAGACTTTTAGACAGGCTGGAAAGTAGAAAACGTATTGGAACCGGTGCATAAACACATCTGGCTGCAATTAGTCGCTGGTTTTGAAGTTGTCTCGACTTGGGAGTTATTTTGAAGAAAACAAAGAACTTAATGAAAACGGATGAATTAAAAACATAGCCTATCCATATCGATTCCCACCACAGCTGTTCTTTCATGTTCCTTTGAGTAATGTGCATTTTAATCAATGACAAGATTATTGGGTTGTGTGTAATTATGTCATTTCCTATCGTTTATTACTGACTTGGCAATTAACCGACCAGAGTAAAGTTTGATAAAAGTATGTGCGCGCATACACATACTGTACATGTACATACACAGCAAATTCTCCAGTGTTAAATCAACACTGAAAGTGTGGACCCATATACACAGTGTAACAGTGATAAATTAACACACTGCTTATTGTAAAGCCTTATTTGCCTTTTGAGTGAATTGTAGAGTTACCACACATGACTGTATTTATTAGTGACAGAGACATGGTTGTTGCATTCATTCATTTTCAATCCTATGGACTTCACCTAGTGAGATCTTAAGCGAATATGTTGTCATTAAAATGACATTCTTTAACACAATACCATACGTATTTCATAAGGCCTCAACTCTTACAATGGCGCCAAAGGAGATGGCCGCCATTTTACGCTCCCGTAACCAATTGTGCTATTGTGTATTTTCTTTCGGGTTATTTGTATCTGTTTTTTACTGAAACACTTATTTTGTATTTTTTTATTAACTTCTTAAGGCATTGTTGGTTAAGGGCTTGTAAGTGAGCATTTCACTGTAAGGTCTACACCTGTTGTATTTGACAAATACAATTTGATTTGATTTGAAAGCCTAATTTTACCCTACATTCTTAGAAATAATAGTATGATTTTGTTCTCTGGGTTACAAAAACAAAAAAAATACACATAATGTACCTTCAGAGGTACACATAATGAGCTCACAGGGTACTGTTCGGTACCTTTTAGGGTATATGTGCGGATAATCTAGCATAATGGTGCATATTTGTATCCAATATTTTGAATATAAAGGTACAATCATCACACTCACTCTCAATGTACGGTTAAGGTACATTTCAGTTTCTCAGGGTATAAACGTATTTTGTGTACCCTACTCTTGATGGTACTGATCTGTACCCTTGCATAGCAGAAAAGGGGTGGTCATGACCCGGCATATGAAATCTGAAGTCAATCTTCCAAGAATATATTTATTATTATAATTTGTGTTGTTGTTGTAGAACTGCCTTCTTAAACATGTGAACTTTCATTTACCCTAATTACAAACTTGTATGGGATCCTTAAATATGAATACAAAATGTTAAATTCTGGGCATAGTTTAGGAGAAAGCATTGTGCTATATAAGGAGAAAGACAGGATCCTTCCTGGCTAGCCATGATTAGCTGAGATAATGGATGGGTTGACTATGCTGATGGTTGGCCATGTGTTTACATGTGAATCCTTAATTTTACTGCAGTGGGCAGAATCAGGGTCAAGCCCATGGTTATGGGCTTAAAAAAGAAGACACCTGTACCATGTCAGATATAGAGTTGAAATGTATTCAATTTTGAGTTTACATCCCATTACACTTTATATACATCTCAGAAGACTGAAATATAACAAAACTGTTGGACAGTTTTTTTAACAGATTTTTGTCGTAAAAAATAATACATCTTTATTAATTATGAAAAATATGAATAACATTCCACCCAAGAGGCCAAAGAGGGAGCTTTTGGTCATCGACTGCAGGAAAGAACTACAGAGATGGATGGGTATGGGTTAAGAGGGTCCTAGCGATGCTGAATGGATGCAAACAAAGAAGAGCACTCTAGCGCTCAACAAAATCATTCAAGGGCAATTTCTCCAACATGTCTCCTAAGTGGGATAACAAAGGTTGATACATTTTTAAAGCAGCATAACTTTCCATGCTTCCTCAAATCAATGTATGAAATACCATTTTAGGGCCCTGAATCTGAATTATTCGACAAAAGGCCCAATTGGGATGGGCCGTCACATATTATCTTGATTAAAGATGTTAAACAGTATTTGGTTTGTATTTTTGCCATGATATGTTAGGCTGCTCCCTTCCATTTTCTAGTGTTTGATCTAATGCATTCTGAGAAATGTATTTTCCCCCTAATATTTATTAACATTTAAGTGAATTATGAATTATTATCCATAACCTACAAAATTATCTTAGAATATTTCCAGACCACTGTAATTAGTAACATTTTTAGGAGGAGTTTTAAAAATGAAATGTTTCAAGAACATGTTAAACATATTATTGGTGACCATACATCATGTAAAAAAATAAACATGTGTATATGTAAGGACAGACACGGTAGACGAGAAGCAAGTACAGGGAGTGAACATTTAATGAAACAACGGACATATAACAAAACAAGAAAAACATCTGGACAGGGGGAACAAAACAACATTACAACAATAATGCTGACACGGGGAACCAACTGAGGAACAGGCAGATATAGAGGGGCAATCAACAAAGTGAAGGAGTCCAGGTGAGTCCAATGAGCGCTGATGCGTGTAATGATGGTGACAGATGTGCGTAATGATGGCCAGAGAGGGGGAGCGGGAGCAGGCGTCACAGTACCCCCCCCCCCCCCCACCTCTAGGGGTGCCACACAGCGTCCCACTTGGGTGAGCTTGAAGGGCAGGCCGAGGCGTAGAAACCCGACGATCCCGCTGAGGCGTGGGAGCCCGACAAGCCAGCTGAGGCATGACGTGGGATGTGAGCCTGATGAGCCGGCTGAGGCGTGGGAGCCCGATGAGCCAGCTCAGGCACCCCCGTTTCCATCGGCAGCGGCACCCGGACCCGACGTCACCACCAAAAACAAAAAACACGAACTCCCTGAGGCTTCAAATAGTGTTGTCAACATTCTGAAAGGACAGACACTGGAGACGAGAAGCAAGTACAGGGAGTGAACATTTAATGAAACAACGGACATATAACAAAACAAGAACAGCGTCTGGACAGGGGGAACAAAACAACATTGCAACATTAATGCTAACACAGGGAACCAACTGAAGAACAAACATATATAGAGGGGCAATCAACAAAGTGAAGGAGTCCAGGTGAGTCCAATGAGCGCTGATGCGCATAATGATGGTGACAGGTGTGCGTAATGATGGGCAGCCTGGCGCCATCGAGCACCAGAGGGGGGGAGTGGGAGCAGGCATGACAGCATAAGGATATATGGAATAAATGATCCATTTGAATGTCAATGAATTTCATTGAATTAAATTAAAATATCTGTGTTTTTGCATGTACATGCATTGACAAAGATAAATAACATATTTTTCTAAACTAATCCAGTCAGTTAGTTAGATTTTTTGCACCCGTTATGGAAATGGTTGTTTCAATTGAAATGCCTTAGGGCCTCACAAAGTTCCAAACCCTTGCAATCATTCTGAATGCAAGTTGCAGGTGAATAAAAATTCCAACTGTTTTACAGTGGCTGGCAAAAGTATTTACCCCCTTGGCATTTTTCCTATTTTATTGCCTTACAACCTGGAATTAAAATAGATTTTTAGGGCGTTTGTATAATGTGATTTACACAACATGCCTACCACTTTGAAAATGCTAAATATTTTTTACTGTGAAACAAACAAGAAATTCTTGGTCTCTTTGTTGTTTCTCTGATTCATGCCCTCCTTGCCTGGTCCATGAGTTTTGGTGGGCGGCCCTCTCTTGGCAGGTTTATTGTGGTGCAATATTCTTTCAATTTTTTAATAATGGATTTAAAGGTGCTCCGTGGGATGTTCAAAGTTTCTGATATTTATTTTAACCCAACCCTGATCTGAACTTCTCCACAACTTTGTCCCTGACCTGTTTGGAGAGCTCCTAGCTCTTCATGGTGCCGCTTGCTTGGTGGTGCTGCTTGCTTGGTGGTGTTGCAGACTCTGGGGCCTTTCAGAACAGGTGTGTATATATACTGAGATCATGTGACACTGATTGCATACAGGTGGACTTTATTTAACTAATTATGTGACTTCTGAAGGTAATTGCTTGCACCTGATATTATTTAGGGGCTTCATTGCAAAGGGGGGGAATACATATGCACACACCACTTTTCCGTTTTCTTATTTTTTATAATTTTTTGAAACAAGTTAAGTTTTTTATGTCACTTCACCAATTTGGACTATTTTGTGTATGTGCATTACATGAAATCCAAATCTAAATCCATTTAAATTACAGGTTGTAATGCAACAAAATAGGAAAAACGCCAAGGGGGATTGTCACGACTTGCCGAAGTCGATGCCCCTCCCTGTTCGGGGGGTGCTCGGCGGTTGACCTCACCGGTCTTCTAGCCATCATTGATCCATTTTTCATTTTCCATTGGTTTTGTCTTGTCTTCCTACACACCTGGTTCCAATCCCATTCATTACAAGTTGTGTATTTAACCCTCTGTTTCCCCTCATGTCCTTGTCAGAGATAGTTTGTTGTTATGTGCTCGTGTATTTGTATTGGTGCGTGACGGGTTATTTTACCCATGTTATTTTATTTATGTACATTGGTTTTTGGAGTTTGTTTTATCTTAATTAAACTACTCCAGTTACACCAAGTTGGTTTCTCCTGCGCCTGACTTCCCTGCCACCTACAAACACGACAATGACAGGGATAAATACTTTTGCAAGCCACTGTATATCCTAACTTTGGATGGATTACAATATGAATTACACATCACTTTGCAAGCTAGCATAATGGGACTTGCAGGCAGGGTTGCCAAATTCTGGTAACTTTCACAAAATTCTCCCAGTTGGAAGATTCCTGTAAATAGTAGGGAATAAGCATGAAATCCTGAATCCTTCAACCAGAATTTCTGAAAATCTGGGCATTTGAGGAAAGTTGATGGAATTCTCCAACCCTACTTGCAGGCCTGATATGGCCTGTAAACAATGAGTTTTGGCCACTGTATTAGGATAAAGCTAGGCCTCAGAATCAGGCTATTTGAGTTACGTAATATATTGACATAAAGAGTAAAATGTTAAGGATAACATTCACCTAGTAACTCATTTGGTGAAGGCCATAGGATTTAAAATCAATAAATACTACACCGATGTCACTAACAAATATAATCATGGGTGGTAACTCTACATTTCACTCAATGGCAAGGCACACTGGGAAATTATATTGGAGGCATTGCTTAGTGAAGGCATGGCATTCAGCTAGTTATTTTTGGCCACCCGTGATTTGAAGTGTTGTACCAGTTTAAGTGGTCTATAGAGGGGTTGGCTGACAATGTCACAGAAATTATGTGTGCACATCGATGTGGCCAAAAGGTTTGCATTGTTATGATTCTGAATGGTCAGATAGCTAGAAAAAAATGGCAAGAAGCTGCCATGTGGGGAATCATAGGTGGCTTGTTGTCTCTTGTTATTGAGACCATGTCTTGTTTTGAGGTGTTTTGACGGATGTCATGGTTCTGCTAATATGGCTCAAATTCGCTTGCTATCTAACCAACAACTAAAACAATGTATTTGAGAGACAACAAGGGCTCATTGTGCAAATGTATTTATTCTTTCAATAAACATTTGGAGACTAAATATAGTTTACATGTTGTCAACCGTCTAAGCCAACCCAGTCTGTTTTGCCCCATAGTTGCACACGTTCTTTTGCTAAACAACCAACCTGTCTATAGTATAGGTACATGTTTACCACTTACAAGGAACCATTGTGGTGAGACCCTATAAAGACAAAATGTACCCTTTCTTAAATCATGTTTTTCTACCTTTGGACTATACAGTGCATTCATTAAAAATAATCCATATTTTGTTACGTTACAGCCTTATTCTAAAATTGATTAAATAAAACATTTTCCTCATCAATCTACACACAATACCCCATAATGACAAACTGAAGAAGTTTTTAGAAATTTTAGCAAATGTATTAAAAATAAAAACAGAAAGACCTAATTTACATAAGTATTCAGACCCTTTTCTGTGAGACTCGAAATTGAGCTCAGGTGCAACCTGTTTCCATTGATGATCCTTGAAATGTTTCTACAACTTGATTGGAGTATACTTGTGGTAAATCCTGTCTCGGATTTATCAATTGAATTTTAAACAGGTGGACTCCAATCAAGTTGTAGTAACAGCTCAAGGATGATCAATGGAAACAGGATGCACCTGAGCTCAATTTCGAGTTTCATAGCAAAGAGTCTGAATACTTATGTAAATAAGGTATTTCTGACATGTTGGAAAGGATGCCACCTTTTCAACAAGTCAGATCATAACATTTCTGCCCTGCTAGAGCTGCCACGGTCAACTGGAAGTGCTGTTATTGTGAAGTGGAAACATCTAGAAGCAACAATGGCTCAGCCACGAAGTGGTAGGCCACAAAAGCTCACAGAACAGGACCGCTGAGAGCTGAATTGTCTGTCCTTGGTTGCAACACTCACTACCGAGTTCCAAGCTGCCTCTGGAAGCATTGTCAGCACAATAAATGTTAGCTAGCTGGCTATGGCTATCCAACACTGGAACTCTTCCAAGTCAAGGTAAGCTTTTGGTTTTATTAATTAACTGCTTAACTGCTTGCTGACTGTACACTGTACTGTATGATTGTAGCTGGTTTATTAATGCGTTACTTTTATTAGCTGTCTTAGTTAATAGTGACAACGATGTAGGCTGTGTGTAGAGGTCAGCGGTTATGATATGAAGATTTGTTTTGAAAATGTTTCTTCACCTGGTCACAGACAGCTGATGTGTTGTGCACTGAAGTCCAGAAGCAAAGGGAAAATGTGAGAGAGGAGGAGAGCGCGTAGATGCAATTAGAAATTACATGAGCAATGTGATCATGCTGTTTGTTTGTGGCTGCTATGAAAGTGAACTGTGTTTGCGTGTGATCTGGGGTATATTCATTCCGCCGATTCTTTTGAAAAATGCTTCTTAAATGGAAGCAAACAGAACAAAACGGGGATAAACATACCTAAATTTGTCCAACAGAAACTCGCTTGCAAATGTTGGACTAATGATTACACCGTAGATCAGCTAGATGCAGGCAAGAGTGCGCAAGGCGGTATTGAATATGTCACTGTCTGTCACCTTGATTACAAAAAATGTTTCTCTCGACCTGTGGATCTACATTCTCAACTTTCATTCATAGGCTAAGTTGTAGCAACCTCATGATTGGTATAGGGAAAATTTGAGTATCATGTAGTAGCCTAAATCTAGAGATCTTACATTGAGCTGGGTGAATGGAATATGAATGCCAGTCATACATATGCTGTAATAGAAATAAGGCCATGCTCCCCCACAAAAAATGCATCCTCCCTCATCTTAAACGACACTGACCGCCACTGGTTGACTCCAATGTTTCCCACAGTTGTGTCAAGTTGGCTGGATGTCCTTTCAGTGGTGGACCATTATTGATTCACACAGGCAACTGTTGAGCGTGAAAAACCCAGCAGCATTAAAGTTATTGACACTCTTAAAACCGGGCTGCCTTGCACCTTCTACGATATTCCGTTCAATGGCATTTACATATTTTGTTTGCCCATTCACTCTCTGAATGGCACACATACACAATCCATGTCTCAATTGTCTCAAGGCTTAAAAATCCTTCTTTAACCTGTCTCCTCCCCTTCATCTACACTGATTGAAGTGAATTTAGCAGGTGACATCAATAAGGGATCATAGCTTTCACTGTATTCACCTGGTCAGTCTGTCGTGAAAAGAGCTGGTGTTCCTAATGTTTTGTACACTCAGTGAAAATACAACACAGGAAAATCATGTTTATGACTCCACTGGGCTTTTTTATAATCCCTTTTTCTCCACAATTTCATGGTATCCAATTGGTAGTTACAGTCTTGTCCCATCGCTGTAACTCCAGTACGGACTCAGAAGGGGTGAAGGTCGAGAGCCATCGTCCTTCGAAACACAACCCAGCCAAGCCGCACTGCTTCTTGACACAATGCCTGCTTAACCCGGAAGCCAGCTGCACCATTGTGTTGGAGGAAACACCGTACACCTGACGACCGTGTCAGCATGCATGCGCCACAGGAGTCGCTAGAGCACGTTGGGACAAGGACATCCCTCCCCTAACCCGGACCAAGCTGGGCCAATTGTGCGCCGCCCCATGGGTCTCCCGGTCGCGGCCGGCTGCGACAGAGTCTGGACTCTAACCAGGATCTCTAGTGGCACAGCTAGCACTGCGATCCAGTGCCTTAGACCACTGCACCACTCAGGAGGCTTGCACTGGGCTTTTAAGAACAAGGTATTACTCCCACCACAGCTCTCGCTCAAGATGGTATGGATTGGTACTTGAATGTGATTGGAGGAGGACCACGCCATGGCCAAAATCACTTCCTGAATGCACCCGAGTCAACATGATCTGGTTTCCAGGCCTTGCTGCACCTGTTTAAGGACGAAGGGGAAGCAAGGTCTCCGCAATGGTGGGGAATTATGTCACTTTCTGATCCGCAGTGGATACAGTGTCCATTTGGGTGAATGTGTACTAGCAGATTGCATGATAATGTTTATGACTTTAACTTGAAGAATATGGAACTATGTCTCCAGAAATATGCCAAATCCATTGGGAAAAACGGTCATACTCTCAAGTAGCACTAGGAGTGTGTTAAGTTTGGTGTGTGTCTGCGTGCTCATGTATGTGTATGGATCAACACAAGACCCTCTGAACACAGCCACAGTCTATGACACATGCAGCCACATACTCTCATTGGAACTTTTGGACAGTTCCCCCTGGCTTCTGGAAAAGGCATCATCCCCATAAAGTGGGGCCCTGAATTAGCACAATATGAGTGTGTGTGTGTGTGTGTCTGTACAAGATATCAATTGAAAGATTCTGTCTCCCCGTTTCGTCTACGTCCACTTCTATTATTCCCCCTTCTCCCAGTTTCATTGTGGGGACGCAACAGTTCACAGGGTTCAGCGCTCTCTGGCCATTGAAAATGTGTAGAAAACCGCATAGCCAGACACAGACAAGCTGTGTGACAGTGGACGCGCGGGTCAGCCGGTTCACCCTGGACCCAGGGAGTGAGTGTATAGTGTACTCTATAGCGATCCTCTATGGGGACACACCTGTTAATCAGACCAGTTGTGAATAGTATAGCGGCTATTTACAACCCAGTCCCCTCTCTCCACTTCACATTAATGGAATAAAGGACCTTATGGGGTCCTGGTGCCTTCACACACAGGGGAACCCAGCCCTCAGGAGATAGCCACGGGGGCTTCTGAGGTCACCACAGAAAGAGGCCGGTGCACACATTATCAAACTAATGATCGTCTGACTGGCTTTGTTGCCAGGCGGAGTTGAGAAAGGGAGTTTTGCTTCGCATTGTCACCCTGCTGCTCTTAAAGGGTTTGAGTGGAGTAAACGTATCCAGCATGGAAGTGTGTGTGTGAACGAAAATGGCAGAGAATGAAGTAAGGATAGGACACAGAGGAGGTGGAGGAGGGTGAATAGGTTGTTGAGAACTCGGAGACAATAGTGACTGTGAATGGACACATCTCTAACTTTGGTTAGGTTACTTAACTAGGTTCATCTGATCATCTCATTCTCTGTCTTTTTCACACAGAAACATGTGTTCCCACTTATGTGATAGATACACTAAATTGTTAGTCATTGAACAATTTTGTAAAAATTTATAAGTAATATCAACAATTTCTCCCAAAGCAGCTCATCTAATGTCCTGGGCAGGGTTGAGCTCTGGAGATGACATCAGTGTGGTGCGTGTATGATACATACACACACACACTGGGCCATGATGGCTGGATGAGCAGGACCCTTTGAGTCAACCAGTGTGGCCAGGAAACCCCATGGTGAGTCAGAATCAAGAGTGGCCTAACCAGGCACACTCACAAACACACTTGCATGAATGCATACACTCATGCACACACAAACACACACACAGCATCATCATCATAACCACTATCACCAACATAATAATATTTTCTTGATCCTTCCCTATGATCCTCCTACCTCTCAGGAAGCTGCCATGGCCAGATCCACCTACACAGAGGAATTGTTTGGCACCATTAACTCCACAGACCTCTTGCTAAACCTCAGCAAACCATGTTTTGAGGACATGGTTCCTCTGTGGTACCTTGAATCTCAAATGTATTGAGGTGTCATAGATCTTGGCTATTTCTTTTGACATAGCCTTAAATTCTCTTCTAGTGTTGGACTTTTTATTGCCCCATTAAATGGATATTCAGAGGTAATGCATTGGATAAAAAGGAATACTTAAAAGGTTTCTCTGTCCTTACAACCTATAGGGTTTCATCCATGACAAATAACGGTGCAACATATATCATAAAAGATATATGGCCTGGAAAAGCTTATTCCAGAGGTGAGAAAGGGAGGGGGGATGCGAGTCAAGCCACGCCTATCAACTGGCATATGAAAAAAACATCCATCCCTGGAAAGAATTGCCAGCAGTGCCAAGGATATATGAACTGGAAAGAGAGAGTTGGCGCGTAAAAGAAGGAAGGTCGAGCTATTAAATGTACAGCGAGCATTTTCAAAGAGGGCCCATCTGAAAGAATGATAGGGCTGTCTGTCGTTTTTCTCCACGTTGTTGGCAAGTTTGCCACAAACCTGCTGACCAAAGATATACCACTAGGCTGAAGTGCACTGTGACTGGAGAATAGCTTTCCTTCTGAAGATCGATATTTGGGGGAATCTGTAATGTAACTCGGTTGATTAAGCCAGCACAGTAGGTGATCATAGAGACTATCTGATGGAATTACAAAAGGGTTTGGTGGAAATCAAGCGCTGATTGATTGATGTTTGGATTGATCTAACAAATGTCAGCAAGACACAAGAACGGTGATATCATTTCACGGAATAACAAATAGACAACGAAGGATCCATTTTAAATGCATGCAGAGCATAATTGTAAGATCTGACATTGTCATCTATGTATGTACGCCCTTTCCTTACGCCACAAACACTTTCACAGGAATCAAAAGTTTTTCGGAATGAGGCTTTCGCCTACGCATCTCTTCGAAACCTCAAGCCTCAATGCGAGACATTCAAAAGCATTTTTAATTAACAACATAATAAATTAATTCAACCTCAACAGAGAGAAGTCTGGCTGCTTGCTCGCACACCAAAGCTTACATCTGACAGCAATTAAGCGGCTGGTTTCCATGAAAGGGCCGATTTGCTCTGTGACGGTACCAGGGCTAGGGGGCCATGCCCCCCCAGAGTGCCCGTGTTACCCGTTGTACCCAACCTCAGTGCAATTATGCCCCCTGAGACAAGAGCACATTAGCATTGAGGGCACAGCAACGTGAGAAGACGAGGAAAACAAAAACAATGACTGCAAACACTCTCGCCCACATACAGACGTGTGAAGGCAAATTCCTCTCTGCTTTGCCATGGTGCTTCTTCCTGTGAGACACCATCAAAATGCCAGAACATTTATCCCACAATGGCACCAGGCACAGCAACAACAATGGTCTTGGGCAAGTCCCCTTGCACATATTTGGCTCGGAGTACTTGCATAGCTTCACGATTATCGAGGCCCAAAACTGTGGCCCTGAATAGTTTGAGTACTTTCAAATTATTCCTCCTCCTTCCTCTCTTCCTTGACGTAGGTAACCATGACTGATTTTAACATGGTCGGATAGGTGAAAGCAAGGATTTCACTCATGGGGGCTTACACCAATCAAGCCATGTCGGACCAGGGGAGGATGCATCTGAGAGCCTCTCTCGCTCCCTCTCTCCTTCTCTGGTTATTACAACAGAATGTCAACACTGTGAAAAGCATCCAACAGTAAAGTCTGTGTTGACAGAGCAAAACAAAGGGAGGTCTCTCACAGAGGCCATGCGACCTTAATTGCCGAACACAAGAACTGCCTGGAGGCCTGGTCACATTAAAAGGTCACGGTCATCGGGGTGTTGCTCCAATTTGATGCCATGAGAGAGAAGACGAGAAAGTAAACAGAGCGGTTGGTTGAAGACGATATGTTCCATCAAAGCATTAGCTGAGTGTTTCGTGCAAGGACAGATGGTAATAAATGACAATGAAACAAGATATTTTTGAAGTTTAAATTAACAACAGTTCATTTATTGTGGCTATACGTAACAGGGGAGAGAAGAAAAAGTAGTCCTACTCTTTGTAATGAACAGCAAAGTGCTTTTCCCATTCTAGGCTAGTCTAATGTGGACATTTTATTGTTTGGATCACATGGCCTGAGCTGTAGGTGTTGCTGTTTCCTGCCTGTTCAACTGTTGCCAACGCCCAAACCCCTCATCCTTGAGTAATCTTGGATAAGGTCATATGGACGAAAGAGAGAGGAAACAAAGGATTATAAGAAACAGATCGTTAAACATAAACACTAAGCCGATGACTGGGGAAACAGGAATTATGATTCCCAGGAGCTGGAAAAAGCTTCCATGAGACAACAATTGTATCAATGAATCATTGTTTTCACACTCTTTGTCAATTTCGACTTGTAAAAGCCAGTACTCTGCTATTTTCCAACCCTGGTGCCAGGGTTGGTAATTTACCTGTCTTATATCAGCTTCTGTGAAAAGGTGCGACTCATTAGGCCTGTGTGCAATGCTCATTGAATGAAAGATGTCAGTGACTGTAGGAAGTCTGTTTAGGAACATCAAATTATTGCAACGGACTGCTTATTGTTTTTCATTTATCATTGTGTTAATGACATTCCATCTTCCACTTTCATCTGTTGGACCAAACTGTCAAATCATGGGAATGCCGATCACTGTCCTTGGTGCTGAATCCGCTTGTAGACTAGGCTACTTGCCTGTTCGTTTGTTTACCTTTCACGTGGCAAAGTCTCTAACAGGCCATGTCAACAGCAATGGTAAGCTAGTCTTATTATAATGTTTGGGCATTGTGTAATTGTCCATGGCTCGAATATGGCTCGAAATGCAATGTGAGTAGATTAATATTTCCATGTTGAAGCCAATACAAATAACTAGATTGGCTGCATGTTTGTTATAACTAGGCCTATTGTAGTTTAATAAACTATATTCAATGGATAGGACAAATATCCATGCCTCCTGCCGAAGAGCCCTTAGGCCTATGTGTGCACACATTGCCTCATGCCCATGGAATGAGAGATGCATTTTATGGTATAATGCTTCTGACACAATCCTATTTAGAAATATCGTTGTTGGTTTAAAAAAAACAACTTATTACAGAGATTCACCATCCATGGGTTTATGATGAGAACGTACTGTACATGACGCAAATTAAATGACTCAGTATATTATAGAAGCAGCAAAGTTGACCTACCTCCTCTCTTGCTTGTTTACAACATTCCTCCTTTTACCTCAAGCGCAAAATTACCCCAGACAGGGTTTGAGCTCTGGTATAAAAGACATGAGCTCCTCTCCACTAGCTATTTCTGGAGAAGTGCAAATATGATGCTTATTACCTAATGTGCCTCCAGAGGAATATTCTTTTACTGCATAGAAAGTGACAGGCTGAACAATTGAATAGGCAAACTATTTTGGTGTTGCTAATGTTGAAAATTAAACATGGACAACATTTTTCATTAGATAATTCAAATAGACTAACGAAAGGTACCGAGTTTCAACTTTCCACTTGGCTCTCATTTGCATCATCTGCAGCATCCAAACCCCTGATCCTATGCAATAGCTCATATTTAGGTATCTTAATAGATGCTTCACCACAATGACAGCGTAGTGTGATCATTATGGCTGTTATCAAGTGTGCATCCGTCGATACCAGAGTTAGTAAATATGCCCAAAGGCCAAACTACATTTAAAAAAAAAAATGCTGATATACAGTGCCTTCAGAAAGTCTTGACTTATTCCACATTTTGTTGTGTTACAGCCTGAATTCAAAATGGACCATTTTCAGGTCTTGCCATAGATTTTGAAGTAGATTTAAGTAAAAACTGTAACTCGTCTACTCAGGATCGTTCACTGTCGTCTTGGTAAGCAACTCCAGTGTAGATTTGGCCGTGTGTTTTCGGTTATTGTCCCGGTGAAAGGTGAATTCATCTCCAAGTGGCTGGTGTATTTTTCCTGTATTTAGCTCCATTCCATTTATTTTGTATCCTGAAAAACTCCCCAGTCCTTAACGATTACAAGCATACCTATAACATGATGCAGCCACCACTATGCTTGAAAATAAGAAGAGCGGTACTTAGTATTGTGTTATATTGGATTTGCCCCAAACATAACACTTTGCATTGAGGACAAGAAGTTCATTGCTTAGCCACATTTTTAGCAGTATTACTTTTGTGCCTTGTTGTAAACAGGATGCATGGTTTGGAATATTTTTGTTCTGTACAGGCTTCCTTCTTTTCAGTCTGTCAAGCCATGTTGGACCAGGGGAGGATGCATTTGAGAGCCTCTCTCGCTCCCTCTCTCCTTCTATGGTTATTACAACAGAATGTCAACACTGTGAAAAGCATCCAACAGTAAAGTCTGTGTTGGCAGAGCAAAACAAAGGGAGGTCTCTCACAGAGGCCATGCAACCTTAATTGCCGAACACAAGCACCCCCTGGAGGCCTGGTCACATTAAAAGGTCACAGTCATCGGAGTGTTGCTCCAATTTGATGCCATGAGAGAGAAGACGAGAAAGTGAACAGAGCGGTTGGTTGAAGATGATATGTTCCATCAAAGCATTAGCTGAGTGTTTCGTGCAAGGACAGATGGGAATAAATGACAATGAAACAAGATCTTTTTGAAGTTTAAATTAACAACAGTTAATTTATTGGGGCTATACGTAACAGGGGAGAGAAGAAAAAGTAGTCCCACTCTTTGTAATGAGCAGCAATGTTGTTGATCCATCCTCAGTTTTCTCCTATCATAGCCATTACACTCTATAACTGTTTAAAAGTCACCATTGGCCTCATGGTGAAATCCCTGAGAGGTTATCTTCCTCTCCAGCAACTGGGTTAGGATTAATAATTTATCCATGCTCAAATCGTTATTTTACATTTTGACCAATCTACCAATAGGTGCCCTTCTTTGCGAGGTATTGGAAAACCTCACTGGTCTTTATGGTTTAATCTGTTTGACATTCACTGCTCAACTGAGGGACCTTACAGATAATTGTATGTGTGGACTACAGAGATGAGTCATTCAAAAATCACATTAAACACTATTGTTAAACACAGAGTGAGTTCATGCAACTAATTGTGTGACTAGTTAAGCAAATTCTTACCCCTGAACGTATTTAGGCTTGCCATAACAAAAAGGGGTTGAATAGTTATTGACTCAAGAAATTTCAGCTTTTCATAATTCATTTGTAAAAATCAAATCAAATCAGAATTCCACTTTGACATTAAGGGGTGTTGTGTGTATTCCAGTGACAGAACATGAAACATTTTCAATTCAGGGTGTAACAACAAAATGTAGAAAAAGTAAAGGTGTGTGAATACTTTCTCAAGGTACTGTATAACCTGTACTAGCCCCATTTCCCCCACTTGCCGGTATAGAGTGTTGAGGAGGATGAGTCTACCGTGTCCGGAAGCGACTTCCCCATACATTTTCTGGATTCAGGTTGAGGTTTACTCAAACATCGTTTTAAGCTCTGTTTTACTATTGACAGTTACAGCTGATTGAAAGGCGATTCGCTCGCCTTAAATATTTGTCAACTGATGTATTTTTTTCAGTCTCTGAATTATTTAATTAAACATTTCACCGCTGACTCCTGATATCAGGGCATAAAAACTCCTGAATGTGCCTAGTGCGCATGTTTAAGAAAGTTTTTTCAACAGTATCGGCGGAATGAAAACACCCCTAATAACACAAACACAGTTCACTTTCATAGCAGCCACATGCAAACTGTCACGTCTGCTCCCACTCTTCCCTGGCGCTTGAGGGCGCCAGGTTGCCCTGCATCACGCACCCCTGCTATCCACCTGCCTTCGCTCATCACACGCATCAGCGTTATTGGACTCACCTGGACTAACTTATCACCTGTTAATTTCCTCCCCTATATTTGTCAGTTCCCCAGCTCTGTTCCCCGCTGCTGCACTGTATTGTTTTTGTCTTTAGTATTAGTTTGCTGATGCTGTTCCTGTCTCGTTCTATGTCCATCTTTATTAAATGTTTTACTCCCTGTACCTGCTTTGTTTCTCCAGAGTCATCTCATGTGACAGAATGCAGCAGCCAACATACGAAGCATCGGAGAGTACTGGCGTTCCGGTTGGTATGGTGGCATCGGCTCTGGGTCGCCACCGATGAAACTGGGGGTGCCTAGCCATCTTGTCGGGCTTCCACACCCTAGCTGGCTCAAGAGGTTTTCTTGTCCCAGTTGGCTCGGATGGCGCCCATCCCACGTTGGGCCTCAGCCGGATTGTCAGTTCTTGTTTGCCCAGCCGGACCAGGAGTTTTTTATTTGTGACGTCGAGGTGGATTCCGCCGCCGATGGAACCCGGGGGTGCCTAAGCCAGTCCATCTGGCTTCCATGCCCTGGCTGCCTCGAGAGGTTTCCTTGCCTTCATTGGCTTGGCGGCTTCCCATCCCACGTCACTCTCCACCGGATCATCGGGCTCCCTCTCTGCAGCGGGATCGACAGGCGTCTTGCCTCAGCCGGATCGTCAGGCTCCGATGCCTCAGCCGGCTCGCCAGGCTCTCAGGCTCCTTCCGGTTTGTCCAGCTTCCACGCCCCAACCGGCTTGCCCAGCGCCCATGTATCGGCCGGTTTGCCCAGGTGGGACGCCGGGTGGCGCCCCGAGGGGGGGGGTACTGTCACGTCTGCTCCCACTCTTCCCTCCCCCTGGCACTTGAGCGCACCAGGTTGCCTGTATCACGCCCTCCTGCAATCCATCACACACAACTGCCTTCCCTCGTCACGTGCATCCACATTATTGGACTCACCTGGACTCACTTATCACCTGTTCATTTCTTACGCAATATTTGTCAGTTCCCCAGCACTGTTCCCCGCTGCTGCATTGTATTGTTTTTGTCTTTAGTATTAGTTTTCTGACGCTGTTCCTGTCTCGTTCTATGTCCATCTTTATTAAATGTTTTACTCCCCGTACCTGCTTCGTTTCTCCAGCATCATCTCATGTGACACAAACAGCATGATCACTTTGATCCTTGTACTGTAGTTATAATTCCTTCTCATATCTATGCGCTCTCATCCTCTCACCTTTTTTTCTTCGCTTGTGGACTTCAGTGCACACCACATCAGCTGCCTGTGAAAAAAAGAAAAAAACTTTCCAAGCCAAATCTTCCAATCATTACCGCTAACCGCTATACACAGCCTACATCATTGTCACCGCTATTAGCTATTATAGAATGGGTGGGTCTAATCCTGAATTGTGATTGTTTAAAACCGCATTCAGCCGGTGTCTATTCCACAAGTTACCATTGGCTAAATCTATGATGTTAAAATGCCTATTTACTCAGTGTAAAGTCAGATGGACCATCACCCCAGCCAGGCACTTTATGAACTTGATCTCCACAATAACAAGCATCTAGACATTATCCCACATTTCTTTTCGACTAACATTTTGTTTTCAACACTGGAGATTTATATAAACCTTGCCGTCTGTCTCTCCTACATTTGCAACATTGTTTCAATATTCAACTTCGATCTCCAGATGTCCCATAGTCATGAACATGTCAGGAGTGGGGCTAAGACAGACAGACAGCTTTTCTTAGCCAGTCGAAATCATGAATCAGGATCATTTTTATGGATATATACAAACAACTATCAATAGAAAACAGGTAAAACAAAACAAATTCCAGCTAGTTTGCTGTCTTTCCAGCTTCAGTTTGAAGTGATTGTGTTAGCTGTGTTGTTGGCTAACTCCTCTGAACAAGTGTCCTGACGAGAGAGCACATTTTCTACGCCAGGAGAAATCACACATCATTAGCTCATTGTTATGGATTTATCCAAATAAATGTCACTAGAAAACCGCTTAAACAAACTCAAATGCAGCTACTTTGCTGTTATTCTGGCTGCAATGTTTGATGTGACTGTAAGTTAGACGTAATTGGCTAGCTAGCTAGCAAGCAAGGGATAAGAACGTTGCCATGGAAAGTTTAGAATGAACAACTGGGTCGCGTCCATAGATACAGAACAAAAAGACTAAACGACTGAGTCGTGTCTCTGGCAACCAAACCAATTAAACTAAGGACCAGCCGGCTTGGGTAGCAACCCTAGATTTGTGTCGGGATTGAATAAATTAATCAAAAATATGAATAAATTAATCAAAATAATGTTTTTAATGAAAATATGTAAATCATTATTTGAATATGTTGGTAACCCGTTGGATAAAAGTGATAATGCCCTTGAAGCCGATGTTTGGAGGATATTTTGGCACGGTTTAGCAACACCCGTGCCAATATATCCTCCAAACACTGGCTTCTCGGTCATTATCACTTAGACATCATAGTCAACATAGCTACTAGATCTAACTTATTAGTAAAAAACCCGCTACAATCATGCAGTACAGTGTAGTCAGCAAGCAGTTTAGCAGTTACACTGGCGGGCCTCAGTGGAATAAATGTATAAAACCAAAAGCTTACCTTGACTTGGAAGAGTTCCAGTGTTGGATAGCCATTGCCATAGCCAGCTAGCTAACATATCATTCCTCTCTGTTTGAGCTGAATATTTGAGTAAGATAAACTAGCTAGCTGACTAAGTGAAAGTGAAAGAAATATGAAATATAGCTTTTTCTTGCTTCTTATTCATTTTTTAAGAAATGTATTTGATCTAAACTGTTAAACAATTGTCTCTCTTTATCTTTGAGTCAACCACATTTTATGACCTGCAGTGCTAGCTAGCTGTAGCTTATGACTTCAGTACTAGATTCATTCTCTGATCATTTGATTGGGCAGACATGTCAGTTCATGCTGCAAGAGCTCTGATAGGTTGGAGGACATCCTCTAGAAGGTATCATAATTACTGTGTAAGTCTATGGAAGGGGTGAGAACCATGAGCCTCCTAGGTTTTGTATTGAAGTCAAGGTACCCAGAGGAGGATGGAAATTAGCTGTCCTCCGGCTACACCATGGTGCTACCCTACAGAGTGCTTTTGAGGCTACTGTAGACCTTCATTGCAGAACACAGTTTTAATCAATTATTTGGTGACGTCTAATATATTTAGTATAGTTTTATCTAAAAAGGACAACTTTTTAGTGTTTCACTATTTAAATGTTTATACATTTCACTGAGGAGGATGGTCCTCCCCTTCTCCTCTGAGGAAGGCACTCCTTTGATATAAAGTTGTTTTTGACTAAAACGAAAACATATCGGTGTGTCACTCTCACGAGGTTGGAGTAATAACAAGTTCAACTACTTAAGACATTGGCTCATATCTAGGTTGTGACTTTAGATTTCTAGAAAAATAACAACAACTTCTCTGATTTACTTTTCTAACCCTGAACTCTGGCCTGGTTTGCTTGTTTGCAAGCGTTCCCGGAAGTATCGCGATGTTGCGCCTCTGGGTTTAGAAACTCTGTGACGTCATAATATTTCTGTCTCTTAATTTGTCCTTTTGATAAAAGGTTCTTAAAGTGCAAAAGTACAACGTAAGTCATAAAATCGTGAGATAGCTACCAAGGTTAACTAAATGTTTAATGAGTTTTATGACGATTTTGTAACGGTTATTGACCGAGTTGGAAAACGTGTTGACATTGCCATGGGCTTAGATAGTTGCTAGCTAGGATAAATTAGTGAATAAGGGGGAAATACTAGGTAGCTTTACCACCCTGTGCGTTTTACTCACTCAAATAGTTATTGCTATGAGTGTTATTACATTCTCCCCTCGGGTGTAGCTCGTCTGAGGAGGAGACGTAAATGCCTGGGCCTAAACACACCAGGTAAACCAGATGAAAGGGGAAGAAATGTGGGGTGTAATGAATGAAAATAATCAGACCACAACCAGAACTCAATGTTAGCCCTCAGGGGGTGTTTAGTAAAGTAATTAAATAAACAATATAAAACACCCATAAAGAATCAGTAAGAAAACAAAAACTAACAACCACAACAAGGGAAGGTAAGAGAAGGGAATGTTTGGGTTCGGGGTCCAAGTAATGAAAATAAACAAAAGGTCCCTCCTCTTCTACACACCTAATCCTTCCTAACACATTCTAAACCCTAGCCCACTGTCCAACCTGGTTCCAAGAAAAATACAAGGGTGACACCCGCCCGGCTAACCTAGTGTATAAAACAATGGGTTATCTACGTGAGAATGTACACCCATGGGCAGATCTACCTTTTCCCTTCTCCAGGACCTAGGTAGGGTGGAGTACCTCAAGAGGACAGGCTGAAACACAAACAAAGATACATTAAAACAAATAATCAAACAAAACAAGTGTCCTCTCTCTTCTCTTTTCACACCGCAAACAGATATCCTCTCTGTAATCAGCTACAGCCACGCCCACCATCGTTAGCCGCAACTCGGTACACCTGTAATGCCCAAGACACAAACACACTAACAGGGGAAAATGGGGAACAAGAAAAACGTAACACGTAACAAGTAGGAAATGGGGAATTCAATTTGAACGCTTTGAAAATGAATCTTTGTTCAATCTATTCAATAACAGTCAAACTGACATATTTCCTTTAACATTCTGTGTTTAGTCCATATTCCTTTTGATAAGTGAGGCATGTTTATGGGAAAATAGAAATTACAGTACATTGACTGCCAGAATTCATACATAAACCTATAATGTTGGTGAACTGCACAGCTAATTACCATGAAGTGTTTTGCTATAAATGCTTTATGAATGGGAAAATAGATTTGACTTTACTTTGACTTCATAGAATTCATAAATAGCCCTTTCCAGTATTACCAACTTAATTGTGATGTGGAGGAGGACTGTTAATGAGCTACAAAAAAGTTATGACCCAACTGCATGATTTGATCTGAGCATTCGACCCTGTGGTGATCCCCATACACCATTGACTTCAGTGAGAAGAAGAAGGTAAGTCACGAGCTTACACCTGGCGGTGGGGGAAATGGGGTTAGCACAGGCTATATATTTGCAACATTTTCTAAATGTGGTTTGGCAGAACCACACTAACACTGGTATGGCAGAAGCACATTTTTGAAAACAGCCATAATGATTACACTAAGCTGTAATAATGCATCTATTAAGATACCTAAATATGAGTTATGGCATAGCATGACATGAATACACTATAAATATGCTATGGATACATTTCATTAAGCTTTAATAATGCGATTAGGACCTGTTATAACACGGTCCTGAAATGTTTATAGATATGTAATGAATACGTTATGGATATGTAGTGAATACGTTATGGATACCTAGTGAATTGAATCTTGCTAATTGACTATGTTTGGCATGTCCAGACGGCAATTTACAGTAGGCCTAGCCCCTATATCAGTGTTAATGCTATAGCCTATGTTTACCAATATATTTCCATATTGAAGCAATGCAATTAAAACAATGTGGACTGCAAACATTTTCTAAATATTTAGCAATTATGGGGCAGGTTATTTAACGAATTAGGCTCTAATGGACTAACATTCGAATTGGAGTTGATGACAACACAATACATAAAAGACAATAAATACAAAACTTGAAGCAACCACATATTTAGCCATGGAGCATGTTCTGATTGGCCAGTGAGGAGCCAAGCATTAACACACCCACAACTTGTTTTTTTCATCAAAACCCAGCCCTTTCATGCCACCGCCAGCTTCTGCGCCCATCATTCCGGTTGTGAAAATAGCCAAAATAACTCTAACACACCCCCGAACCTATAGAGCTACCGCCAGCACTAATATTTACCATTGCTTTTGTTAAAATAGAGCCGAGAGAGAGAGCGTGAGCGAGAGATAGAGAGAGGGAACAAGAAGGAGAAGGAGAAAAACAAAGAAAGTAAGTGTTCAACAGACACAGTCAGATACTCCAAGGCCTCTTCCTTGGCCAGCGACATACCAGTTTGAGCACATTCATGGCAGGAGCGTCTGTCTTAGCTCCGGAAAAATCCCCACCGTTCTCCCCTTCTCTTCTCATCCATCTTCAAATCAAAATCAAATCATATCAAAGTTTATTTGTCACGTGCGCTGACTACAACAGGTGTAGACCTTACAGTGAAACGCTTACTTACAGGCTCTAACCAACAGTGCAAAAAAGGTATTAGATGAAAAATAGGTAGGTAAAGAAATAAAAACAACAATAAAAAAGACAGTGAAAAATAACAGTGAAAAATAACAGTAACGAGGCTATATACAGTAGCGAGGCTATAACAGTAGCGAGGCTATATACAGGAACCCGATAGTCGGGCTGATTGAGGTAGTATGTAGATCTTTTTAAAGTGACTATGCATATATGGTAAACAGAGAGTAGCAGTAGCGTAAAAGAGGGGTTGGTGGGTGGTGGGTGGTGGAACACAATGCAGATAGCCCGGTTAGCCAATGTGCGGGGGCACTGGTTGGTCGGGCCAATTGAGGTAGTATGTACATGAATGTATAGTTAAAGTGACTATGCATATATGATAAACAGAGAGTAGCAGCAGCGTAAAAGAGGGGTTGGGGGGGGCACACAATGCAAATTGTCCGAGTAGCCATTTGATTACCTGTATGACTTGAGGGTAAAAACTGTTTTGTCCTAGACTTGGCACTCCGGTACCGCTTGCCATGCGGTAGTAGAGAGAACAGTCTATGACTGGGGTGGCTGGGGTCTTTGACAATTTTTATGGCCTTCCACTGACACCGCCTGGTGTAGAGGTCCTGGATGGCAGGCAGCTTAGCCCCAGTGATGTACTGGGCCGTACGCACTACCCTCTGTAGTGCCTTGCGGTCGGAGGCCGAGCAATTGCCGTACTAGGCAGTGATGCAACTAGTCAGGATGCTCTCGATGGTGCAGCTGTAGAACCTTTTGAGGATCTGAGGACCCATGCCAAATCTTTTTAGTTTCCTGAGGGGGGAATAGGCTTTGTCGTGCCCTCTTCACGACTGTCTTGGTGTGTTTGGACCATTCTAGTTTGTTGAGGATGTGGACACCAAGGAACTTGAAGCTCTCAACCTGCTCCACTACAGCCCTGTCGATGAGAATGGGGGTGTGCTCGGTCCTCCTTTTCCTGTAGTCCACAATCATCTCCTTAGTCTTGGTTACGTTGAGGGATAGGTTGTTATTCTGGCACCACCCGGCCAGGTCTCTGACCTCCTCCCTATAAGCTGTCTCATCGTTGTCGGTGATGAGGCCTACCACTGTTGTGTCATCTGCAAACTTAATGATGGTGTTGGAGTCGTGCCTGGCCATGCAGTTGTGGTTGAACAGGGATTATAGGAGGGGACTGAGCATGTACCCCTGAGGGGCTCCAGTGTTGAGAATCAGCGTGGCAGATGTGTTGCCACGCTACCCTCACCACCTGGGGGCGGCCCGTCAGGAAGTCCAGGATCCAGTTGCAGAGGGAGGTGTTTAGTCCCAGGATCCTTAGCTTATTGATGAGCTTTGAGGGCACTATGGTGTTGAACTCTGAGCTGTAGTCAATGAATAGTATTCTCACGAAGGAGTTCCTTTTTCCAGGTGGGAAAGTTGACCTGTGAATGTTGACCTGTTTAACCTCTCACTATTCAACAGCCAGTGAAATAGCAGTGCAGCAAATTCAAAACAACAAAAATCTCATAATTCAAATTTCTCAAACATACAACTATTATATCACATTTTAAAGATACATTTCTCGTTAATCCAACCACATTGTCCGATTTCAAAGAGGCTTTACGTCGAAAGCATAACATTAGATTATGTTAGGACAGCGCCGAGACAAGAAAAAACACAGCCATTTTCCAAGCAAGGAGAGGCGTCACAAAAACCAGAAATACAGCTAAAATGTATCACTAACCTTTGATGATATTACGTTCTCCCCTCGGGTGTAGCTCGTCTGAGGAGGAGACGTAAATGCCTGGGCCTAAACACACCAGGTAATACAGATGAAAAGGGAAGAAATGTGGGGTGCAATGAGCGATAAATAAATCAGACCACAACCAGAACTCAATTTTAACCCTCAGGGGATGTTTAGTGAATTAGTTAAATAAACAATATAACACACCCATAAATAATTAATAAGAAACAAAACAACCACAACAAGGGAAGGTAAGAGAAGGGAAATGTTTGGGTTCGGGGTCCAAGTAATGAAAATAAACAAAAGGTCCCTCCTCTTCTACACACCTAATCCTTCCTAACACATTCTAAACCCTAGCCCACTGTCCAACCTGGTTCCAAGAAAAATACAAGGGTGACACCCGCCCGGCTAACCTAGTGTATAAAACAATGGGTTATCTATGTGAGAATGTACACCCATGGGCAGATCTACCTTTTCCCTTCTCCAGGACCTAGGTAGGGTGGAGCGCCTCAGGAGGACAGGCTGAAACAAGGAAATTAACACAAATAATCAAACAAAAAACAAGTGTCCTCTCTCTCCCCCCCCTCCTCCCTTCTCTTCTCACACGGCAAACAGATATCCTCTCTGTAATCAGCTACAGCCACGCCCACCATCGTTAGCCGCAACTCGGTACACCTGTAATGCCCAAGACAAACACACTAGCAGGGGAAAAATGGGGAACAAGAAAAACGTAACACGTAACACGCCCCCCCCAAAAAGAGTAAACCCCTGGGTTTATGATAAAACCCTTACATACATATATATCTTTTTTTACAACAGCGAAGTTATCAATGCCTGGTGCTATTAATATTTTTTTTTTTTACTAGGCACGGGACAAAGCATCCGCAACGATGTTTTCCGAACCCTTTATGTGCTGAATTTGTAAATTATAACCCTGTATAACCAACGCCCAACGCATAAGACGTTGGTTGTGGTTATACATGCGGCTCAAGAAAGTTAAAGGGTTGTGGTCTGTGTATACCACAACAGGCAACACACTGGAGCCAACATAAACTTCAAAAAATTGTAGGGCAAATAACAGCGCCAGGGTCTCCTGTTCGATAGTGGAATACCTTGACTGACAGCTGTTGAATTTTCGAGAGAAGTAGCAAACTGGGTGATCTAGACCATCGTGTTCCTGTAATAGTACAGCACCTGCACCCACTGAACTGGCATCCACCTCCAACTTAAATGGTTTCTGGAAATCAGGGGCAGAAAGAACAGGAGAAGTACACAATAGTGCTTTTACAGAGTCAAAAGCAGATTGACACTCAGCGGTCCACTCAAAGGATACTGAAGGACTGAGTAACCTAGTCAGTGGGGCTACAACTGTTGAGAAATTCCTACAAAATGTACGATAATAACCCGTCATGCCTAAAAATCTGCGTAATTCTCGGCGAGTGGCAGGGGCAGGAAACCGGGTGATAGCATCCACCTTAGCTGCTACGGTACGCACCTGACCCCGACCTACCTCTTTACCCAAATATGTAACAGTTGCCTTTCCAAACTCACATTTGGCTAAGTTAAGGGTCAAAGAAGCGTTGGCCAAGCGTGCAAACACAGCCCTCAATGTGCTCAGGTGATCAAGCCAGGTAGTCGAATGAACAACCAGGTCATCCAGATATGCAGTACAATCAGGAACATCAGCCAACACAATATTTACCAAACGTTGAAACGTGGCTGGAGCATTCCTCATTCCAAAAGCCATCACTGTGTACTGACAGAAACTGTCAGGAGTTACAAAAGCAGACACCTCAGAGGCACGAAGGGTTAAAGGCACCTGCCAATAACCTTTTAACAAGTCAAGCTTAGTAACATACGCAGCCGATCCAATGGTGTCTATACAGTCATCCATGCGAGGTAAAGGGAATGAGTCAGGTATAGTAACATTATTCACTTTCCTGTAGTCAGTGCAAAATCTTTGAGTCCCGTCAGGCTTTGGAATCAGCAGACAGGGGGAACTCCAAGGACTGCCACTGGGGATTGCCATCTCATTTTCCAGTAAATAAGTTACCTCTTTCTTCATCACTCCTCTCTTGATTGAATTCACACGATAAGGGTGCTGTTTGATTGGAGCAGCATCACCTACATTTATATCATGTTTCAACACATTGGTACGACTGGGAACATCCTGAAAGAGACTTGGAAAATCAGTGATTTGTAACTCAATATCAGATCTCTGCTGATCATTCAAATGCAACAAATGGGTTGGGAGAGACGCCACCATCTCAGAATTACACAAACGAGCACACTGCTCAGGAGTATTCCGCATCACCAAACCGTCCTCATCATTTAGGCTGACTCCTGGGTGAGTAACCAGGCTCACAGAAGCAACAGAGGATACAACAGGTTTTTCACTGGTAATGGGAGACTCGGTACCACCTCTAACAAGATAGGCTTTAATCATGTTAATGTGACATACCCTAAATGGTCGTCTACGGTCTGGCGTTTTGATAACATAATCAGTATCACTGAGTTTTCGGTCCACTACATATGGGCCAGAGAAACTGGAAGAGAGACACGAGCCGGGTACCGGCAACAACACCAAGACTTGGTCACCTGGTTGAAAAGAACGAAACACAGATTTAACATCAAAATGACGTTTCATTTTCTTTTGTGTGGAAGACAGATTTTCTCTGGCTACAGCACAGGCGTCATGCAACCGCTCCCGGACTTGACTAACATAGTCTAGTACATTAGTAGAGGACCCAACTGAATCATCAGCCATAAGTTGTTCTTTCAGTACCTTGAGAGGCCCTCTCACGGTATGACCAAAGATTAGCTCAGCTGGGCTAAACCCAAGAGACTCCTGTACGGTCTCCCGAATAGCAAACAGCACGTAGGGCACCCCCTCATCCCAATCTTTTCCTGTGTCCATACAGTATTTACGCAACATAGCTTTTAGCGTCTGATGCCAACGTTCCAGCGCGCCCTGACTCTCCGGGTGATAAGCGCTAGACATCTGATGGGACACTGACAAGGACTTCAACACACTTCCAAACAATTTTGATGTAAAATTTGTGCCTTGATCTGTCTGTACAATTTTTGGAAATCCAAAGGTAGAGAAATACTTAATCAGCGCCTTCACAATTGCCTTACTTGTGATTTTACGCATAGGAATCGACTCTGGGTACCTTGTAGCAGTGCACATTATTGTTAACAAGAATTGATTACCCGACTTAGTCCTGGGTAAGGGACCAACACAATCAATGATTACCTTCTCAAACGGCTCTCCCATGACCGGAATAGGGCAGAGAGGAGCCGGGGAAATTACCTGGTTAGGCTTCCCCACCACCTGGCAAGTACTACATGTACGGCAATAGCGAGCCACATCCCGTTTCATTCCCGGCCAGAAGAAATGACGGAGGAGTCGGTCGTAGGTTTTAGTCACCCCTAGATGACCAGACCAGGGAATATCATGAGCTAGGGACAACACCTTTGTCTGAAACGGGGCAGGAACTACAATCTGGCTAACGGAACTCCAATCATTTTCTAGGTCAGCACGGGGAGTCCATTTTCTCATCAGAAGCCCCTTTTCAAAGAAATACGTCACACCTTTCCTGTTTTTGTTACTCAAAGGTAACATGGAGGAAAAACATTTGGCCAAGCCCACATCCTCTATCTGTGCAGCTATTAGCTCCTCCCGAGTAACTGGCAACCTTAAACAGTCCACCGAGGAAGCCATTGTCTTGTCTTTATTTCCATCATCATGATCAGAACTCACTGGGAACACAGGAGTAGAACACTGAATATCTTCCCCATTTAACATAGGTGCAAGCACACAGTCAGCTAAGTCTACCATGGTACCTAAGCGACGTGACTGCGCACGCGTAATGGCACACGCTGGAAATGCGTCGGGAAACGTAGTTCCCAAAACATCAGCACTTAACTGAGCATCAGGCTTGTCTAACACTTCTAACACAGGCACAACTTTGCCTCCTGCTAGATCGTTACCCATGATTAGGTCAACCCCATGTACGGGAAGCTCGGACTGTACACCGATTCTGAAATATCCACTCACTAGATCAGAAGTCAAATGGACAGTATGTAACGGAACAGGCACACAACCCATTTCGATCCCCCTCAATAATACACTAGAGCCACAATAAGACTCTTCTGACCAAGGCAGAACACTCGAGAGAATTACAGACTGAGCCGCACCAGTATCTCTCAATATCAAAACTGGCTTTTGGTCTCCAGAATCATCTGTCAGGGAAACAAAGCCTTTAAATATGAACGGGTCGTACGTTTGATCAGGACGACTTAGTACAACTTCAGGACTCTCCTTTACAGAGCTCTTATTGGTTACTTTAATCAAACCCACACTTTTATGGAGTTTAGGGGTTGAAGCTGGTGACTTGTGTTTTAGAGACATACATTCTGAAATTACGTGTCCTACTTTATGACAGTAAAAACATGCGCGTTCCTCCTTTTGATTCAGCCGTGTACTTCCTGAGTAACGGGGTGAATAGTAGACAGAAGAGGATACAACCGGTCTAGTCTCACTACGGTGTGTGGGAAACACCGTTTTATGTGTTAACACAAATTCATCTGCAAGCACCGCGGCGTCAGATAACTTTAACACTTTCTGTTCATTAATGTATACAACCAACCGCTCTGGGAGGCTGTTTTTAAATTCTTCCAATAACATTAATTCACGAAGACCTTCAAAGTCATTGATTTTACTCGCTGAGCACCATTTGTCAAAGAGAGACTCCTTCTCTCTAGCGAATTCAACAAAAGTTTTTATAGAGGATTTGGAGTGCTTTCTAAACTTTTGTCTATAAGCCTCTGGCACAAGCTCATACCCACGGAGCACAGTAGCCTTAACTATGTCGTAATTAAGACTATCAGCGAGAGAAAGAGTACCCAATACCTCCTGCGCTTTACCGGACAATTTACATTGGAGTAAAAGCGGCCACACGTCCCTAGGCCAATTCAAAGCCACTGCTATGCGTTCGAATGCACAAAAGTAAGAGTCAACCTCAGACTCACGGAATTGTGGAACTAAAGCAATATGCCGGCTAATGTCAAAGGTAGAGGCAGATCCTGGGGTGGAAAACACACTATTGGAAATGGCAGGGACAGCGGCCAGCCTCGCCATCTCCGCCTCTAATTCCAATTTGCGCATTTCGAAGTCCATCTGCCTTATCTTAAGGTCCTTTTCTGCTTCCAACTCCAGTCGGCGCATCTCCAACTTGAGATGTAGCTCATCCTTTCGGATTTGTGCTCGCTCTTCTGCCTCCATCTGCAAATGTATAGCCGTAGGCACAGGAGAAAGAGGGTCAAATCGTGGCAAGCTGTCCGGGGCCTTATACTCGACCTCATCGTCGGGCCTAGACGGGGTACCCAGAACATCCACCACCTCTCCAACCGTAGGCCGAGGCAAAACCAACACCTGCTTTTCCATCAGTGCCGCTAATACCAATGCCTTTACCTCCGCCTTAGCAAAACCACCTAGGCACGGAGATATCGAAATGGTCTGCCCAAAGTCTCTAAATCCACTCTCCTACAATTCTCAAAACCCTCCCACGTTGGGTTATCCAGAAAAAACTTCAGGTTAAAGTTGGCCATATTCTAAATCCAGCACCTAACTACTACACAGCTCTAAACACTACACCAAACACAACAACCACCCAATCCACCTTTACTACCCTAGTGTGCAGGCACAAGCTGGATCAAAAATATCCCGGATGAGCCCCCATATTACGTTCTCCCCTCGGGTGTAGCTCGTCTGAGGAGGAGACGTAAATGCCTGGGCCTAAACACACCAGGTAATACAGATGAAAAGGGAAGAAATGTGGGGTGCAATGAGCGATAAATAAATCAGACCACAACCAGAACTCAATTTTAACCCTCAGGGGATGTTTAGTGAATTAGTTAAATAAACAATATAACACACCCATAAATAATTAATAAGAAACAAAACAACCACAACAAGGGAAGGTAAGAGAAGGGAAATGTTTGGGTTCGGGGTCCAAGTAATGAAAATAAACAAAAGGTCCCTCCTCTTCTACACACCTAATCCTTCCTAACACATTCTAAACCCTAGCCCACTGTCCAACCTGGTTCCAAGAAAATACAAGGGTGACACCCGCCCGGCTAACCTAGTGTATAAAACAATGGGTTATCTACGTGAGAATGTACACCCATGGGCAGATCTACCTTTTCCCTTCTCCAGGACCTAGGTAGGGTGGAGCGCCTCAGGAGGACAGGCTGAAACACAAGGAAATTAACACAAATAATCAAACAAAAAACAAGTGTCCTCTCTCTCTCCCCCCTCCTCCCTTCTCTTCTCACACGGCAAACAGATATCCTCTCTGTAATCAGCTACAGCCACGCCCACCATCGTTAGCCGCAACTCGGTACACCTGTAATGCCCAAGACAAACACACTAGCAGGGGAAAAATGGGGAACAAGAAAAACGTAACACGTAACAGATGATCTTCATCAGATGGCACTCAAAGGACTTCATGTTACACAATACATGTATGTTTTGCTCGATAAAGTTCATATTTATATCCAAAAAAAACATTTTACATTGGCGTGTAATGTTCAGAAATGTTTTGCCTCTCAAAACTTCCGGTGAATGAGCACATCAATTTACAGAAATACTCATCATAAACATTGATTAAATATTCAACAGTTATTCAAAGAATTATAGATACACTTCTCCTTAATGCAACCGCTGTGTCAGATTTCAAAAAAGCTTTACGGCGAAAGCAATTTTGCAATAATCTGAGTCAGTGCTCAGATATCAAAACAAGCCATACAGATACCCGCCATTTTTGAGTCAACAGAAATGTCAAAAATTACATTATAAATATTCACTTACCTTTGATGATCTACATCAGAATGCACTCCCAGGAATCCCAGTTCCACAATAAATGTTTGTTTTGTTCGATAAAGTCCATTATTTATGTCCAAATACCTATTTTTTGTTTGTGCGTTTAGTCCACTACTCCAAATGCAGGAAGCGCGCGCAAAATGTCACGACGAAAAGTAAAAAAAAGTTCTATTTACGTTCATAGAAACATGTCAAACGATGTATAGAATCAATCTTTAGGATGTTTTTATCATAAATCTAAAGTAATATTCCAACCGGACAATTCCAATGTCTTCAAAAAAGAAAAGGAACACAGCTAACTGTCACGTGAGTGCGCCCCAATGAATCATGATATTTTCTCACTAATCTACTTCCAGGAGCTCTTATGCTCTCCCTATTCACAGTAGAAGCATGAAACAACGTTCTAAAGACCGTTGACATCTAGTGGAAGCCTTAGGAAGTGCAAAATGAACCCTAAGTCACTGTATACTGTATAGGCAATCACTTGAAAAAGTACAAACCTCAGATTTCCACACTTCCTGGTTGTATCTTTCTCAGGTTTTTGCCTGCCATATGAGTTCTGCTATACTCACAGACACCATTCAAACAGTTTTAGAAACTTCAGAGTGTTTCCTATCCAAATCTACTAATAATATGCATATCCTACCTTCTGAGCCTGAGTAGCAGGCAGTCTACTGCGGGCACGCCTTTCATCCGGACGTCAAAATACTGCCCCCTACCCTAGAGAAGTTAAAGGTCTTACTCACGTCGGCTACGCAGAGCGTGATCCCACATTCATCCAGAACAGCTGATGCTCTCATGCATGCCTCAGTGTTGCTTGCCTCGAAGCGAGCATAGAAGTGATTTAGCTCATCTGGTAGGCTTGTGTCACTGGGCAGCTCGTGGCTGTGTTTCCCTTTGTAGTCTGTAATAGTTTGCAAGCCCTGCCACATAAGACGAGCGTTGGAGCCGGTGTAGTACAATCCAATCTTAGCCCTGTATTGACGCTTTGCTTGTTTGATGGTTCGTCGGCGGGGATAGCAGGATTTCTTATAAGCTTCCGGGTTAGAGTCCCGCACCTTGAAAATGGCAGCTCTACCCTTTAGCTCAGTGCGACTGTTGCCTGTAATCCATGGCTTCTGGTTTTGGGTATGTATGTACAGGCACTGTGGGGACAACGTCCCCGGTGCACTTATTGATAAAGCCAGTGACTGATGTGGTGTACTCCTCAATGCCATCGGAAGAATCCCGGAACATGTTCCAGTCTGTGATAGCAAATCAGTCCTGTAGTTTAGCATCTGCTTCACCTGACCACTTTTTTATAGACCGAGTCACTGGTGCTTCCTGCTTTAATTTGTTCTTGTAAGCAGGAATCAGGAGGCTTGAATTGTGGTCGGATTTACCAAATGGAGGGCGAGGGAGAGCTTTGTACGCGTCTCTGTGTGTGTAGTACATTTGATCAATAATTTTTTCCCCTCTGGTTGCACATTTAACTTCACTAGGATAGGGGGCAGCATTCGGAATTTTGGATGAAAAGCGTGCCCAAACTAAACTGCCTACTACTCAGGCCCAAAAGCTAGGATATGCATATAATTGGTAGATTTGGATAGACAACACTCCAAGGTTTCCAAAACTGTTAAAATAATGTCTGTGAGTATAACAGAACTCATATGGCAGGCAAAAACCTGAGACAAATCCATCCAGGAAGTGGGAAATCTGAGGTTTGCCTATCCAATATCCTGTGTCTGTGGGGTCAGATTGGCCCCTGGCTGTCAATGGAATATAACTCAGTAAAGAGCCCAACAAAATACACAAGCAAGAATGTCTGAGTGTTAGTAGGTGAATTTAACAGAACATTCTGGATGTTTAGTTAGTCATTGTTTACCTCAAAATGATGCTCATATTTTAACCCTATGATTCATATGGCTATTGAAAATATAGAATATGAGTCACTTATTAATGGATTAAACCACAAAAAACAATAGTTGTAGGGAACTAAACTTTAAAAATGTACAAAAATGAACTAAATTCCAAAAGTTTTGCCCGTGGGTGCTTTTGTGAGCCCAATTTCTACTCACCCCAACATCCCTCGAGTCAAACTATGTTGTAACTGTATTATAAAATGTTTTTTTCCCCACAATCGACTTGTAAAGGTTAATTGAGATACAGTATGACTATGTAAAAGTTTAAACAAGATATCTATTGTCGCAGACCCCAAAAAGTACCATGGTGCTCTTCTAACTACAGTTTTCTCGCTACTGCGGTGTCCCCGCTGAGTCAGATGCGTCGTCAGCCATGTGGTGCCACCTAGCTAAAAGATGACTCTGCACTTCCTGAATATGAGAGTCACATAGCATGACTGGACCAGTGGGAATGTGTGTGGCTAACCTAGCCTCCAAATTAGCTGTGACATTAACATGTTCTCTCTAATTCAACTGTGACAAAGGAGAACAAAAACAAACCCATCTTCAAGCAATATGTGTAACTCAAAAAATAAACCACAACAACAAAACCTTCTATCCAAGGCCAGATGATTGGTTAGTCACATTCTTCAAGGAAAAATTGCCCAGGCCTGTAATAGAGCAGTCCGAAAACACAAAGTTTAACAGGAAAAGTCGAAAACCCCTTTTAAATATTTTTTTGAGTCTTCCGACTTGCAATTAAACAAAACTAACATCAGGGAAATGACAGCAGCTCCTTTAAGGACGATCATATGAAGAGGGATTGGACATTCCTACTGTTTCAGAGAAGACAGACTAGTCCATTTAAGATAATATACAGCCTGGCCCCTCTTTGTGGGACAGACAGAGGTACCTGAGGTGGAGGGGGCGATGGGGCGTTAGCCGGGCCAGAGGCTGCTGACCTCCTCTCCCTTTGGGTTGACCCCTCCAACGCCTCCCCCCTAGGCTGGAGGAAGCCAGGGCCTTGTCCCCTGGGAGCCCGAGACTTGGCCAACCCCGGCAGCAGGATAGAGCAGATCAGTGCCGCTTGGCAAGGGCCAGCTCTTTTGGGGGCAATGAAAAATAATTTCCTCCGGAAAAAGTGTCATGAGGGAGCCAGAGCTTGGCCTGGAGCTGGGGAGCGTGAGCCACACAGATGGAATGCCGGGATGGGATGACTGGGAAGGAACGTCGATCGGAAGGTAAATGTCAAAGACAGACGGCCGTTCTCCTCGGAGCCTCATGCCACGGACCTGTTTACCCAACCTTGATTACGCTGTGAAAAGGAATTTCTTCTCCTTCTCCTCCTCCTCCTGCTCCTCTCCCTCCTTGTCTCCCTTTTACTTATGAGCAAAGGGGAAAAACAGCAGTCAGGCATCAAGCACATTAATTCATACAGGGGAAACTAGAAATAAGGATTTTCTTTACAGATGATGTAATCAGCCTATGTTATCCGTTTAAGATTAAGATTAGACGGAGTACATTTTTCCTGGCAACTTTTCAATGACACAAACCATTAATTTTCGAAAGGGGGGTCAATCACCTCCTCTCATCATTTGGGGATATACTGTTTTGTGAAAAAACATTTTTTGAAGTATTTTATGGTTTTATGGAAAGTGATGGTCAGACTGTAGAGGGGGAGACAGATACCGTGGCTGAGACAGGATTCGTACCTACGTCACCAGGGGTATATTTGGTCCGGAGTCTGGGGGGCTAACCACTACGCAAGGCTCCAGCACTCTGCCATAACTGCAGATGCAGAATCTTAATTTGATTCATTTTGCTACAGCAGGAAAATAATTCTGCAGCAACAGGAAATGTATTATGTGGATTACAAATCATGGATATTTTTTTTTAGGGGTTGATACATTTTACGTTAGGGCAAATCAAGTCTGGAATTTTAAAGGGGAAATTACAAACTTTAGAAGCCTTTCTAAACCTTGAACACACTACACAAAAGAGTGATCAAATGAAGATCCTACATCTGTACTACCCGTCCCTTCCCATCTTTCCCCAGCCTGTCCCTCACCCATGCAATACCAAACCATCTCCATCTGCCTGAACACAGGGCTATTTTCATAACCCTCTGGCCTCGGTATGGAAACCAGTGTGTCTGCTGCAATAACCCCAACTCTAAGCATATGTGATTGTGGCAGATCAGAGCTTCGCCGTTCTTTGCAGCCTGTAGTATTTCGCCTCCAGATAAATCAGCTGGACTTTTTCAAACTAGAAAAAAACATTTTCATGTGATTCTCTGTCCATCCTTCTCTCTTAACATTCATCCCTTTATCCTTTTATTCTACGAAGGAGAATTGATCAGGATTTTTACTGGGCTGCTGGTAGTGCTTGTCATGGAGGACAACTGCCCATGCCAAGAGACAATCCAACGGACTATGTGATGATGATTCCTCTTGGGAGATCATGTGATAACCTGGACCTGGCGGCCATCAGGTAACCCCAGTGGCTGCTAGGAAAGTTCAGCCCTTGCCTTTGTCTTCCTGCACAGCATGTTTGATGCAGTTTTCAGCTAGCATGCCCCCCCCCCCCCCCCCAAACACCCACATTACCTGAACTTTGTCTGCTAGCTACAGAAAAATGGCCACAAACAGACACAGAGGTCACAGACCCTGTAGAAGCCAGTGCCCTGTAAAGAAGCCTGTATAAAGTATATACAGCATTCCAGGGCACAACGCAAAGGGCCCAGACTTCAAAAAGACAGCTTGAAAGGTAGAGATATGTCTCCTTCTAAGTCAAACCAACCCACTGCCAGGCTACACAAGGCTACACAATGTGGTTCCTATTATTTGATAAGCATCGCATATTTTCTAAGGTATGTTAATGACACGGAGCTATGGCTTTCATGGCTGTTGCGCTAACTCTCGGACGACACTCTGGGAGCCCTCCGTGCAGCATGGTTAGAACACTAAGCAGTGGGGGGGGTATCTTTATTACGCAATGACACCCTACGCTAGCCACCGCGCTGCGTAATGGAGGAGAGGATGGCGTTTTCCTTTTAGCTCACCACGCTGGTATTCTTTCTCTCTTTTCTGTCTCTCCGTTTATTTTTTACCATCAGGACATGATTTTGGAGTGAATGTGTATTGCTTCAAGGCCGCTGGGGAATGCCAGCTGTCATGGAGGATGGCCTTGGCCGAGTCTTACTCAGTCCTGTCTAACTGCTGGTCCTCTGAGGTTCACTGTGAGGGGCTCTGGCAGCCCCCTGTGGACTAGCACCAGGCTGTAGAATGGGGACACCAGGGAGGTTATACTGCCTCTGCCCCAAGGGTCATGTAACGTCAGCAGCCGTATGGCCTAGGGGTGATCAACCCTCCTCCTGGAGATCTGTGCAGGCTTAAATTGCTCAAGTCCTTTGCTAACACACCTGATTGTATGGAATAGCTGCTCATCAGGCCTCATCAGAGCAGGGCTGGAGCAAATGCCTGCACCCCAAGTAGCTCTCCAGGGGGAGGGCCTATGGTGCAGAATGGTTGGTACCCAGATTCAAATGCTGCTTGTGCCATCCTGTTGTTTTGACCCAAAATTGCCCAAAGACATTTTCCTTTTTTTTGTTTTGTACATAAACATCCATCACATTGTATTACAGGGTCTCTTAGATAAATATACTGTGAATCCCATGCTATATAGCACTTCACTTCACTTGGTCCAGTGGAAACCCCAGCTGTATAAATGGGATACGCACAATAAATCCTGCACAAAGTCAATGGCCTCGGATATTTACCTTCCACTGAGCGTAGAAAACCTCACACCCAGATTGCTGAGTTTGTACAAGGCTTTCCTCTTTCTGTTCTGGTCTCGGCCCTGGTCAGAAACTTCAGCATACAGTCTCATTGTTCTGCCCTCTTCAAGACAGACCATAAAAACCCAGTCTCACCATGGTTCGCCTCATTTACCGACATCACAGTTCGTTTGTGTGGATGAGCTATTGACTTACCCCACTGGTATGGTCTTTGGGGTGATTACAAAGGCCTACAGTGACCATGAAGCCTGTGCAAACTGTCACACAGAGACTCTTTTGTTTCGAAGGGAGATTCAGGGTGGCGGTACTCATATGAGAAGCCTTGGAAGAATACACCCCCCTACTGTAAACGTGCCAATCACTTCGGACACACTCCCTTTACGTAGTCAAACAATAGCTTGGACCTTGAGAGCGTGATAGTGCTTGAGTTTCACTGGTGAATCTGGAATATGTATTTTCCACGAGACTTGTGTGTGTTTCTTCTTTTGGAATGGGCTCGGCTTGAAAATGTCACATTTGTTTTGAGGGAAAAAATGTGTCATCCTGTGGTTTATCAATTTTTTTTGTTGCAAAAATCCTGAATTCTTTGATCCATTGGGAAATAAATATAACAAGCTGAATAACACTGTGTAGTCTCACCGAGGGCTGTTTGTTACTGCCTCATATCTATCCATCATTTATTTGATTTTTTTTTATACAGAAAATGTGTTGTGCATTTCTGGACGTTACATATCGTAAATTGAGTAAAAACAACATCACGAGTTGAATTACGAGGATGGACGCGTCATGCTGAAAATATGTGATTTGTGCAAAAGAAAAGTGCTGCTCCGCTTTTACCCAGAATCCTCTGGTGTAGCCTTGGGGACATGAGTTTGGGAGGAGCCACAGTGCAGGGCCTTGCCTGGCTTGGTTGGGCTTCAGCTAGCAATCCTCTGTGTACCACTTTGTGCATCCATGTGTGTGTGTGTGTGTGTGTTTGTGCACATACACATGTTAGCCCACAGCAGTAACTCTGTGTGCACCCTCTATTTTCCATATGTGAGAACAAGCAAAACAACTCTCCAACCTCTGCTGTGTGTGTGTGTGGGGGTGGGGGGGTAAATGAGTGCCTTCCTGTGTGTTGCTCTGAGAGGGAAGGGGACACTGCATCTGTGAGTAGCGATAATGTCCCCAGCCCTGCAGGCCTTTTTAACCAAATGTGTGTGTCCAAGCACAGGGCCCTATATGGCACAACACACACAATGCTTCCTGGTGGCCCGTGCTTCATAATCCCCACTTTTGCCAACATCTTTGGCTGCCTTTGACACACACATGCACCGTCTCCCCCATTCGCGCACGCACACACTAACGCATGCGTGCACACACACTGGGTCTAAATAGCATTATGAAAAAGACTTACCGCATCCTTTCATCTCAGATGTGAGAAGGACGTCTTTGGAAGATGGGAAGAAGAAGGGAGGGAGAGCCAATGAGCTCCTGTCCACTCCATCATGCTTTCTACTTTCTTTCTGCCTCTTTTTTGAGTTACAAAATATTCCATGCCCAGAAGGAATGGATTTGCAGGGTCCCCTTTGATCCTGCCTTCATGATTATTTTATTTGCTTTAGCCACATCCTTCTCTCTGCCGCGCTCGCCCCAAGATGCTTTGAATTAGGTGATGTGGGTGAGGGGTGGAGCGGGGGGAGGGTGACGACATTCACACTGAGCTCCAGGAGACGAGAAGGTGGTGGAAGGTGAGAACCGTGTAGAACGAATCCTTGTGGCATGTACAGGACAGGCCAGTTTGCAACACATGCTTAATTTTTATACAAAATGTCTTCATTTATAATGTCTATGTGCATTGAGAACGTGGTGTGAATCACGCACACTTTTTTGATTTTCGAATCACACCTTTAGCCTAGTTCAACGCTAGGCTATAGTACCGCTGCATGCCACTAGGTTTCCTTATTCTCCAGTAGCTCACCCTGCTGCTGATCCCCTGAGTTTTACAGAGTAGGGTAGAACAGCATCTTCAGTCATATCTCTCTTCTCCCTTCAGTAATGGTTCTAGAAAAGACAATAAACGTTACACCAAAGAGCCTAAACAAGGACAACTCTCCGGTTATTGGGGTGGATGATTCTCTATTCTCCTGTGGTCTCTTTCTGGTGTGTACTTTTGGTACTTTCTGCTCCACTGCCTCTACATTCTACTTTCTTAGTTGTCCTAATGTATGGTAGGAGGAAGCATCATGTCATACAGTATGACGTGTAGATGTATGAGAGAGTGGGTGTATGTTTATTTACGAACATATGTGATTGTCTGTACGCTTGTGATTCATGTATGTGTGTGTGTGTGTGTGTGTGTGTGTGTGTGTGTGTGTGTGTGTGTGTGTGTGTGTGTGTGTGTGTGTGTGTATGTGTGTGTGTGTGTGTGTGGTGTGTGTGTGTGTGTGTGTGTGGTGTGTGTGTGTGTGTGTGTGTGTGTGTGTAAGTGTACGTGCAAGCTTGTTTGTTTCACCTTGTCCAAGTATGTACTGTGTGTGGGTGTACAGTTGCATGTATGTGTTTTCATGTATATAGAGACCCCATATAGGCTACAGGCTAATCTCACAGGAAATTACCTACAAGTGAATAGAAGTAGAGTAAATAAACACAAATTATATATAAATAAGTAGCAATAAATCTCATTTTGGACAGCTTTTTCCAGCAGCTGCCTATGACACTAAGGTATTGGTTCCAAATATAGGAGCTGCCTTTGATACCAAGGTATTGGTTCCAAATACAGCAGCTGCCTTTGATACTAAGGTATTGGTTCCAAATACAGCAGCTGCCTTTGATACTAAGGTATTGGTTCCAAATACAGCAGCTGCCTTTGATACTAAGGTATTGGTTCCAAATACAGCAGCTGCCTTTGATACTAAGGTATTGGTTCCACATACAGCAGCTGCCTTTGATACTAAGGTATTGGTTCCAAATACAGCAGCTGCCTTTGATACTAAGGTATTGGTTCCAAATACAGCAGCTGCCTTTGATACTAAGGTATTGGTTCCAAATACAGCAGCTGCCTTTGATACTAAGGTATTGGTTCCAAATACAGCAGCTGCCTTTGATACTAAGGTATTGGTTCCAAATACAGCAGCTGCCTTTGATACTAAGGTATTGGTTCCACATACAGCAGCTGCCTTTGATACTAAGGTATTGGTTCCAAATACAGCAGCTGCCTTTGATACTAAGGTATTGGTTCCAAATACAGCAGCTGCCTTTGATACTAAGGTATTGGTTCCAAATACAGCAGCTGCCTTTGATACTAAGGTATTGGTTCCAAATACAGCAGCTGCCTTTGATACTAAGGTATTGGTTCCACATCCAGCAGCTGCCTATGTTACTAAGGTATTTGTTCCACATGCAGCAACTCTGTTTCCCTAAATCTATTTATCTCTTTAAAATTAAGGGTTGCCTGAATTATAGGAGCTCAGACAAAGAGGGAAAATATACACTGGGAATCAGTGGTTGAGGCCAGGTACGGTGAAAATGCACACACACACGCACACACACACAAACACACACTGATTCACTCACTTACTCGCGCACACACACACACACACACACACACACCCACACACACGCACCTCCTCTCGCCGTCGCATGTTGTGCGCTGCATCTTTCATGAACCTGTGCTTTTACGACACTGTCAAAACACCCCTAGCGTTGCACTGTCACCAATGTCTGAAATAAAGGAGCATGATTTAACTCAACATAAATATTTGCTCTTTCTCTGCAGCGAAATATACAACCAGTAGGCCCATACGCTTATATGTAAAAGCATAGTAGTATAGGAAGGAGGGAGCGATGCAGGACCTAAAAAGTTTCAAAAAGGCCTGGATATATTCTGGGGGAAGACAACAGCTGCAGGCGGGGAAGGCAGAGGACGTTGGGGGGTGTGGCTGTGTGTCATATTAGGGTTGAATGGCGGGTTAAATTATATACAATGTCTAAATCTGGCTTCTCTACAGCCTCTGAATGATGCATCATCAAAGCTCAGGGTGGGGACAGACCATCTCAGTATGGAGTGCAGTTCACAATGTATTTTGTCACACCCTGATCTGTTTCACCTGTCCTTGTGATTGTCTCCACCCCCTCCAGGTGTCGCTTGTTATCCCTGGTGTATATATCCCTGTGGTTCCTGTCGCTCTGTGCCAGTTCGTCTTGTTTTCTAAGTCAACCAGCAGTTTTCCTTGCTCCTATTTTTCCCCCAGTCTCTGTTTGCTTCTAGTCCTCCTGGTTTCAACTCTTGCCTGTCCTGACTCCGAACCCGCCTGCCTGACCACTCTGCCTGTTCTGACTACCAGCCTGCCTATCCCCTTGTACTGTTTTTGGACTCAGATCTGGTTTCTGACCCCTGCCTGGCCTGACCTCGAGACTGCCTATCGTCTGGTACTGTTTGGAATCTGACCTGATTTATGAACTCTCGCCTGTCCCCAACCTGCCTTTGCCTCCTCCCTTTGTTATAATAAATATCGGAGCTCTACCATCTGCCTCCTGTCTGCATTTGGGTCTCGCCTTGTGCCCTTATACATGTAGACCGATCATCTCATCATGGTCACTTTTTTCTTGTGACAGGTAGGCCTGCATTTGCTGCAGCATAGTCTATACTACAGTAATATAAAGACCGGATGCACTTCTAATTTACTCATCTCCATCTGTTTTAAAACAGCCAATCACTCGAATATCGTTGCTTTAAATCAGTGCATGGGAGAGCACTCTCTCACAGTCTTCCTCTCTCTCCATCAAATCCATTCAAATTGCATCCAAAATAGATCAGCCTGTTCTAGACTGATATACAGTGCATTCGGGAAAGTATTCAGACCCCTTCACTTTTTCCACATTCTGTAACGTTACAGATGTACTCTGAAATGCATTACATTTAGTTGTTTTCCTCATCAATCTCCACACAATACCCCATAATGACATAGAGAAAACAGGTTATTAGAAATTTTTGCAAATGTAATAAAAATAAAAAACTGAAATACCTTATTTGCATAAGTATTCAGACCCTTTGCCATGAGACTCAAAATTGAGCTCAGGTGCTTCCTGTTTCCATTGATCATCTTTGAGATGTTTCTACAACTTGATTGGAGTCCACCTGTGGTAAATTCAATTGATTGGACATGATTTGGATCAGTCAAGAGTTTGGACACACCTACTCATTCAAGGGTTTTTCTTTATTTTTACTATTTTCTACACTGTAGAATAGTGAAGACATCAAAACTATGAAATAACACATATGGGATCATGTCGTAACCAAAAAAGTGTTAAACAAATCAAAAGATATGTTAGATATTAGATTCTTCAAAGTAGCCACCCTATGTCTTGACAGTTTTGCACACTCTTGGCATTCTCTCAACCAGCTTCATCTGTACACTGCTGCTACTCGCTGTTTACTATCTATGCATTATAAGGGCACGGGGCAAGACCCAGATGTAGATACGGGAGGCAGACGGTTTGACAGAAGACAAAGGACTGTGAGACACAGGCTTAATCCTAGACACCTGGAACGTAGGGTGAAGACAGAGGGTACAGGGTAACAAAAGATGAAAAGCAGTGGAACTAAGGACTCTAGAGATGGGGAAAGGGCCAATGAAACGGGGGGAAAGTTTGCGGGACTCCACCCGAAAGGGGCAGGTCCCGTGTGGATAGCCATACCCTCTGCCCAATGCAATAGCGAGGAGCTGGAGTCCGGCGGCGGTCCGCTTGTCGACGATACCTGGAGTTGGTCTTGAGAAGCGCAGCCAGGGCTCTTCTCCAGGTACGCCGACAGCAGCGGACAAACATTTGGGCAGAGGGTATGTTGACTTCCTGCTCTTGTTCTGGGAAGAGCAGAGGCTGATTCCCCTTTCGAGTGCTCCATGGGGTGAGTCCCGTTGCCGAACAGGGAAGAGTGTTCCGGGAATACTCCACCCAGACCAGTTGTCGGCTCCAGCTAATGGGGCTGGTCAAGACGAGGCATCTTAAGGATGTTTCCAGGTCTTGGTTTGCTCGCTCCGACTGGCCATTGGATTGGGGATGGAATCCAGAGGACAGGCTGGCCGAAAACCCAATAAGGGTGCAGAACGCCTTCTAAAACTGAGACGAGAACTGATGGATCCTGAAGTGGATCCTGAAGACATGCTGCACCATGAGCTGGGCCGTCTCTTCGGCAGAGGGTAGATTGGGGAGAGGGATGAAATGGGTGGCCTTGGAAAACCGATCCACTACCGTCAGAATGATGGTGTTGCCATCAGAGGGAGGGAGCCCATTGACAGTCCAGAGAGATATGGGACCAGGGACGATGAGGGACAGCTGGTGGTTGAATTAGACCAGAAGGGGCTTGCTGCGGAGTCTTATTCTGAGCACAAACGGTGCATGCGGTGACGAAGGCAGAGGCATCAGGAACCATTGTGGCCCACCAGAAACGTTGTCGGAGGAAGGCCAGGGTTCGACGGGAACCCGGATAACAGGTAAGCCTGGAGGAATGAGCCCATTCCAGAACCGGACTGAATTAGGGACGAACAACCGGTTAGCCGGGCACCCTCCAGGGGAAGGCTGGGAACGTTGTGCCTTGCGGACCATGGTCTCAATACACCAGCCCACAGCAACCGCAAGGCATGAGGTAGGTAGGATGGTCTCGGAGTCAGAGGATTTGGCACCAGGACTGTACAGGCGAGAGAGGGCGTCAGGTTTAACATTCTTGGACCCTGGGCGATAGAAAATGGTGAAGTTGAACCCGATGAATAACAGAGCCCACCGGACCTGCCTGGAGTTAAGGCACTTGGCTGTGCGGAGATATTCCAAATTCTTGTGGTTGGTCCAAACCAAAAACAGATGTTCTGCTCCCTCCAGCCAGTGTCTCCACTCCTCCAGTGCCATCTTGACCGCTAGGAGTTCTCGGTTACCCATGTCATAGTTTCTTTCTGCAGAGTTGAGACAATAGGTCAGGAAGGCACAGGGATGGAGTTTTTAGTCCTGGACAGATCCCTGGGACAGGATAGCCCCCACTCCAATGTCAGAAGCATCGATCTCAACCACAAACTGACGGGACAGGTCCAGATGGATGAGGATGGGGGCTGTAGTGAACCAATGCTTCAGGTCCACAAAGGCGCTGTCAACCACTGGGGACCATGTGAACGGTACCTTGGGATAGGTGAGTGCCGAGAGGGGGGCCGCCAGGGTGCTGTAGCCTTGAATGAAATGCCAGTAAAAATTGGCAAACCCCAGGAAACGTTGTAGCTGCACCCTGGACTTAGGTTGGGGTGAATCCACTGCTTCCACCTTTTCTGAGTCCATCTGGACATTTCCTTCAGCGACGACATATCCCAGAAAGGAGAGGGTAGAACAGTGGAACTCGCATTTCTCTGCTTTCAAAAATAACTGGTTCACCAGGAGACGCTGAAGGACTTGTCGAACATGGAGGACGTGTTCTTGGGCAGAACGGGAAAAAAACAGGATGTCATCGAGGTAGACGAACATGAAACTATTTAACATGCCCCGGAGCACATAGTTTACCAGGGCCTGGAAGACAGCGGGGGAGTCCAAACGGCATGACCGGTACTCATAATGTCCACTGGCTGTGTTGAAGGCTGTCTTCCACTCATCCCCTATCCGAACCAGGTGTTAAGCATTCCGAAGGTCCAGCTTGGAGAAGATGGTAGCCCCCTGGAGAGATTCAAAAGCCGAGGAGAGGAGTGGTAGGGGGTAACGATTCTTGATTGTTATGTCATTAAGGCCCCGGTAGTCAATGCATGGACACGGGGTTCTCAGGGAGCCAGGGTAGGCTGTCCAAACTCACTGATAGTAGACAGGTTCCTGGGTGGTTGGGAGGTCTCTGGGGTTGCAGGCTGCCTATGAGCTAACTCACAGATTTGCTCCATAATAGCCTTGAACCCTTGGTCGTGGTGTTCCGTCAGGGAACGAAGCCCTTCTAAAAGGTCCAGCAGTAGCCCCTCATGTCTCCAAATGGTGTCTCCCTGCAGAGAGACAGCGTGGCAGAGCTGGTCCAAGTCTGCTGGGTCTGTCATGGCCAGTTCGTACTATAAGGGCACAGGGTGAGACCCAGATGCAGACACGGGAGGCAGATGGTTCGAGTCTCTGATATTTATTAGTATCCAAGGGGCAGGCAAGAGAATGATCGTGGACAGGCAAAGATCATAACAAGGTCAGAGTCCAGGAGGTACAGAGTGGCAGGCAGGCTCGAGGTTAGGGCAGGCAGTATGGTCAGGCAGGCGGGTTCCGAGTCAAGGCAGGGTCAAAACCAGGAGGACTAGCAAACAGAGAAAAGGAAAAGCAGGAGCATGGAGTAACACGCTGGTTGACTCGACAAAACAAGACGAACTGGCACAGACAGACAGAAAACACAGGTATAAATACCAAGGAGATAATGAGGATGATGGGTGACACCTGGAGGGGGTGGAGACAAGCACAAGGACAGGTGAAACAGATCAGGGTGTGACATGCATAGTCACTTCACCCCTACCTACATTAACAAATTATCCCGACTAACCTGTACCCCCGAATATTGACTCGGTACCGTTACCCCCTGTATATTGCCTGTTATTGTTATTTTATTTTGTTACTTTTTATAATTTTTTACTTTAGTTTATTTGGTAAATATTTTATTAACTCTTCTTTAACTACACTGTTGGTTAAGAGTTTGTAAGTAAGCATTTCACAGTAAAGTCTACACTTGTATTCGGAGCATGTGACAAATAAAGTTTGATTTGATGCTTTTCCAACAGTCTTGAAGGAGTTCCCACATATGCTGAGCACTTGTTGACTGCTTTTCCTTCTCTCTGTGGTCCAACTCATCCCAAACCATCTCAATTGGGTTGAGGTCGGGTGATTGTAGAGGCCAGGTCATCTGATGCAGCACTCCATCGCTCTCCTTCTTGGTCAAATAGCCCTTGCACAGCCTGGACGTGTTGAAAACAAATGATAGTCCCACTAAGCGCAAACCAGATGGGATGGCGTATCACTGCAGAATGCTGTGGTAGCCATGCTGGTTAAGTGTGCCTTGAATTCCAAATAAATCACAGACCATGTCACCAGCAAAGAACCCCACCACACCATCACACCTCCTCCTCCATGCATCGTGGTGGTAACCACACATACTCTGCATCTCACAAAGACATGGCGGTTGGGACCAAAAATCTCAAATTTGGACTCATCTGACCAGAGGACAGATTTCCACTGGTCTAATTTCCATTGCTCACGTTTCTTGGCCCAAGCAAGTCTCTTCTTATTATTGGTGTCCTTTAGTAATGGTTGCTTTGCAGCAATTTGACCATGAAGGCCTGATTCACGCAGTCTCCTCTGAACAGCTGATGTTGAGATGTGTCTGTTACTTGAACTCTGTGAAGCATTTATTTGGGCTGCAATTTCTGAGGCTGGTAACTCTAATGAAACAATCCTCTGCAGCAGAGGTAACTCTGGGTCTTCTTTTCCTGTGGGGGTCCTCATGAGAGCCAGTTTCATCATAGCGCTTGACGGTTTTCGCGACTGCACTTGAAGAAACTTTCAAAGTTCTTGAAATTTCCCACATTGACTGACCTTTATGTCTTAAAGTAATGATGGACTGTCATTTCTCTTTACTTATTTGAGCTGTTCTTGCCATAATATGTTTTTTTTATACCAAATAGGGCTATCTTCTGTATACCAACCGTACCTTGTCCCAACACAACTGATTGGCTCAAATGCATTAAGAGGGAAAGAAATTCCACAAATTAACTTTTATCAAAGCACACCTGTTAATTGAAATGCATTCCAGGTGACTACCTCATGAGGCTGGTCAAGAGAATGCCAAGAGTGTGCAAAGCTGTCATCAAGGCAAAGGGTGGCTACTTCGAAGAATCTAAAATCTAAAATATATTTTGATTTGTTTAACACTTTTTTGGTTACTACATGATTCCCTATGTGTTATTTCATAGTTTTGATGTCTTCACTATTATTCTACAATGTAGAAAATAGTCAAAATAAAGAAAAACCCTTGAATGAGTAGGTGTGTCCAAACTTTTGACTGGTACTGTACTTTATAATGCTTTTTGAATGACACTTCTGGTTTTGAAGGGAAGTACCGGGTTACCCGGGAGAAAAGTGACTTATTCTTGGGATAGAACATATTTAAAATACCAGGAAAATATTCAACCCTGTGTCATATGGTGTGCTTTGGAAGGTGCAGTCTGGTTCAACTTGTAGTCACACCAATCTCTTTTCCATGTGACATAACTTTCCACAATCATCCATATATCCACATCCTTGCTTGCATCCATATTTAGTAACTGTCTGCTCAGCATATGTGGACACTTGTGAACTGATGTTGACTTGTTTTGAAATGATGTGGACATTTTGATACATGAGCATCCATAACGCTAATATTGACATGTGGTCAACATACTGGCATGTGAGTTATAAGCCAGTACTTTTCAGCTAGTGGTGAAAGGGTATTGTATTAGGTCAGGCTGTGAAAGGGTCTGTCTGGGTGTGGGCATGTGGCTGCAGGCAGGAGGGGGGCAGGGGAGGGGGCAGGGGAGGAGGAGGTAGCCAGGAAGGAGTGCACCCTCTCTCTGGGAGGGATGCGGTGATTATGGCCCTTCTCTGGAGGTGGTGGCTCTGGGTCCCAGAGCGGAGGAAAGAACGGAGGAAGTGTGTATGGGCCTACATGTGGGACACATTTGACACTATAAACACACACACATACACAACCTATTTGGCAAGGCTCCCACCCATCAAACACAGAGAAGAAAAACAGTGTGTTGCATGCAAAGCACACCCTAGCGCGCGCACGCACACACACACACACACACACACACACACACACACACACACACACACACACACACACACACACACACACACACACACACACACACACACACACACACACACACACACACACACACACTCCCTTATATTATAGAAGTATGGTGGTCATCACTGCAGGATGTGGAAGTGCACTGTGATAAATAAAAAGTGGCATCAGAAGTTGAAATGTTTATGCAGAGTGATATAAAAGCCTAATTGGACCAGGCCCGGGCCCCAACTTTTATCTTCCCTCCAGCACAGACAGAACAAAATACACAAAAACAATTAGCAGCTCTCCAGGCCCACACACGCACAAACATGCACGTGCTAACACACACGCACGCATGCGCTAAAACGTTAAACACAGTCCGGTTTATCGGACCGGACCTGGACCAAAATAAAACACCCGGTGTTTATGGTAGCACGGGTGAATGGGTGGTGGTGGTGGGCGGGGGGTTCGGAGCTTTGTCCTCGTCCCCCTGACAGCAATGCTCCTGGCCCCACTCCACTCCAATGGGTCTCATTCCTTTCTGCTTATCAAAACCGCAATCTTCATTTTACTCAGGCCTCAATTCAATAAGATTGAGCGTTAACCCGCAATGACCTACATCCGCGTAGCGGATGTTTTGGCGCTGTTGGAGGTGTAACTACGGTATTAGCTGACAAATCAATGAGCGGCTGCTCTTGTGTGTCACCAACCACTCCCTTCCTTAATTAATATCCCTATCGTATTAGATCAAAACGGTGATAGAAAATGTTGGCTCTATTGATGATAGAAATAATGACAGGATAATGCAAGTTTGGATGGATAGCCTAATCAGTCTAATCGAGGTGTAGACAATAGAGCATAATGCATTCGAGTGTTTGACACGGCTGCATGGGATTTGTCGGATAAAAAGTTGGGTGTGGTTTTGATGCATCCAATGGCAATGTCCACTTTAAGGTAACGGAAGAAGCTGCTTGTGGATTGACAGCTCTAACGCAGTTCCGGCTCCGACACCACCAAAACAACTAGTATGCAGATGTCAGATAGCAACGATCTGTTAAACACAGTCCGATAGCACGGATCTGTTAAACACAGTCCGATAGCACGGATCTGATAGAATCTCGTCCTTAGCGCTACTTCACAAAAATACCAATGACTATTTTTTAGGTCTAAATAGGTCTAACAAAGGAATATTGATTTAGTTGCCTTCTTGATCACTTGAACCATTGCTAATAATGACCATGATGTTAAATCATGCATGACTGAAAACAACTCTATAAAAAAGTGATGATTTAGGGGTTGAATGAAAAGTCAGATGTGTGTGCTGGCCGCGGAGCGCTAAGCAGGCCATGACAATATCGTCCCACTTCCCGGGACCACGACTATCCTCTCAGGAATGTCATGCTAGCTAGAGCACAGGGTGGAACCATGGCCAGCTCTGGCTCTCTGTCTTTCTGTGTCTTTCTGTGATGCTCATCTCTCCTGAGGACCTGTCTACTCTCTCTGCTTTCCTCTCTCTACTCGGGCCGGGGGCCACAGGGTTCACACACACTGCACTGCTGGCGATAAATAAGAAGGGAAAGGAGCGTAGTAAATTGAGCATCCTGCCTCCTCTGACAGCTAAATTACAGAGGCTGCATGCCCTAACGTCCGCCTGTACTCTCGACTAGAGGGGAGGACAAATCAGTAGATGAAACAGTGAGAACAGGATTCGGAGGATTCGCAGCCCAGTCATAAAAAAGAAAGCTGCTCGTGGCTGTCGGTGTGCTCCGTGTCCTAAGACTTTAGGACACCACCAGCACCACATCAGGTGGCAAGATGGAACGATTGTGGCCTATTTGTTGCCATTAACGACTGCTCTCAGTTAGGTATGGTACAGAAACTGTCTACAAGAGACATACCTTTGCCCACCTTTATACACAGCTTTTCTAATATAGTATTGAAGTGTAAATGGTAACAGAAAACGCTGAACATATATATTGGGGCAGTACTCAGTCACTTCCAGAAATAAGAGGTAAAAATATAGGTTCACAATATCAACATTCAATGCATCAAAATATATGACCATACACAAGGAATGTGATCAATATTTAAGTAATATATATATTGTAGCGTAAAATATTAAATTAGGATTAAAAAAGAATGCAATAATTTACACATTTTCTAACTATAAAAACGTTTTTAAGTCAAAATCCTTGTTAAGGCAAAGAGGAGAGAGTGTGTTGAGCATGTAGTTCCAGAAAGATTCCCTTTGAAGAAGATTCCTCTCAATGTCCCCTCCCCTGCATGACATCTTGACCCTTTCTATTCCAATGTATCCCAGAGAACTAATAGAATGTCCAGCTTATACAAAATGAAAAGCAACAGGGTTTGTTGTCTCACCTGTCTGTATATTGTACGGTGCTCACTGATCCGGGGCTTAAGGCTTCTATGGGTTTTCCGTATGTAAGACAGACCACAAGGACACCACAGACCTCAACACATGTTAACAACATTGGTGGACATGCAGGTTATCAGGCCTTTGATCTTAAATCTTTGTCATGTGCAGGGTGGGTAAATGATTCACATTTATATGTGAAACTGAATTGAGCACATTGGCCACAATTGTAATGTCCCTTTTCTCTGATGGATAATCAGATTAGACCACAATCTTTGAAGATTGTAGTCATCTCGCCACCTGATGTGGTGTTGGTCCAAATTATTGTGTGCTTTCTGTTATCATAATTGAATATTGTTACTGTAAATATTTAACACATTCGCTGTGTATGGTCATATATAACATATAACATTAAATGTTGATATTGTGAACCTATGTTATTTTTGCCTCCTGTTTCAGGAAGTGATGTCACTGAGTACTGCCCCTATATATCAATCAGTCAAATGTCTTTATAAAACTCTTCTTACATCAGCTGATGTCACAAAGTGCTGTACAGAAACCTAGCCTAAAGCCCCAAATAGCAAGCAATGCAGGTGTAGAAGCACAGTGGCTAGGAAAAACTCCCTAGAAAGGCCAGAACCTAGGAAGAAACCTAGAGAGGAACCAGGCTATGAGGGGTGGCCAGTCCTCTTCTGGCTGTGCCGGGTGGAGATTATAACAGAACATGGCCAAGATGTTCAAATGTTCATAGATGACCAGCAGGATCAAATAATAATAACCACAGTGGTTGTAGAGGGTACAACATGTCAGCACCTTAGGAGTAAATGTCAGTTGGCTTTTCATACCCGATCATTCAGGGAATCTCTACCGCTCCTGCTGTCTATAGAGAGACGAAAACAGCAGGTCTGGGACAGGTAGCACTTCCGGTGAACAGGTCAGGGTTCCATAGCCACAGGCAGAACAGTTGAAACTGGAGCAGCAGCACGACTAGGTGGACTGGGGACAGCAAGGAGTCATCAGGCCAGGTAGTCCTGAGACATGGTCCTAGGGCTCAGGTCCTCCGAGAGAGAGAAAGAAAGAAAGAGAGAAAGAAAGAAAGAGAGAAAAAAGAGAGAGAAAAGAGAGAAAAAGAGAGAGCATACTTAAATTCACTCAGGACACCGGATAAGACAGGAGAAATACTCCAGATATAAAAGACTGACCCTAGCCCCCTGACACAAACTATTGCAGCATAAATACTGGAGGCAGAGACAGGAGGGGTCGGGAGACACTGTGGCCCCGTCCGATGATACCCAGGGCCAAACAGGCAGGATATAACCCCACCCACAGGATATAACCCCATCCACTTTGCCAAAGCACAGCCCCCACACCACTAGTGGGATCTCTCCAACCACCAACTTACCATCCTGAGACAAGGCCAAGTATAGGAAACGAAGATCTCCCCCACGGCACAACTCAAGGGGGGCGCCAACCCGGACAGGAAGATCACGTCAGTGACTCAGCCCACTCAAGTGACGCACCCCTCCTAGGGATGGCCTGGAAGAGTACCAGTAAGCCAGTGACAGCCCCTGTAATAGAGTTTGAGGCAGAGAATCCCAGTGGAGAGAGGGAAACCGGCCAGGCTGAGACAGCAAGGGCGGTTCATTGCTCCAGTGCCTTTCCGTTCACCTTCATACTCCTGGGCCAGACTACACTCAATCATAGGACCTACTGAAGAGATGAGTCTTCAATAAAGAATTAAAGGTTGAGACCGAGTCTACGTCTCTCACATGGATAGGCAGACCATTCCATAATAATGGAGCTATATAGGAGAAAGCCCTGCCTCCAGTTGTTTGCTAAGAAATTGTAGGGACAATCAGGAGGCCTGTGTCTTGTGACCGTAGCGTACGTTTCGGTATGTACGACAGGACCGAATTGGAAATAGACAGGTAGGAGCAAGCCCATGTAATCCTTTGTAGGTCAGCAGTAAAACCTTGAAATCAGCCCTTGCCTTAACTGAAAGCCAGTGTAGAGAGGCTAGCACTGGAGTAATATGATACATTTTTGGGATTCTAGTCAAGATTCTAGCAGCCGTATTTAGCACTAACTGAAGTTCATTTATTGTTTTATCCGGGTAGCCGGAAAGTAGAGTGTTGCAGTAGTCTAACCTAGAAGTGGCAAAAGCATGGATTAATTTTTCAGCATAATTTTTGGACAGAAAGTTTCTGATTTTTGCAATGTTACGTAGATGGAAAAAAGCTGTCCTTGAAACAATCTTGATATGTTCGTCAAAAGAGAGATCAGGGTCCAGAGTAACGCCGAGGTCCTTCACAGTTTAATTTGAGACGACTGTACAACCATCAAGATTAATTGTCAGATTCACCAGAAGATCTCTTTGTTTCTTGGGACCTAGAACTAGCATCTCTGTTTTGTCCAAGTTTAAAAGTAGAACATTTACATTTTACATTTAAGTCATTTAGCAGACGCTCTAATCCAGAGCGACTTACAAATTGGTGCATTCACCTTATGATATCCAGTGGAACAACCATTTTACAATAGTGCATCTAAATCTTTTGGGGGGGGGGGTTAGAAGGATTACTTTATCCTATCCTAGGTATTCCTTAAAGAGGTGGGGTTTCAGGTGTCTCCGGAAGGTGGTGATTGACTCCGCTGTCCTGGCGTCGTGAGGGAGCTTGTTCCACCATAGGGGTGCCAGAGCAGCGAACAGTTTTGACTGGGCTGAGCGCGAACTGTGCTTCCTCAGAGGTAGGGGGGCCAGCAGGCCAGATGTGGATGAGCGCAGTGCCCTCGTTTGGGTGTAGGGACTGATCAGAGCCTGAAGGTACGGAGGTGCCGTTCCCCTCACGGCTCCGTAGGCAAGCACCATGGTCTTGTAGCGGATGCGAGCTTCAACTGGAAACCAGTGGAGAGAGCGGAGGAGCGGGGTGATGTGAGAGAACTTGGGAAGGTTGAACACCAGACGGGCTGCGGCGTTCTGGATGAGTTATAGGGGTTTAATGGCACAGGCAGGGAGCCCAGCCAACAGCGAGTTGCAGTAATCCAGACGGGAGATGACAAGTGCCTGGATTAGGACCTGCGCCGCTTCCTGTGTGAGGCAGGGTCGTACTCTGCGAATGTTGTAGAGCATGAACCTACAGGATCGGGTCACCGCCTTGATGTTAGTGGAGAACGACAGGGTGTTGTCCAGGGTCACACCAAGGTTCTTAGCACTCTGGGAGGAGGACACAATGGAGTTGTCAACCGTGATGGCGAGATCATGGAACAGGCAGTCCTTCCCCGGGAGGAAAAGCAGCTCCGTCTTGCCGAGGTTCAGCTTGAGGTGGTGATCCGTCATCCACACTGATATGTCTGCCAGACATGCAGAGATGCGATTCGCCACCTGGTTATCAGAAGGGGGAAAGGAGAAGATTAATTGTGTGTCGTCTGCATAGCAATGATAGGAGAGACCATGTGAGGATATGACAGAGCCAAGTGACTTGGTGTATAGCGAGAATAGGAGAGGGCCTAGAACAGAGCCCTGGGGGACACCAGTGGTGAGAGCACGTGGTGCGGAGACAGATTCTCGCCACGCCACCTGGTAGGAGCGACCTGTCAGGTAGGACGCAATCCAAGCGTGGGCCGCGCCGGAGATGCCCAACTCGGAGAGGGTGGAGAGGAGGATCTGGTGGTTCACAGTATCAAAGGCAGCAGATAGGTCTAGAAGGATGAGAGCAGAGGAGAGAGAGTTAGCTTTAGCAGTGCGGAGAGCCTCCGTGACACAGAGAAGAGCAGTCTCAGTTGAATGACCAGTCTTGAAACCTGACTGATTTGGATCAAGAAGGTCATTCTGAGAGATAGCAAGAGAGCTGGCCAAGGACGGCACGTTCAAGAGTTTTGGAGAGAAAAGAAAGAAGGGATACTGGTCTGTAGTTGTTGACATCGGAGGGATCGAGTGTAGGTTTTTTCAGAAGGGGTGCAACTCTCGCTCTCTTGAAGACGGAAGGGACGTAGCCAGCGGTCAAGGATGAGTTGATGAGCGTGGTGAGGTAGGGGAGAAGGTCTCCGGAAATGGTCTGGAGGAGAGAGGAGGGGATAGGGTCAAGCGGGCAGGTTGTTGGGTGGCCGGCCGTCACAAGACGCAAGATTTCATCTGGAGAGAGAGGGGAGAAAGAGGTCAAAGCACAGGGTAGGGCAGTGTGAGCAGGACCAGCGGTGTCGTTTGACTTAACAAACGAGGATCGGATGTCATCGACCTTCTCTTCAAAATGGTTGACGAAGTCATCCGCAGAGAGGGAGGAGGGGGGAGGGGGAGGAGGATTCAGGAGGGAGGAGAAGGTGGCAAAGAGCTTCCAAGGGTTAGAGGCAGATGCTTGGAATTTAGAGTGGTAGAAAGTGGCTTTAGCAGCAGAAACAGAAGAGGAAAATGTAGAGAGGAGGGAGTGAAAGGATGCCAGGTCCGCAGGGAGACGAGTTTTCCTCCATTGCCGCTCGGCTGCCCGGAGCCCTGTTCTGTGAGCTTGCAATGAGTCGTCGAGCCACGGAGCAGGAGGGGAGGACCGAGCCGGCCTGGAGGATAGGGGCCATAGAGAGTCAAAGGATGCAGAAAGGGAGGAGAGGAGGGTTGAGGAGGCAGAATCAGGAGATAGGTTGGAGAAGGTTAGAGCAGAGGGAAGAGATGATAGGATAGAAGAGGAGAGAGTAGCGTGAGAGAGAGAGCGAAGGTTGCGACGGCGCAATACCATCCGAGTAGGGGCAGAGTGAGAAGTGTTGGAGGAGAGCGAGAGGGAAAAGGATACAAGGTAGTGGTCAGAGACTTGGAGGGGAGTTGCAATGAGATTAGTGGAAGAGCAGCATCTAGTAAAGATGAGGTCAAGCGTATTGCCTGCCTTGTGAGTAGGGGGGGAAGGTGAGAGGGTGAGGTAAAAAGAGGAGAGGAGTGGAAAGAAGGAGGCAGTGTGGAATGAGTCAAAGGTAGACGTGGGGAGGTTAACCTCTCTGGGCTAGCTGGGACGAAATCGTCCCACCTACGCAACAGCCAGTGTAATCCCGTGGCGCGACATTCAAATACCTTAGAAATGCTATTACTTCAATTTCTCAAACATTTGACTATTTTACACCATTTTAAAGACAAGACTCTCGTTAATCTAACCACACTGTCCGATTTCAAAAAGGCTTTACAGCGAAAGCAAAACATTAGATTATGTCAGCAGAGTACCCAGCCAGAAATAATCAGACACCCATTTTTCAAGCTAGCATATAATGTCACATAAACCCAAACCGCAGCTAAATGCAGCACTAACCTTTGATGATCTTCATCAGATGACAATCCTAGGACATTATGTTATACAATACATGCATGTTTTGTTCAATCAAGTTCATATTTATATCAAAAACCAGCTTTTTACATTAGCATGTGACGTTCAGAACTAGCATACCCACCGCAAACTTCGGTGAATTTACTAAATTACTCACGATAAACGTTCACAAGAAACATAACAATTATTTTAAGAATTATAGATACAGAACTCTTTTATGCACTCGCTATGTCCGATTTTAAAATAGCTTTTCGGTGAAAGCACATTTTGCAATATTCTGAGTAGATAGCCCGGCATCACAGGGCTAGCTATTTAGACACCCACCAAGTTTAGCCCTCACCAAAGTCAGATTTACTATAAGAAAAATGTTATTACCTTTGCTGTTCTTCGTCAGAATGCACTCCCAGGACTTCTACTTCAATAACAAATGTTGGTTTGGTTCAAAATAATCCATAGTTATGTTCAAATATCCTCTGTTTTGTTCGTGCGTTCAAGACACTATCCGAAGGGTAAATAAGGGTGACGCGCCCGACGCGTTTCGTGACAAAAAAATTCTAAATATTCCATTACCGTACTTCGAAGCATGTCAACCGCTGTTTAAAATCCATTTTTATGCCATTTTTCTCGTAAAAAAGCGATAATATTCCGACCGGGAGTCGTTGTTTTAGTTCAAAGACAGAGAAAAAAAAACATGGGGTCGCCTCGTGCACGCGCCTCAGTCTCATTGTCCTCTGATAGACCACTTACCAAAGGCGCTAATGTTTTTCAGCCAGGCGCTGCAACGACATCATTCAGCTTTTTCCCGGGTTCTGAGAGCCTATGGGAGCCGTAGGAAGTGTCACGTTACAGCAAAGATCCTAAGTTTTCAATAAAGAGAGTCAAGAAGCCCAAGGAATGGTCAGAGAAGGCACTTCCTGTTCAGAATCTTCTCAGGTTTTTGCCTGCCATATGAGTTCTGTTATACTCACAGACACCATTCAAACAGTTTTAGAAACTTTAGGGTGTTTTCTATCCAAAGCCAATAATTATATGCATATTCTAGTTTCTGGGCAGTAGTAATAACCAGATTAAATCGGGTACGTTTTTTATCCAGCCGTGTAAATACTGCCCCCTATCCCTAACAGGTTAAAGTCACCCAGAACTGTGAGAGGTGAGCCATCCTCAGGAAAGGACGCGTCAAGCTCATTTATGAACTCTCCAAGGGAACCTGGAGGGCGATAAATGATAAGGATGTTAATCTTGAAAGGGCTGGTAACTGTGACAGCATGGAATTCAAAGGAGGCGATAGACAGATGGGTCAGCGGAGAAAGAGAGAATGTCCACTTGGGAGAGATGAGGATTCCAGTGCCACCACCCCGCTGGCCAGATGCTCTCGGGGTATGCGAGAACACGTGGGCAGACGAGGAGAGAGCAGTAGGAGTAGCAGTGTTATCTGTGGTAATCCATGTTTCCGTCAGCGCCAAGAAGTCGAGGGACTGGAGGATAGCATAGGCTGAGATGAACTCTGCCTTGTTGGCCGCAGACCGGCAGTTCCAGAGGCTGCCGGAGACCTGGAACTCCACATGGGTCGTGCGCGCTGGGACCACCAGGTTAGAGTGGCAGCGGCCATGCGGTGTGAAGCGTTTGTGTGGCCTGTGCAGAGGGGAGAGAACAGGGATAGACAGACACATAGTTGACAGGCTACAGAAGAGGCTACGCTAATGCAAAGGAGATTGGTATGACAAGTGGACTACATGTCTCGAATGTTCAGAAAGTTAAGCTTACGTTGCAAAAATCTTATTGACTAAAATGACTAAAATGATACAGTACTGCTGGCTGGTGAAGTAGGCTAGCTAGCAGTGGCTACGTTGTTGACTTTGTTTTAAAGTGTAGCTGGCTAGGTAACCTCGATAGTTTCAGTAGTACACCATTATCATGATACAAAGGCAACTATGTAGCTAGCTAACATAACACTAATCAAGACGTTCCTTTGTAATGTATTTAGTTTCTACAATGCTGCTCGTCGGTAATAGTTGGCTAGGTTTGGGAAATGGTGTCGCGGGGGACGAAAATAGCTGGCTAGCTAACCTCGATAATTACTCTAAACTACACAATTATCTTAGATACAAAGACAGCAAAGACAACTATGTAGCTAGCTAACACTACACTAATCAAATCGTTCCGTTGTAATGTATTAGTTTCTACAGTGCTGCTAGTCGGTAGAAGTTGGCTAGCTAGCAGGACGAAAATAGCTGGCTAGCTAACCTCGATAATTACTCTAAACTACTCTAAACTACACAATTATCTTTGAAACAAAGACAGCTATGTAGAGACAGCTATGTAGCTAGCTAAAAAATTGCTCAGATCAAACAAATCAAACCGTTGTAATGTAATGAAATGTAATATTATCTGCGGAGCGAAGTGCAGCACGACTACTCGCTCCAAACCCGGAAGCGCTATATGTCTGAAACACAGGCTTCCAGCGAGGGCAATTTTGGGGCTTCACCAGCTGTGTGTCGTCCGCATAGCAGTGAAAGTTAACATTATGTTTCCGAATGACATCACCAAGAAGTAAAATATCCTCTATGGGCTATGTGGGACGCAAGCGTCCCACTCCTGGTACACCCTATCAACAACAGGTGAAATATCAAGAGCGCCAAATTTGAAAACAATTAAATGTCATAATTCAAATTTCTCAAACATACAACTATCTTACACCCTTTGAAAGATAAACATCTCCTTAATCTAACCACGTTGTCCGATTTCAAAAAGGCTTTACGGCAAAAGCATAAAGTTAGATTATGTTAGGAGAGTACATTGACAATAGCTGTGTGTAATGTTTTGTCAATTCAAAGACAGGCGTCACCAAAAGCAGAAAACCAGCTAAAATGCAGCACTAACCTTTGACAATCTCCATCAGATGACACTCCTAGGACATTATGTTAGACAATGCATGCATTTTTTGTTCTATCAAGTTCATATTTATATCCAAAAACAGCGTTTTACTATGGCGTTGATGTTGAGGAAATCGTTTCCCTCCAATAACCGCCAGTCAAGCAGCACAACAAATTAAATAATTACTATTCGAAAACATTGGTAAAATATTATATTGTCATTCAAAGAATTATAGATTTACATCTCTTGAACGCAACCGGATTGCCAGATTTAAAAATAACCTTACTGGGAAATCACACTTTGCAATAATCTGAGCACTGCGCCCAGAAAAATACGCTATGCGATACAAACTAACCGCCATGTTGGAGAGATCTAAAATCGAAAATACTATGTAAATAATCCATTACCTTTGATTCTCTTCATCAGATGTCACTTCCAGGAATCCCAGGTCCATAACAAATATAGTTTTGTTCGAAAAAGCTCATAATTTATGTCCAAAAAGCTCCGTGTTGTTAGCACATGATCTATGCCAGCCGGACTTGTCTTCATCAACGAGGGGGAAAAAAATATTTACGTTCGTTCAAACATGTCAAACGTTGTATAGCATAAATCATTAGTGCCTTTTTTTAACCAGAACATGAATAATATTCAAGGCGGACGATTGCATTCTTTTTTTAAATGTATTGGAACAAGAGTACCCAACATGAACTCGCGCGCCAGAGTCTAATCGGCCACCACCGTTCCAAGGCTCTTGTTCGTTCAGTTCTCACAGTATAAGACTCAAAACACTTTCTAAAGACTGGTGACATCTAGTGGAAGCCATAGGAAGTGCTCAACAATTAATAAGCCCCTGTGTGTTTCAATGTCATAGGCTTAAAGGTAATTCAACACATCAGGTATCCACTTCCTGTCAGAATTTGTCTCAGGGTTTTGACTGCCATATGAGTTCTGTTATACTTACAGACACCATTCAAACAGTTTTAGAAAATTCAGAGTGTTTTCTATCCAAACCTGAACAATAATATGCATATTCTAGCTTCTGGGTTGGTGTAGGAGACAGTTAAAAATGGGCACATATTTTTTTCAAAATTCTCAATACTGCCCCCTAGCCCCAAGAGGATATATAGTGAAAACAATATTGGTCCTAAAATGGAGCCTTGAGGAATACCGAAATGTACAGTTGATTTGTCAGAGGACAAACCATCCACAGAGACGAACTGATATCTTTCCAACAGATAAGATCTAAACCAGGCCAGAACTTGTCCGTGTAGACCATTTTGGGTTTCCAATCTCTCCAAAATAATGTGGTGATCGATGGTATCAAAAGCAGCACCAAGGTCTAGGAGCACGAGGACAGATGCAGAGCCTCTGTCTGATGCCATTAAAAGGTAATTTACCACCTTCACAAGTGCAGTCTCAGTGCTATGATGGGGTCTAAAACCAGACTGAAGCGTTTCGTATACATTGTTTGTCTTCAGCAAGGCAGTGAGTTGCTGTGCTTTTTCAAAAAAAATTGAGCGGAATGGGAGATTCGATATAGGCCGGTAGTTTTTTATATTTTCCTGTTCAAGGTTTGGCTTTTTCAAGAGAGGCTTTATTACTGCCACTTTTAGTGAGTTTGGTACACATCCGGTGGATAGAGAGTCGTTTATTATGTTCATCAGGGGGCCAAGCACAGGAAGCAGCTCTTTCAGTAGTTTAGTTGGAATAGGGTCCAGTATGCAGCTTGAAGGTTTACAGGTCATGATTATTTTCATCAATTTGTCAAGAGATATAGTATTAAAAAATTTGAGTGTCTCCCTTGATGCTAGGTCCTGGCAGAGTTGTGCAGACTCAGGACAACTGAGCTTTGGAGGAATAAGCAGATTTAAAGAGTCCATAATTTGCTTTCTAATGATCATGATCTTTTCCTCAAAGAAGTTCATGAATTTATCACTGCTGAAGTGAAAGCCATCCTCTCTTGGGGAATGCTGCTTTTTAGTTAGCTGTGCGACAGTATCAAAAATACATTTTGGATTGTTCTTGTTTTCCTCAATTAAGTTGGAAAAATAGGATGATCGAGCAGCAGTGAGGGCTCTTCGATACTGCACGGTACTGTCTGTCCAAGCTAGTCGGAAGACTTCAAGTTTGGTGTAGCGCCATTTCCGTTCCAATTTTCTGGAAGCTTGCTTAAGAGTTCGGGTATTTTCTGTATACCAGGGAGCTAGTTTCTTATGACAAATGTTTTTTTGTTTTTAGGGATGCGACTGCATCTAGGGTATTGCGCAAGGTTAAATTGAGTTCCTCAGTTAGGTGATGAACTGATTTTTGTACTCTGACGTCCTTGGGTAGGTGGAGGGAGTCTGGAAGGGCATCTAGGAATCTTTCGGTTGTCCGAACATTTATAGCACGGCTTTTGATGATCCTTGGTTGGGGTCTGAGCAGATTATTTGTTGCGATTGCAAACGTAATAAAGTGCTTTCGGAAGGTATTCAAACCCCTTAACTTTTTCCACATTTGTTATGTTCCAGCCTTATTCCAAAATTGATTAAATTCTTTTTTTGCCTCATCAACATACCCACAATATCCCAACGTAACAAAATGTGTAAAAAGTCAAGGGGTCTGAATACTTTCCAAATGCACTGTATAGGACCTTCAACCCCAAATTTGGATATGGATGTCCGATGGGGTCGAAACTTTGTTATAATAAAACAACTTGCAAGCAAGAGCAGCAGTGTGCTGTTTTTCCTTTTTATTTTTCATGAATTCACCTACAACTCTCGCAGCTTCAAAAAGTACTTGGATGTGCTTATGTTCTTCGGCTTTTGTAAATGGTAAGAGACATGAATCTCTCAACAGATAGTTACCTTGGTAATGGTTCACAAGGTGGCTTGCATTAACAGTGTATTGACACCGCAAAAATATTGCAATTAGCAATATGATCGTGATACCAAGTGGTTGAGTACTTCCTGAAAACTTGAGGCAGTACTGTGCTCAGCTTTCTAGTCTTACAGTAGGAAATGACCCACAAAATATACACAAGCTGGATCAATCAACAATAGGGAAACCTGGTTTGCAAGCAGGACAGAATCCCACATGAAAACAATAGTAAATTCTGACAAGTCAAGTCATATAGTGCCTTGCAAAAGTATTCACCCCCTTGGTGTTTTTCCTATTTTGTTGTATTACAACCTGTAATTTAAATAGATTTTTATTTGGATTTCATGTAATGGACATACACAAAATTGTCCAAATTGGTGAAGTGAAATGAAAAAAAATGAAAAAAACTGAAAAGTGGTGGGTGCATATACACCCCCCTTGCTATGAAGCCCCTAAATAAGATCTGGTGCAACCAATTACCTTCAGAAGTCACATAATTAGTTAAATAAAGTCCACCTGTGTGCAATCTAAGTGACACATGATCTGTCACATGATCTCAGTATACATACACCTGTTCTGAAAGGCCCCAGAGTCTGCAGCGCCACCAAGCAAGCGGAACTATGAAAGCCAAGGAGCTCTCCAAACAGTTCAGGGACACAGTTGTGGAGAATTACAGATCAGGGTTGGGTTATAAAAAAATAACAGAAACTTTGAACATCCCACGGAGCACCATTAAATCCATTATTAAAAAATGGAAAGAATATGGCACCACAGTAAACCTGCCAAGAGAGGGCCGCCCACCAAAACTCACGGACCAGGCAAGGAGGGCATTAACCTGTTAGGGCTAGGGGGCAGTATTGACACGGCCGGATAAAAAACGTACCCGATTTAATCTGGTTACTACTCCTGCCCAGTAACTAGAATATGCATATAATTATTGGCTTTGGATAGAAAACACACTAAAGTTTCTAAAACTGTTTGAATGGTGTCTGTGAGTATAACAGAACTCAAATGGCAGGCCAAAACCTGAGAAGATTCCATGCAGGAAGTGGCCTGTCTGACAAGCTGTGTTTCATCTTGGCTCTTTTTATTGAAGACTGAGGATCTTGGCTCTAACGTGACACTTCCTACGGCTCCCATAGGCTCTCAGAGCCCGGGAAAAAGCTGAACGATATCGAGGCAGCCTCTGGCAGAAACACATTATCGCTTTTGGCAAGTGGCCGATCAGAGTACTATGGGCTTAGGCGCGTGCCCGAGTCGACCGAATGCTTTATTTTCTTTCGTCTGTTTACCGAAACGCAGATTCCCGGTCGGAATATTATCGCTTTTTTAGGAGAAAAATGGCATAAAAATTGATTTTAAACAGCGGTTGACATGCTTCGAAGTACGGTAATGGAATATTTAGAATTTTTTTGTCACGAATTGCGCCATGATCGTCACCCTTATTTACCCTTTCGGATAGTGTCTTGAACGCACGAACAAAACGCCGCTGTTTGGATATAACTATGGATTATTTTGAACCAAACCAACATTTGTTATTGAAGTAGAAGTCCTGGGAGTGTATTCTGACGAAGACAGCAAAGGTAATAACATTTTTCTTATAGTAAATGTGACTTTGCTGAGTGCTAAACTTGCTGGGTGTCTAAATAGCTAGCCCTGTGATGCCGGGCTATCTACTCAGAATATTGCAAAATGTGCTTTCACCGAAAAGCTATTTTAAAATCGGACATATCGAGTGCATAGAGGAGTTCTGTATCTATAATTCTTAAAATAATTGTTATGCTTTTTGTGAACGTTTATCGTGAGTAATTTAGTAAATTCACCGGCAGTGTTCGGTGGGAATGCTAGTCACATGCTAGTCACATGCTAATGTAAAAAGCTGGTTTTTGATATAAATATGAACTTGATTGAACAAAACATGCATGTATTGTATAACATAATGTCCTAGGGTTGTCATCTGATGAAGATCATCAAAGGTTAGTGCCGCATTTAGCTGTGGTTTGGGTTTATGTGACATTATATGCTAGCTTGAAAAATGGGTGTCTGATTATTTCTGGCTGGGTACTCTGCTGACATAATCTAATGTTTTGCTTTCGTTGTAAAGCCTTTTTGAAATCGGACAGTGTGGTTAGATTAACGAGAGTCTTGTCTTTAAAATGGTGTAAAATAGTCATATGTTTGAAAAATTGAAGTTTTTGCATTTTTTAGGTTTTTGAATAACGCGCCACGCGATTACACTGGCTGTTACGTAGGTGGGACGATTTGGTGCCACCTACCCTAGAGAGGTTAATCAGAGAGGCAACAAAGAGACCAAAGATAAGCCTGAAGGAGCTGCAAAGCTCCACAGCGGAGATTGGAGTATCTGTCCATAGGACCACTTTAAGCCCTACACTCCACAGAGCTGGGCTTTACGGAAGAGTGGCCAAAAAAGCCATTGCTTATTAAAGAAAAACATAAGCAAACATGTTTGGTGTTCGCCAAAAAGCATGTGGGAGACTCCCCAAACATATGGAAGAAGGTACTCTGGTCAGATGAGACAAAATTGAGCTTTTTGGCCATCAAGGAAAACACTATGTCTGGCGCAAACCCAACACCTCTCATCACACCGAGAGCACCATCCCCACAGTGAAGCATGATGGTGGCAGCATCATACTGTGTGGAGGTTTTTCATCGGCAGGGACTGGGAAACTGGTCAGAATTGAAGGAATGATGGACGGCGTTAAATACAGGGAAATACTTGAGGGGAACCTGTTTCAGTCTTCCAGAGATTTGAGACTGGGACGGAGGTTCACCTTCCAGCGGGACAATGACCCTAAGCATACTGCTAAAGCAACACTTGAGTGGTTTAAGGTGAAACAATTAAATGTCTTGGAATGGCCTAGTCAAAGCCCAGACCTCAATCTGTGGTATGACTTAAAGATTGCAGTACACCAGTGGAACCAATCCAACTTGAAGGTGCTGGAGCAGTGGCTAGATGTGCCAAGCTTATAGAGACATACCCCAAGAGACTTGCAGCTGTAATTGCTGATAAAGGTGGCTCTACAAAGTATTGACTTTTTGGGGGGGGGGGGGGGGGAATAGTTAAGCATGCTCAAGTTTTCAGTTTTTTTGTTTGTTTCACAAGAAAAAATATTTTGCATCTTCAAAGTGGTAGGCATGTTGTGTAAATCAAATGATAGAAACCCCTCATTTTAATTCCAGGTTGTAAGGCAACAAAATAGTAAAAATGGGAGTGAAGGGGAGTGAAAACCTTCGCAAGCCACTGTACATCGAACATTGAGAACAGACCACATCATACCATTTATTAATACACCACACTATTATCCGATTGATGACTGACAAAAGGGCATTGCGCAATGACAGAAGTCTGCACTGTACACCCATGCAAACCTCTTAAGTCTCTCTCATAATCATCTCGTCTCATCTCTGGCTCGGTCTCAGCGGAGTGACATGATTCAAGATTACTTTTGAGAGCATAAATCAAGCGTCCTTCCCTGGGACTTCATAAAGCACTCGGAAACCAAAAAAGTAGCATTCTGGATTCTGGCTTCACTGTCACGTAACGCTGAACAGACATCCAGATTTCAGATCATTCCCCTCCTCTCCATTCGGAATATGAGTTACTGAATACTGTGGTAGAACTGAATTTCAGTGAATAAATAATCATCAGATGACCTGGCCTCCACAATCACCCGACCTCAACCCAATTGAGATGGTTTGGGATGTTGGATGCAAGCTCGTCCTTTACTTCCTCCGATACTCCGTGCAGGAACATATCGAACAACGCTTCCGGGTTCCAGGCACTCTCAGCTGCCAATGTGCGGAAATAGTCTGCCACACTGCGGGAGTCTTGTCGAAGCTGCAGTAACTTCCGGGCAGCCTCTCATCAATGGGCATCGAAATGGAGCATCGAAAACTTTCTTTACCTCCACCATGAACTCCTCCAGACTTAAGCATACGGCCGACTGCTGTTGCCATACTGCCATAGCTCAGCCCAGGCGAGAGCCGTAGCCCAGGCGAGAGGAGGGCTGCAGCTTGATGATGAAGGAACACTGAGCGAGAAATGCCCGGCAGGTGCCCGATTCTCCATCAAAGTGTTCCGGGAAGGTAAGCGGAATTACTGAGGGGCTGAGAGGTTACCGTCATGGTAGGATGCCTAACATGCAACCCGTGGAATTGTTCAACACTCGGTCATGCAACCCAGCATGCAACCCAGCAACGTGTTCAACGCTCGGTCATGGCGTTCGGCCAAGGTCTGGAACCCTTCCATAAGATCATGATGCAATTCCTCTTGCCTTCCGATGGTGGCTCCTTGGGAGGAGATGGCGTTGTGGAGCTGGTCCGAGTCTGCTGAGTCAGTCATGGCCAGTTTGTACTATTACGTTTTAGGGAAGACCCAGATGCAGACACTGTCGAAGTAACAAAAGTTTATTACCAGAACAGGAGCAGGCAAAAATGACAGGTCAAGGGCAGGCAGAGGTCAGTAATCTAGGGTGGTGTGACAAGGTGCAGAACAGCAGGCAGTCTCAGCGTCAGGGCAGGCAGAGGTCAATAATCCAGGGTGGTGTGACAAGGTACAGAATGGCAGGCAGGCTCAGGGTCAGGGCAGGCAGAATGGTCAAAACCGGGAAAACTAGAAAACAGGAACTATAGGAAAAGACAGGAGCAAGGGGGAAAACCTGGTAGGCTTGACAGACAAAACGAACTGGCAGCAGACAAACAGAGAACACAGGTATAAATACACTGGGGATAATGAGGAAGATGGGCGACACCTGGAGGGGGTGGAGACAAGCACAAAGACAGGCGAAACAGATCAGTGTGTGACGCGTCATGGAAACAGGTAAACTGTTTTTTACTGTTTAATACACAATCTGTAGTCTGTGAGACTGCCATGTTTGTTTTGAGCACTACAGTTAGAACTAACAGGGAACCCAAACCGGCTGTGCGCGTGTGCCAACGTGCAACATCGTGCATAGATTTATTTTGTCCCCCCACACCAAACGCGATCACGACACGCAGGTTAAAATATCAAAACAAACTCTGAACCCATTACATTAATTTGGGGAGAGGTCGAAAAGCATTAAACATTTATGGCAATTTAGATAGCTAGCTTGCACTTGCTAGCTAATTTGTCCTATTTATATAGCTTGCAGTTGCTAGCTAATTTGTCATGGGATATAAACATTGAGTTGTTATTTTACCTGAAATGCACAAGGTCCTCTACCCCGACAATTAATCCACACATAAAACGGTCAACCGAATCGTTTCTAGTCATCTCTCCTCCTTCCAATCTTTTTCTTCTCTGGACTTTATATTGCGATTGGCAACTTTCATAAATTAGGTGCATTACCGCCATCGACCTAGTTCGTCTTTCAGTCACCCACGTGGGTATAACGAATGAGGAGATGGCACGTTGGTTCCTGCTTCTATAATCCAATGAGGAGATGGGAGAGGCGGGACTTGCAGCACGATCTGCGTCACAAATAGAACTGACTTCTATTTTAGCCCTTTGCAACGCAGACGCTCGTTGGCGCACGCGAGCAGTGTGGGTACAATAATTGAATAATATAGATTTCTAAATGTATTTTGCAACGCAAGCGGTGTAGTCAGCCTGTAAAACATATTACAATTCAAACGTATCATGTGCATATTACAGAGCCAAACCATTGCTATCAAGCATGCATGCAAGTGTTGGCTCTTGTGTTTTTAAAACTCATAGCATTGCATTCATTTAATCTCAGCTCAGTTAATTGAATCTCCTGACAAGGTATGTGTCCATGTACAGGTTACAGTAAAACAAATCTAATGTTTCCTTCATTGTGGCAATAAATGCATTGTCTCTCCAAATTCTTTCCACTGTGAAATCACTCATTGTGTGTGTGATGAAGTCACAACTAACTGGCCTTGCACTTGTATATAAAATCTGTGTGTTTTCTTTAACTGTGCTTTCTCTCCAGTGAGTCGGATATGGGTGGCTTCTGCGATGGATTTCATGTCAGGGCATTTCACCTTTACAAGTCCAAATGGAGGGTTCTCTGTTGGGTCGACTCATTTTCCATCAGGACTAGCATAAAGATGGGGTGCGTCTGGATGGACGACCAGACCACAGGGCATGACATTGAACTGAAAGGTCTGTGCATATCTCCTCAGCTCCAGTTTAAGTCCCTTTGTCATTGCCTCTGTCTGGCATGTTCCCTTAAAGATGCTTGAGAGAGAGTCTGGCTGGAAGACTCTCTCCTGATATTCGCTGCTTCATGAAATCAACTGACAGTGACTCAAGGGTGACGCATTTGGTTCCACAATTTGCACTTTCCCTGTTCCTAATTTGGCAGATTAGCAGCTGTGGATCCAAATCATGCAGCTCTCTGGTGGACATCACATGCTCATCAGGAAGTGGTCCTAAAATCGGAAAGGGATAGTGCTTCACTTGGGTAGGATCTGTCAATAACTAAATTCAACACAGTTGAATTGATTGTATATCCTATAGTGTCAAATCATTCTGTTTATTTTTCATGTGATATGTTTATAATCACCTGTGTGTGCCATGTATGGTGTTGATTTTATCCCACTGCTGCTAGAAGCCTTGGTTTTATTTCACACGAAGCTGATCAACAGCCTAATGAACAGCCTAATGATACCCTAATGAATGAATATGTATATTGAAAACATGTTTTCACATTTCATTTGTTTTGTGGATTAAAATAAATGAAACACATAGGTTGTGTATGCCATTAATCACCTTGGTGTGAAGTCTGTGCCAAGTTTGAGGTTTGCTTGTGAAAGTGACTTGGATAGGCACAGCCTTGGTTCCCATAGCACTGTAGTGTGCAGTCTGGTAGAGTAATGCCACTATGTGGTTACGCAACCCTGCTGCACCCATCCAGGTAAAGCTTTTAAGTTCTGTGGTGTTTTCAACGTCCAGTGACATCTGTGACAGAAATGCAAGGGTTAAGAGTTAACATGCTGGCCACATTTTCTTTAACTTAAGCTAACTACAACTTTTTTTATTGTCAGACTTAGACTAAAGAGGCTACCACTAACATTAGAAACTCATTACACTTCAGTATTGCTACTCTGAGCATAGTGAGATTAGAAAGTCTTTATTAGAGGCTATATGACAAACTGAACATAACTCCATGACAACAGTACAAAAGTTGGCTACAGCACAGGCAAACAGTGGGACAATGATTCAAGACTATACAGAAGTACGATCTGCAAACCCAATATTCAGCTGAGCGTAAAGTGACTCTGGAGGTCATACATATCCGGATAGCATTTTCTTCACCTAAACTTAACAGTTTGCCTTTCTATGTAATGCTTTTACTCAAAGTAATGTGAGAAACATGTTGAACTCAGTGGTGCATTGAACATATTGAGATATATTGGGTGGAAGGACATTGGTAAATTGTGCAACCGCACAGACAGAAATAAATAACTTGGATCTTGAAGATATGAACATGCATCAGGGTCTCCTTCCATGTTTTAAGTTACATTCCACCCCAAAATCATGTTATGGTCAGATGGTTTCTAGTCTATGAGGCCAGCATTAGTACTTTAATTCCAGCATTTCATTAAAATTGAGTTGACGTAAGAGGGCCTTCATGAGCAGTAACCTACAATACCAGTAAACAATTGCAGCTAAAATGTGAATGGTTTTGCAGCCCCTGTAAAAAAATAACTGATCTGAAGTGAATCTTCCTGTACAGGACCGGTAACACGAAGCCTTTACATTTATCTCCCTCCTTATGACATTGGACACTTCACAAGAGAAAACATGCATGACAACAATGCAAGGGTTAAGAGACAAAACATGCATGATGAGACAAGCAAGTTCAATTGAGTTCTGTTTTAATTGCAAAGAATGGTAAATACATCCACAGAAATAAACAAGAATTAATAACTCACAGGAAAAATCAACCATTATTAACAATCCTTATTAATAAATGTTTTATTGACAAAACAGCAAGACTAAAGGACATAACTCGCTAGCTTACTGTAGTTAGCTGCACCACACAGCTAGCTACCTAGCACATAAGCCAACCACTGTGATAACCTACCTTCAAAATCAGAAACGAATTGCTCAAAAAATAACTTATGTCCTTTATCTAGTTTGGATTTTTTCATCTAGGATAGTTTATCGACTATGTTTACAACATTATGTTGGCTGAACTTTTTTAGCCAAACATTGAGTAGTGCAGGCCTACAGCAGCTGCCATTACTGCAGCAGCAAAATAACGGAAACAGTAGAAGTATGTTTCATTTCAGCAGCAATGAACAGCTGTTTGATCAGCTGTAGCACCAACTCTCGCACTACATCAGCTGGTATTTCAATCAATGAATAGAATGCATTTTTTCTTCTTCTCTTCTTATTGGCTTAAAAAGAGAAAATGGGCCAAAAGCGGGCTATTGCCGGCTAATGGAAACCCTGACCTGTAGCAGCAACACACACCTGTAGCAGGCCATACACACCTGTAGCAGGCCACACACACCTGTAGCAGGCCACACAAACCTATAGAAGGTGCATGTGACCGAGAGTGGGGTGGTTGGGGTCGACACAGGCTGAGCACCTCAGAAAGCTGTGTGTGTGTGTGTCCGTGTGTTGCTGTCAAGGGACCTAGTGTTGAATTTCCACCATTACCTGCATTTCCACACGCAGATTGATGTCAGTATCATCTTTCTCAAAGACATAATGTACTGGTAGTATAGATTCAGCTTGGAATAAACTGTTTTTGATTGAGACGATGTGAGTAGGAGAGGGCAGCTTAAATGATGGACATCCCAACAGCCCTCGACGCACAGGGAGAACATGAAGAAGCCTTGCAGCAGGGGGGAGCTGCTGCCAAAACTGTGCCTTTGCCAGAAAGAGCAGCCTGGGCTCATAGACTAGACATAACATAATAAATGTAAATCCGTCACACTCAAATCAGTATGATATGTTACGTTTGGCATGGTCACATAAGACAATGTTACTTAAAACCTCTCTGGGATAGGTTCTAGTTTCCTGAATTTCCCACCTAACTGACATGCCCAAAGTAAACTGCCTGTTACTCAGGCCCAGAAGCCAGGATATGCATATAATTGATAGCATTGGATAGAAAACACTTTGATGTTTCTGAAACTGTTCAAATAATGTCTGAGACTATAACAGAATTGATATGGCAGGCAAAAATCCAAAGAAAGACCAACCAGAATTTAGTTTTTTTTTAGGTCCCAAGCGCTTATAATGGAAAGCTATTGTTCCTATGTAATTCCGTCTCCCAGATTGCAATTCCTATGGCTTCCACTAGATGTCAACAGTCTTTTTTCAAGGTTTCAGGCTTGTTTTTTGAAAAACAAGCAAGAATTTTGAGTTTTGGTGAGGAGAGCACCGGAACAATATTAGCTTTCCTATTGAATATATTACTTTCCGTATTAAATATTATAGTTTATTTACATTTTGGAGTACCTGAGGATTAAATAGAAACGTTGTTTGACTTGTTTGGAAGAAGTTTAGCGGTAGCTTTTTGGACTCCTTTGTTTGCATGTTGAATGATTGGATTACTGAAATCGATGGCGCAAACTAAACAGATGTTTTGGGAAATAAAGAAGGATTTTATCTAACAAAACGATCATTCATGTTGTAGCTGGGCCCCTTGGAATTGCAAACAGAGGAAGATCTTCAAAAGTAAGTGATTTATTTAATCGCTATTTGTGATTTTATGAAGCCTGTGCTGATTGAAAAATATGTTGATGTGGGGCGCAGTCCTCAGACAATCGCATGGTATGCTTTCGCCATAAAGCCATAAAGCCTATTGTAAATCAGACAATGCAGTTAGATTAACAAGAATTTAAGATTTGAAATTATATAAGATGTATGTTCATGAATGTTTAATATTACAATTATTTATTTGAATTGCGCGCCTGCCACGCCTATCCCTAAGAAGTTTTTAAGGCAAAAATGAAAGAAGGTTGGTTGGTCAGGATAGATGCGTGGGCATATAACGTGAATGTTAAGCAACTCAAAAGTTGCGTGTTCGAATCTCATCACAAACAACTTTAGCTTTTTAGCAACTTTAACTACTTACCACTTTTTAGCTACTTTGTAATGACTTATAATGTTAGCTAAGCCTTCCCTTAAGCCTAACCCTAACCCTTTAAGATACCCTTTCTCCTAACCCTGACCTTAAAGTGACACTGACAGCTTTTTAGCTATTTTGCAGAGATGAAACAAACAGACAATCATATCAATCAAAAATATCAAAATCCCAGTTCATGCTTCACAACCAACTACACAAGAACTTTTAAAAATAGACTATATTTGACTCAGAATCCCATACTGTAAGGCATTGTTGGCAGAATAGATGGATGCATTTCAATGCATTATAATTCACCAAAACATTTCTTGGTTGTCCCGGAAAAATGATTCGTAACGTGGCTAATAGGCTAGCGCACATGGGTCAAACCCAAGGCCCGTGTAGGAAACACAAGCGAGTATAAATGAGTCAACAGTTGAGTCATCTACTTCATGAAATTGATGACTGATCCGCTAGCATCGGTGAATTAAACTTCAATTGCGTTACTTTCATGTGTCACATTTACAGCACGCAATGGAGGGAAAGTGTACAGATGACACAGCCTTTCTAGGATACTAAAATCTTGCAGTCTGGCAACAAAACAACATGCAAAGAAGAAAGGCCTATTACAGCAACATTTGAGCAGTATCTTAGGCTGGCTACTCAACCACAATACATTTTGAGTGCACCATTCAATAATGCTGCATTCAACTGCACCAGTGATCCATACAGTGCAAAACAAATGTCAACATATTTTAAGTTGAAATGTTACCACAACCTATAGCTACATTTTTGTTATTTGGAGTTGTTAACCTCTATGGGCTACTCAACAGCCAGTGTAATCCCGTGACTATTTTACACCATTTTAAAGATAAGACTCTCGTTAATCTAACCACACTGTCCGATTTCAAAAAGGCTTTACAACGAAAGCAAAACATTAGATTATGTCAGCAGAGTACCCAGCCAGAAATAATCAGACACCCATTTTTCAAGCTAGCATATAATGTCACATAAACCCAAACCACAGCTAAATGTAGCACTAACCTTTGATGATCTTCATCAGATGACAACCCTAGGACATTATGTTATACAATACATGCATGTTTTGTTCAATCAAGTTCATATTTATATCAAAAAACAGCTTTTTACATTAGCATGTGACTAGCATGTGACTAGCATTCCCACCGAACACTGCCGGTGAATTTACTAAATTACTCACGATAAACGTTCACAAAAAGCATAACAATTATTTAAAGAATTATAGATACAGAACTCCTCTATGCACTCGATATGTCCGATTTTAAAATAGCTTTTCGGTGAAAGCACATTTTGCAATATTCTGAGTAGATAGCCCGGCATCACAGGGCTAGCTATTTAGACACCCAGCAAGTTTAGCACTCAGCAAAGTCACATTTACTATAAGAAAAATGTTATTACCTTTGCTGTCTTCGTCAGAATGCACTCCCAGGACTTCTACTTCAATAACAAATGTTGGTTTGGTCCAAAATAATCCATCGTTATATCCAAACAGCGGCGTTTTGTTCGTGCGTTCAAGACACTATCCGAAAGGGTAAATAAGGGTTACGAGCATGGCGCAATTCGTGACAAAAGATTTCTAAATATTCCATTACCGTACTTCGAAGCATGTCAACCGCTGTTTAAAATCAATTTTTATGCAATTTTTCTCATAAAAAAGCGATAATATTCCGACCGGGAATCTGCGTTTAGGTAAACAGACAAAAGAAAAGAAAGCATTCGGTCGACTCGGGCACGCGCCTAAGCCCATAGTACTTTGAGCGGCCACTTGCCAAAAGCGATAAAGTGTTTCAGCCAGAGCCTGCCTCGATATCCTTCAGCTTTTTCCCGGGCTCTGAGAGCCTATGGGAGCCGTAGGAAGTGTCACGTTATTGCAAAGATCCTCAGTCTTCAATAAAAAGAGCCAAGATAAAACACACCTTGTCAGACAGGCCACTTCCTGCATGGAATCTTCTCAGGTTTTGGCCTGCCATTTGAGTTCTGTTATACTCACAGACACCATTCAAACAGTTTTAGAAACTTTAGCGTGTTTTCTATCCAAAGCCAATAATTATATGCATATTCTAGTTACTGGGCAGGAGTAGTAACCAGATTAAATTGGGTACGTTTTTTATCCGGCTGTGTCAATACTGCCCCCTAGCCTTAACAGGTTAAATACCTTTTGATTAGGGTCGTAGTACATTATGCGCATCTGCAAGCATAGCAGCAAAGGCTGGACAAATATTATTTATCTCTTCTTTTGTTTTAATAGGTTAAAACGCTATATACAGCATATGTACAAAAGTGAATATTATAAAGGGAGTATTTTTTCAAATAAAATTATGGCCAGTTTGGGTCGCAGTTGTTTTTTGTAAAAACAAATAGTCTATGTCTGGCCTGCGAATTCATTGTGTTTTTTTCAATATGGCCCATGTGCTGATTAAGCTTGATACCCCTGGGCTAGCGTATCTATTTATGTAGCTAGCTATTTATTTAGCCAGCTAAAAACTGCTGGGAGGATGTCATGTCATTGGAGGAGTGGTTTTTCAGTGGCTACATCTAGAGATCCAGTTGTCGTTTGGTTAACTAGCAAAAAATGTGGATCGCTTTCCTAGCTAGCTAGCTAGCTATGCTGAACTCGAACGACTGTAATCCGGAGTTAGCATATCTCTTAGTTGTCAGTCAAATGTATTTGGCATCGATCAAATGGGCGGGCAGGCAAGTTCCCATTCAGTTGTGAACACGTGGGTTGGGACAAGCATGTATTGGCAGGCAAGTTGCAGAAGGACGAGCAGGATACTATTCCCCATAGCTTATCAGTGCAATTTTGAAGGCCAACTAGCTGGAAAAGTTTGAGAAGGTTTATCTAATGTTCCCTCGTTAGATTTTAGCTCATCTCACTCTGGCTAGCATTAGTTGTTGATCTTGTTATTGTTGATGTGCATAGGCAACTGACTGAGAGATAGCCTACCTTTTTATGGTTGTTTGATCAATAGGACTGTGAAGTTCCCAAATGTAAGAGGACTCCCGTGGTATTTACATTTACAGAAATCCATTCAGTTGTATTTTGTGGCTTTTGGAGAATGCTTTCTAATGATCTAAAGTCGCAAAGTTGCTACTGCCTGTAAACACAGTCCAGTTCAAAGTGAATGACGGCAGGCCCGTGTGGTAAATGGCTTATTTGCATATAGGCCTACTGTAGCTCTGATGGGCAATGGTGCACCGGTGTGCGTAGACTCCGGTCCTGGACAAGACAGATAATTGTATAAAGTTTTACTTACAGCAGTGTGTATTAATTGTCCAAACGCATGGCCACTTTCCCACTCTATATTGCTGTAGAATTTTCACAAATGCCTTCCTATACGTCATTCCCAAACATTCTATGAATTTATGAAAACTTGAAAATGACCATATCTAAGTGCTCACTTGTCAGAAAATGTATATGGACCGATTTTAATAAGATTTCATGTTGCTAAAACGCTGTCAGTTCCACTTCAACCCTTTAACCTAACTCCTAACCTTAACCCTAACCTTAACCCCTAACACTAACCCCTATCCTAGCTAACGTTAGATAGCTAGCTAACGTTAACCACCTAGCCACTTAGTTAACATTAGTCACCATAAAATTGGAATTTGTCACATATCATACTTTTTGCAAATTTGTAACATATTGTATGTTTTTCTAATTCATAACATAATGTACATTTTGCAAATTCGTAACATATTATACAAATTAGAATTCGTAACATATCATACGAAATTGATGATGGACATCCACAAGTTAGTACATACCATATGAAACGTAACATATCATACTAAATGAAGTGTTACAAATGTACATGCAGAATAATATGAAACGCTCTGAGACCAGGTTGGAAAAAGCCATCTGAATGTCGACACTCCCCTCTTTCTTTCGTTCTTTCTTTCTTTCTTTCTTTCTTTCTTTCTTTCTTTCTTTCTTTCTTTCTTTCTTTCTTTCTTTCTTTCTTTCTTTCTTTCTTTCTTTCTTTCTTTCTTTCTTTCTTTCTTTCTTTCTTTCTGCCTATTGGAGATCTGGGAAGCTCCTTATCAGTGGAGGAAATGGTTGATTTGATGTGGAGCACCACCGGGGGCTTGGAGCTAAGCCCATTCTCTGTCAGACCTGGGGGTCACACACAGGCATGCATAAGTGCACACATGAACACATATGTGTGAGCACACACACACATACACACAGAACAATTGCTATTTCTTGAATAAAACATATTTTTTACAGGTTCTTTCAAGGTTACGTGCAGCTGAATCACAGATAATGACACCGACAGAGCTTTTTCTAGCTATGCTAATGTCCTCTGGTCAACATCGCAGCAGAAAATACAGTGGATTGTCATACAGCGCCTTCAGAAAGTATTCATACCCCTTGATTTATACCACATTTTGTTGTGTTACAGCCCGAATTCACAATGGATTGAATAAGTTTGTTTTCTCCCATCTACGCACAATACCCCATAATCACAAAGTTAACACGTGTTTTTAGAAAGTTTTGCATATTTATTGAAAATGAAATACAAAAATATCTAATTTACATAAGTATTCACACCCCTGAATCAATATATGTTAGAATCATTGGCAGAGATTACAGCTGTGAGTCTTTCTGGGTAAGTCTCTAAGAGCTTTGCACACCTGGATTGTACAATATTTGCACATTATTCTTTATAAACGTTTTCAAGCTCTGTCAAGTTGGTAAATGACCATTGCTAGACATCCATTTTCAAGTTATTGTCCTGCTGAAAGGTGAATTTGTCGCTCAGTGTCTGTTGGAAAGCAGATTGAACCAGGTTTTCCTGTAGGACTTTGTCTGTGCTTGGCTCTATTCTGTTTATTTTTTATCCCCCCCAAAAAACTCCCTAATCCTTGCCGATGACAAGCAGACCCATAAACCAAATCACATCAAATGTAATTGTACTGGTGACATACACGTTTAACAGATGTTATTGCGGGTGTAGCGGAATGCTTGTGTTTTGAGCTCCAACAGTGCAGTAATATCTAACAAGTAATATCTAACAATTTCACAACAATACACACACATTTAAAGTAAAGGAATGGAATTAAGAATATATAAATATTTGGACGAGCAATGTCGGAGCGGCATAGACTAAAATACAGTAGGATAGAATATATACATATGAGATGAGTCGTGCCAAATATGTAAACATTATTAAAGTGACAATTATTGAAGTGGCCAGTGATTTCAAGTCTATGTATATAGGGCAGCAGCCTCTAAGGTGCTAGTGATGGCTATTTAACAGTATGATGGCCTTGAGATAGAAGCTGTTTTTCAGTCTCTCGGTCCCAGCTTTGATGCACCTGTACTGACCTCGCCTTCTGGATGATAGCGGAGTGAACAGGCAGTGGCTCGGGTGGTTGTTGTCCTTGATGCTCTTTTTGGCCTTCCTGTGACATTGGGTGTTGTAGGTGTCCTGGAGGGCAGGTAGTTTGCCCCCGGTGATGCGTTGGGCAGACTGCACCACCCTCTGGAGGGTTTTAGGTATCAAGCCAAGATGATGCAGCCACCACCATGCCTGAAAGTATGAAGAGTGGTTCTCAGTGTTGTGTTGGATTTGCCCCAAACATAACGCTATGTATTCAGGACATAAAGTTAATTTCTTTGGATTTTTTTTTTTGTTTTAGTGCCTTATTGCAAACAGGATGTATGTTTTGGAATATTTTTATTCTGTAAAGGCTTCTTTCTTTTTACTCTGTCATTTGGGTTACTACTGTGGAGTAACTACAATGTTGTTGGTCCATCCTCAGTTTTCTCCTATCACAGTCATTCAACTCTGTAACTGTTATAAAGTCACCATTGGGCTCATGGTGAAATCCCTGAGTGGTTTCCTTCCTCTACGGCAATTGATTTAGGAAGACACCTGTATGTTTGTAGTGACTGGGTGTATTGAAACACCATCCAAAGTGTAATTAATAACTTCACCATTCTCAAAGGGATATTCAGTGTCTGCTTTTTTATTTTTTACCCATCTACCAATAGGTGCCTTTCTTTGCAAGGCATTGGCAAACCTCCCTAGTCTTTGTGGTAGAATCTGCGTTTGAAAATCACTGCTCGATTGAGAGACCTTACAGATAATTTATGTTTGAGGTACAGAGATGAGGTTGTCTTTCAAAAATCATGTTAAACACTATTATTGCACACCGAGTGAATCCTTGCAACTTATTATGTGACTTGTTCAACACATTTTTACTCCTGAACTTATACTGAACAAAAATATAAACACAACATGCAAGAATTACATATAAGTAAATCAATAAATTGGAATATATTCATTAGGCCCTAATCTATGGATTTCACACTGGGAATATAGATTTACATCTGTTGGTTACAAATAACGTTAAAAAAAAAGTAGGGGCGTGGATCAGAAAACTAGTCAGTATCTGGTGTGACCACCATTTGCCTATACAGTGCGGAACATCTCTTTCGCATAGAGTTGATCAGGCTGTTGATTGTGGCCTGTGGAATGTTGTCCCACTCCTCTTCAACGGCTGTGCAAATTTGCTGGATATTGGCGGGAACTGGATCACGCTGTCATACACGTCGATCCAGAGCATCCCGATCATGCTCAATGGGTGACATGTCTGGTGAGTATACAGGCCATGGAAGAACTGAGACATTTTCAGCTTCCAGGGAAAAAGGTGTTGAATACTTATTGACTCAAGACATTTCAGCTTTTCATTTTGAAAAACAGAATTCCACTTTGACATTATGGGGTATTGTGTGTATGCCAGTGACACAAAACCTCAATTGATTCCATTTTAATTTCAGTCTGTACAAAATGTGGAAAAAGTCAAGGGGTGTGAATACTTTTTGAAGGCACTGTGTGTGTGTGTGTGTGTGTGTGTGTGTGTGTGTGTGTGTGTGTGTTTACGTGCATGTGTGCACTTGTGTGTGCAGAAGGGATGTTCAGTGGTAATATTGGTGCCATGGGGCTGGAGTGTCACAGGATGATCCAAGTTGCGGTGACCTCATCCTCATCTTGAGTCCTGTGAACCGTTTTGCCTGCACCGAACGATTCACACACCCCTCGGATAGGCCTCCTCTCCCGGGATAAGGGCCCTTATTTTCCATGCCTGCAGGTTCCAGTGTGGGATTCACAATCCGAAGCCTCCAGGAAAACCCATTTACAACATTCCCACAGTGGTGGCCATGGAATTACTCTCTTCCTCTTTTTCTCAAATTCTTCTCCCTTTTTTCTGGGGTCTCTGCCGAGGTTGTTGTCAGATGGCGGTTTGTAAGCAGAGTGATGATTCCCGGTTCGTTTGGTGATGGGCGGTCTGTGCCCCCGCAGACACCACGGCTCGGGGTTTTGTTCCCCGCCAGCCAGCCAGCAAACCAACAGTTCTCAGCTGTGGAAAAATCTCCCATGAGCCCCCTTACTCTACGGAAGTAATTAAGCATCATGGGTAGTTTTGCGTAATAGATGCTGTCATTACAGATTTCCCTGGTCCCTAATTTTAACGAACAACAACTTTAAAGACGTACGCTTTCGTAAACCCTTTACAATGCCTAAATAGATGTTTTGCTTATGATTTGTAATCAAATTCATAGTATATAAAGGGTTATAAGAGGTCTGTACATCTGGCACTTTGCCAAATGTGGCATTACCCTTTTCCCACACTTTACATGGCTTCTAGTCTTGATAAAGGGTTCATGAATGCTTCATTTATCCTTTAAAGTTGTTGTTTGTTTAATGTGTGACTGCATTAGTAACTTGGAACAATGTGGTCTTTTGCTGTTTCTTCAAGTCATTGCAATCAGTTACAAGTGCAGCACATTGCGATCTTCAGTAAGTAACAGAGAAAATAAATTAAGTAACAGATTAAATTATTAATGGTGAACGAGTATATGCTGAGTAGGTATTCAACAATATGTGGAAAAACTGACACTAATTACAGAAACTATGACTTCCTTCCTCCGTAAAGCCACATTTCACAACTACCGGTGCCTTTGGAAAAAAACAATTAAGCCATTTGGTTTCTTTTAATTACAACCAACGCACGTTTACTGGTAACTTAAGCCTCATTTAATATTTCCTGCCACATCACTTGCTTAATGATTCAAATAAAAGCTCTAGAGAGTTTGCTCTCTTTTAACAGAAAAGCAGAAAGACAGGGTAGAATTTTGGCACGAAAACGGTGTGTGTGTGTATAACCATTATAGGGAAAATACTCCCAGACATAATGTTGTACTGTAATTAATATGTGGGCCTACATTATTGCACTTCTATGAAAAATTACAAATATTTTTTTATTCACGCACAACACCCAGACCTTCCTGTTTAACTGACCTGACATGACTACATACAGAAAACGCTGTTTCTCTTGTAGCGTATATCATTCATATTTGATTTTCTGACAGACATATTTTCGTGTGAATGAATCAGGTTGTCCTGCTGGATTTTTATCTATTCCGCTTCGAATGTCTCGGATCCAAATGTCGCGTATTGGAAATATGCACTTGTCTGTTGTTTGTGTGATGTGAAATAAACACAGCAGAAAGCAATGTGTCCATTGAGGATATTAAGTGTCGGAAGCCTAAGGTATGAGATCATACAAAAAAAGCATGACAATTGCTGACAGGGTAAAATTCTAGTGCAACTGCAAGTAAAACGGGGTCTTGATAAAAGGTAGACAAAAAGAGATTGTGGCGAACTCTTTAACAACTTGCAGCTGTTTCTCGCTCACAGTAAGGACATACAGTTACTCTCTCACACGCACGCACACACACAGAAGCAAGCTTAATTCCAATTTCCTACTTAACTTAGTGCTGTGGTCATTTCACAAGGAAAAAGCCATCTTGAAAGGGAAGCCACAAAGCAGTTAACATCTCTTGCATGTCAAATAACAACAATGGTGATATTTGCAGACAGAGAGAATTTTGATTGCAGTTGGTGGCACAAATAAACTCTAGAATAAACAATACGACACAATACTATAGAAAGACAAACCAATAGAATACTCACCAGTTATTTGATAGGATAGTAAAACGGAACTAAACTGAAGTCAGAGGGCCTTAAAGGGGAACGGAAACACTAGAGCTGTGTTCGAATACTCATACTAACTGTACTATTTGTGACGTACATTGAGTATATAGTATGCTTATAGTATGCTATTGCTCATAGTATGGATATAGTTAGTATGCCAAAATGTCCCAGATGTTGTACTACATTCGCCAAAATACGAAGTATACAAGCAGTGGACACTATTCCTGTGCTTTTAGGGCCCATAATGCAATTCTTCAGAAAATGGGCGTGGCTTCACATCGTTTTTAGATTTGAAGAAAATATACAGCTGAAGTCCAACAAGAGCGGATACAAATTCATTGCTTTAACTAATTATGACAAATGTTAAGAAAAAGTTGAGCAATGTAATAAAGTAATGACTTTTCAAATAAGTTACCTTACATGTTATGTTGGCTGACAATTTGTTAGCTATACTATCCTTACGACCCACATAGCATATCATTACAGCAGTACGTACCGGTATGTTAGCTAGCTACCTAACGTTAGTTGGCTACGAATACATGAAACTTGCCAGAATATTAACTACAGTGGTTCTTCCTTTAAAAGATGTGAGCTTGCACCGCGGGACTTAGAGGTACCCAGCGTCATGGCTTCATTGCTCCAGACCACCACAAGGGGGAGTTAGAGCACTCATTATGCATTTGGGTCCCAAGGTTTTTATATGACCAATCATATCGAGTGGTTCCAATGATGAATTTTGACGCTAGCCACCCTTGCCTTGTGGCGAAACTTCAACAAGGATGGCTGACAAAACATTACGGTGGAACCAGATGTAAGTTGTTATAACGTCATAACGAGTCAAGCAAAAAAATGTACATTTGAGAGGAATATGTTAGTTAACCTGTCTGGGCTAGGGGGCAGTATTTTCACGGCCGGATGAAAAATGTACCCAATTTAATCTGGTTACTACTCCTGCCCAGAAACTAGAATATGCATATTATTAGTAGATTTGGATAGAAAACACGCTGAAGTATCTAAAACTGTTTGAATGGTGTCTGTGAGTATAACAGAACTCATATGGCAGGCAAAAACCTGAGAAAAAGTCAACCAGGAAGTGGAGGATCTGAGAATTGTAGTTCTTCTTTCTAGTCCCTTTCTAAACTGCAGTATCTGTGGGGTTAAGTTGCACTTCCTAAGGCTTCCATTGGCTGTCAAAAGCCTTCAGAAAGTTGTTTCAGCATTCTCCTGTCACTGGACAGATAATAGGAGCTCAGTTACTGAGTGGACTGCCTGGCAACAAAGTGATTGGATATGCTCGATCCCGCAAGTGCGCCGTTCCTTCTTTTTCTCCTTGAATGAATACGCTATTGGAATATTATCGCAATTTTACGTTAAAAATACCATAAAGATTGATTTTAAACACCGTTTGACATGCTTCTAAGTACGGTAATGGAACATTTTGACTTTTCGTCTCTGGTGCCGCGCTCGCGCGTTACGCCTTTGGATAGTGCTCTGAACGCACAAACAAAACAGAGGTATTTGGACATAAATATGGATTATTTCGAACAAAAACAAAATTTCTTGTGGAAGTAGCAGACCTGGGAGTGCATTCTGACGAAGATCAGCAAAGGTAAGAGAATATTTCTAATACTAATTCTGAGTTTAGGTGGCCCCGAACTTGGCGGGTGTCTGTATAGCTTGCTGTGATGGCTTTCTCCGTAAAGCTATTTTAAAATCTGACACAGCTGTTGCATCCAGGAGTAGTCTATCTATAATACTTTAAATAATTGTTATATATCTTGTCAACGTTTATGATGAGTATTTTTGTAAATTGATGTGCACATTCACCGGGAGTTTTGGTGGGAATACATTTTCTGAACATCACGCGCCAATGTAAAATGCTGTTTTTGGATATAAATATGAACTTTATCGAACAAAACATACATGTATTGTGTAACATAATGTCCTAAGAGTGTCATCTGATGAAGATCGTCAAAGGTTAGTGCTTCATTTAGCTGTGTTTTGGATTTTATTGACACATGTCCTTGCTTGGAAAATGGCTGTGTGATTATATTTGTCTATGTACTCTCCTAACATAATCTAATGTTTTGCTTTCGCTGTAAAGTCTTTTTGAAATCGGACAATGTGGTTACATCAAGGAGAAGTGTATCTTTAAAATGGTGTAAAATAGTTGTATGTTTGAGAAAGTAGAATTATGACATTTTGTTGTTTTTGAATTTGCCACCCTGATATTTCACTGGCTGTGTCCCGCAGGTGGGATGCTAGCGTCCCACGTAGCCCATAGAAGTTAATGTAGAGACAAACGTTTTTTTGTTAATTTAATTTACGAAAATCGCTAATTAGCAAGTTATCTGACTAGCTAACATTAGCCAGCTAGCTAGTGTTAGGAGAATGAATTTGTCATTTGTGTTGTTTAATGTTTTAGGGACTCCTGAGAAAACCAGAAAACCAGGCGTCGTCTTGTGAAACAGTGGATGTAAAGAATCTAGCTAGCTAAAGCATTTACTGCATATTGAATGTGCAATTGTGTAAGCTTGCCTTGCAATGCAGCTGAAGTAACATAGCTAGCTAACTATTTACTAGCTTATTGTGTAGTGGAGGACTATGGACTATGCCTATGGATGTGTAGCTAGCTACAGTATGTAGCCAATCTGTGTATGGACCCTAAAACGTTAGGTTCTGAACTAATATTCATACCAATCCATGAACCGCTATCATAGTTGTTGTATCAACTTCAATTCTGAATGGCATTAATGAAGCATATGGATAGAGTAGAATATAATAACTTTATTGTGCCAAGGATGCAAGTCCTATATACATGTACTGTTGTTATTACCATGCATGAGATCCCCACATTGTAGCCTGTACATTGAATATATTCACGGATCATGTACTCTTCCTTGGCAAATAAAGGTGCGGTTCAGGTATGAATCTCTGAGACATTATTTTTCAGTTATATTAAACTCCATTATTTGAATGATGCTGTGTCTGCATGTATGTATTACAATTATACAATTCAACAGTGTTTACGAGTCCTGCTCCTGGGACATCAATGATTACACATTGTAACTATGCAATAGACTAGAAACAAGATTGATTTGTAATTCATATATACAGAAGAAAATACTATGCTTATCTAACTCCCTTCATCTGCATTAATCTGAGGACATAGGATAGTATTTTAATGAGATACTTAATGTTAACCAGTGGAGAATAAGAAATGCTTTATTGAAAGAAGTTCATTATCCAGTAAATATACTGCTCAAAAAATAAAGGGGACACTTAAACAACACATCCTAGATCTGAATGAAAGAAATAATCTTATTAAATACTTTTTTCTTTACATAGTTGAATGTGCTGACAACAAAATCACACAAAAATAATCAATGGAAATCCAATTTATCAACCCATGGAGGTCTGGATTTGGAGCCACACTCAAAATTAAAGTGGAAAACCACACTACAGGCTGATCCAACTTTGATGTAATGTCCTTAAAACAAGTCAAAATGAGGCTCAGTAGTGTGTCTGGCCTCCACGTGCCTGTATGACCTCCCTACAACACCTGGGCATGCTCCTGATGAGGTGGTGGATGGTCTCCTGAGGGATCTCCTCCCAGACCTGGACTAAAGCATCCGCCAACTCCTGGACAGTCTGTGGAGCAACGTGGCGTTGGTGGATGGAGCGAGACATGATGTCCCAGATGTGCTCAATTGGATTCAGGTCTGGGGAACGGGTGGGCCAGCATCAATGCCTTCCTCTTGCAGGAACTGCTGACACACTCCAGCCACATGAGGTCTAGCATTGTCTTGCATTAGGAGGAACCCAGGGCCAACCGCACCAGCATATGGTCTCACAAGGGGTCTGAGGATCTCATCTCGGTACCTAATGGCAGTCAGGCTACCTCTGACGAGCACATGGAGGGCTGTGCGGCCCCCCAAAGAAATGCCACCCCACACCATGACTGACCCACCGCCAAACCGGTCATGCTGGAGGATGTTGCAGGCAGCAGAACGTTCTCCACGGCGTCTCCAGACTCTGTCACATCTGTCATGTGTTCAGTGTGAACCTGCTTTCATCTGTGAAGAGCACAGGGCGCCAGTGGCGAATTTGCCAATCTTGGTGTTCTCTGGCAAATGCTAAACGTCCTGCACGGTGTTGGGCTGTAAGCACAACCCCCACCTGTGGACGTCGGGCCCTCATACCACCGTCATGGAGTCTGTTTCTGACCGTTTGAGCAGACACATGCACATTTGTGGCCTGCTGGAGGTCATTTTGCAGGGCTCTGGCAGTGCTTCTCCTGCTCCTCCTTGCACAAAGGCGGAGGTAGCGGTCCTGCTGCTGGGTTGTTGCCCTCCTATGGCCTCCTCTACGTCTCCTGATGTACTGGCCTGTCTCCTGGTAGCGCCTCCATGCTCTGGACACTACGCTGACAGACACAGCAAACCTTCTTGCCACAGCTCGCATTGATGTGCCATCCTGGATGAGCTGCACTACCTGAGCCACTTGTGTGGGTTGTAGACTCCGTCTCATGCTACCACTAGAGTGAAAGCACCGCCAGCATTCAAAAGAGACCAAAACATCAGCCAGGAAGCATAGGAACTGAGAAGTGGTCTGTGGTCCCCACCTGCAGAACCACTCCTTTATTGGGGGTGTCTTGCTAATTGCCTATAATTTCCACCTGTTGTCTATTCCATTTGCACAACAGCATGTGAAATTTATTGTCAATCAGTGTTGCTTCCTAAGTGGACAGTTTGATTTCACAGAAGTGTGATTGACTTGGAGTTACATTGTGTTGTTTAAGTGTTCCCTTTATTTTTTTGAGCAGTGTACATAGACAGCATATGATTCATGAATTACAGTGCTACCCTAATATTCTCTCAGTTCATCACAATTGCGGTGTCTCCTAACCAGCCTTGGGCCCCCAGTTGGCCTGAAGGTTATCTTATGAGCGGGTGAGGTGGCGATGACGGGACTGGCTTCCTCTTTCACATCAAAACATACTTGCAGACAAGTGACAAATGGATAGAGAGAGAGCATGATTAAGCCTTGTTTTTTTATTCTAACATGGTCAGTCATCTTAAATCAGGAGGTGAAATGCAAAACTGACCTTGGATTATTAACTCTGGGACTGCTACATCTCTGTCTGTATTTCAATGTAAAGCATCTCTTTAATAATACTTCCTGTTGACCTGACCAAGTGACATCTCACCTATGATCATGCTGTGCCCTCTGTGTCAGCCTGTTCAGATGTGAGAGGGGTTCACCAAAACAGCTGAAATAACCTAGAGGATTTAGGGAGAAGGGGGAGAGGGATGAAGTGAAGAAGAGAGACTGTTATTGTGTGTGTGTAATCTCACCTGGTGTCCACACTAAGTGGCTACAGAGTTCTTTATGCTGAAAAACAGACACATGAGGACAAACAATAGAGGATAATGTCAATAGAAGATACTGTATGTGACACAGACACCTATCGGAGTGTACCTGGAAACATTTAAATATAGAGGGCTATGTGTCTCACCACTTGGTTATTGCAAGTCTAACCCCCAGGGAAATCATGACTTGGCAGCAACAGATAGACCAGTGAAAATGGCTGTGTTTATGTGGTGTAAATCTGAAAATTAGCAGCTGACATCTTAAGGGTTTTTTAATTAATGCATGTGAGACAGGTTCCATGTACAACAAGACAGGCAGAGATGGAGAAAAATAACACAGAACAGTAGAATTACCTCTGGTTATGGACACTTTTACCAGCAATAAAGCTTCCACAGTCGGTTCCTCGGACAGTGAACATCTGGCAATATTTACATTTTCGACCCCTTGGTCAGCTCGCTCTCTGAAAGTAAAGAAAACAGCTTATTTTTTTATAGATATGAAAACAATAACTGAGATATGACCGTTCAATCTAAAGCAGCAGATGTCATTTTTAGGATACGTCAGTACAGCCCAGTGCTGCTTACCTGAGATGCTATCTTCGTAGGTGTCCGCTTTGACTTCCTTTGTGTCGGAAAAAAGTTGCTTTCACAACAATTTTTTTTGATTGAAAATAAAAAAGGTTTGGCTCTCGACAGAAAAGACACAAATGTACCTCCATAGCATATAACAATTTGCCTGTGAATAACCACACCTTCATACAAACGTGCTACTGTATGTTGAATTCTTGATGCACAAACGAAGATGCTGCCATATCCTGCCAGCACGCCCACAAGCGAGACACTCAGGAGCAGAATGATGACACGTGGAAGAGGGAAAGGAATGAGATGGGAACAGCAATTTGTTGCAAGTTGGGGAGGAGGGCTAATAGCTGAACAATAGACTATTTAACCTTTACTAAAGAATAGTCTAATAGCCGAACTAGGTGTGAAACCCCCCCCTCCTATCACAAACCAGATTTGCCCTAACGACCAAGGGGTAGCTTGCTACTCAATGTAATAAAGTAATGACTTTTCAAATAGATTACCTTACACGTTATGTTGGCTGACAATTTGTTAACTACGCTGTCCATATGAACCACATCAAATCAAATCAAATTTATTTTTATATAGCCCTTCGTACATCAGCTGATATTCTCAAAGTGCTGTACAGAAACCCAGCCTAAAACCCCAAACAGCAAGCAAAGCATGTGAAAGAAGCACGGTGGCTAGGAAAAACTCCCTAGGAAAAACTCCCTAGAAAGGCCAAAAACCTAGGAAGAAACCTAGAGAGGAACCAGGCTATGAGGGGTGCCCAGTCCTCTTCTGGCTGTGCAGGGTGGATATTATAACAGAACATGGTCAAGATGTTAAAATGTTAAAATGTTCATAAATGACCAGCATGGTCAAATAATAATAATCATAGTAGTTGTCGAGGGTGCAACAAGCACGTCCGGTGAACAGGTCAGGGTTCCATAGCCGCAGGCAGAACAGTTGCATATCATTACAGCAGTATGTACCGGTATGTTAGCTAGCTACCTAATGTTAGTAGTTATACATCAAACTTGCCAGTACATTAACTATAGGCTATCTAACTACCCAACATTTATTGACTTGATTATTCCAGTCGTTCTTAGCTTAGCTAAATGATATAGTCATTGTACTTTCTCAATGGACATTCGGTGCTTTTGTAAATTCACTCTGGCTATCTATAGGCTGGACAATAGAACGAGTCGAAAAACAGCTTAAGAACGTTGGCTAGAGGGCTCCCAGGTGGCGCAGTGGTCTAAGGCACTGCATCGCAGAGATTCTGGGTTCGAGCCCAGGCTCTGCCGCAGCCCGCCACGACCGTTAGGCCCATGGGGTGGCACACAATTGGCCCAGCGTCGTCCGGGTTAGGGAGGGTTTGGCCGGCAGGGATATCCTTGTCTCATCGCGCACTAGCAACTCCTGTGGCGGGCTGGGCGCAGTGCACGCTGACTAGGTCGCTAGGTGTACGGTGTTTCCTCTGACACACTGGTGCGGCTGGCTTCCTGGTTGGATGTGTGTTGTGTCAAGAAGCAGTGCGGCTAGGTTAGGTTAGGTTGAGTTGAGTTGGGTTGTGTTTCGGAGGACGCATGGCTCTTGACCTTCGCCTTTCCCAAGTCCGTACGGGAGTTGCAGCGATGAGACAAGACAGTAGACACTACCAATTGGAAAGAAAAAGGGGTAAAAGATAATAAATAATAAAAAAAAGAATGTTGGCTAAACTGGAACACTAGCGTGAGCCCATAGCAAATTAATGGAATCGAACATTCGCAGAGCCTGTTTTGACTGGAGTGATGCTTAGAATTCCATAAAAAATGTATCTCTTTTTATTTTACCACTACAATCTGTTCGTCGGATGAAACTGGAAAAAAACAACTTGTGAAGAAAGTAAACATCCGCACGTCGATGGTGTCCACTGTGCTTATGTCTGCGTAATGAGAAAGTAGGGAAAAAATAAAAACTTCAGACTATTTCTGGTCTAGCGATCGATGACAAACGAGCTTGCTACCCAGACATACATAATTACAAAGAGGAAATTCTCCTGATTTAAAATAGTGCCCGTGTAATAGTTTTTCTATCGTCCCTCTCCTCGCCCTTACCTGGGCTCGAACCAGGGACCCTCTGCATACATAGACAACAGCCACCCTCGATTCATCGTTACCCATCGCTACACAAAAGCCGTGGCCCTTGCAGAGCAATGGGAACAAATACTTCAAGGTCTCAGAGCGAGTGATGTCACCGATTGAAACGCTATTAGCGCGCACCTCGCTAACTAGCTAGCCATTTCACACCGGTTACACCCGACTTGAAAAAAATCTAAATATACACATTGCGAGATATTTGGCGAAATAGACAGACATGCCTATATTTCCCCTATATAACAATGTGAGCAGGTCTCATTGCCAACAATAGCGAAGCAGGCATTGTGACGTTGAACAATAAGCTGGGAATAGAACGTTTGGAAGGCGAGTTGGTGCCATGGTGCTCAATAGAACTAATAGGAGCTGGCAGGGTGAAAAATGCACTAAAATAAGGCCTTTTTTTTGCGATTACTTCAAAATGACAGCAAACAGCTGGGAAATATGGCCATATTATGAAACTGGGCTCCACGGTGGATGCAATGAACTAGTTTTTTATCAGAAAAGAACGTTGTTAAAAATGTTATGTGTCCAGCCTACTATCTACACGGATTACAGAGCACTCTCGTCTGAGTGTACCAGAGCGCAGAATAATTACTTTATGAGAGCTCAATTCCGTTGAATATGGCCGGTGTCAGTAAATGTCAGTAAATGTTGGAAAAAAAGCATCATTAAATTGTTTCCAGCAGCATATTTACAGTCACCAACACTCTGGTTAACACGAAAACTGCCTTACCAGTTCTGCTAAGGTGAGTAAAATGGTCAGAGTGGTCTCATTTGTGTCTGTAAGTAGCTAGCCAACGTTAGCTTGGGTGCTTGACTGCCGTTGTAAGCCAGAATGCTCAAATCAACCCTACTAATAATCAAATGAATTAAGCCACATTTCTTAAAATCAATCCCATATACTATGTTTTTACAAAAAAGGTTCTAAATTCTCTGGTAATGCCAATATGGAATACTGTCAAATGCTTCTCAAAGATGCCCTCTGGTGGTCAAACTAGCAATAACTTGCAGTAACAAAAGAAATGGCTGAGAATTAAATGACGTGCCAAAGAATGCTGCAGCAGCACGCAGGGTGTGCTGCAGTATGACAAGTTTTAAAAAGGAGGAACCACTGTATATGCTATCTAACTAACTACCCAATGTTTATTGACTTGATTGTTCCCGTCATTCTTATCTTACCTAAGTGGTATAGTCGTTGTGCGTTCTCAATGGACATTCAGGTACTTTTGTAAATTTGCTCTGGCTATCTACTCCGGTTTCAGAGCACCCTCTTCTGAGTGTACCAGAGTGCAGAATAACTGATGAATTTACGAGTGCTCAATACCCGTTGAATATGGCCGGTGTCAGTAAACATTGGCAAATTGTTGCCAGCAGCACAGTTAGTCACCAACGCTCTGGATAACATGAAAACTGCCTAAACCGCTCTGCTAGGACGAGTAAAATGGTCAGAGTGAGGTGTTCTCTCATTCGTGTCTGGAAGTAGCTAGCAAGCTAGCCAATGTTAGCTTGGGTACTTGACTGCCGTTTTAAGATCAGAATGCTCTAATCAACCCTTCTCCTCGGCCGAGCGTCCAGTGTGCACTCCGAGAGCGAAACGCTCTGAATTTACAAACGGACAATGTGACAACGCTCTGAATTTACAAACGCCCAGAGCACACTTTGGCACTCCAGATGTAATTTAAGAACACACCTGGAGTCATAAAATGCCAAGCTAGTAATTTGTTATGCTAACAAGCTAGCAAGAGGTTGCATAGCACCAGCATCAACTTCCGGTAGACAGGTGAATAGCTAGCACGCTCAACTGAAAGGATACCGTTCATTTCCAGAAAACTACAATGAACTGATAGTATATAGTACATACTCATTAAGTATGTAGTAAACAGTGTGTTAGTATGGGTATTCAAACATAGTTTATGATTTAGAATGCCAGCTAACTGTAAATCACCATATTGGCATTGTTGCGTCACTGGCACGAGAGAACATTTGGGACTCACAAAAATGGCCTTAATTTATCAAGAGTAGCTCAGAGTCTGAGAGTGAGTTTATAACAGAGGATGAAATACAGTTAGTTAGTGAACCAATAAACCTACTGAAGTGGTTCATGTTTGAGCTGATCGTTGCCCTCAAAGAGTATGTTCTCGTAACAGTAACAACACAGATATGTCGCCTAAAATACCTCAGCTAGAGGGTCGGCGTAGCAGTGACACAATCTGGTGTGAGTGCGGATCCTGCCAGATAATGGCTAGAGACTATGAGTGTGTGTGTGTCGTAGAGAGATGGTGGCAATACAGCACAAAATCCCAGGGGATGGTGGCTGTAGTACATCCAGTCAGAGGTTCCTGTCAGTCTATCTGGATGGCGATGTATCGGACGTGTCACTATTCCTTATGAAGGACTTCCTGGCAGAAGAGTTTACTCGACCAGTCAGCAGTAGGTATGCCAGTTAAATAATTGCTTAAATTTTGCTTGATTATAAATTGTTTAAAGCTAACATCAGTAGTGGGTAGGCGCTCAATAAATATAATAAATAACCTTTATCACAAGTGGTGTTTGGCGTGATGGTAACGCATTCACCTTTTGATTAGACGACAGCATCATGATTCATGAAATCTCATTCTAACCAATAATGGGGCGTGCTCATTACAAATACATTGTGATTTAGTTTCAGTATCAGACTAACTTTTCTTATGATTTTGTTTTCCAGAGCATACAGGCTGGCTGCTTATCGCCAGTTCACCCAATAGGCACAAGGGAGAATTGGACGAGGTGTCATCCCTGCGTGTGTCGTCTCATCCATAAGGCGCGCATACCCAGAAGCAATTGGCATTTACGTACGGTTTGAGTTTGAATAAAAACAGTTCATTTAGTAAATCTAGCCTACTGTAATTTTTTCAAGATAGGCCTAATGCCGGCGCCTGATGTAAAAAATGGTATTAGTTAGGTTGTCCACTAAAACAACAGGTTGAAACGTAACCAGATAAACTTGCTCTGAAGATAAAACTACTTTCAACACGCACTAACCCCGTGTCCCTGTTGTTAGAGTAGTGACTTCTACTAGCTTTGGCTGCAATCTATTGGAAAGGAATGGTAACTACACTGGGCAGCTAGTTGGTCAAAGGAGACTTTAAATATGCCATTTAGCAGACACCATTATCCAAAGCAAAAAACAGATAATAGAAACAGGATTACAAAAATACATAGTCAATTACAGGGTTATTAAGGTGTTTTTACAAGTTCCAATGAAACAAGAGGATTCACATGAAAGGCTTGTGATTGCAGGTCATTGCCTCATGCACAAGATCAATAGACAAAACAGTAGCATCCACAACATTGTGTGTGTGTGTGTGTGTGTGTGTGTGTGTGTGTGTGTGTGTGTGTGTGTGTGTGTGTGTGTGTGTGTGTGTGTGCGTGTGTGCGTGTGTGCGTGTGAGTGTGTGTGTGTGTGTGTGTGCTGAATCCTTTGGGGCAAACTATTTAGGGAGGAAGGGATAAAAACCTCACTTGAAAGCATCTCCTTGCAATGGAAACTCACAGCAGAAGATATTGGTTTGCAAACTGTCCATTCCTCACAATTTTTCCACTAATGTACTGCAAAGGAGCTTGTGTGTGTGTGTGTGCGCGCGCTGTTGATGATGATAGGTTTGGTTTAATGAGATCTAAGCAGGAGATGAAGCACTCACACAGATGCTGAGGTTTCCAGCTGCTCTTCCATTGAGGAGAGAGGAGAGTGAGTGTGTAAGGGAGTGAGAGAAAGAGAGACTGCCACACTTGACATGAAGAGAGTGCCATCTAGAGCCCTCCGTGGGACATCACTGAGCCTTTCATTGACACAAATGCAATTTCTCTCTCTTAAACCTCTTTCAGACAGAAAACAGTAATACCTACATGTTTTCAGGCATTCTATGACCTCCATTCACACAGCCTGTTATTGAAGAACAATGGTACGGAGGATGGGACAATGGACACAAATGAGCCGTCTAGCCAACTCCAGCTCTGTTTTACTCATTAGTATTGTCTAATTAAGATATAACGTATTTCTCCCTGTCAGATAAATGGCATAAGTAAAACAAAATACAAAAGTAAAAACAATACAACTGCAGTGTGAGCCAGGAAGGAAGAGGTCCAGTGAGACTGCCTGGTCCCCAGCCTCATGTGGGGTTTGTGGCAGGCAGCTTAGTGGCTCCCCTCCAGCTCCACTGGTGAATGGGGGAAATGAGCTCAGAGTCTACACTGCGTTTAGCAAGACTGGATAGGTGTAAACAATATGAAAAGGGTTCAACTTCCACCTTGCCTTCCAATAGCCTAAGCAGAACTTTGGCTCTACTGCTTTCAGCTACCCAGTTTTTCCAGGTCTGTGATTGCTACAGTGGCACAGCGCAGGCTGAGAGAAAGGATTAGAGTTAGAGAAAAGGGCTATGAACAGAAATGGAACCAATCCCAACTCCACTTTGGGGACTGACTGTGGAATATTCCATCATTACAGGAGTAAAAAGACTTTGTGTGTGTGTGAGAAGAAAGCCCACCTCTCCCCTCATTGGCCAGACCAGCTGGACTCAGAGTCCCTGGTCTCAAAGGTGATGCAGTTCACAGGCCCTGCCTTTTCCCCAATGTGTGGTTTTCACCATCATAGCATCCAGGCACATTCTGTATGCCAAAGCTCCAGTTAGATCCAGGGAAAGTTGATTAACTGTATGTAAAGCAGCATGAGAATCGTCCCCCCAAAGCTCAATGGAGCCCTCTATTATATTTTTTTCTCCTTTATTCAACCAGGTAGGCTAGTTGAGAACAAGTTCTCATTTACAACTGCGACCTGGCCAAGATAAAGCAAAACAGTGCGACACAAACAACAACAGAGTTACACAAGCGTACAGTCAATAACACAATAGAAAAAAATGCAAGTCTATATACAGTGTGTGCAAATGGCATGAGGAGGTAAGGCAATAAACAGGCCATAGTAGCGAAGTAATTACAATTTAGCAAATTAACACTGGAGTGATAGATGAGCAGATGGTGATGTGCAAGTAGAAATACTGGTGTGCAAAAGAGCAGAAACGTAAATAAAAACAATATGGGGATGAGGTAGGTAGATTGGGTGGGCTATTTACAGATGGGCTATGTACAGCTGCAGCGATCAGTTAGCTGCTCGGATAGCTGATGTTTAAAGTTAGTGAGGGAAATATAAGTCTCCAGCTTCAGCGATTTTTGCAATTCATTCCAGTCATTGGCAGCAGAGAACTGGAAGGAAAGGCAGCCAAAGGAGGTGTTGGCTTTGGGGATGACCAGTGAGATATACCTGCTGGAGCGCATGCTACGGTTGGGTGTTGTTATCGTGACCAGTGAGCTGAGATAAGGCGGAGCTTTACCTAGCATAGACTTGTAGATGACCTGGAGCCAGTGGGTCTGGCGACGAATATGTAGCCAGGGCCAGCCAACTAGAGAATACAGGTCGCAGTGGTGGGTGGTATAAGGGGCTTTGGTGACAAAACGGATGGCACTGTGATAGACTGCATCCAGTTTGCTGAGTAGAGTTTTGGAAGCTATTTTGTAAATGACATCGCCGAAGTCAAGGATCGGTAGGATAGTGAATTTTACGTATGTTTGGCGGCGTGAGTGAATAAGGCTTTGTTGCGAAATAGGAAGCCGATTCTAGATTTAATTTTGGATTGGAGATGTTTATTATGAGTCTGGAAGGAGAGTTTACAGTCTAGCCAGACACCTAGGTATTTGTAGTTGTCCACATATTCTAAGTCAGAACCGTCCAGAGTAGTGATGCTAGTCGGGTGGGCGGGTGCGGGCAGCGAACGGTTGAAAAGCAAGCATTTCGTTTTACTGGTGTTTAAGAGCAGTTGGAGGCCACGGAAGGAGTGTTGTATGGCATTGAAGCTCATTTGAAGGTTAGTTAACAAAGTGTCCAAAGAAGGGCCAGATGTATACAGAATGGTGTCGTCTGCGTAGAGGAGGATCAAGGAATCACCCGCAGCAAGAGCGACATCATTGATATATACAGAGAAGAGAGTCGGCCTGAGAATTGAACCCTGTGGCACCCCCATAGAGACTGCCAGAGGTCCAGACAACAGGCCCTCCGATTTGACACACTGAACTCTTGTCTGAGAAGTAGTTGGTGAACCAGGCGAGGCAGTCATTTGAGAAACCAAGGCTGTTGAGTCTACCAATAAGATTACGGTGATTGACAAGAGTCGAAAACCTTGGCTAGGTCAATGAAGACGGCTGCACAGTACTGTCTTTTATCGATGGCGGTTATGATATTTTTAGGACCTTGAGCGTGGCTGAGGTGCACCCATGACCAGCTCGAAAACCGGATTGCACAGTGGAGAAAGTACGGTGGGATTCGAAATGGTCGGTGATCTGTTTATTAACTTGGCTTTCGAAGACTTTAGATAGGCAGGGCAGGATGGATATAGGTCTATAACAGTTTGGGTCCAGAGTGTCACCCCCTTTGAAGAGGGGGATGACCGCGGCAGCTTTCCAATCTTTAGGGATCTCGGACGATACGAAAGTGAGGTTGAACAGACTGGTAATAGGGGTTGCAACAATGACGGCGGATAATTTTAGAAAGAGAGGGTCCAGATTGTCTAGCCTAGCTGATTTATATGGGTCCAGGTTTTGCAGCTCTTTCAGAACATCTACTATCTGTATTTGGGTGAAGGAGAAGCTGGGGAGGCTTGGGCAAGTAGCTGTGGGTGGTGGGGTTGGGGTAGCCAGTAGGAAAGCACGGCCAGCCGTAGAGAAATGCTTATTGAAATTCTCGATTATCATGGATTTATCGGTGGTGACAATGTTACCTAGCCTCAGTGCAGTGGGCAGCTGTGAGGAGGTGCTCTTATTCTCCATGGACTTTACAGTGTCCCAGAACTTTTTGGAGTTAGAGCTACAGGATGCAAATTTATGTTTGAAAAAGCTAGCCTTTGCTTTCCTGACTGACTGCATGCATTGGCTCCTGATTTCCCTGAAAAGTTGCATATCGCGGGGACTATTCGATGCTAGTGCAGTCCGCCACAGGATGTTTTTGTGCTGGTCAAGGGCAGTCAGGTCTGGAGTGAACCAAAGGCTATATCTGTTCTTAGTTCTACATTTTTTGAAAGGGGCATGCTTATTTGGTGAGGAAATTACTTTTAAAGAACGACCAGGCATCCTCTACTGACGGGATGAGGTCAATATCCTTCCAGGATACCCGGGCCAGGTTGATTAGAAAGGCCTGCTCGCAGAAGTGTTTTAGGGAGCGTTTGACACTGATCAGGGGTGTTCGTTTGACCGCAGACCCATAGCGGATGCAGGCAAGGAGGCAGTGATCGCTGAGATCCTGATTGAAAACAGCAGCGGTGTATTTGGAGGGCAAGTTGGTCAGGATAATATCTATGAGGGTACCCATGTTTACAGATTTAGGGTTATACCTGGTGGGTTCCTTGATAATTTGTGTGAGATTGAGGGCATCTAGCTTAGATTGTAGGACTGCTGGGGTATGAAGCATATCCCAGTTTAGGTCACCTAACAGAACAAACTCTGAAGATACATGGGGAGCAATCAATTCACATATGGTGTCCAGGGCACAGCTGGGAGCTGAGGGGGGTCTATAACAGGCGGCAACAGTAAGAGACTTATTTCTGGAGAGATTCATTTTTAAAATTAGAAGCTTGAACTGTTTGGGCATAGACCTGGAAAGTATGACAGAACTTTGCAGGCTATCTCTGGAGTAGATTGCAACTCCTCCCCCTTTGGCAGTTCTATTTTGACGGAAAATGTTGTAGTTGGGGATGGAAATCTCAGAATATTTGGTGGCCTTCCTAAGCCAGGATTCAGACACAGCAAGGACATCAGGGTTGGCGGTGTGTGCTAAAGCAGTGAGTAAAACAAACTTAGGGAGGAGGCTTCTGATGTTAACATGCATGAAACCAAGGCTTTTTCGGTTACAGAAGTCAACAAATGAGAGTGCCCGGGGACACGGAGGGCCTGGGTTAACCTCCACATCACCCGAGGAACCGAGGAGGAGTAGGATGAGGGTACGGCTGAAGGCTATCAGAACTGGTCGTCTAGTGTGTTGTGGACAGAGAATAAAAGGAGCAGATTTCTGGGTGTGGTAGAATAGATTCAGGGCATAATGTACAGACAGGGGTATGGTGGGGTGCGGGTACTGTGGAGGTAAGCCCTGGCACCAAGTGATGATAAGAGAGGTTGCATTTCTGGATGGGCTAGTTATGCTGGGTGAGGTCACCGCATGTGTGGGAGGTGGGACGAAGGAGGTATCTGAGGCATTTTGAGTGGGACTAAGGGCTCCGCAGTAAACTAAAACAATGATAACTATCCTAAACAACAGTGTACAAGGCATATTGACATTTGAGAGAGACATAAAGCAAGGCACAAAGCAATCACAGGTGTCGATTGGGAGAGCTAGCTAAGACAAGAACGAGTAAGACAACAACAGCTAATCAGCTAAGACAACAACAGGTAAAATGGCAATGAATGGGCAGAGAGGGTCGGTTAACTACACACAGGGCCTGAGTTCAAGACAGGGACCGACAGATAAACCCCCCCCCCCCAAAAAAGAAATGTAGTACTGTGATTAATGAACAGTCCAGCAGTCATCAGCTATGTAGCCAAGTGATCATAGGGTCCAGTGAAAAGCAATAGATGGAACAAGGAAGCCGCGGGGTAGTCGTTACTATGCTAGCACGCGGGAGACACAGCGTTTAAAGCTAGCAGGCTGGGGCCAGATGGCGAAAGAGGTATTGTAGTTGTAGTAATTTCGTTTGCTAGCCGGGAGATGCGCCTGGCTCACAGCTAACTGGTGCTAGCTTTGGGGCAGGGGAATTAGCCACTATAGCCACTCGGTAGCAGCTACCTAGCAGTGATGATCCGATGCAAGGGTCCAGAGCTTACGGCAAGTATCTGGTGGAATAGTGGATTCTAGCCGTGTTGGGGGTAGAGTCCGGGAGGCATCGGCTGAGTAGCCGAGTGATCACAGAGTAGGCCGGGAGGTGGGCCTGGCTCAGGGTTAGCTTCGGGGCTGGGTCACTCAGTGGAAGCTAGCTAGCTGTGATGATCAGGAGTAATGGTCCAGGGTTTATGGCAGGAAACCGGCGTTGTAGTGGAGAAAACAGTCTGATACAGGCAGGCATGTAAGTATTATCCAGGCTAAAAAGAAATTTAAAAAACAGCTGGTGTCTGTGCAGAAGGTAAAGGTCGCTAGCAGTGGCTAACAATGACTAAGTAGTTGTATCTAATTAGCTGGTTAGCCTCTGATGGCTAGCTTCTGATGGAGGTTCTGGCTATAAGGTCTAAAAAAAAAATTGCGGATCCGTGTCACATTGGGTGAGGCGGGTTACCGGAAGGTATATTTAATTTAAAAATGGAAAAGAGATTGAAAATAAATTGGAATATATACAAAAAAATACGAAGAATACAAAAAGTAAACGAGAGGACGACAAACCACGTCTGCACTGCTACGCCATCTTGGAAATCAATATGATATATTCCCAGAGAGCTGTGGCTGAAGCTGTGGGCAGCTGCCCCAGTCTCCATTTCCCAAGTTCAATGTCAATCAACCAGGGCTCCAGACTGCGACCATTAAGTCACATTTTGCGACCCTTTGACTTGGCTGTGCGAGTAAAACATTTTAACTGCTTGCATCGGTCCAAGATGCATATTCTACATGGTCACCTCACTGAAAACGTCCTATTTTTTACGAGGCTAAAACCATGATTTGGTCAAACAGTAAAGTACATTATTCTCATGATTCCTATCATTAAAGTGCCTACCTGCCCCGTACCTGTTTCGCTTGAGCATTTTCCTGTGTCGAGCGAGCTACTCTCTCTCTCCTATCCCGGTGTGACGAAGCGGCTCAGCGCCGATATCGTGCTGTGACTATTTCCAGACATGTGGACTCGAGTCACATAACTTGGAATGGAGTCGAGTCTCCAGTCACCAATTCGATGACTTCAGACACGCCTCAAGACTCGGGATTCGACTTTGACTGATGACTTTAAATTATTGACTTGAAATAATCAGGTTTTTAAACGTTTTGACACTCATTTCTCAGAGTCTCCGTGGATTACTCTCCACGCGGCAAGAGACAGTAGCCGCAGTATCACCCTTGCAAAAGAAACAGATTGGTTAGTGAAACACACACTTGGCCCTCTGATTGGACCTGCAAACTCTCAATCAACACAGGTCGTGTGAGCAAGTGAACAGATTGCTGATTTGTACAGCAGCAGAGTTTCCCAAGGGTTGCACATTTTGGTTTTTACCCTAGATTACACAGCTGATTCAAAGAATCAACTAATCATCAAGCTTTGATGATCTTTGAAGATCTTCCTCTGTTTGCAATCCCAACGATCCCAGCAACACAACAAATGGTCATTTTGTTTGATAAAGTCCTTCTTTATATCCCAAAAAAGTCAGTTTAGTTGGCGCGTTTGATTCAGTAATCCACCCGTTCCACTCGTTCAACATGCAGACAAAGGAATCCCAAAGGTTACCGGTAAACTTCGTCCAAACAAGTCAAACAATGTTTCTAATCAATCCTCAGGTACCCTAATATGTAAATAAAAAATACAATTTAAGACGGAACGCAGTATGTTCAATACCGGAGATAAATAACAAAGTGCACGCCCTCATTCACGCGCGCCACAAGACTAGAGTCCTAATGAGGGACACCTTGAAAAACAACAACTACTTGTTCGTTTTTCAAAAAACAAGCCTGAAACCCTTTCTAAAGACTGTTGACATCTAGTGGAAGTCATAGGAACTGTAATCTGGGAGGAATTGTTTTGAATATCCCCTAGGCTTGCATTGAAATGGCCTGTGACCTCAAAAAAATTAATTCTGGATGGATTCTCCTCGGGTTTTTGCCTGCCATATCAGTTCTGTTATACAGACATTATTTTAACAGTTTTAGAAACTTCAGAGGGTTTTCTATCCAATGCAACCAATTATATGCATATCCTAGCTTCTGGGCCTGAGTAACAGACAGTTTACTTTGGGCACGTCAGTCATCCAAACTTCTGAATACTGCCCCCTAGCCTTAAGAAGACAGATATTGCTTAAGTTATTGAATCTTTGCAGGTGGCAGAGTAAGCCCTATTATATGGAATGACAATAGATGATAAATATGTATTCGGAATTATTGTACATTTATCTGGGAGGTATATGAGTAAGGCAAGAGGCAAAAACAATTGTGCTGTCTGGTTTGCTTAATGTAAGGAATGTGAAATGATTTATACTTTTACTTTTGATACTTAAGTATATTTTAGTAATTACACTTACTTTTGTTACTTAAGTATATTAAAAAACAAATACTTTTAGACTTTTACTCAAGTAGTATTTTGCCTTTCACTTTTACTGTTATGGTATTTAGACTTTTACTCAAGTATGACAATTGGGTACTTTTTCCATCACTGCAAAGAGGCCACAGAATGCTCAGCATGTTGCCTCCCCCTTAAAGCTGTGGATTGGTGTTAGAGTTAGAGTAATTTTCCACCATTCTTATAGTAGTCCATTTCTTCTTAAGTCTATGAGGGGGAGTGAAGGTGTGCACACTTTGAGGAGAAGGGTTGAGAATTGAATAGCAGGTATGTCATAGCCCATAATTTGCATAACGATCATCAAAGACAAGGCCTGCCAGAGCCAGTTCTGGTGAAGCAGGAAGTTCTTAATGGGGTCCAGGAGCAGTAGAGAAGCGATGTATTTAAGCCAATGATTCCTCATCTCTTTCCTAATACCAATCATCAGGAGGGCCCATGTGGTGAGGGTAGGCAACATCATCTCTGCCACGCTGATCCTCAACACGGGGTGCATGTGTGCTCAGCCCCCTCCTGTACTGCCTGTTCCCATGACTGCGTGGCCATGCACGACTGCAACTCAATCATCAAGTTTGCTGATGACAAGACAGTGGTAGGCCTGATTATTAACAATGACAAGACAGCCTACAGTGAGTATGTTAGAGCCCTGGCAGAGTGGTGCCAGGAAAATAACCTCTAAAAGGAGCTTATCGTGGACTACAGGAGGCAGAAGAGAGAGCACGACATTCTCAGCGACGAGGCCGCGGTGGATAGTGTCAAAAGCTTCAAGTTCCTCTGCGTGCACATCACTGAGGACCTGAAATGGTCTCCCCACACTGACATCGTGGTGAAGAAGGCGCAACATCACCTCTACAGCCTTAAGCGGCTGAAGAAATTCAGCATGCCCTCTAAGACCCTCACGAACTTCTACAGACGCACCACTGAGAGCATTCTGTCAGGCTGCATCACCGCCTAGTACATCAACTGCCTTCAAGCGCATTATTCTCCAGAGTGTGGTACAGGCAGCCCAACGCATCACCGGGGGCACACTGCTTTCCCTCCTGGACATCTACAGCACCTGGTGTCAAAGGAAGGCTAAGAAGATCATTAAGGACCTCAACCACCTGAGCACTCGGCTACCGTCCGACAGATGGAGACAGTACAGGTGCATCAGAACAAAGACTGAGAGGCTAAAAAACAGTTTGCATTACCAGGCCATCAGACTGTTGAACAGCCATCACTATCCATCTACCAAGTGATGCACATCTACTCACACGCACTCTGTAATATTGTTACAGACGCACAAATACCATACCCCCCAAGACATGCTAAGCTTTCACTATTACAATAACAGGAGAGGTTAGCATTTTTTGGGGATATGATATTTGTGAGTCTGTAACTTTCTCCCTCATCATTATTCAATGACACAATACATTATTTACCATTAATTTCTATTGTGCACAACCAAAACAAACAGCAAATGCATCCAACTGACCTTTTTCAGGCCCGCAAATTGACAAACAAATTTGTATAAAAGAAATCTGTGGCCCTCCATTGAATTTTGAACTCCCAATGTTGAACCTTAAACCAAAAAGTTTGCAGCCGTGGCTATCCTATGTATGACATGTGCAGACTAGGCTAGTAAACATCCTGAAGCTAGAACCTTTTATTCATGCCTCCTTATTTTAAATGATGTGCCTTTACAAAACAAATATTGTAGTTTTGAAAGTTCAGTAAAAGTGCAGTAGCACTAGTCGACTGTGGTATTTTGGACTTGCAGAAATAATGCAGTGTACTGCAGTTATACTACATTGTAACTGCAGTTACACTGGAAAAATGACTGAAATAATATTATAATAAAAATTATAATAATATTTTTTGGGAAGCAATATTTGCAGCATACTGCAGTTATACTGCATTGTACTGCAATATGCAATATGTTTTCTGCAATATGTTTTCATATGGGTTGTTTTAATAATCACAAAAATGTGAAGAACTTGCAACGTAAATCATACATCCACGCAGACTTACTGTTTCAAAGCAAGGAGGGCACAGTTTTGGATAAAAACAGCGCAGATCATCATTGGGTTAGCTAACGAGCGAGGACTAAGTTACTGCTAGCAACATGTTATAAGGAGGAAGAAACTGGCGGGATTTTGGGGTTGGCAACTCCAAGTCCAATTGGCTATTGTGCAAACATGGACAGGGAAGTGGCTAATGCTGACGGATTTCACATTAGCTCCACAGATCATTTTCATTGTAGAAACATTCAAAACTGTCCAAAATGGATCAGGCGTTCTGAAAGGTACAGAGTAAGTTCAGGCTTAAACATAAAAAAATTAGGCGTTTCAAGTTAATACACTGATTTACTCTATGGGGGATGAAGCCGAGGATATATTATATGCTTCACCGTTGACTGAGGAACTGTTTTGAAACTCATTTCGTAGGGCGACAGAACATTTTATTTGAGAGAGCTATGTTTAATGTGCGCAAACAGGAGCAGCGTGAAACCGTCGACAGCTTTATCACAGCTGTTCACAAGCTAGCGGAACAAGGTCAGTTTGGCACACTCAGGGAAGAACTGATCCAAGATCAGATTGTAGTGGGAATAAGAAATATCTAACTTTCTGAAAAGTTAGAGATGGATTCACAGCTTACCTAGTCCAAAGCTGTGAACCAGGTTAGGCAGAGTGGGAGTAAAAAAAAAAAACAGCAGGCGATGCTGCGCAGTGGCAGCTCTATGCAAAGTGAAGAGAGTGAGGAAATACGTTTTCATACCGTACTAAAAAAACTGAGGGGAACACAGAACAGAGACAGACGTGGAGAAAACAAATCACAGACTGGGCCAGTAGCTAGTTCAAGCATTTGTCGCAAATGTGGGAAATCTCCTTTCCACAGCTGGAAAGATTTCCCAGCAAATGATGCGGAATACAGGAAATGCCACAAGAGAGGACTATTATCAGTGGTCTGTCCATGCAAACACATGAGGTCTCAGAGAACGAACAGCAGCTACAGCAGTACAGCATCTTTCTGGGAGATGTCAGGGAAAACAATGCTGGCTGGCACTCAGACATTAAACTCAATAGGGAGGTTGTGTCATTTAAACTAGACACAGGGGCAGCAGTGACAGCAATCCCTACTAGGCTGTATAGCTACAGTAGATATGGCCCTTTGCTCCCTACAAACAAAAAACTGTACGGGCCCAGTAATAAGACATTACCAGTGGTAGGGCAGATGGTGAGTAAACTGGAGAGTAAAGACAAAAATGCCATCCAGCCTGTCTTCATCATTGACTCTCTGGCCAGACGGTTGCTGGGGCTGCCAGCAATGGAAGCATTAGCAACTCATTGAGAAAGTGAGCGAACTGGAGTACCCAGGTGAGGTTTTCAAAAATAAATTCCCAAAAGTGTTTTCCTGGCCTAGGAAGGTGACTACAAAATCCGTCTGAAGGAGAGTGCGGTCCTCTATGCCCTTAACCCCCAGCCGTGTACCTATCCATTTATTGGCCAAAGTAAAGGAAGAGTTGGGGAGGATGTAAGAAATTGGGTCTGTGTCTAAAATAGAGAGTCCTCCTGACTGGTGTGCAGGGATGGTGGTGGTCCCAAAAGCCAATGGGGACATAAGGGTCTGTGTGGACATGACTAACTTGAATGAGGCACTCCGCAGAGAGAGACACATCTTACCGTCAGTGCAGCAGTCACTGGCTCAGTTGGACACAATCAAACCCCTGAAAGACTTACTAGCCAAAGAGAATGACTGGTCATGGAGAGACCTGACCTCACAGAGAGGGCTGGCCCAGTATGTTCCCACGCTAAGACAAAGGTATCAGCAGATGCATCATCCTTTGTTCTAGGGGTGGTTCTCGCAGAGATGCAGGACAACATGAAGTGGCGTCCAATAGCATACATCTCACAAAGGATATCCGACACAGAGCAAAGATGCACAAGTGAAGAAGGAGGCGTTGGCTATCACATGGGCATGTGAATACCTTATTGGCCTGCCGTTGTTTCCAGCAGAGACTGACCACAAACCACTGTTGGCTCTGGTAGGGACAAAAGCACTGGATGACTTGCCTCTCAGAGTTCCGCGCTTCCACCTCAGATTGCTGAGGTTCACTTACCAGATGGTGTATGTGCCAGGGAAGGCACTGATCACAAAAGACGCACTCTTCAGGGTCCCAAATAAATAAAGGAGCAATGTCTGGAGGGTGAGATACAGGTGTCCATTAATGCAGTAAGAGACAGCCTACCTGCATCTCAGACCAAACTGTAGCAGATTGCAAAGGAGCAACAGCGAAATCCCATCTGCCAAAAGATAGTACAGCAGTGCAAAAATGGATGGCCCAGGCAGGAGGAACTGCCTCAGCTGCTGAAGCCCTATTGGGCGCAACAAAGTGACTTCCACTGTAATGGAGACCTTCTCATGAAAGGACAATGGATAGTTATCCCAGAGACTACAACCGGAAATGCTAGACAGAGTGCATGAGGGACATATGGAGATAACCAAATGCTGACTGAAGGCTCAACAGTCAGTGGTGGCTTGGTCTGAGTACTCAGATTGCCAAGGTGGTGGCCCAGTGTGAGGTGTGTGCAAAATGTCAACCTTGTCATCCTGAACCAATAATGGCAACGAAGCTGCCAAATCAGCCATGGCAAAAGGTAGGGGAAGATATATTCTATTTGAAAAATGACACTTATCTGCTAGTGGTAGATTACATTTCAAGATACATTTAAATCGCAAAGACACCCATAACCACATCAGCTGGTGTTATCAATGGTTTGAAGTACATTTTTTCCAGGCAAGGGGTCGCTGAGGTCCTGGTTACAGATAACGCTCCCCAGTTCTCCGCAAGCTCCTGTTCTGCTTTTGCCGCAGAATGTGACTTCACACATGTGACCAGTAGACTCTACCATGCACTGAGCAACGGCGAGGCAGCGAGAGCTGTGAAAACAGTCAAGGGACTGCTGTAAAAGAACAAGGATCCGTACAAGGCTCTGTTAGCTTACAGAGTCATACCACTGCGTAATGGGCCGGCACCTGCCAAGCTTCTGATGGGTAGGAGGCTGCGCTCCCCATTGCCTGTCTCGCCAGCTCAGTTTAAACCCCAATGGTCTAACAGAAAGGCCTTTGCTGAGAGGGACAAATAGCTGAAATAAACACAAACTGTTGACTTTATTTGGAGACACCGTGCTACTGAGAGACCAGAGCTCACAGAGCTCACTGTGTGGATTACAAACTCAAAAGACATCAGCAACATTGCTGAGGAAAGTGGATGCCCCACGCTCCTATGTGGTGAACACAGGCTCAGAGGAGGAGGAACAAAACACACCTCAGAGCTCTTCCAGATCTACCAGCCACACACTCTAAGGAGGCCACAGGCAACACACAAAAAGAGGGGGAAGGAGAGCTCACCCAAAAAGGGATGTGAAGCCACCAGAGTGTCTGAAAGACTATGTTACGTGAATAGAATACATACTGTTGAAAGACTGTACCTAAGTTAATACATAGGAGTTTAGACTGTGTAATTTCATGCTTTCATACTGTTTCAGGATGTGAAGTAGCATGTTAAAGGGAATAATACCAAATTGCATTTCATTTATGCTTCAGTGGTTATGCATGTTGAATTCTTGTTCATTGGAGAGGGGAAGATGTAATTTAGTTGGATGTCACTTGTGTGGAGGTTGTGTCATTTAAACTAGACACAGGGGCAGCAGTGACAGCAATCCCTACTAGGATGTATAGCTACAGTAGATATGGCCCTTTGCTCCCTACAAACAAGTAGCATGTTAAAGGGAATAATACCAAATTGCATTTCATTTATGCTTCAGTGGTTATGCATGTTGAATTCTTGTTCATTGGAGAGGGGAAGATGTAATTTAGTTGGATGTCACTTGTGGGTATCCGTACCTATGTATGACATGCGCAGACTAGGCTAGTAAACATGCTGAAGCTAGAACCTTGTTGTCGTCCCTCCTTATTTTAGATAACACTACAGAGAACTAACCTATAAAATGCTTAAGTGACACCTCCGAAAATTGAGATTCATTCAATTACTTTACATGCTCTACTTAATTCTATGGCTAGCGCACACTGTGAGAAACTTTGCTGAAATGTCAACAGTTTCCTATGTTGTTTTCTTCAAAGAAGTAAGAAAGTCATGAGTAATTTATCTTATAGAAGTAATGAAGTAATCTGATGATGTGATGTATGAGTATTTTCCACTCTTTAGTCCACTCTTCAGACAGCAGTGTTACACCTCACTGGAGCCCATTTAAGACAAATATGATACCTGTTGTGAGACTGCTGATTTGGGCTGTTACTGTTGGCACTTTGTGACAAATTCTTGCTGTACATACAGAATTAGATGTTTTCTTTCGGGGGGCAGACAGTGTAATGTCTTCCAGGTAAGAGGCATTACTCCTGTATCGTTGCAGGCACCTGCTTTTCTACTTGTCCCTTCACCACAGTCTGTAGGCAGGAGGAGCTCTGTATTTACATCTGCTACTGCACTGTCGATGAGTGTGACAGTAAAGTGACCTTCCCTTCCATGTCTGTGCGGTTTGTGAATGGAGTGGGTCTCTGCTCTGGGAGAGTGGAGGTGAAGTCCAATCAGTCTTGGGCCTCAATGTGTAAAGCAGACTGAATGGTAAGATGCAGTGTTGGGATCTTGGCTGTGGGTTTCCTTTAGCTCTACAGGGAAGCTGAGGTTCCAACCTGGACTGAGTAGTTCCTGTGTAAAGGCAATGAGTCTCTTCTCCTGAACTGTGATAATTCAACAGGAAAATATAACATCTGCCTACCTGGTAATGCTGTTGGACTCACTTACTGGTGGGAGGAAGCAGCCGCTGTGCTGGTACACTGGAGATGTACCAACTGAGACAGTGGAGTAGTCACAACATTATTGTCTGAGTGCTGCAGATGTAGTGTGTAGACAGCTGGGCTGTGGCTCTGCACTTACTTTACGGGTTCCATACGTATGTTTTTTTCAGAACTGTCATAATTATAACTGCCTGAAAAACACCCTAATTCACCTTATATGGTGACAATAACGGCTAACGGCCATATTTGCTGTATACTTTGGAAGTATCTAAAGGAAATAGCAATGGTGAACTTGATCAAATGTCTTTGAAGGTGTTTGCAGAATTTTTGTTGTTGCAGTATCGGACTGTTTCTGAAAGACCAAAACAATTGCAAATTCTTGTGGACCTGTAAACCCAATTAAATGAGAGACACATTAATTTGTTGTATGGCTACTTCGGGAATATGAATTCAAGTGTCTCAACTTGGCCAGAAAAGGTGAGGAATTTATTCTGCAATGGTTATGATATACTACATGTATTGTTTATCAATGAAATTTGACATTTCAGTATTCAGACTTAGCCTACAAACGTCAATGGAAATGATGAACCGATGATTGTACCTTTTAAACTGCTCATTGGATTGGATCACATAGAACAAAATAGCTAATCTATTTACTACGGTGACGTACTACTTCTGCCTTCTTGCAATGCAATACTTCAACCACTAGAAACTGTGTGTATGCATGGTCTAAAGCAGTGATCACCAAGCTTTTCTGAGTCAAAATGCAGGTCGAGATCTACCGCTCAGATGTTTTTTTTAACATGACAATTTTTTTAAAGTCTATTCAACATTAACCAATTAAAAACAGTTCTGTAGCAATGAGGTTTATGCATATTTGGTCCAATACATTATCACTGCATATTAGCTATGTTTGAATTGCCCTGCCAATGTTGTTCTTCTCAGACCATTTTGAAATTCTATTTAAAAATGTAGGTATATGATCACACTGGTAATCGATCCTTTGTTGTATTTTTGTGAGGCACAGCTGAGTGAGCATAATCATTTGCAAAAAAATATATACTGGACTGAAGGCCTGCATCTGATTGTCAGTCTGAAGGGAGCAATGGTGAGGCTGCCGCTCACGACTCAACATCCCTCCGCTCTCCCTCCCTCCACCGAGAAAAGGGGACACAGTCTTCCAGCTGGAGGCGAAACTCAAGTCGCACTACATTATTTCTGCCTCATGTACCAATTCATGTTGTTAGTTCTAAGACATGAGAAAGTGAAACAGTCCCTGATATTGAAAAAGATAATCTAATAATAACAACACAAGCTTATCGGAACACTGCTATACTCATTCATTGCAGCTGCAGTGCTGGTTGTAGCGTGAGTGGAAGTAGGGAGAATGTGCATTTTATGGCTTATTAAAGTGTTGAAACAAAGTGTTCACAGTGCTGAATAACAACTTTCAGGAATATTTCATTTTTTAGCATGTTAGACCTCATTTTCCACTTACTTTTGGTGTTGAAGCATCATCCAGACAGTTGTTTTGGTAAAAATTCCATTCCTGAGATTTCTTTGGCTGGCTTAGTAACACGTTTTAGGGAAGACCCAGATGCAGACAGTTTCGAAGTAACAAAAGTTTATTACTAGAACAGGGCTTAGGCAAAACGACAGGTCAAGGGCAGGCAGAGGTCAGTAATCCGGGTCAGAGTTCAAAAGGTACAGAACGGCAGGCAGTCTCAGGGTCAGGGCAGGCAGAATGGTGAAAACTGGGAAAGCTAGAAAACAGGAACTTTAGAAAAGACAGGAGCAAGGGGAAAAAACTCTGGTAGGCTTGACGAACAAAATGAACTAGCAACAACAGACAGAGAACACAGGTATAAATACACTGGGATAATGGGGAAGATGGACGACATCTGGAGAGGGGTAGAGACAATCACAAAGACAGGGGCTTTTCTAATTCTCTCAGGGGATTTTAACAAAACACCTGATGACTCTGCTGATTGTTTTCTTTCTAGAATGAGTCAAAGCTCTCAAAATAGCAATATCATCACAAAATTATGCAAGGTTCTCTCTGTTGATGATGCCTGCCATTATTTCAATCCGGATGCCTGGACCAACGGATACCTGGACCAACAAAACTACTGTATGTCACGAAAATCTAGAATAGATGTATTCCTAATTTACCCCTTTTTGTTACAATTTGTTATCTATGTAGATCATCAGTTGGCTCCCTTTTCTGATCATCATTTGATTTCCCTTAAAATCTAAGGGTAATAGAGGATATTAGAAATTAAACAACACATTTTTAAAGATCCTATTTTCATTGGAAACATCAAATCATTAGCCAAAGATATTTTTGCAAGAAAAGGAAGTAGATGGGAATTCTTCAAATTTAAAGTCAGAGTTGTAGCCATTAAATGAGCCAAAGAGCTGAAGCACCTGAAGAACCTTAGAGAAAAATATTTGATGAGCAAGCTTGACAGTTTTCTAAAGAAAGATAATCTATCTCAAGAAGAAGAGTCTGTATTTAAATCTTTACAACTAGAATTAGGACCATTTTACAGATATGGTGCCTTTGTCAGATGAAGAGCAAAATGGATTGAAGAGGGGGAAGAAACACCAATTATTTATTTGCACTTGAAAAGGGAAACTACAAAATAAAATCTATAATGGCACTCAAAATAAATTATGTATTATTCAAAGATCCCAATACAATATCAACAATTGTTAATTGCTTTTATGAAAACCTTTACAACTCACAATTTCATACCAATTAGTTGATTAAATACTGATTACAAATTGATTGCTCTGGTTTATGCCAAAAGATTGAAGAAAGGAATAGATACCATTATAAATGAGAATCAAACAGGCTTTATGAAGGGCCGTCACATCATTAACAAAATGAGTTTAGTCTTGTACCTTAACCATTTTTCAGATGCAATTGACTCAGATGCTGTTATTTTATAACTTCTGTAAAGCTTTTGACACAATTGAATATACATTTTTCTTTCGGTCTCTTAAACTTTTTGGTTTCAGGGATTTTTTTAAATCAAAGTCATTCGCATGTTTTACAAAGATGGAAATAGTTCTGTGATACTAAACCTTTATACATCCAAAAGATGCTCATCCAAGATGGCGTAGCAGTGGGAAGTTTTGATTGTCTTGTTCCGTCCCCTTGTATATATCGTTTCTTTCTTCGTATACATTTCAGTCTGCTGTTCCCCACATGCTTCAAGAGGGCCACCATTGTTCCTGTTCCCAAGAAAGCTAAGGTAACTGAGCTAAATGACTACCGCCCTGTAGCACTCACTTCTGTCATCATGAAGTGCTTTGAGAGACTAGTCAAGGACCATATCACCTCCACCCTACCTGACACCCTAGACCCACTCCAATTTGCCTACCGCCACAATAGGTCCACAGACAACGCAATCGCCATCACACTGCCCTAACCCATCTGGACAAGAGGAATACCTATGTAAGAATGCTGTTCATCGATTACAGCTCAGCATTTAACACCATAGTACCCTCCAAACTCGTCATTAAGCTCGAGACCCTGGGTCTCGACCCCGCCCTGTGCAACTATTACCGACGAGCAGCATTGTAGAAACTAAATACATTACAAAGGAACGTCTTGATTAGTGTTATGTTAGCTATCTAGCTACAAAGTTGCTTTGTATCATGATAAGGTGTAGTACTGAAACTATCGAGGTTACCTAGCCAGCTACACGTTCAAAGTCAACAACGCAGCCACTGCTAGCTAGCCTACTCCACCAGCCAGCAGTACTGTATCATTTTCGTCATTTTAGTCAATAAGATTTTTTGCAACGTAAGCTTAACTTTCTGAACATTCGAGACGTGTAGTCCACTTGTCATTCCAATCTCCTTTGCATTAGCGTAGCCTCTTCTGTAGCTTGTCAACTATGTGTCTGTCTATCCCTGTTCTCTCCCCTCTGCAAAGGCCATACAAACGCTCCACACCGCGTGGCCGCTGCCACTCTAACCTGGTGGTCCCAGCGCGCACGACCCACGTGGAGTTCCAGGTCTCCGGCAGCCTCTGGAACTGCCGGTCTGCGGCCAACAAGGCTGAGTTTATCTCAGCCTATGCTACCCTCCAGTCCCTAGACTTCCTGGCGCTGACGGAAACATGGATTACCACAGATAACACTGCTACTCCTACTGCTCTCTCCTCGTCTGCCCACGTGTTCTCGCATACCCCTAGAGCATCGAGCCAGCGGGGTGGTGGCACTGGAATCCTCATCTCTCCCAAGTGGACATTCTCTCTTTCTCCCCTGACCCATCTGTCTATCTCCTCATTTGAATTCCATGCTGTCACAGTTACCAGCCCTTTCAAGCTTAACATCCTTATCATTTATCGCCCTCCAGGTTCCCTTGGAGAGTTCATCAATGAGCTTGACGCCTTGATAAGTTCCTTTCCTGAGGATGGCTCACCTCTCACAGTTCTGGGTGACTTTAACCTCCCCACGTCTACCTTTGACTCATTCCTCTCTGCCTCCTTCTTTCCACTCCTCTCCTCTTTTGACCTCACCCTCTCACCTTCCCCCCCTACTCACAAGGCAGGCAATACGCTTGACCTCATCTTTACTAGATGCTGTCTTTCCACTAATCTCATTGCAACTCCCCTCCAAGTCTCCGACCACTACCTTGTATCCTTCTCCCTCTCGCTCTCATCCAACACTTCTCACTCTGCCCCTACTCGGATGGTATTGCGCCGTCCCAACCTTCGCTCTCTCTCTCCCGCTACTCTCTCCTCTTCCATCCTATCATCTCTTCCCTCTGCTCAAACCTTCTCCAACCTATCTCCTGATTCTGCCTCCTCAACCCTCCTCTCCTCCCTCTCTGCATCCTTTGATTTCCTCTGTCCCCTATCCTCCAGGCCGGCTCAGTCCTCCCCCCCTGCTCCGTGGCTCGACGACTCACTGAGAGCTCACAGAACAGGGCTCCGGGCAGCCGAGCGGAAATGGAGGAAAACTCGCCTCCCTGCGGACCTGGCATCCTTTCACTCCCTCCTCTCTACATTTTCCTCTTCTGTCTCTGCTGCTAAAGCCACTTTCTACCACTCTAAATTCCAAGCATCTGCCTCTAACCCTAGGAAGCTCTTTGCCACCTTCTCCTCCCTCCTGAATCCTCCTCCTCCTCCCCCCCCCCCCCTCTCTGCGGATGACTTTGTCAACCATTTTGAAAAGGTTGACGACATCCGATCCTCGTTTGCTAAGTCAAACGACACCGCTGGTCCTGCTCACACTGCCCTACCCTGTGCTTTGACCTCTTTCTCCCCTCTCTCTCCAGATGAAATCTCGCGTCTTGTGACGGCCGGCCGCCCAACAACCTGCCCACTTGACCCTATGCCCTCCTCTCTTCTCCAGACCATTTCCGGAGACCTTCTCCCCTACCTCACCTCGCTCATCAACTCATCCTTGACCGCTGGCTACGTCCCTTCTGTCTTCAAGAGAGCGAGAGTTGCACCCCTTCTGAAAAAATCTACTCTCGATCCCTCCGATGTCAACAACTACAGACCAGTATCCCTTCTTTCTTTTCTCTCCAAATCTCTTGAACGTGCCGTCCTTGGCCAGCTCTCTTGCTATCTCTCTCAGAATGACCTTCTTGATCCAAAGCAGTCAGGTTTCAAGACTGGGCATTCAACTGAGACTGCTCTTCTCTGTGTCACGGAGGCTCTCCGCACTGCTAAAGCTAACTCTCTCTCCTCTGCTCTCATCCTTCTAGACCTATCTGCTGCCTTTGATACTGTGAACCATCAGATCCTCCTCTCCACCCTCTCCGAGCTGGGCATCTCCGGCGCGGCCCACGCTTGGATTGCGTCCTACCTGACAGGTCGCTCCTACCAGGTGGCGTGGCGAGAATCTGTCTCCGCACCACGTGCTCTCACCACTGGTGTCCCCCAGGGCTCTGTTCTAGGCCCTCTCCTATTCTCGCTATACACCAAGTCACTTGGCTCTGTCATATCCTCACATGGTCTCTCATATCATTGCTATGCAGACGACACACAATTCATCTTCTCCTTTCCCCCTTCTGACAACCAGGTGGCGAATCGCATCTCTGCATGTCTGGCAGACATATCAGTGTGGATGACGGATCACCACCTCAAGCTGAACCTCGGCAAGACGGAGCTGCTCTTCCTCCCGGGGAAGGACTGCCCGTTCCATGATCTCGCCATCACGGTTGACAACTCCCTTGTGTCCTCCTCCCAGAGTGCTAAGAGCCTCGGCGTGACCCTGGACAACACCCTGTCATTCTCCACTAACATCAAGGCGGTGACCCGATCCTGTAGGTTCATGCTCTACAACATTCGCAGAGTACGACCCTGCCTCACACAGGAAGCGGCGCAGGTCCTAATCCAGGCACTTGTCATCTCCCGTCTGGATTACTGCAACTCGCTGTTGGCTGGGCTCCCTGCCTGTGCCATTAAACCCCTACAACTCATCCAGAACGCCGCAGCCCGTCTGGTGTTCAACCTTCCCAAGTTCTCTCACGTCACCCCGCTCCTCCACTCTCTCCACTGGCTTCCAGTTGAAGCTCGCATCCGCTACAAGACCATGGTGCTTGCCTACGGAGCTGTGAGGGGAACGGCACCTCCGTACCTTCAGGCTCTGATCAGGCCCTACACCCAAAAAAGGGCACTGCGTTCATCCACCTCTGGCCTGCTCGCCTCCCTACCTCTGAGGAAGCACAGTTCCCGCTCAGCCCAGTCAAAACTGTTCGCTGCTCTGGCACCCCAATGGTGGAACAAGCTCCCTCATGACGCCAGGACAGCGGAGTCAATCACCACCTTCTGGAGACACCTGAAACCCCACCTCTTTAAGGAATACCTGGGATAGGATAAAGTAATCCTTCTAACCCCCCCCCCCCTAAAAGATTTAGATGCACTATTGTAAAGTGGTTGTTCCACTGGATATAATAAGGTGAATGCACCAATCTGTAAGTCGCTCTGGATAAGAGCGTCTGCTAAATGACTTAAATGTAAATGTAATGTAAATGTCCTGGACTTCCTGACGGGCCGCCCCCAGGTGGTGAGGGTAGGTATCAACATCTCCACCCCGCTGATCCTCAACACTGGGTCCCCACAAGGGTGCATTCTCAGCCCTCTACTGTACTCCCTGTTCACCCATGACTGCGTGGCCATGCACACCTCCAACTCAATCCTCAAGTTTGCAGATGACACTACAGTGGTAGGCTTGATTACCAACATCAACATCAACGAGACGGCCTCCTCTGTTCCTCTGGTGATATAGAGGTTAACCCAGGCCGTGCAGCCCCCAGAATCACTCCCATTCCCCAGGCGCTCTCATTTGTTGACTTCTGTAACCGTAAAAGCATTGGTTTTATGCATGTTAACCTGTTGGGTCTAGGGGGCAGCATTTGCACGTCTGGATAAAAAAAATGTACCCGATTTAATCTGGTTACTAATCCTACCCAGTAACTAGAATATGCATATACTTATTATATATGGATAGAAAACACTCTAAAGTTTCCAAAACTGTTTGAATGGTGTCTGTGAGTATAACAGAACTCATTTGGCAGGCAAAACCCTGAGACATTTTCTGACAGGAAGTGGATACCTGATGTGTTGTATTGACTTTAAACCTATCCCATTGAAAAACACAGGGGTTTAGGAATATTTTGGCACTTCCTATTGCTTCCACTAGATGTCACCAGCCTTTACAAAGTGTTTTGAGTCTTCTGGAGGGAGATCTGACCGAACAAGAGCCATGGAACGGTGATGTCCCATTAGACACCTGGCGCGCTACTTCATGTTGGGTACCCTCGTTCCAATACGTTATAAAAGGCTATGCATTCGTCCACCTTGAATATTATTCATGTTCTGGTTAAAAAAGGCCCTAATGATTTATGCTATACAACGTTTGACATGTTTGAACGAACGGAAATATATTTTTTCCCCTCGTTCATGACGAGAAGTCCGGCTGGCTTACATCATGTGCTAACGAGACGGAGATTTTTGGACATAAATGATGAGCTTTTTTGAACAAAACTACATTCGTTATGGACCTGTGATACCTGGAAGTGACATCTGATGAAGAGAATCAAAGGTAATGGATTATTTACATAGTATTTTCGATTTTAGATCTCCCCAACATGACGTCTAGTCTGTATCGCAACGCGTATTTTTCTGGGCACAGTGCTCAGATTATTGCAAAGTGTGATTTCCCAGTAAGGTTATTTTTAAATCTGGCAAGTTGATTGCGTTCAAAAGATGTAAATCTATAATTCTTTAAATGACAATATAATATTTTACCAATGTTTTCTAATTTTAATTATTTAATTTGTGACGCTGACTTGACTGCCGGTTATTGGAGGGAAACGATTTCCTCAACATCAATGCCATAGTAAAACGCTGTTTTTGTATATAAATATGAACTTGATAGAACTAAAAATGCATGCATTGTCTAACATAATGTCCTAGGAGTGTCATCTGATGGAGATTGTAAAAGGTTAGTGTATCATTTTAGCTGGTTTTATGGTTTTGGTGACCCTGTCTTTGACTTGACAAAACATTACACACAACTCTTGTAAATGTACTGTCCTAACATACTCTAAATTTATGCTTTCGCCGTAAAACCTTTTTGAAATCGTAAAACGTGGTTAGATTAAGGAGATGTTTATCTTTCAAATGGTGTAACATAGTTGTATTTTTGAAAAATTTGAATTTTGACATTTATTTGGATTCAAATTTGCCGCTCTTGAAATGCACCTGCTGTTGATGGAGTGCACCACAGGTGGCACGCTAGCGTCCCACCTAGCCCCAAGAGGTTAACATCAGAAGCCTCTTCCCTAAGTTTGTTTTATTCACTGCCTTAGCACACTCTGCCAACCCGGATGTCCTACCCATGTCAGAATCCTGGCTTAGGAAGGCCACCAAAAATCCTGAAATTTCCATCCCTAAGTATAACATTTTCCGACAAGATAGAACTGCCAAAGGGGGCGTAGTTGCAACTACTGCAGAGATAGCCTGCAGAGTTCTGTCATACTATCCAGGTCTGTGCCCAAAGAATTCGAGCTACCACTTTTAAAAATCCACCTTCCCAGGAACAAGTCTCTCACCGTTGCCGCTTGTTGTAGACCCCCTTCAGACCCCAGCTGTGCCCTGGACACCATATGGGAATTGATCGCCCCCCATCTATCTTCAGAGTTAGTACTGTTAGGTGACCTAAACTGGGACATGCTTAACACCCCGGCTGTCCTACAATCTAAGCTAGATGCCCTCAATCTCACACAAATTATCAATGAACCTACCAGGTACAACCCTAAATCCGTAAGCATGGGCACCCTCTTAGATATAATCCTGACCAACTTGCCCTCCAAATACACCTCTGCTGTCTTCAACCAGGATCTCAGCGATCACTGCCTCACTGCCTGTGTGCGTAATGGGTCCGCGGCCAAACGACCACCACTCATCACTGTCAAATGCTCCCTAAAACACTTCAGCGAGCAGGCCTTTCTAACCGACCTGGCCCGGGTATCCTGGAAGGATATTGACCTCATCCTGTCAGTAGAGGATGCCTGGTTGCTCTTCAAAAGTACTTTCCTCTCCATCTTAAATAAGCATGCCCCATTCAAAAAAAGTAGAACTAAGAACAGAAATAGCCCTTGGGTCACCTCAGACTTGACTGCCCTTGACAAGCACAAAAACATCCTGTGGCGTTCTGCATTAGAATCGAATAGCCTCCGCGATATGCAACTTTTTAGGGAAGTCAGGAACCAATATACTCAGTCAGTTAGGAAAGCTAAGGCCAGCTTTTTCAAACAAAAATATGCTTCCTGTAGCACTAATTCCAAATGGTTTTGGACTGTAAAGTCCATGGAGAATAAGAGCACCTCCTCCCAGCTGCCCACTGCACTGAGGAAAGGAAACACTGTAACCACCGATAAATCTACGATAATCGATCATTTCAATAAGCCTTGCCATGCTTTCCACCTGGCTACCCCTACCCCGGCCAACATCTCAGCACCCCCTGCAGCAACTTGCCCAACCCCCCCCCCCCCCCACCCCCACTTCTCCTTCTCCTAAATCCAAACAGCTGATGTTCTGAAAGAGCTGAAGAATCTGGATCCCAACAAATCAGCTGGGCTAGACTATCTGGACCCTCTCTTCTAAAAGTATCTCCAGAAATTGTTGCAACCCCTATTACAGGCCTATTCAACCTCTCTTTCATATCGTCTGAGATCCCCAAAGATTGGAAAGCTGCTGCGGTCATCCCCCTCTTCACAGGGGGAGACAATTTAGACCCAAACCGTTATAGACCTACAGTGGGGGAAAAAAGTATTTGATCCCCTGCTGATTTTGTACGTTTGCCCACTCACAAAGAAAGGATCAGTCTATAATTGTAATGGTAGGTTTATTTGAACAGTGAGAGACAGAATAACACCAAAAATATCCAGAAAAACGCATGTCAGAAATGTTATAAATTGATTTGCATTTTAATGAGGGAAATAAGTATTTGACCCCCTCTCAATCAGAAAGATTTCTGGCTCCCAGGTGTCTTTTATACAGGTAACGAGCTGAGATTAGGAGCACACTCTTAACCTCTTGGGGCTAGGTGGGACGCTAGCGTGCCACCCGTGGTGCACTCCATCAACAGCAGGTGCATTTCAAGAGCGGCAAATTTGAATCCAAATAAATGTCAAAATTCAAATTTTTCAAAAATACAACTATGTTACACCATTTGAAAGATAAACATCTCCTTAATCTAACCACGTTTTACGATTTCAAAAAGGTTTTACGGCGAAAGCATAAATTTAGAGTATGTTAGGACAGTACATTTACAAGAGTTGTGTGTAATGTTTTGTCAAGTCAAAGACAGGGTCACCAAAACCATAAAACCAGCTAAAATGATACACTAACCTTTTACAATCTCCATCAGATGACACTCCTAGGACATTATGTTAGACAATGCATGCATTTTTAGTTCTATCAAGTTCATATTTATATACAAAAACAGCGTTTTACTATGGCATTGATGTTGAGGAAATCGTTTCCCTCCAATAACCGGCAGTCAAGTCAGCGTCACAAATTAAATAATTAAAATTAGAAAACATTGGTAAAATATTATATTGTCATTTAAAGAATTATAGATTTACATCTTTTGAACGCAATCAACTTGCCAGATTTAAAAATAACCTTACTGGGAAATCACACTTTGCAATAATCTGAGCACTGTGCCCAGAAAAATACGCGTTGCGATACAGACTAGACGTCATGTTGGGGAGATCTAAAATCGAAAATACTATGTAAATAATCCATTACCTTTGATTCTCTTCATCAGATGTCACTTCCAGGTATCACAGGTCCATAACGAATGTAGTTTTGTTCAAAAAAGCTCATCATTTATGTCCAAAAATCTCCGTCTCGTTAGCACATGATGTAAGCCAGCCGGACTTCTCGTCATGAACGAGGGGAAAAAATATATTTCCGTTCGTTCAAACATGTCAAACGTTGTATAGCATAAATCATTAGGGCCTTTTTTAACCAGAACATGAATAATATTCAAGGTGGACGAATGCATAGCCTTTTATAACGTATTGGAACGAGGGTACCCAACATGAAGTAGCGCGCCAGGTGTCTAATGGGACATCACCGTTCCATGGCTCTTGTTCGGTCAGATCTCCCTCCAGAAGACTCAAAACACTTTGTAAAGGCTGGTGACATCTAGTGGAAGCAATAGGAAGTGCCAAAATATTCCTAAACCCCTGTGTTTTTCAATGGGATAGGTTTGAAGTCAATACAACACATCAGGTATCCACTTCCTGTCAGAAAATGTCTCAGGGTTTTGCCTGCCAAATGAGTTCTGTTATACTCACAGACACCATTCAAACAGTTTTGGAAACTTTAGAGTGTTTTCTATCCATATATAATAAGTATATGCATATTCTAGTTACTGGGTAGGATTAGTAACCAGATTAAATCGGGTACATTTTTTTTATCCAGACGTGCAAATGCTGCCCCCTAGACCCAACAGGTTAAAGGGAGTGCTCCTAACTGCAGCTTGTTACCTGTAAAAAAGACACCTGTCCACAGAAGCAATCAATCAATCAGATTCCAAACTCTCCACCATGGCCAAGACCAAAGAGCTCTCCAAGGATGTCAGGGACAAGATTGTAGACCTACACAAGGCTGGAATGGGCTACAAGACCATCGCCAAGCAGCTTGGTGAGAAGGTGACAACATTTGGTGCGATTATTCGCAAATGGAAGAAACACAAAAGAACTGTCAATATCCCTCGGCCTGGGGCTCCATGCAAGATCTCACCCCGTGGAGTTGCAATGATCATGAGAACGGTGAGGAATCAGCCCAGAACTACACGGGAGGATCTTGTCAATGATCTCAAGGCAGCTGGGACCATAGTCACCAAGAAAACAATTGGTAACACACTACGCCATGAAGGACTGATATCCTGCAGCGCCCGCAAGGTCCCCCTGCTCAAGAATACATATACATGCCCGTCTGAAGTTTGCCAATGAACATCTGAATGACTCAGAGGACAACTGGTGAAAGTGTTGTGGTCAGATGAGACCAAAATGGAGCTCTTTGACATCAACTCAACTCGCCGTGTTTGGAGGAGGAGGAATGCTGCCTATGACCCCAAGAACACCATCTCCACCGTCAAACATGGAGGTGGAAACATTATGCTTTGGGGGTGTTTTTCTGCTAAGGGGACAGGACAACTTCACCGCATCATTTGACGGGGCCATGTACTGTCAAATCTTGGGTGAGAACCTCCTTTTCCCTCAGCTAGGGCATTGAAAATGGGTCGTGGATGGGTATTCCAGCATGACAATGACCCAAAACACACGGCCAAGGCAACAAAGGAGTGGCTCAAGAAGAAGCACATTAAGGTCCTGGAGTGGCCTCGCCAGTCTCCAGACCAAACTAGATGCAGTCTATCACAGTGCCATCCATTTTATCACCAAAGCCCCATATACTAACCACCACTGCGACCTGTATGCTGTCGTTGGCTGGCCCTCACTACATGTCCATCGCCAAACCCACTGGCTCCAGGTCATCTATAAGTCTTTGCTAGTTAAAGCCCTGCCTTATTTCAGCTCACGGGTCACCATAGCAACACCCACCCGCAGCACGCGCTCCAGCAGGTATATTGCACTGGTCATCCCCAAAGCCAACACTTCCTTTGGCCGCCTTTCCTTCCAGTTCTCTGCTGCCAATGACTGGAACGAATTGCAAAAATCTCTGAAGCTGGTCTTATATCTCCCTCTCTAACTTTAAGCATCAGCTGTCAGAGCAGCTTACCAAACACTGTACCTGTACACAGCCAAACTGTAAATAGCACACCCGACTACCTCATCCCCATATTATTACTTACCCTCTTGCTCTTTTGCACCCCAGTATTTCTACTTGCACATGATCATCTGCACGTCTATCACTCCAGTATTAATGCTAAATTGTAATTATCTTCGCCTCTATGGCCTATTTATTTCCTACCTCCCTACTCTTCTACATTTTCACACACTGCCCAATTTCACAATTTTCATTAATTATGGTAGTGGAGCTTTGATCTCTAGATATTCATATTTCTTTTCTTTTACCACTTTTTCTTGATATCCAATTGGTAGTTATAGTCTTGTCCCATCACTGCAACTCCCCTATGGACTCAAGAGAGGCGAAGGTCAAGAGCAATGCGTCCTCCGAAACACAACCCTGCCAAGTCGCACCAGGAAGCTAGCTGCACCAATGTGTTGGAAGAAACATCGTCCAGCTAGCGACAGAATTCACCTTGCAGGTGCCCGGCCCGCCACATGGAGTCTCTAGAGCGCGATTTAGACAAGGAAATCCCTGCCGGGCAAATCCTCCCGTAACCTGGACAACACTGGGCCTATTGCGCGCCACCTCATGGGTCTCTCAGTCATTGCCTGCTGTGACACAGCCTGGGATCGAACTCGGGTCTGTAGTGATGCCTCAAGCACTGCGATGCAGTGCCTTACAACGCTGTGCCCCTTGGGAGGCCCGATCTCTCGATATTCTGAATAATGCAAATCTACGTTGCTTATCCATTTTTAACAGAGACATCTACATTTCCCAAATGGCAGACGATACTACTCTTTTTTTGAAGACAAAGACTAGGTCACCCATGCCCTAATGCTATCACTGCATTCTTGCAACGTGTGTGCTAAGAGTAGGGAAGCAAGTATAGGGAGTGAGTGTTTTAATTAATATACAAAAAACATAAAGAACACACCAATATGAAACAGAGTCAATAACACCTGAGGAAAGAACCAAGGGAGTGACAGATATAGGTAAGATAATCAAGGAGGTGATGGAGTCGAGGTGAGTGTGTCACGATCGTGATGAAAGACGGACCAAGGCGCAGCGTGATTTGAGTTCCACATACTTTTAATCCAAAGTGAAACTACAACAAACAATAAACAAACACCGACCGTGAACAAACAGAGCGCACATCATCACTCAACAAAACAATATACCACAAATGCAGGTGGGAACAGGGACACCTTAAGTATGATCCCCAATTGGAGACAATGAACATCAGCTGCCTCTAATTGGGAACCATACTAAGAGCACCAACATAGAAATTAAAAGACTAGAACACCCCCTAGTCACGCCCTGACCTACAACACCATACAGAACCAAGGGCTCTCTATGGTCAGGGCGTGACAGTACCCCCCCAAAGGTGCGGACTCCGGCCGCAAAACCTGAAGCCAAATGGGGAGGGTAGGGGGGGTGACTAGTGTCGGTGGCGGCTCCGGTGCAGGTCGTAGCCCCCACCCAGACCCCGGATCCGGCCATGGCGCCGGGCTGAACGCCGTGCCTGGACTGGGCATCGGCGCAGAAGGCTCCGGCCTTGGAGCAGTACTAGATGCCGTGCCTGGACTGGGCACCGGCGCAGAGGAGGGCTCTGGCCATGGAGCTGGACTGGACGCCGTGCCTGGACTGGGCACCGGCGCAGAGGAAGTCTCCTGCCATGGAGCGGGACTGGACGCCGTGCCTGGACTGGGCACCGGCGAAGAGGAAGGCTCTGGCCATGGAGCTGGACTGGACGCGGTGCCTGGACTGGGCACCGGCGCAGAGGAAGTCTCCTGCCATGGAGCGGGACTGGACGCCGTGCCTGGACTGGGCACCGGCGAAGAGGAAGGCTCCTGCCATGGAGCGAGACTGGACACCGTGCCTGGACTGGGCATCAGCGCAGGTTGCACCGGACTGATGACATGCTCCTCAGGTCGAGTGCATGGAGCCGGCACAGGACGTACCGGGCTGGGGAGGCACACTGGAGGCCTGGTGCGTGGAGTCGGCACAGGTGGCACCGGACTGTTGACACGCACTTCAGGGCAAGTGCAGGGAGCCGGCACAGGACGTACCGGGCTGGGGAGGCGCACTGGAGGCCTGGTGCGTGGAGCCGGTACAGGTGGCACCGGACTGGTGACACGCACTTACGGGCGAGTGCGGGGAACTGGCACAGGACGTACCGGACTGGGGAGGCGCACTGGAGGCCTGGTGCGTGGAGCCGGCACAGACTGCCGACAGGCTCTTCAGGTCGAATGTTGAGCAGAACACACTTGACCAACATCTCTCTCTTCTCCATCGCCTCCCTGATGGTCTCTAGCTCTTCAGGGCGAGTGCAGGGAGCTGGCACAGGACGTATCGGACTGGGGAGGCGCACTGGAGGCCAGGTGCGTGGAGCCGGCACAGGTGGCACCGGACTGGTGACACGCACTTCAGGGCGAGTGCGGGGAACTGGCACAGGACGTACCGGACTGGGGAGGCGCACTGGAGGCCTGGTGCGTGGAGCCGGCACAGACTGCCGACAGGCTCTTCAGGTCGAATGTTGAGCAGAACACACTTGACCAACATCTCTCTCTTCTCCATCGCCTCCCTGATGGTCTCTAGCTCTTCAGGGCGAGTGCAGGGAGCTGGCACAGGACGTATCGGACTGGGGAGGCGCACTGGAGGCCAGGTGCGTGGAGCCGGCACAGGTGGCACCGGACTGGTGACACGCACTTCAGGGCGAGTGCGGGGAACTGGCACAGGACGTACCGGACTGGGGAGGCGCACTGGAGGCCAGATGCGTAGAGCCGGCACAGACTGCTGACAGGCTCGTGAGGTTGAATGTTGAGCAGAACACACTTGACCAACATCTCTCTCCTCTCTCTCTCTCCAAACTTCTCCATCGCCTCCCTGACGGTCTCTGGCTCTTCAGGGCGAGTGCAGGGAGCTGGCACAGATGGCTGATGACCCGCTCTTCTAGTCAGACAAGGACTGTGAAATTGTCTCCTAAAATTAAGAAAACCAAGAATATATTTAATAATTGGATCTATCTACACTTGGGAGAGTGCTTCTGTCCAAGGTAGAGGGACTGTCTCGCTTTGTGTACCCCTCCCTCATTATCTTTGTTTGTAAATCCCTCTACCTGTGAAGAGATCAACAAGACCTTGCTTGACTTCATCTGGAAAAAAACATCTCATAAACTAAAAAATGTCAGTTCTCTCAAATAAAAGACCTGAAAGAGGTCTGGAAGTGTTGGATTTTGTAGACATAAATAACACTCAAGATCAATTGGTTGAAAATATGTTTGGTCAATACAGAATAAATAAACAATGGGTTTCATATTTTATTTTTTATTTAACTAGGCAAGTCAGTTAAGAAAAAAATATTATTTACAATGACGGCCAAACCCTAATGACACTGGGCCAATTGTCCGCCGCCCTATGGGACTCCCAATCACGGCCGGTTGTGATACAGCCTAGAATCAAACCAAGGTCTGTAGTGAAGCCTTTTTCACTGAGATGCAGTGAAATGTAATTTTAACTGAAATGTAATTATATTCCTGAAAGATTACGCACTAAATCGGCTGTTTCACCAACAAGCTTTAATGTCCCGGAAAATATGTTTCCTGCACAACCTTTCCCCGCATAAAGCTCTTCTGTGGAATAATTCAGACATAATTCAGACATCCATATACAGTTGAAGTGGGAAGTTTACATACACCTTAGTCAAATACATTTAAACTCAGTTTTCCACAATTCCTGACATTTAATCCTAGTAAAAATTCCCTGTCATAGGTCAGTTAGGATCACCACTTTATTTTAATTGTCAGAAATGTCAGAATAATAGTAGAGAGAATTATTTATTTCAGCTTTTATTTCTTTCATCACATTCCCAGTGGGTCAGAAGTTTACATACACTCAATTAGTATTTGGGAGCATTGCCTTTAAATTGTTTAACTTGGGTCAAACGTTTCGGGTAGCCTTCCACAAGCTTCCCACAATAAATTGGGTGAATTTTGGCCCATTCCTCCTGACAGAGCTGGTGCAACTGAGTCAGGTTTGTAGGTCTCCTTGCTCGCACACGCTTTTTCAGTTCTGCCCACAGATTTTCTATGGGATTGAGGTCAGGGCTTTGTGATGGCCACTCCAATACCTTGACTTTGTTGTCCTTAAGCCATTTTGCCAGAACTTTGGAAGTATGCTTGGGGTCATTGTCCATTTGGAAGACCCATTTGTGACCAACCTTTGACTTCCTGACTGATGTCTGATGTCTTGAGATGTTGCTTCAATATATCCACATAATTTTCCTCCCTCATGATGCCATCTATTTTGTGAAGTGCACCAGTCCCTCCTGCAGCAAAGCACCCCCACAACATGATGCTGCCACCTCCGTGCTTCACGGTTGGGATGGTGTTCTCTGGCTTGCAAGCCTCCCCATTTTTCCTCCAAACATAACGATGGTCATTATGGCCAAACAGTTCTATTTTTGTTTCAGCAGACCAGAGGACATTTCTCCAAAAAGTACGACCTTTGTCCCCATGTGCAGTTGCAAACCGTAGTCTGGCTTTTTTATGGCGGTTTTGGAGCAGTGGCTTTTTCCTTGCTGAGCGGCCTTTCAGGTTATGTCGATAAAGGACTCGTTTTACTGTGGATATAGATACTTTTGTACCTCTTTCCTCCAGCATCTTCACAAGGTCCTTTGCTGTTGTTCTGGGATTGATTTGCACTTTTCGCACCAAAGTACGTTCATCTCTAGGAGACAGAACGCGTCTCCTTCCTGAGCGGTATGATGGCTGCGTGGTCCTATGGTCTTTATACTTGCATACTATTGTTTGTACAGATGAACGTGGTACCTTCAAGCGTTTGGAAATTTCTCCCAAGGATGAACCAGACTTGCGGAGGTCTTCAATTTTTTCCTGAGGTCTTGGCTGATTTCTGTAGATTTTCCCATGATGTTAAGCAAAGAGGCACTGAGTTTGAAGGTAGGCCTTGAAATACATCCACAGGTACACCTCCAATTGACTCAAAGTATGTCAATTAGCCTATCAGAAGCTTCTAAAGCCATAACATCATTTTCTGGAATTTTCCAAGCTGTTTAAAGGCCCAGTCAACTTAGTGTATGTAAACTTCTGATCCACTGGAATTGTGATATAGTGAATTATAAGTGAAATAATCTGTCTGTAAACAATTGTTGGAAAAATTACTTGTGTCATCCACAAAGTAGATGTCCTAACCGACTTGCCAAAACTAGTTTGTTAACAAGACATTTGTGGTGGTTGAAAAACGAGTTTTAATGACTCCAACCTAAGTGTGTGTAAACTTCTGACTTCAACTGTTATTCTATGTTGCCTAGTTAAATAAAGGTGGAAAAAAATAACTCTAAGGAAAAAATGATTGTTCTACCCTAGCTGGCATGAGGAATATTAACTTTGTTCTGATGTTTTTGACAATAGGGGTAATATTCTTTCATGTTAACAATTTATAGCATTGAATGAGTTTCCGATACCTTTCAGAGAGGTTATTTATGTGATCAAAGCCATTCCCTGTGGTCTAATTACACGAATGAAAGCTCATCTTAGCTTTCGTGATGATCACAGAGCTTATCCAGAACTCAGCTTGGAAGGCGTGGGCTTACATGAGAAATCTTGTTCTAACAAATAGACAATTTTTCCATTCACAGAACCAACTTACGCCTAGAGAAATTGTTTTGGCGAACATGCTTATTCCTGACATTGTCTGGAAAAAAGCTTGGTTGATACAAATATTGTATATCATACAAATTTAAGGAAGAGCACTTTTAGATTCTACATAAGATATATCCATTTAATTCTATGTTGTCCAAATTTGTTGATATTGATGACATCTGAGTTCTTTGCAAAAAAGGGGAAAATCTTGCACACTTGTTTTATGGTACATAAGAATTACATTTATTTTCTTATATATATATATATATATTTTTTTTTTACCCCATTTTTCTCCACAATTTTTCAGTCTTGTCTCATCGCTGCAACTCCCCAACAGGTTCGGGAGGCGAAGGTTCAGTCATGCGTCCTCCGAAACATGATCCGCCAAATTACGCATCTTAACACCCGCCTGCTTAACCCGGAAGCCAGTCTCACAAATGTGTCAGATGAAACACTGTTCACACAAGGTCAGCCTGCAGGCGCCCGGCCCGCCACAAAGAGTTGCTAGAGCCTGATGAGCCAAGTAAAGCCTCCCCGGCCAAACCAACCCCTATCCCTGATGATGCTGGGCCAATTTCGCGCAGCCCTGTGGGGCTTCCGATCACGGACAGTTGTGATACAGCCTGGGATCGATCCCGGGTCTATAGTGATGCCTCTAGCACTGCAATGCAGTGCCTTAGACCGTGCGCCACTCAGGATGCCCCTAGTATTTATCTTGTTTATATTTGTTAAATATGTTTTATGTAAGGATGTAAGTTGTTGATTGCTGATAATTTTGTATAATGATACAAAAATAAATTCGAAATCTAAAATATTTTTTTTTAAATCAAAAGTGGCTACACATACGGTGCGAGACTAGCAGTGCGCGGATGTAGTAGTGACATAGAAATGAGTTACAAGATAAGGGCAAAATCGGAAGTAAACACGGTTTGAGTTATACAAATGTATGCTCGTAATAGCGGAAATAGCCAAATGTTTTGATATTGCCATGTGTGTATAGCCCACAAAGACATGAGATGGCTGTAGAGTTTCTTGTGGGGATGTTTTGAAGCATTTTTGGGGGGTCTGGCCACAACCATTATATGGCTCATGCAAGCAACGAAGCCAGCCCAAAAAAATCTCAGGAATGGAACTGTCTGGGTGATGCTTCAACACTAAAAGCAAGTGGAAAATTAGGTCTAATGTGCTAAAAAAAAGAAATATTCCTTTAAACATGAACATACTCATAAAACAACAGCTTTTTTGCGGTATTCGTTGTGTCTCTCTCTAGACATGGTTTTAAATCTAATGGTTTCAACTTTGCTGTGTGTCCGAGGTTTGTTTTTACAGTAGATTTTTCAAGGAAACGGTGGTGATCGGTGGTGGTAATCTGAGCTATCTGATTGGCCAGCCAGGGGCCTATAGGTGCACTTGATTTGCTCTCTGGGCCTGCCGGGTATGCAGAGTTCTACCTTCAGACACATAAAATGGTTGAAAATGGGAACACTTTGCCTTCTCTGCGCTAAAGCTGCTGAATCAAGTGCACCAACCGAGCAAAATAAATTGAAAAAATAGGAACACAAGGCTTTATTGTTGATTTTTTTCAGAAATGTTTGGTGATCAACTAGGAATGCCTTGGAGATCTACCGGTTGGTGACCACTGGTCTGTTTGCGGGAGGATAAGCACATTCTCATGTCAAGTTCAGTTTTTATAAATGCCAACTTTTGCTTGAAAACTGGCACACGCATGTTATACAACATTTATAAATTAGGCCCCTAATGACTCCCACCAAGGGAACTACAGGTGTGTTTATGAGATTCCCGTTTTTGCTCATAACTTATCCTCTAAGAGTGAGCTACTCTCCCTCACAACCCCTCCTCTGTCTGCTTTCACCATCAGACTGGTCGTACTGCTGCTGACCTTAGCGACGGCTATTGCCACCTATCTGTAGTTCAAGGCCTACAGGAAGCAGAAACGAGTAGAATGGGTGAGCATGGAGATTTATGGAAATGGCATGGATTCCAGAGCTGAAGCCAGACTGGGAGAGGAGAGAGCAGCCCAGAGGGCAGGGTAGGAGTAGGATGGACTTGTCCCTAGACAATGATCATAGGTCAGTTTTGTGTTTTAAAAATGACAGTCATTTGGTGTATAGAAAAATTTTGGAAATCCTAATGAGAGTTTATTCCTCATTTTAATTCCATCATTTCTGAATTTGTTTATTTATATTATATACTGAACAAAAACATGAATGTAACATGTAAAGTGTTGTTCCCATGTTTCCCAACCCTGGTCCTCAAGTACCCCCAACAATACACATTTTAATTGTAGCCCTGGACAAACACACCTCATTAAACTCATTGAGTGCTTGATGATTGAATCAGGTTTGCTTGTCCAGGGTTACAATAAAAATGTCTACTGTTGAGGGTAATCGAGGACCAGGGTTGGGAAACACTGGATTAGGGCCTAATGAATTTATTTAAATTGACTGATCTCCTTATATGAACTATAACTCAGTCAAATCTGTGAAATTGTTGCATGTTGCATTTATATTTTTGATCAGTATAGTATCTTGGAGGTCATCAATGACGAGTGACTGCAACTGCCATTAATTCTTCTGTTTTTGTCACCACAGGAACATTGGATTTGGATCATTTTAAAATGGATCCCCTTTGCCCTCAGAAAAGTCTCAATTCGTCTGGGCATGAACTCTACAAGGTGTCGAAGGTGTTCCACATGGATGCTGGTTCATGTTGTCTCCAATGCTTCCCACAGCTGTGTCAAGTTGGTTGGATGTTCTTTGGGTGGTGGACCATGGTTGGTGGAAACTGTTGAGCATGAAAAACCCAGCCGCGTTGCAGTTCTTGACACAAACCGGTGCACCTACCACCATACCCTGTTCAAAGACTCAAAGGCACTTCAATCTTTTGTCTTGCCCATTCACCCTCTGAATGGCACACATACCCAATCCATGTATCAATTGCCGGATTTGTTTTTAACTGTCTCTTCCCGTTCATAAACACTGATTGAAGTGGATTTAACAAGTGACATCAATAAGGAATCAAAACTTTCACCCGGATTCACCTGGCCAGTTTATGTAATGAAAAGAGCAGGTGTCCTTAATGTTTTGTAAACTCAGTGTAGTTTCTCACACTAATGCTGATGTGTTCTCTTGCACTGCTAGGTGGTAGAACGGTGTAAACATTCAGCATGTTGTATTTTACCTGCAGCTGTTGTGCTGAGTAGGTCAAACGCTGACAAGGGGACAATCGATGATATTGGACTCAATGGGCTGGTTGTCAACATCCCTCTTGATGTCTCCACCGTCTGCCATTTCTCCCTAATAATAACTTAAGTTTCTTTGCTGGGAGTCTACATTTACATTACATTTAAGTCATTTAGCAGACGCTCTTATCAAGAGTGACTTACAAATTGGTGGATTCACCTTATCCTGTTAGGGCTAGGGGGCAGTATTGACACGGCTGGATAAAAAACGTACCCGATTTAATCTGGTTACTACTCCTGCCCAGTAACTAGAATATGCATATAATTATTGGCTTTGGATAGAAAACACCCTAAAGTTTCTAAAACTGTTTGAATGGTGTCTGTGAGTATAACAGAACTCATATGGCAGGCAAAAACCTGAGAAGATTTCATGTAGGAAGTGGCCTGTCTGACAAGGTGTCGTTCTTCTTGTCTCTGTTTATTGAAGAGTGAGGATCTTAGCTGTCCCGTGACACTTCCTACGGCTGCCATAGGCTCTCAGAAGGCGGCAAAATGCTGAATCGTGGCTTTGCAGGCTCTGGCTGAAACAAAGTAGCGCGTTTGGGTAGTGGCTGGTTACAGTACTGTGAGACTCAGGCTCGTGCCCGCGTCGACCGAAAGCTTTGTTTTCTTTCCTCTGTTTAGCTAAATGGACATTCCCGGTCGGAATATTATCGTTTTTTTACGAGAAAAATGGCATAAAAATGGATTTTAAACAGCGGTTGACATGCTTCGAAGTACGGTAATGGAATATTTAGATTTTTTTTGTCACGAATTGCGCCATGCGCACGACCCTGATTTACCATTTCGGATAGTTTCTGGAACGCACAAACAAAACGCCGCTATTCGGATATAACGATGGATTATTTTGGACCAAACCAACATTTGTTATTGAAGTAGCAGTCATGGGAGTGCATTCTGACGAAGACAACAAAAGGTAATCAAACTTTTGTAATAGTAAACCTGATATTGGTGAGTGCTAAACTTGCCGGGTGTCTAAATAGCTAGCCCGTGATGGCTGGGCTATGTACTTAGAATATTGCAAAATGTGCTTTCACCAAAAAGCTATTTTAAAATCGGACATATCGAGTGCATAGAGGAGTTCTGTATCTATAATTCTTAAAATAATTGTTATGCTTTTTGTGAACGTTTATCGTGAGTAATTTAGTAAATTGTTAGTGAATTCGCCGGAAGTTTGCGGGGGGTATGCTAGTTCTGAACGTCACATGCTAATGTAAAAAGCTGTTTTTTGATAAAAATATGAACTTGATTGAACAAAACATGCATGTATTGTATAACATAATGTCCTAGGGTTGTCATCTGATGAAGATCATCAAAGGTTAGTGCTGCATTTAGCTGTCTACTGGGTTTTTGTGACATTATATGCTAGCTTGAAAAATGGGTGTCTGATTATTTCTGGCTTGGTACTCTGCTGACATAATCTAATGCTTTGCTTTCGTTGTAAAGCCTTTTTGAAATCGGACAGTGTGGTTAGATTAACGAGAGTCTTGTCTTTAAATAGCTGTAAAATAGTCATATGTTTGAGAAATTGAAGTAATAGGATTTTTAAGGTATTTGAAAATCGCGCCACTGGATTAGACTGGCTGTTGCGTAGGTGGGACGAATTCGTCCCGCCTAGCCCAGAGAGGTTATGATATCCAGTGGAACAACCACTTTACAATAGTGCATCTAAATCTTTTAAGGGGGGGGTTAGAAGGATTACTTTATCCTATCCTAGGTATTCCTTAAAGAGGTGGGGTTTCAGGTGTCTCCGGAAGGTGGTGATTGAACCCCGTCGCACGGTCCCCGCAGCCGGACAACTTTCTCATGGCTTCTGGAGGGAAACGCTGTAGGAATGCTCAACCGGTGTCGCTTATTCAGCCGACAGAAACTTTCAACCGGTTCTCCCCATTAAGCGAGTCGGAGTCGGAGGCCGAGACTTCTCTGGTCTCTACTCCTCCCGTTGTGGGGTCTGAGACGCCGACGGCTCCCACCATTAGCTCTGACAAATTGAAAACCCTAGTCATTGGCGACTCCATTAGCCGCAGTATTAGACTTAAAACGAATCATCCAGCGATCATACACTGTTTACCAGGGGGCAGGGCTACCGACGTTAAGGCTAATCTAAAGACGGTGCTGGCTAAAGCTAAAATTGGCGAGTGTAGAGAGTATAGAGATATTGTTATCCACGTCGGCACCAACGATGTTAGGATGAAACAGTCAGAGGTCACCAAGCGCAACATAGCTTCAGCGTGTAAATCAGCTAGAAAGATGTGTCGGCATCGATTAATTGTCTCTGTTCCCCTCCCAGTTAGGGGGAGTGATGAGCTCTACAGCAGAGTCTCACAACTCAATCGCTGGTTGAAAACTGTTTTCTGCCCCTCCCAAAAGATAGAATTTGTAGATAATTGGCCCTCTTTCTGGGACTCACCCACAAACAGGACTAAGCCTGGCCTGTTGAGGAGTGACGGACTCCATCCTAGCTGGAGGGGTGCTCTCATCTTATCTACGAACATAGACAGGGCTCTAACTCCTCTAGCTCCACAATGAAATAGGGTGCAGGCCAGGCAGCAGGCTGTTAGCCAGCCTGCCAGCTTAGTGGAGTCTGCCACTAGCACAGTCAGCGTAGTCAGCTCAGCTTTCCCCATTGAGACCGTGTCTGTGCCTCGATCTAGGTTGGACACAATTAAAAATGGCGGTGTTCGCTTTAGCAATCTCACTAGTATAAAGACCTCCTCCATTCCTGCCATTATTGAAAGAGATTGTGATACCTCACATCTCAAAATTGGGTTACTTAATGTTAGATCCCTCACTTCCAAGGCAGTTATAGTCAATGAACTAATCACTGATCATAATCTTGATGTGATTGGCCTGACTGAAACATGGCTTAAGCCTGATGAATTTACTGTGTTAAATGAGGCCTCACCCCCTGGTTACACTCGTGACCATACCCCCCGTGCATCCGGCAAAGGCAGAGGTGTTGCTAACATTTACGATAGCAAATTTCAATTTACAAAAAAAAAAAAACAATGACGTTTTCGTCTTTTGAGCTTCTAGTCATGAAATCTATGCAGCCTACTCACTCACTTTTTATAGCTACTGTTTACAGGCCTCCTGGGCCATATGCAGTGTTCCTCACTGAGTTCCTATCGGATCTTGTAGTCATAGCAGATAATATTCAAATTTTTGGTGACTTTAACATTCACATGGAAAAGTCCACAGACCCACTCCAAAAGGCTTTCGGAGCCATCATCGACTCAGTGGGTTTTGTCCAACATGTCTCTGGACCTACTCACTGCCACAGTCATACTCTGGACCTAGTTTTGTCCCATGGAATAAATGTTGTGGATCTTAATGTTTTTCCTCATAATCCTGGATTATCGGACGACCATTTTATTGCGTTTGCAATCGCAACAAATAATCTGCTCAGACCCCAACCAAGGAGCATTAAAAGTCGTGCTATAAATTCTCAGACAACCCAAAGATTCCTTGATGCCCTTCCAGACTCCCTCTGCCTACCCAAGGACGTCAGAGGACAAAAATCAGTTAACCACCTAACCGAGGAACTCAATTTAACCTTGCGCAATACCCTAGATGCAGTTGCACCCCTAAAAATGAAAAACATCTGTCATAAGAAACTAGCTCCCTGGTATACAGAAAATACACGAGCTCTGAAGCAAGCTTCCAGAAAATTGGAACGGAAATGGCGCCACACCAAACTGGAAGTCTTCCGACTAGCTTGGAAAGACAGTACCGAAGAGCCCTCACTGCTGCTCGATCATCCTATTTTTCCAACTTAATTGAGGAAAATAAGAACAATCCGAAATGTCTTTTTGATACTGTCGCAAAGCTAACTAAAAAGCAGCCTTCGCAAATGGAGGATGGCTTTCACTTCAGCAGTAATATATTTATGAACTTCTTTGAGGAAAAGATCATGATCATTAGAAAGCAAATTACGGACTCCTCTTTAAATCTGGGTATTCCTCCAAAGCTCCATTGTCCTGAGTCTACACAACTCTGCCAGGACCTAGGATCAAGGGAGATACTAAAGTGTTTTAGTACTATATCTCTTGACACAATGATGAAAATAATCATGGCCTCCAAACCCTCAAGCTGCATACTGGACCCTATTCCAACTAAACTACTGAAAGAGCTGCTTCCTGTGCTTGGCCCTCCTATGTTGAACATAATAAACGGCTCTCTATCCACCGGATGTGTACCAAGCTCACTAAAAGTGGCAGTAATAAAGCCTCTCTTGAAAAAGCCGAATCTTGACCCAGAAATTATAAAAAACTATCGGCCTATATCGAATCTTCCATTCCTCTCAAACATTTTAGAAAAAGCTGTTGCACAGCAACTCACTGCCTTCCTGAAGACAAACAATGTATACGAAACGCTTCAGTCTGGTTTTAGACCCCATCATAGCACTGAGACTGCACTTGTGAAGGTGGTAAATGACCTTTTAATGACGTCAGACCGAGGCTCTGCATCTGTCCTCGTGCTCATAGATCTTAGTGCCGCTTTTGATAGCATCGATCACCAGATTCTTTTGGAGAGATTGGAAACCCAAATTGGTCTACATGGACAAGTTCTGGCCTGGTTTAGATCTTATCTGTCGGAAAGATATCAGTTTGTCTCTGTGAATGGTTTGTCCTCTGACAAATCAATTGTAAATTTCGGTGTTCCTCAAGGTTCCGTTTTAGGACCACTATTGTTTTCACTATATATTTTACCTCTTGGGGATGTCATTCGAAAACATAATGTTAAATTTCACTGCTATGCGGACGACACACAGCTGTACATTTCAATGAAACATGGTGAAGCCCCAAAATTGCCCTCGCTAGAAGCCTGTGTTTCAGACATAAAGAAGTGGATGGCTGCAAACTTTCTACTTTTAAACTCGGACAAAACAGAGATGCTTGTTCTAGGTCCCAAGAAACAAAGAGATCTTCTGTTGAATCTGACAATTAATCTGGATGGTTGTACAGTCGTCTCAAATAAAACTGTGAAGGACCTCGGCGTTACTCTGGGCCCTGATCTCTCTTTTGAAGAACATATCAAGACTGTTTCAAGGACAGCTTTTTTCCATCTATGTAACATTGCAAAAATCAGAAACTTTCTGTCCAAAAATGACGCAGAAAAATTAATCCATGCTTTTGCCACTTCTAGTCTGGACTACTGCAATGCTCTACTTTCCGGCTACCCGGATAAAGCACTAAACAAACTTCAGTTAGTGCTAAATACGGCTGCTAGAATCCTGACTAGAACCAAAAAATTTGATCATATTACTCCAGTGCTAGCCTCCCTACACTGGCTTCCTGTTAACCTGTTGGGTCTAGGGGGCAGCATTTGCACGTCTGGATAAAAAAAATGTACCCGATTTAATCTGGTTACTAATCCTACCCAGTAACTAGAATATGCATATACTTATTATATATGGATAGAAAACACTCTAAAGTTTCCAAAACTGTTTGAATGGTGTCTGTGAGTATAACAGAACTCATTTGGCAGGCAAAACCCTGAGACATTTTCTGACAGGAAGTGGATACCTGATGTGTTGTATTGACTTTAAACCTATCCCATTGAAAAACACAGGGGTTTAGGAATATTTTGGCACTTCCTATTGCTTCCACTAGATGTCACCAGCCTTTACAAAGTGTTTTGAGTCTTCTGGAGGGAGATCTGACCGAACAAGAGCCATGGAACGGTGATGTCCCATTAGACACCTGGCGCGCTACTTCATGTTGGGTACCCTCGTTCCAATACGTTATAAAAGACTATGCATTCGTCCACCTTGAATATTATTCATGTTCTGGTTAAAAAAGGCCCTAATGATTTATGCTATACAACGTTTGACATGTTTGAACGAACGGAAATATATTTTTTCCCCTCGTTCATGACGAGAAGTCCGGCTGGCTTACATCATGTGCTAACGAGACGGAGATTTTTGGACATAAATGATGAGCTTTTTTGAACAAAACTACATTCGTTATGGACCTGTGATACCTGGAAGTGACATCTGATGAAGAGAATCAAAGGTAATGGATTATTTACATAGTATTTTCGATTTTAGATCTCCCCAACATGACGTCTAGTCTGTATCGCAACGCGTATTTTTCTGGGCACAGTGCTCAGATTATTGCAAAGTGTGATTTCCCAGTAAGGTTATTTTTAAATCTGGCAAGTTGATTGCGTTCAAAAGATGTAAATCTATAATTCTTTAAATGACAATATAATATTTTACCAATGTTTTCTAATTTTAATTATTTAATTTGTGACGCTGACTTGACTGCCGGTTATTGGAGGGAAACGATTTCCTCAACATCAATGCCATAGTAAAACGCTGTTTTTGGATATAAATATCAACTTGATAGAACTAAAAATGCATGCATTGTCTAACATAATGTCCTAGGAGTGTCATCTGATGGAGATTGTAAAAGGTTAGTGTATCATTTTAGCTGGTTTTATGGTTTTGGTGACCCTGTCTTTGACTTGACAAAACATTACACACAACTCTTGTAAATGTACTGTCCTAACATACTCTAAATTTATGCTTTCGCCGTAAAACCTTTTTGAAATCGTAAAACGTGGTTAGATTAAGGAGATGTTTATCTTTCAAATGGTGTAACATAGTTGTATTTTAGAAAAATTTGAATTTTGACATTTATTTGGATTCAAATTTGCCGCTCTTGAAATGCACCTGCTGTTGATGGAGTGCACCACGGGTGGCACGCTAGCGTCCCACCTAGCCCCAAGAGGTTAAGGCAAGGGCTGATTTCAAGGTTTTACTGCTAACCTACAAAGCATTACATGGGCTTGCTCCTACCTATCTTTCCGATTTGGTCCTGCCGTACATACCTACACGTACGCTACGGTCACAAGACGCAGGCCTCCTAATTGTCCCTAGAATTTCTAAGCAAACGGCTGGAGGTAGGGCTTTCTCCTATAGAGCTCCATTTTTATGGAATGGTCTGCCTACCAATGTGAGAGACGCAGACTCAGTCTCAACCTTTAAGTCTTTACTGAAGACTTATCTCTTCAGTAGGTCCTATGATTAAGTATAGTCTGGCCCAGGAGTGTGAAGGTGAACGGAAAGGCTGGAGCAACGAACCGCCCTTGCTGTCTCTGCCTTGCCGGTTCCCCTCTTTCCACTGGGATTCTCTGCCTCTAACCCTTTTACAGGGGCTGAGTCACTGGCTTACTGGTGTTCTTCCATGCCGTCCATGGGAGGGGTGCGTCACTTGAGTGGGTTGAGTCACTGACGTGGTCTTCCTGTCTGGGTTGGCGCCCCCCCTTGGGTTGTGCCATGGTGGAGATCGTTGTGGGCTATACTCGGCCTTGTCTTAGGACGGTAAGTTGGTGGTTGGAGACATCCCTCTAGTGGTGTGGGGGCTGTGCTTTGGCAAAGTGGGTGGGGTTATATCCTGCCTGTTTGGCCCTGTCCGGGGGTATCATCGGATGGGGCTACAGTGTCTTCTGATCCCTCCTGTCTCAGCCTCCAGTATTTATGCTGCAGTAGTTTATGTGTCGGGGGGCTAGGGTCAGTCTGTTACAGCTGGAGTATTTCTCTTGTCTTATCCAGTGTCCTGTGTGAATTTAAATATGCTCTCTCTAATTCTCTCTTTCTCTCTTTCTGTCTTTCTCTCGGAGGACCTGAGCCCTAGGAACATGCCTCAGGACTACCTGGTATGATGACTCCTTGCTGTCCCCAGTCCACCTGGCCGTGCTGCTGCTCCAGTTTCAACTGTTCTGCCTGCGGCTATGGAACCCTGACCGTGCTTGTTGCACCCTCGACAACTACTATGATTATTATTATTTGACCATGCTGGTCATTTATGAACATTTTAACATCTTGACCATGTTCTGTTATAATATCCACCCTGCACAGCCAGAAGAGGACTGGCTGTGCAGGAAGCCAGTGTAGAGATTGGAGGAGCGGGGTGACGTGAGAGAACTTGGGAAGGTTGAACACCAGACGGGCTGCGGCGTTCTGGATGAGTTGTAGGGGTTTAATGGCACAGGCAGGGAGCCCAGCCAACAGTGAGTTGCAGTAATCCAGACGGGAGATGACAAGTGCCTGGATTAGGACCTGCGCCGCTTCCTGTGTGAGGCAGGGTCGTACTCTGCGAATGTTGTAGAGCATGAACCTACAGGATTGGGTCACCGCCTTGATGTTAGTAGAGAACGACAGGGTGTTGTCCAGGGTCACGCCAAGGTTCTTAGCACTCTGGGAGGAGGACACAATGGAGTTGTCAACCGTGATGGAGAGATCATGGAACAGGCAGTCCTTCCCCGGGAGGAAGAGCAGCTCCGTCTTGCCGAGGTTCAGCTTGAGGTGGTGATCCGTCATCCACACTGATATGTCTGCCAGACATGCAGAGATGCGATTCGCCACCTGGTTGTCAGAAGGGGGAAAGGAGAAGATTAATTGTGTGTCGTCTGCATAGCAATGATAGGAGAGACCATGTGAGGATATGACAGAGTTAAGTGACTTGGTGTATGGCGAGAATAGGAGAGGGCCTAGAACAGAGCCCTGGGGGACACCAGTGGTGAGAGCACGTGGTGCGGAGACAGATTCTCGCCACGCCACCTGGTAGGAGCGACCTGTCAGGTAGGACGCAATCCAAGCGTGGGCCGCGCCGGAGATGCCCAACTCGGAGAGGGTGGAGAGGAGGATCTGATGGTTCACCGTATCAAAGGCAGCAGATAGGTCTAGGAGGATGAGTGCAGAGGAGAGAGAGTTAGCTTTAGCAGTGCGGAGAGCCTCCGTGACACAGAGAAGAGCAGTCTCAGTTGAATGACCAGTCTTGAAACCTGACTGATTTGGATCAAGAAGGTCATTCTGAGAGAGATAGCAGGAGAGCTGGCCAAGGACGGCACGTTCAAGAGTTTTGGAGAGAAATGAAAGAAGGGATACTGGTCTGTAGTTGTTGACTTCGGAGGGATCGAGTGTAGGTTTTTTCAGAAGGGGTGCAACTCTCGCTCTCTTGAAGACGGAAGGGACGTAGCCAGCGGTCAAGGATGAGTTGATGAGCGAGGTGAGGTAAGGGAGAAGGTCTCCGGAAATGGTCTGGAGAAGAGAGGAGGGGATAGGGTCAAGCGGGCAGGTTGTTGGGCGGCCAGCCGTCACATGACGCGAGATTTCATCTGGTGAGAGAGGGGAGAAAGAGGTCAAAGCACAGGGTAGGGCAGTGTGAGCAGGACCAGCGGTGTCGTTTGACTTAGCAAACGAGGATCGGATGTCGTCGACCTTCTTTTCAAAATGGTTGACGAAGTCATCCGCAGAGAGGGAGGAGGGGGGGAGGAGGAGGAGGATTCAGGAGGGAGGAGAAGGTGGCAAAGAGCTTCCTAGGGTTAGAGGCAGATGCTTGGAATTTAGAGTGGTAGAAAGTGGCTTTAGCAGCAGAGACAGAAGAGGAAAATGTAGAGAGGAGGGAGTGAAAGGATGCCAGGTCCGCAGGGAGGCGAGTTTTCCTCCATTTCCGCTCGGCTGCCCGGAGCCCTGTTCTGTGAGCTCTACTGTTACGGAGGGTTGTTGATAGGTAATCGACTAACTGGGCTGTTCCCCGGACCTGTATGTAGAGACTTGTACAATGCTTGAACATGGCTATTGAACTTGACATTTGTGTCTGTCTTCATTCATTAATCTAACATATCATACAGAAACATCTACCATGAAACAGCACCAGAACTAGGAAACTTAATATCTATTATCAAAACTACATTGTCATAGCTTCAATTGCAGCGGCGGTTTAGATTATACTACTTAGAATGAGCAGCCAGCTCACAAACAAACGATACACACCAGGGAGAACACAACAAGCAGCATGTAGATGCAATAAGTGAAAACACATTATCTAATTGGGATAGCTAGCTATGTCACAAAGCATGATGTGCAAGCCAGTTAATTTTCATTCTGAAATAACTATTTCTGAGTTGGAAAGTCTTGAAGTTGGCATGGTAGCTAACTACCTAGCAAGCTACCAGCAAGCAATAAGTAGCTAACTTAGATGCTTATCAAAGGAAGATAGCTAACTGGTTAATTTGACCCCCCCAAAAATCAACCAAACTATTTATCAATGTTTCTCAAAATTACTGTAGCTGGCTAATTCATTTGACCATGCTTTGTGATAACCCGGTTTTATGCTGTTTTAGTCCACACAACATGCCCTCCTGCCATGTACATGAATGCCAACATACATTAATACAATTCTGATGCTGGTTGCATCCCAATAATCTCCCTTATCCCGACGTGTGCACTTGTCCACTTCCCTTAACCAATTTGAAAGGAAATGACTGATATAAAAAATATAGTGGAAATGCTCTAACCCATATCAACACCAATCCAATGCTTTTTGGAAATTTGTGGGAGTGAACGAGTGCATACTTTAGGAGAAAGGAGATATTGGGCCACTGTGTTAAGTTATGTAGCTTGCTGAAATGATAAGGCTCAAATTTAGGGGACAGAGAATGTTGCATTCCCAAATCATTGCTTTTTTATTAGAGCAGACTAAATGAATTGCCTAGGTCATAGGTTCCACTGTATACCTATTTCTGGTTCAAATATAGAGTATAATATTGATCAATATCATGAATAATATAGCGACCACACACATGCACTGGACAAATCAAAAGGTGTCCATCTTCATTGATGTAAATTGACCTATGGCTCAGTGACCATGATTAATAATAACCTTTTTGAACAGTATTTGAAAGTGTTGGGACTACTCAGCACCTAAGGCCTGCCCGAGAATAAAGCCTCCTTCATGGGTTACAAGAGAGGAGACAGACTAGGGTTTAGGACCAACAGTCAGTCTGTGAGTTGAGAGTGTGAGTTGGGTGGCTTGACTTGAGGCACCATTACGTCTCACTATTTATCTGTGGTAGGTGACTTGACTGTACCGCTGTTGAAGGTTTCACGTCGGGGGAGGCGGCATGCAGCCATGGCTTATTGCTGCCTGACGACAGGCTCTGTAAAAACCAAAGGTTGCTCAACAGTGGAAAAAGGAACCTGTCAAACATGTTGATTCTTTTTAAAAGTAAATTCTTTGTATCATGGCTGTTTGTGTCAAGTTACTCTTTTATCATGCCATTTAACATAATGGATTTTAGTATGGCTGTGTCACATGAAGCAATATCTAAAGTGCAAAACTTAGTCAGATTTAGAAATGGTAGGGTGGGGGTGGGTATGTTAAGGGCCGACTCACCGGATTAAGCCACTCATTAGCAAAGCAAACCATTCTGAAGCTCAGTGACCAAACATTTGAGTTGGATGGACTCAGACCTTTCTAAAGGTAAAGAGCCATTTCCTAAACCCCACAGTTGGCACAAGTCACTTTTATTTTTTTTGCACTGGCTCTATGCACACTCACACATACTACACTGATACTCCAACACACACACAGACATATACACACCACAGGAGGTTGGTGGCACCTTAATTAGGGAGGATGGAGTCGTGGTAATGGCTGGAGTGGAATAAGTGGAATGGTATCAAATACATAAAACACATGGTTTCCATGTGTTTGATGCCATTCCATCCGCGCCATTCCAGCAATTATTATGAGCCGTCCTCCCCTCAGCAGCCTCCTGTGACACATGCACACGGATATCACACACAGACTTTCACATACGCTGCTGCAACTCTGTTTATTATCTAGCCAGATTGCCTAGTCACTTTTACCCTTACCTACATGTACATACTACCTCAATTATCTCGTACCCCTGTACATTGACTCAGTACCGATACTCCTTGTAAATACTAGCTTCATTATTGTTATGTTATTGTGTTACTATTCCCCCCCCCAAAAAAAAAGTTATATTTTTGTATTTTTATGACTCTGCATTGTTGGGAAAGGGCTCGTGAGTAAGCGTTTCACTCTAAAGTCTACACCTGTTGTACTCTGCGCATATGACAAATACATTTTGATTTGACTTCAGGCCTGTGTTCCAAGAGAGTTTACTTTAGTCCAACAGCAAGAGGGCAAACACAGATAGACAATGGGAGTAGTGGCTGTATGTGCTACTAGAGCCTGCACTAATCCAACTGTTCAACTTCAGACAAAGGCCAGTCTTTGCTTTAAAGCAGGTGTCCACTTGCCTCTAAAGGGGCCTCTATATCCTAACTTCTATCCTAAATGCCTAGACCAAAACCTCACTTAAGAGATTTTAGGGCTTCTTAAGTATCTGTGTGCGCGTCGCAGCTGTTTTATGGATTGCCAAAAAAAACTGTCCAGCGGCTGATGTTATAATAGAGATTATTTAATACATGTTTTGGTTATGTCACGTTGGGCCAGCCTTCAAAGGAGAGGGTCTCCTCACAAATGTGACTAGGTCGTGCTACGATGAGTTTGGGTGAACCCGTCAGAAACACACATTGTTTGTTGTTGTTTGTCATTCGGCTGATAATGCAACACGAGCTACCCAGACCAGTCATTAAGATTAGAAAATGAAATATATGGATTTTTTAGGGACTATACAGATTTTTGGTAGTCAAGGAGGCCGATGGCCAATATATTATGCCGATATTCATGATCATTACATTTTTAAATGCTGATGACAAATATTCCCAGAGACAGACATTACTGGATTAATTTTCAAAATCAATCAATACATTTTACTTTGTTTTTAACAATCTAATTAGATAACGATATTTTATTTGAATGGTAAGATGGTATCTCCTGATAAAAAGGGTAACTCAAGATGGCATAGGCCTACTCACAATACAAGTGAATGCATATCAGTGGAGGCTCCTCAGAGGAAGAAGGGGAGGACAATCCTACAGTGAATTTCAGAAAAAATTGATTGAAAAAAATTTGAAAATGTTTTTAGATAAAACAATACTAAATGTCATGTCACCAAATACCTGATTTAAACACACTATTGCAATGAAGGTCAACAGTAGTCTCAATTGCACCTTCTAAAGGTAGCCCCAGGGATTCCTGACTTTGAGTTGAGGCGCAAAACATAATTGGAATTTAAAAAAACATTTCCTGCAATTCTAAACTGTTTTTCACAGGGGAATCCATATTTATTAACAGAAAACAACAATGTTTTTTGTTGTTATTTTTTTACTTTCTATGCTGGAATAGAACTTGCAACCCTTGGAATCAGAAGCGGATGCTTACACCCATCCACAACGCCCTCACTGTTGCTGCTTGTGACTGGTTTCCATGGCATCTCCCGATGTCCTCAGACATTGATGGACGTCGAATATTGACTTGTATCACTGGTGACCTGGCTGAGAAGAACTGTGTGATGCTTGGCTTGGTTTCTTTTTTGTTGTGCCCCGCAAATTTATTACAATCAATAAATTGCTTATTTGGTTGATATCACGTACCAAGCAAAGCGGAGTTTTTTTTATTGTGATACAAATATCCAGTTTTTTTTCTTTTTTTTTCTCATAGACGCATCAGTTGTGTGCATTCATGGATTTCAAAGGAAGCCAGGCTTCCCCACAATATTGGCAAAGAAAAAAATATCTTTCATCTCTCTGGTTCATAATTTTCATTAAATACGCAAGAGGCTGAATGTATCTCACCGGAGAAAGCATCCGAGCAAACGAAACATCACCCCTCTGTCTCAGTATGTGTAGCATATCGATCTGATGCTCTCTGGTCAAAAAGAGTATGACATTGTTGCCGCTTTTAGCATTGAATGCAAGGGAAGCCAGCGAGCATTTGGCCTCCCTTGATCATTTTAAAAATAAAATAATAGCCAATCAGCTCAACTGAGTGAGCTCAGCTGTGAATGGTCCTGGCGCAACTCCAAAAAATGTCAAAGGAACCCAGTTTGGATTTGGTTTCAGACCAATCGCATCAGAAGACAAATGTCATTGACAGAAAAAACTTTAATTGCTGCATCTCGTTGTGTCGTTGTCCTCCGGTGGCTAGGTAGCTAAAATCGTCCCTTTGCTAAATTAGCCATGGATGGAGATAAGGATTTGGACTTGTGGTTTTACTTAATTCTCCATACTGGCCAATGATTATAACAGCAATTCTGATCAAACCATAAATTCATACATTGTGCCCCTGGCCTGAGAGGATGGAAGTTCAACATGTAGCTAGATGTAGTATGCTAATGATAACTAGCTGGCCTGGCATATCTTTGCCCATGAAACGAAGTTAGGCTAGTAAGCAAATATTTTAGCCAGGTAGCCAATAACAATGAAAACTAAAAACATGCACTGTATGACAGAGTCATAGACTGTTTAGGCAACATGAAAGAGGAGGATGACATTGGCATTTCACTACAAGTAGGGTGAGTCAACATGTTTTTTCTACTTGCACCCATGCAAGCATGCACACAAAAATTAGTACCATCGACAGCCACATCATATTTAGCTTACGTTGATGGGACTAAATCGCTTTTGGTATCTTTTAATAGTCACTGTATTCGACTAAGCATAGGTGATTAGATGATGTTAAAATTTTGAAGTTGAAATGGTGCAGGAATAGTGGAGGCAGCGCCTGTTTTCTTTGTGACATGCGGTAACTCTCCATGGTTCTAAATCAATAATTGGTTAGTAGTCCGAAAATTCTGGAAACATTATCTTGCTTGTCCATGCTGTAGGTCATGTAACTGTTTGTTACATGAAATATGTTTTGTGGACTTCACCGGATTTATTCTGCCATGGTCTGCCTATTGTCTCGGCCTTAGGCCTATATATCATGGTGTCAAGGCATATTTACATTTGACATTTTAGTCATTTAGCAGACGCTCTTATCCAAAGCAACTTACAGTAGTGAATGCATACATTTCATACAATTTCATCCATTTCATACATTTTTTTTTCTGTGCTGGCCCCCCGTGGGAATCGAACCCACAACCCTGGCGTTGCAAACACCATGCTCTACCAACTGAGCCACAGGGAAGGCATACGAACTAACAGGTTATAGAGCAAACCACGCAATTATCACAACACATAGGTTGTAATATGTTTTTTTTGTTTGGGGTGGGACTTGGCTACTAAGGCCATCACTACTAAGGCCATCGCTACTAAGGCCATACAGACACAGCTTGGCTAAATTGTAACTGCTAAGCCTATGGGGCTCAGCTGCAACCTGGTCTCAGAGCATTTCGTATTATTCTGAATGTAAATCTGAAACACACCATTGAGAATGATATGTTATGTTTCGTATTGTATGTATTAATTTGTGGATCTCCATCACCCATTTCGTATGATATGTTACAAATTACCATTCGTATTATATGTTAGAAATTAGCTAAATGTACAATAATTAAAAATATTGTAAAAGGTACATCGTTACAAATGTTCAAAAACGTAAATAATTTAAGAATTATGTATCCAGGCACTCCGCGCTTGTGTCAGAGCAGCACAGTTTTGCGCTGCTCTGACAAGCATGGGGACTGGTCTTGATAAATCAGTGAGATTTATTTCCACTGAATCTTCATTTGGTTACTGGTTAGCCTACAATTAGGGAGTGGAAATGTTAGGATTATTTTGCTTTTCACTTACAGTCACCTGTCACGTTGTACAGCGCCATATTTTCCTAACGGAAAACCTGAGGGTTTTGTTTTTCGTTTTTCTGGAAATAGAAACACCATAATATTAATCAAATTAATTAAGCTACATTTCTTAAAATCAATCCCATATACTATGTTAATGGCAACAATGGCTGACACTTAAATAATGTGCCATAAAATCCTGCGGTAGCCCGCAAACTGTGCTGCAGTACAACGCAACTTTTAAAGGAAGAACCACCGTATTTTGCTGATTACACAGACCCACAAAGCATTTGAAAATAAATCTAATTTTGATACACTCCCATATCTATTGGGTGAAATACCACCGTGTGCAATCACAGCAGCAAGATTTGTGACCTGTTGCCACAAGAAAAGGGCAACCAGTGAAGAACAAACATTGTAAATACAACCCATATTTATTTCTCCTTTTGTACTTTAACTATTTGCACATCACTGTATGATGTGACATTTGAAATGTCTTTATTCTTTTGGAAGTTGTGTGAGTGTAATATAACATCTGGCACATAATAACAACACAATTGCCAGAAAATATCCTAACATTTGTTTTGTTTTAAATGTTCATTCAAGTGTTTCTTGCTCAGAGATCAAGATCCTCGTTCAACTTTCATCACTCAAACTCTCCTGTCATATTTATCTATAGTTATGCACATTTGCAAAGGGGATTTATTTACAATTTTTTTATTTAACTAGGCAAGTCAGTTAAGAACAAATACTTATTTTCAAAAGACAGCCTAGGAGTACCTTGTTCAGGGGCAGAACAACAGATTTTTACCTTGTCAGCTCAGGGATTTGATCTTGCAACCTTTCGGTTACTAGTCCAACGCTCTAACCACTAGGCTACCTGCCGCCCCAATCGTAAACCTGGTTCGAGCCCTGACTTATGATTGGCTGAAAGCCATAGTATATCAGACCATATACCAAGGGGTATGACAAAACATTACTTTTCACTGTTCTAATTATGTTGGTAACCAGTTTATAACAGCAATAAGGCACCCAGGGGGTTTGTGGTATATGTCCAATATACCACGGCTAACGGCTGTATCCAGGCACTCCGCGTTGCATCATGCATAAGAACAGTTCTTGGCTGTTGTATATTGGCCATATACCATACCCCCTTGTGCCTTATTGCTTAATCATAGATGTCAAACGAGTTAAAATAAAATCCATTGATGGAAAATGATCTGGCGAGTTATATAAGGGCAAATTATATTTTCTCTTGCCACATATTCAAATTCCTTTATTAGCTACATCCTGTCATAGCTCGCAATAATTCATATTTTGAGGAAATCTACATTTTGCTTCTAACGTTGTTACAAGTTACTACGATATTCCTTCTTAATTGGCTCAATAACCTTATGGAAAAAGGGTTTATTGTATAACTATAAAAACTCATCTCTTGCTGTGGGTGGGTTTTGTGTGGACATTTGGTTCGAAATTTTAACTGGACCTGGCAACCTTGCACAGATCATTCGCTGCTGTTTACTGCTACTAGCTAGCTATGATAACTAGCTCAAAGGCAATGACATTTGCTATCAAGCCATAAACGTGCATAATATCTAACAAGGGGAGCGAGGGTAGAAAAAAATTATGAAACGATGATCCACACTGAATGACTCATCTGCCCGTAGTTTGAGAAGTGCGAACGCGCGTCAGCTGCTTCTGATCTGCAGCTTTCTTGGTCTAATTATGTCAGTAAGCAGTTTTTAATAGCAAAAATGCACCACGGGGGTTTGTGGTATATGGCCAATATACCATGACTAACGGCTGGATACAGCTGTTAATCGATAAACAAGGGAGTGGCTAGACAGACACGCCTGGTGCCCAAATCGATTATGTTTTTGTGCAGCGGGTCGAGATGAACAGATGTGTTTCAGTCAGTTCAGTCAGTCATCCTTTAGTTTATGCTTGTGGCTAGAAACTTCAGCGAGCATTTGAAACGTGTCTGCCGAAACTGGGATTTGGGAGTGTTCTGAATCTTTCAGTTTTTATCAGTGATTATAAAAAAAAATTTAAGAAAATGTTAATGCCGTATCTTTGGACATTTTCGGTGAAAAAGACTACAATAAATATTAAATTTTCACCCTGGCCTGATATTGCCTACACTACCGAGCTACTTCACTCTCCATACTGCGGCAAGAGGGAGCGAAAGACACTGCGCAGTGTTGTGTTGCAGGCATGCAGCTTAAACTCTCCCCATTGAGCAGTGTAGACTGTATCAGGGTGACATCCAGATGGTTATTATCAATATTACACGTTAATACTTGTGTAGGCTGCTATCCCACTCAAAATAAAATCAAGTGCGATGGAACAGTTTGGAGATAGTGACCAAATCCAGATGGTGACCAGTACTACAAGTTATTTATTCCTCTCCCATCAAAATAAACATCACTTTATTTTACCAGTTTTAACTAGCACCATGCTGCTGTTGTTGCCAGCTAGCCAGCTGGGCCTGGGAAGGGATCATCAGGATGACAGCCTGAACCGAACCCATTAGTCTTCACACTTGACATACATCATCAATTTGGGCACCCGATAGAGAAGGGCCAAGACTATAAAAGGCCAATATCGGCTGATTAACAGTCTTTCTTTTTCATCCTAATGTTAGCAAAGTCTACAGTATACCGCAAACCACTCAATCACTTATTATGTAATAAGGTTGTACTTTAATGAAAATAATCAAAAGGACATTCATTTATTTTATTTAAATATAACCATTTCACTCCACAACAAAAATGACACTCATTTGTGAACTGATACGGACTCAAAATATACATCATAACTGTGAGTATGAAACAAATAGGACCATTTACACTATAAACTTTCTTAAAAATACTAAGCGTTCCCTAAATGGGCCTTGCTTTGCAGGAAATTCAGTAAAAAGTTTCCTTGTACAGTACGCCACTCGGTCTAAGACACTGCATCTTAGTGCAAGAGGCATCATTGCAGTATCTGATTCGAATCCAGGCTGCTTCACATCCGGCAGTGATTGGGAGTCCCATAGGGCGGTGCACAATTGGCCCAGCATCGTCCGGATTTGGCCGTCTATCTATCTCTTTTGGTAAGACTTAAGATTAAATTGCTCAAGCGCTATATGTATCCTAATACCCTAGCAAATGCTCTTACTAAAGAAATTACAGTGTTACTACACAGGTTTAAGAGCACATTATTTTAAAGTGTTAATTATTTTGTAGTACAATGTTAACATGTACATTTGATGTGCTAGCTAATAACACTGATATGAAATTATGGATTAAAATCTGTATACAGTATTACTTGTTTACACTTGCGTAAGAAGGTAAATAACTATTTAAATGTAATAAATGTGCAGTCTGTATCCAATTGAAGTGACCGTTTTGGCTTCGTGAGTGAAACAAGTTCAGCACGAAAACGTTGTGTTATTTTCAGCATGGACAAATAAACACGTTCGTGTAAAATGTTGGGTTGTTAGGGACTTAGACTGCGATCCACTTTTTTTTTTTTCATCTTCACATTTTCATTCATTAACCATATGGTGTATATTCTAGTGCAATTTCACCAGCATAGTATGGCTTCATCTTATAAATCATCTTATATATCATTGCTTATTAATCTTACTTAAAAAAAATATATGTAAATTAAACTCCATAAAACATGTCATATTCACTAGGTGGGGATACGCTTTTCCGAAAACCAATTCAGATGAAAGAGCAATCATGTTATGAACTCTGAAATCACAAAGTTTCCACATGCAATTTGGGCAAATTGTCATCATAAAAACATGAGTGACAACTTATTTAGTTTTGCTAGATTTAGTCAAATATATAAATATATATACACACTACAGGTCAAAAGTTGTAGAACACCTACTCATTCAAGGGTTTCATTATTTTACCATTTTCTACATTATAGTAAAGACATCAAAACTATGAAATAACACATACGGAATCATGTAGTAACCCAACATTTTAAAACAAATCTAAATATATTTTATATTTCAAGATTCTTCAAATAGCCACCCTTTGCACACTGCTGGCATTCTCTAAAACAGCTTCATGTGGTAGTCACCTGGAATGCATTTCAATTAACAGGTGTGCCTTCTTAAAAGTTAATTTGTGGAATTTCTTTCCTTCTTAATGCGTTTGAGCCAATCAGTTGTGTTGTGACAAGGTAGGGGATATACAGAAGATGGTACTTTACCAAATAGGGCTAAGTCCGAATCATGGCAAGAACAGCTGAAATAAGCAAAGAGAAACGACAGTCCATCATTACTTGAAGACATGGTCAGTCAATACAGAAAATTTCAAGAACTTTGAACGTTTCTTCAAATGCAGTCGCAAAAACCAAGCGCTATGATGAAACTGGCTCTTATGAGGATCGCCGCAGAAATGGAAGACCCAGAGTTACCTCTGCTGCAGAGGATAAGTTCATTTGAGTTACCAGCCTCAGAAATTGCTGCCCAAATAAAATGTTTCACAGAGTTCAAGTGGTGTGAATCAGGCCTTCATGATTGAATTGCTGCAAAGAAACCACTACTAAAGGACAACAATAATAAGAAGAGACTTGCTTGGCCAAGAAACACAAGCAAAGGACATTAGACCGGTGGAAATTTGTCCTTTGTGAGACGCGGTGTGGGTGAACGGATGACCTCGTGTATTTCTCACCGTAAAGCATGGAGGTGGTGTTATGGTGTGGGGGTTGAAAGGGGTTCACCTAGTGGTCATGATAGGGGCTGTACCAAATGTTTGATGTATTATAATAATTGATTATGCTTATGTTGTATTAATAGAAGGGGAGGGGTTATAAAACCCCTCACATTTATAGGGTCCAAGACTACAGATTAACAACATTATGAGGTTTAATATTGTTCCACAGTACTTTTCTAGTCTCTCTGCCTATTATGAAGAAACTGTCTGAGAAATGTGTGACTGTGAAGACAGAACTCTGCAGGGGAGTGTAAGAAATAAGAGATTAGTCAGACATTCCACTATAAATCAACTTGGACATTTACTGTTAAGCTTTTAGATAGCTATAGAAACAAGAGTTTTAGTGTTGAGTAGGCATGGTTTTGGTCTCATAAGTAGAAGATGATGACGTAGGCAGTGACATCACTAGGGCTGGACTTCAGGTTTAATAAAATAACTTGGGACCTTTTCTGACTTACTCGGAAACATGCGTTATGTTCCTGTTGTCAACTTATGTCTGCAATTGCATTAATAAAGGTTTTTGAATGATTTAATTAAAGATATTGTCATAAGGCTAATTTAACCAATGAGCCAATGATTGACAAGGAACAAGGAAACAAACCTTAACAGGGTGCTTTGCTGGCGACACTGTCTGTGATTTATTTAGAATTCAAGGCACACTTAACCAGCATGGCTACCACAGCATTCTGCAGCGATACGCCATCCCATCTGGTTTGAGCTTAGTGGGGCTATCATTTGTTTTTCAACAGGACAATAATCCAACACACCTCCAGGCTATGTAAGGGCTATTTGACCAAGAAGGAGAGTGATGGAGTGCTGCATCAGGTGACCTGGCCTTCACAATCCCCTGACCGCAACCAAATTGAGATGGTTTTGGATGAGTCGGACCTCAAGAGTGAAGGAAAAGCAGCCAACAAGTGCTCAGCATATGAGTGAACTCCTTCAAGACTGTTGGAAAAACATTCCAGGTGAAGCTGGTTGAGAGAATGCCAAGAGTGTGCAAATCTCATCAAGGCAAAGGGTGGCTATTTGAAGAATCTCAAATATAAAATATATTTCAATTTGTTTGGTTACTACATGATTCCATATGTGTTATTTCATAGTTTTGATGTCTTCACTATTATTCTACAATGTAGAAAATGGTAAAAAAAAAAAAAAAAACCTTGAATGAGTATGACTGGTAGTGTATATATATTTTTATCTATGAAAATGTCATGTTACTTTTAACTCCAAAGCTACTGTTTCAATGGGTGAACAGTTCTATACTAACCCAATTTCTCAAAGCACAGTGGTGCTCGACTAGCCTGATCCCAGGTCTGTTTTTGATGTCTTGCTGACCTTGCTGACCTTGAAACAGATCTGGGACAAGCATAGTGGTTGACAGAAGGAAGAGTCAAAGGACTGCCATGTCTTCTGCTCATAGCGTCCCTAGCTCCTGAGCAAACCTCAGATCTATTGCTTTGTACAGGCTTTGAAGAAGCTTCAGGTAAACAGAGTTGTTAATTGACAGACATGTTTAAAAATTACAGATGTCTGTATCAAATGTATATCAAGTAGAAGTGGAGGGTGTTGGCTTGGTCCATGTGCCCTTTGGAGTTATTTTACAGCTTCAAGCAATGTCAAGCCTTATTCCCACAATGGATACAGTATGTAATGTCAAAAAACTATACGGACCAAAAATATAAAACGCAACATGTAACAATTTCAAAGATTTGACTAAGTTACAGTTCATATAAGGAAATCAGTCAATTGAAAAAAATTAATTAGCCCCTAATCTATGGATTTCACATGACTGGGCAGGGTTGCAGCCATGGGTGGGACTGAGGGGGCTTAGGCCCACCAGGGAGCCAGGACCAGCCAATCAGAATGGTTCTTCCCCACAAAAAGGCTTTAATACAGACAGTAATACTTCTCAGCACCCCTCCCACCCCTCCTCAGACAATCCCGCAGGTGAAGAAGCCAGATGTGCAGGTCCTGGGCTGGCGTGGTTACAAGTGTTCTGCAGTTGTGAGGCTGGTTGGAAGAACTGTCAAATGTTGGAGGCAGATTATGGTAGAGAAATGTACATTAAATTATCTGGCAACAGCTCTGGTGGGCATTCCTGCAGTCAGCATGCCAATTGCATGCTCCCTCAAAAGTTGAGACATTTGTGGCATTGTGTTGTATGACAAACCTGCACATTTTAAAGTGGCTTTTTATTGTCCACAGCATAAGGTGCACCTGTGTAATGAGCATGCTGTTTAATCAGCTTCTTGATATGCCACACCTGTAAGGTGGATGGAGAAATGGAGGAGAAAAGAAGAAATGCTCACTAACAGGGATCTAAACAGATTTGAGCTTAACATTTGAGAGAAATAAGCTTTTACTGCGTGTGGATATTTTAATTTAATTAAACATGGGATCAACACTATACATGTTGCGTTTATTTTTTGGTTCAGTGTAGTAAAGGTGTCAATCACCTTAAGGTGGATGGAGCACTAGCAAAAGAACATGCGTCTCTCTCTTCCTCCCTAGGGGGTTGAATTCGAACCCTCTCTCCCCTAACCAGTCAGTCAGTGTGGGTGAGTGTAAAAGTGCAGTTGAGGCCTCTATTTCGAACCTCACCAGACCAAGTTAGAACTAGGCTCACCCTGAACGCTCTGTGCTTTTTTAAGGGCGATAATCCCTTATTTGGACCTTGGCTCCCCCTCATATTCGCGAGGAGAAGTTGATGCTGGTTACCATCTTCTGGATCTTGTCCTCATTCTTCAGGATGTTGGACTTGACGGCGCAGATCTTGTCCTGCTGCTCCTTGATCAGCTGCTCAAGCTCGGCTAGCTCGGCCTTCAGAGGCTCCACCGCGCTGTCCGTCACTCTGGAAAAGATGCACACACGCGAAAATATAAATGTACGCTAAGTCATGTGTGTGTGTGTGTTGGTGGTCTTCCAGATCTGTTGCTGCATCAGGGCCTGTGTGTGCGCCTTGTTTTCCTACCTCCAGGCTTTAGTGCAGGGCTCTCCAACCCTGTTCCTGAAGAGCTACCCTCCTGTAGGTTTTCACTCCAACCCCAGTTGTAACTAACCCGATTCAGCTTATCAACCAACTAATTATTAGAATCAGGTGCACTAGATTAGGGTTGGAGCGAAAACCTACAGGACGGTAGCTCTCCAGGAACAGGGTTGGAGTACCCTGCTTTAGTGTGTGTTTGTGTATGATGTGTGTGTGCGTGTGTGTGTGCGTGTGTGCGTGTGTGCGTGTGTGGTGTGTGTGTGTGTGTGTGTGTGTGTGTGTGTGTGTGTAGCCCTCCAAACCTCTGTTCATGCAGCAGTGCCTGCGTATGTTCCTTGTTCTCCCTCCTCCAGGTGTGCAGCTCGTTCTGCATGGCATCCATGTCCTCCTGGATGTAATCCATGATCTTGCCTAGGGGCAGGGCGCTGCGGCACACCGTCTGGATGGACGAGCGCAGCCGCTCAATCTCTCTAGACACCAGGTCCCGCTCCTTCTTCCTGGACGCCTCCGACACCAGGCTCTGGGTCTGGAGAGAAGGAGGGATGGATAGATAGGATGGATAGAGAGAAGGGGTGGATAGATAGATGGAGTAGGAGAGAAGCCAAGAAAGATTGTTACAATATAGAAAAAAATGGATTTTGGCTAGGATATTGTATTTTCGTGTTCGTGCAAGTGACCGATTGCAGATACTGATTGTGAGGATTCGTTCAATTTGGCAGTACACCCAGACCCTTGCTTTAAGAACGAAAGATCTCTCAGTTTCAAGGTCTCAGCTTAGAGAAGAAGCCTCGTGAGGTATTGGTCTGTCACATGCATGAACCAGTATTGGTCGGTCACATGAATGAAGCGAACGTTAATGATGAATTAGTTATGAATGATGAATAAGCTAAATAAGCTAAATCATGCAAATATAACTTGTCTGCAGTATATAAGATAACTAACAGAACTGCCTCGGTAGAGCTCCTGATGGACATGTATACTTGGCACATTGAGTTGGTTGGAACCTCTCCAGCGCGCTGATAATAAAGAATGATTCATTTAAGATTGACTTTGAGTGTCCCAGTGTAGAATTTTCACAACAATTTAGCGTCAATGAACAGGATGATTGATTCTGCCTGCAGAGCTTTCCAGGGGGGTCTGTGAGGATAACCGGTGGCGCATTTTATGAAGCGTGAGGGACATTTCCGTCTGACCAAAAGACGACGAGACCCGCCCAGACCAGACCCTTACTGTGAGCTGCCCAGGAGGAGACACATTCCCCGCGAGCAATTGAGGGACATGTCTTCTGATTTCAGTAAGTCAATTTAAATGAATTTGTAAAAAAAACGGAACAAAATAAATAATTAAGCTTTTTCCAAATTTCAATCTACTTAATAAGCAAATTTCTATCCTGTTATCCCAATTTCAATCAGCGTAACAGTTTCCACTCTCACAGAACTTTCACATCCACATTCACTACACTCACACAATTCACATTCACTTTGTGCTGTTACTTGGAGGGCACCACTAGTCCTAAGTCAAGTAACAGCACAAAGTGAATATGAAAGCTGTGTGAGTGTAGTGAATGTGAAAGCTGTGTGAGTGGAAACTATTAAGCTAATAGAAAATTGGGATAATAACAGGATAGAAATTTGCCTATTAAGCAGATTTACATTTGGATAATAAAAGCTTGAAATTTGGATATTAAGAAATATTAGTTAAGTGGTTGAAATTTGGATAATACGTACTGAGAGAATGTGTGAAAGTGTGTGTGTGTGTTATTCTATATGCATGTTCTTATATTCTACATGCATAGACTATAGTGTCTATAGAGAACATAGCATTTATGACTATATAAACTATTGATGCTATAGGGACTGTGATGCTATAGGGACTATGGATGCTCAGGGACTATAGATACTGTAGAGACTATAGAGGAACCATGGCGGTGCTACATATGACAGAAGGTTAGAGCTAATCTTATAGAGAAGGGCAAGTAACGGTACCATGAAAAGCCCCGCTGACGTGTCTACATGGGCTGCAGCCACTGCTGATAGCACATGTTGTTGTTTATATATATATACATATACTGCTCAAAAAAATAAAGGGAACACTTAAACAACACAATGTAACTCCAAGTCAATCACACTTCTGTGAAATCAAATTGTCCACTTAGGAAGCAACACTGATTGACAATAAATTTCACATGCTGTTGTGCAAATGGAATAGACAACAGGTGGAAATTATAGGCAATTAGCAAGACACCCCCAATAAAGGAGTGGTTCTGCAGGTGGGGACCACAGACCACTTCTCAGTTCCTATGCTTCCTGGCTGATGTTTTGGTCACTTTTGAATGCTGGCGGTGCTTTCACTCTAGTGGTAGCATGAGACGGAGTCTACAACCCACACAAGTGGCTCAGGTAGTGCAGCTCATCCAGGATGGCACATCAATGCGAGCTGTGGCAAGAAGGTTTGCTGTGTCTGTCAGCGTAGTGTCCAGAGCATGGAGGCGCTACCAGGAGACAGGACAATACATCAGGAGACGTGGAGGAGGCCGTAGGAGGGCAACAACCCAGCAGCAGGACCGCTACCTCCGCCTTTGTGCAAGGAGGAGCAGGAGGAGCACTGCCAGAGCCCTGCAAAATGACCTCCAGCAGGCCACAAATGTGCATGTGTCTGCTCAAACGGTCAGAAACAGACTCCATGAGGGTGGTATGAGGGCCCAACGTCCACAGGTGGGGGTTGTGCTTACAGCCCAACACCGTGCAGGACGTTTGGCATTTGCCAGAGAACACCAAGATTGGCAAATTCGCCACTGGCGCCCTGTGCTCTTCACAGATGAAAGCATGTTCACACTGAGCACATGTGACAGACGTGACAGAGTCTGGAGACGCCGTGGAGAACGTTCTGCTGCCTGCAACATCCTCCAGCATGACCGGTTTGGCGGTGGGTCAATCATGGTGTGGGGTGGCATTTCTTTGGGGGGCCGCACAGCCCTCCATGTGCTCGCCAGAGGTAGCCTGACTGCCATTAGGTACCGAGATGAGATCCTCAGACCCCTTGTGAGACCATATGCTGGTGCGGTTGGCCCTGGGTTCCCCCTAATGCAAGACAATGCTAGACCTCATGTGGCTGGAGTGTGTCAGCAGTTCCTGCAAGAGGAAGGCATTGATGCTATGGACTGGCCCGCCCGTTCCCCAGACCTGAATCCAATTGAGCACATCTGGGACATCATGTCTCGCTCCATCCACCAACGCCACGTTGCACCACAGACTGTCCAGGAGTTGGCGGATGCTTTAGTCCAGGTCTGGGAGTAGATCTCTCAGGAGACCATCCGCCACCTCATCAGGAGCATGCCCAGGCGTTGTAGGGAGGTCATACAGGCACGTGGAGGCCACACACACTACTGAGCCTCATTTTGACTTGTTTTAAGGACATTACATCAAAGTTGGATCAGCCTGTAGTGTGTTTTTCCACTTTAATTTTGAGTGTGACTCCAAATCCAGACCTCCATGGGTTGATAAATAGTATTTCCATTGATTATTTTTGTGTGATTTTGTTGTCAGCACATTCAACTATGTAAAGAAAAAAGTATTTAATAAGATTATTTCATTCATTCAGATCTAGGATGTGTTATTTTAGTGTTCCCTTTATTTTTTTGAGCAGTATATATATATATATATATATATATATATATATATATATATATATATATATATATATATATATATATAGTGCAGAGATGCACATGGGGTAATTAGGGAGATTACCGAGTGTGTTTGGGAATAGTACTAAGTGAATGTGGATGTGAGAGTGTGGAAAGTACGTGTTAAACGGATTGAAATTTGGATAATAAGATATATTATTACGATTAAGTACTGAGTGAATAAGAGCTGTCAGGACACTGGCTCTGGTGTGAAAGAGGTAATATAGAAGATTACTGAGTGCGTGTCAATGGATAACCCAGCCAGTTCTGTGAGCTGAGTATTTCGATCTATAACGTTATCTACAGTTATTATAAACTCAGCAACAACAAAAAAACGTCCTCTCCCTGTCAACTACGTTTATTTTCAGCAAACTTAACATGTGTAAATATTTCTATGAACATAAGATTCAACAACTGAGACATAAACTGAACAAGTTCCACAGACATGTGACTAACAGAAATGGAATAATGTGTCCCTGAACAAAGGCAGGGGGCAAAAAAAAGTAACAGTCAATGCAGCTGGTGGCCACACCAGATACTAAGTACTGCAGTGCATCTCCTCCTCATGGACTGCACCAGATTTGCCAGTTCTTGCTGTGAGATGCTACCCCCCCTCTTCCACCAAGGCACCTGCAAGTTCCCGGGCATTTCTGTGGGGAATGGCCCTCACCCTCCGATCCAACAGGTCCCAGTCATGCTCAATGGGATTGAAATCCGGGCTCTTCGCTGGCCATGGCAGAACACTGACAGGAAATCACGCACAGAACAAGCAGTATGGCTGGTGGCATTGTCATGCTGGAGGGTCATGTCAGGATGAGCCTGCAAGAAGGGTACCACATGAGGGAGGATGTCCTCCCTGTAACGCACAGCGTTGAGATTGCATTTACATTTACATTTTAGTCATTTAGCAGACGCTCTTATCCAGAGCGACTTACAGTAGTGAATGCATACATTTCATTTAATTTCATACATTTTTTGTTCCCGTACTGGTCCCCCGTGGGAATCGAACCCACAACCCTGGCGTTGCAAACACCATGCTCTACCAACTGAGCCACAATGACAACAAGCTCAGTCCGATGATGCTGTGACACACCGCCCCAGACCATGACGGACCCTCCACCTCCAAATCGATCCCGCTCCAGAGTACAGGCCTCGGTGTAACGCTCATTCCTTTGGCGATAAACGCAAATCAGACCATCACCCCTGGTGAGACAAAACCGCGACTCGTCAGCGAAGAGCACTTTTTGCCAGTCCTGTCTGGTCCAGTGATGGTGGGTATGTGCTCATAGGCGACGTTGTTGCCGGTGATGTCTGGTGAGGACCTGCCTTACATCAGGATAACAAAGCCCTCAGTCCAGCCTCTCTCAGCCTATTGCGGACAGTCTGAGCATTGGAGGGAGTGTGCGTTTCTGGTGTAACTCGGGAAATTGTTGTTGCCATCCTGTACCTGTCCCGCAGGTGTGATTTCCGAATGTTCCGATCCTGTGCAGGTGTTGTTACACGTGGTCTGCCATTGCGAGGATGATCAGCTGTCCGTCCTGTCTCCCGGTAGCGTTGTCTTAGGCGTCTCACAGTACGGACATTGCCATTTTTTGCCCTGGCCACATCTGCAGTCCTCATGCCTTCTTGCAGCATGCCTAAGGCCTGGGCATCTTTCTTTAGGTGTTTTTCAGAGTCAGTAGAAAGGCCTCTTTAGTGTCCTAAGTTTTCATAACTGTGACCTCAATTGCCTACCGTCTGTAAGCTGTTAGTGTCTTAACGACCGTTCCACAGGAGCATGTTCAATAATTGTTTATGGTTCATTGAACAAGCATGGGAAACAGTGTTTAAACCCTTTACAATGAAGATCTGTGAAGTTATTTGGATTTTTACGAATACTCTTTGAAAGACAGGGTCCTGAAAAAAGGCACTTTTCTTTTTTTGCTGAGTTTATATGTATAGGAAGTGGCGGCAAGATAGTCTTAAGAGAAGGCTAGAGTGAGGGCAGGAGGCCCCACTGACAATTGTTGGCATTTATAAAGAGAAGTGTCTACGTGGTCTGAAAACCACTGGAACCGTTGAAGATACATATGGTAAATACCGAAGAAGTGTCTCCGTGTGTCTGCAGCCATTACTAATAGCACGTGGTGTTATTTTATATGTATAGGATGTTGCAGCAAAAGAACCGTTGAAGATACATTTTTACATTTTTTTTTTTTACATTTTTAGTCATTTAGCAGACGCTCTTATCCAGAGCGACTTACAGTAGTGAATGCATACATTTCATTTCATAATTTTTTTTTTTCTGTGCTGGCCCCCCGTGGGAATCGAACCCACAACCCTGGCGTTGCAAACACCATGCTCTACCAACTGAGCTACAGGGAAGATGTAACGATAGTCTACGTGGTTTGAGAACCACTGATAATAGCACGAAGTGTTACTGTAGGCATTTTAAGTCGTTGGAGTTGCACATGAGTGGTGTGGATGTCTGTAGGCATTCACGTTGATCTGTAACATTATATAGGGAATTTGTGTATGTGAGAGATATGAAAGGAGAACATACTATTCCCGAATATGCTGTTAAATAGAACTACTGTAAATATCTAAACCCCTGAAAGAATAGAACACTAGTCTAAAGGAGGAATTGGTGAAGTATACTGGGTTACTAGAGATTTGATAAAGTAACAATGGAGAAAAATAATAAACAACTTGCACACCTACACGTAGGAGTACGTAAGTGGTGCAAAAAGTATTCTGAGAAATGTTCAGAGTGGTCCCTCCATGGATCATTTGATAAAGAAAAGGTTAAAGCATTGTATGACTGTCTAAAGGGTCTGGGAAATAGAGTCTCAGACAAAGATTGGCGTATATCCACTTTTGGTAAAGGTACAGGACTTGACTTACCCCTAACCAATAAAACTATAAATAGAACCAATGAATGAATGTTGAACATGATTCTGTTAACTAAATTTAAGGCTACAATTTATTGTACTCCCAATGGAGTTTTCATTGATATCCCAAATTATGATGCTCTAAACCAATTTGTGAGTAGGCAAAATGGAAACTGCCTGTTTCCCTGTCTGTGCTGTCTCAGGTGCCAGACGTATTATGAACAGAGTGCGCCATCTACAGGGCACTGATATAGTGCCAGCCCAGTTACTGCGAAAGTGATCCCAGAAAGAAATTCTAGTCTCGAGAGCTACCTCCAAAGTTTCTCTTCCCTTCTGAATTGGCCGATGTATTTTATAAATTCAGCGCATTACATGTTAATCTTAAAATAGACTTTTAATAAGTTTCAATACAAGGTCACACATATGTTGTGATGTGCTGCAAAGCAACTCTTCATAGCTATTGGATGTCTGTAATAATGCTAAAATTCTCTACCTCTGCCACACACCTGCAAATGTGCATGCACACACTCCTCTCAACTCTACCAGAGGCTACTTCAACCGAATCACATAAAAAGTATCAAATGTACAGAGCCAGTTGCAGGGCTGCATTTAGTGGTTTAGGATTTCAAGGCTAAAAATGTTAGGCAGGAATTATACAAACCTAGGCTGTGTATATAAATATCAAACGCGTGGCTGAATTATGCTGGCTAATGTGGGGGGACTGGCTGTTGAAGGCCTCTGTATGGTATGTGGCTAGGGAGTCCTGCCCTGCTATGCCCCAGTCACCCCTCAGCCCCAGGATGGGAGGGGGTGGAGGGCCTCCCCTTGGCACAGTGAGGGCCAGGGACGTTTACTCAGCTGGGTCTGCAGACTGGTGTGTGTGGCACTGCAGCCGCGCACACACACACACACACTAGATGGCACCCATCCACACTCCTGTGGACTTAAAACCCCTTGTTTATTTTAGTAACAGGCTATGGCAGTGAAGTTATTTTACTACAGTATTCGGTAACAACTACTACATTTATGTCCCTTTCAAGTTCAACTCCTGGGCCAATGTGTCATTCTGGCTTTCACGGGTCCGAAAAAAATAAAAATAAAAATCACATTCCTACTACATGACAGTGTAAACTAACCAACAACCTCCCCTTCAAAACAAACCAACCGTCATAGAGGTATAGAGGCCAGATAGGTGGGCAAAACTTCACGTTAAGCGCCACTAACCCAACTTTCATTACGAGCTAGCTTCTTATCATTTCGCTTATAAAAACAAGCCAAGTCAATAATTACAGCTTAGAAACACGCTAAACTACATAGAACTAAAATGTAAAAAAATGTCAACTGTCTTCCTTCAGGAAGCCAGCAAAAATGTCTGACAAGCTGCCTCATCCCCCCCCTCCCCCTTCCCTCTGTGGTTTGCAAAGTGTGCGAGGATAGAAATGTCTAATCGTCGTCTGCAATGTGGGTGGCGTTCCCCTCGACCCCGTGAACACTGCGGCTACACAAACGCCGACGAAGCTCCGACAGGCGCGGCTCTGTTTTCTGTCCTCTTGCACAGCCTCAACCCCTCAGAAAACCAGTAAAACAAAGAAATCCCGTCCCTGGTCTGCACGGTGCACTCTGTCCAGCGAGCATATATCAGCCCTTCATAGTCAGGCTCTACAAGTCCAGCGCACTCCTACTTTCCTCTTTTTCACCCTGACCCAAGAACATGATTTGTTTTGAGTCCGGTGGCTGGAGGAAAGGTGAGGAGGGTGTGGGGGCAGGTTTTTCCATTAGCTCATGAAGTCAGTAACGGAAGCTCCGTTGGCCGTGGAGACCAGTGGAGGCTCCTCGGAGGACAATGGGGAGGACCATCCTACTCAGTGAATTTCATAAAAAACCAAATAGTGAAACATTTTATTTTTTTAAGTTGTCCTTTTTAGATAAAACTGTGCAAAATATATTCACGTCACCAATTAACCTTTATTTAACTAGGCAAGAGAGTTAAGAACAGATTCTTATTTACAATGATGGCCTATACTGGCCAAATGACGCTGGGCCAATTGTGCGCCGCCCTATGGGACTCCCAATCACAGCCAGTTGTGATATAGCCTGGAATCGAACCAGGGTGTCTGTAGTGATGCCTCTAGCACTGAGATGCAGTGCCTTAGACCACTGCGCCACTCGGGATCACAAATAACTGATTAAAACACACTGTTTTGCAATGAAGGTCTACAGTAGCCTCAACAGCACTCTGTAGGGTAGTACCATTGTGTAGCCGGAGGACAGATATTTTCCGGGCCACCTCTGATACATTGACTTCAATACAAAACCATGAGCCTGCTAGGTTCTCACCCCCTTCCATAGACCTACACAGTAACAACTTCCATGAATCTAGTACTAAATGCATAAACTACAGCTAGTTAACACTGCAGTGCATAACATGTGGTGAATAGTTGACTCAAAGACAGAGAGACAATAGTTGGACAGAGATATTTCGTTTTTTAGTTTTTCCAGTTTCACTTACGCTAGCTAATTTAGCCTATTCAACAACCTGACTCAAACAGAGAGGAATGATATTAATGTTAGCTAGCTGGCTAAGGCTATCCAACACTTCCAATTCAAGGTAAACTTTCGATTTTAGAAATGTATTGCCACTGGGTCCTTCCAGTGTAACTGCTAAACTGCTTTCTGTACACTACTGTGGGATTGTACACATGCATTGGATTGTGGGTTTACTAATGCATTAGCTACTAGAACTATGTTAGCTAATATGGTGACAACGATGCAGGCTGTGTGTAGCGGTTATGGTATGAAGTTTTGGCTTGGAGAGGTATTTTCACCTGATCACAACAGCTGTTGTGTTGTGCACTGAAGTCCACAAGCGAAGGGACATCGTAAGAGAAGGAAAGCACGTAGATGTGATGTTTGTGTATGGCTGTTATGAAAGTGACCTGTGTGTGCGGGTGATAAGGGGTTCATTCCACCAATTCGGTTGAAAAACATTTTTTCAACGGAAGCAAACAGCACGAAATGGGGATGGACCTACCGTTTTGCAACTGTTAGCACTAATGATTACACCCTAGATCATCTAGAAGCAGACGAGAGTGTGCAAAGCGGTATTGAATGGGTCACTGTCAGTCACCTTGATTACTCCAATTTGTCTCTCGCCCTGTGCACCTACGTTATAAACGTTCATTTGTAGGCTAGGTTGTAGCAACCTCATGATGGGTATAGGGCAAATTTGAGTATCACGTAGTGGCCTAAACCTATCGATGTTACATTGAACTGGGTGAATGGAATATGAAAGAGTAATCCGATATGCTGTAATAGAAATAAGGCCATGCTCACACAAAAAAAACAGGAAATCGGAAAACGGCACCGACCGCCACTGGTGGAGACACGAGCTAATGATCCTTCCTGGGAGCAGGTGGCACCCAGAGACCGCTGAGTGTTGAACATCAATTCCCTTTCTATCGGTCTTTCCTAGGAGCCCCTAATCAATCCATACAGATCAGAGGGTGTCAGGGATATGTCAATAATTGCAATCTTGCTTTTCTTTGCAGAAGAAATGTCCCTCTGGTTTGGCATTGTAAACAATGTGTTGCTGAGTATATCAACCCAAAACGTTCACTCTCGTGCCAGAATGTTTTACTATGTCTTGTGGAAACTCTGATGGGCATCTAGTCTCATGCCGGGGACTAAGAGCTGGATCTAAAGTTCTCACAGACCTGCTGGCCTGGCTGCAGGGCAGGCTGCTGCGCTGCAATGTGGAATTCATCTGAACCCTCTGATGCCTAACTTGCTTAAAGAGGGAACACATGCAAAGCACATGATTTATGGAGCGGTAATAAGGAGCTGGTGAGAAGTGGTGGGAGAATAACTGTCTTCAAAGTAAGGCTTTTGAAAAGAAGAATGGGTTGCCAGCGTGAAACCTGTTAGAGACCTACTGACCTCTTGGGCGTCTTTAATTAAATAATTAATTTACCCACCACCGGACCATTTCAGGGCAGAGTATTGGCTTCCAGACGGATGTAATAAGCCACTTCATCAACCTCAATTATGGTCAGCTGAAACGTCTGGCGACAAACATATAAACTGCACACAGCAATGGTGTAACAACGTTTCTGTGGTGAATAGCATCACATACTTAGGGTATATGATAAATTCAATTTCCAGTGTCGATCAGGTGAACGTACAGTATGTTTACTCATATTCTCTGAGCATTACTACGGTCCCAATAGTGTCAACTGGATTTCCTCGTCTCGTCTTGTCTTATTTCCTTCATCCCCACGCTAATAATTATTTTATTTTCATTACATTTTTTTACAGATGAACAAGTCTCCTGGCTCTCTCGGGCTTCTGCGATAGATTTCAAAACATAGTCGTGTTCAGAACAGAGCAGGCAAAGGAAAGGAGACGAGGAGTTGATGACGTCACTTTAGACCCATCCACCTCCTGGCTACTGGCTCTAAGATGGAGACAATGCAGGCTACACAAGAGCCCTGAATTGTGTCCCCAGAGAGGGTTTCAGAGGTAGGCCAAGGAGCTAGGTAATACAGCATGATGATGATTAGTCCAGTGTTGTTCAGAGGTTTGCTATTTTTTTGGGGGGGGGGGGGGAGAAAGACATCATCCAAATGTCCAGCCAGATCATAAAAAATAGCTAGGAGTCAGTGAGGTGAAGAGTGAGGCTAAGGGCGAGAGGGGTTACAGGATGTTAGGGTCAGTGTGTAGCCCCCCTGAGGGGGTCACAGCTGAGCCCCGTGCCCTGAACCCAGGGGTACAAGGGGGAACCTCCCCTACCCCTGAAAAAGACCGAGGACAGGGAAAAGGGCTTGATTCAATTGTTTGACCAAGTAGGCTACATTAAAAAGGTTGAAGCTGCTAAGACATCTAGCTTGTAAGGTTATGGGGTTTGACTCAATTGGTGTGATCGAAGCGACTTAAGAAGAACAGGACCTACAACGCCACGGTCTGCATTGGAGTCCAGTCTCAGAAAGGTATTTTTCAGAAACCTTTTCTCATTCCACTGGAATCTCAAAGTGCTGCTCTTGCAAGGGCAATATGGCTAATGGAATGCTGCAGGGTCATTTCATTACGTTTCCACAAAAAAAGGTGAATGTTTACAAAGACACGGGCCTGGTGGGTATTGGACTATTTATTTTCCTGCTGATTCTGCCGAGAGTATTCTGGCACTCCTCCTCCGTGACTCTAACTCAACCATCCATGTGTGCCACGGGGTTTATTTATACATTGTAAACTTTCATCAAGGCTAATTTGATGGGGTAAGAAAAGGGAGACAGTCCGAAAAAAATTGTGTGAAAACGCAGCTGCTACAAGGGCCCAAATCTGTCTAAATATAAAGGCCTCAGAAGTATCTTAGAATAATATACAAGTGTTCTGCAAGGTCATGGGGAAGGTCGTACCTATAAACATAGAGCAAAGTCTTCTATGGTGCACTTTGTGTGGCGGGATACGGCAAAATGTTTGATAAAGCATTTAAGAATGAATCACGTCCTGCCGTAATTCCAGACCTCACACCGGGGGATGGGGGAAGTTCAATATTTACATGTTTTAACCCTCCATGTTCCGCCGTGATTACAAGAGAGCAACGTCTCTATTACACTGACCGTCAACCCTTTCATGTCAGGAAGGAAGCCATTATAGTCCGTCCTACAGCGGACGAGGCAAGGCCAGTAACATAGAGGGGGGTAGCACATAGCGTGGCTTGTACAAGTACACCTACCTTCCATTCAGACTGCAGAATGCCCCAGCAACACAGCCCCCCCCATTAGATGCCCTATAATAAGGGGCCTGGAATCCCAAAGCTCATTAAGTCAATTACGATAACCCTGTGGGCTGTGCTCAAGTTGAACCGGAAACTTATTTGGAAACCAAAGGGAAATCCAGTCTGATTATTTTGAAAGTAAAACTACAAGGGGCGCGCAGTGAAATCTGACCTATTGGGGCGGGTGGGGGAGCCGTCCATCCGAAGGCAAACTGGGAATGGGGGAGTCCATCTGAGTTGCTATGAGATAAATGCGCGTCGGAGCAGAACAACGGACGGAGCCTGGCGCACGCTTTGTAGATAGGAGCACTCATTCTCCCCGCTCATCAGCAGCTGGCCTGGGACAGACAACATTGTTGGGGAAGAGGGATGGGGTCAGGAAAAGGGGGGGGGGGGGCTAGACAGAGCCTTTTAGCATCAGAGTCGGGTGGTCAGCTGGGCAGGGAGCGGAGGGAGCAGCATGCTTGGGCAGAAAAGACCACCCAAAACAGGCAGCGTCGTACAACCCAAACCGCTGGAGCATGACAAGAGGCCTTCACACCGATTCCCTATCCAAATATTGACTGTGGGAGCCCTCTCTGGCCAATAAACACGCTCGGGGAAACAGAAGAGGGGCAGCAATAATGGTGTTACGTCAGACTGGAAGTCATGTTCAGAGTAATGAAAAATCTATCAACTATGAAATGTGGAGAAAACAGTTTATGGTTGAATCAAAGGGAGAGGTAGGGCAGGAGGCCAAGGTAGAAAAGTGGGATATAGCATGGCCCCAAAAAAGGAAGATTTTTTTTCTGAGGAAGACTTAAATCACACCAGAAAGGAAATGTAGTTAAGTTTAGTAGATTAAGTCAAATCCACGTTATTGCTTTTGTCTCTTTAAAATGCTGCAGCTGGTGTAAAAATCAGTGCAGCCGATTGAAATCCATTTGACATTATAATGATCAAATTTATTCATTAGGCATGTGAACTAGACAGAAGAAAATAAAACATACTTTCTCTCAAACTGGTTGTTGAGACATTGAGCTAGATAAGCCTAATTTGGATGCATTTTTGCAACGCTTTCTCAGCCAAAAACACTTGCAAAACATAAAATGAGAAACAACCATATTAAATTACAACAAAGGGTGGAGATTTTTTGCTGATTTAATCTTCATTCTCGCTGATGTAATCAACCCGCTTGATGCTGTTTTTCTAGCTCCACTGAGGAGATCAAAATGTTAAATGTTTTTTGCAATTACACTTTGTCACTCCATTTGCAAGATTCTTTCTTCAGCTAATAGACTGTATGCTATGGGTTTTGCAACCCCACATCCGTAAGATACTGAATTTCAAGAAATAAACAGTGTGTACGCTCCGTGAGAGGTAGTAAAATGTCTAGAATTAAGTCACGGGAGAGGAACGAGAGAGCCAAATACTTGGAACACAGTCGTTATGCTGTCATTGCATTGCCCTCTAGTGGAGATCAAGATCACTACATCGGTAGGACACCATTGACATTTTACCTGGTCTTTCGACTTTGGAGATGATGGTGATGTTTCAAAGTCTTTCTTGGTTTCAAGGATTTTTTTCACCAGCCCACCTGGGGATGAAAAAAGGTTCACCATCCTTAAAGTGGTTCAAGTAAGTGGGTAACCCTCCACTGTTTTGGTAAATAGCTGAGGACTGGGGCTTGAGAAATGTGACCACTCAAATTCATTGACAGAGGTAAAGATGCAAGGACTGACCATTCATGAGATCAAACTTGCAGTTTAACCATGTTGAGGCTATATGCTGCTTGTTTACAATTACAGTGTTTACAAACATTGGAGTAAAACAAGTGTATTTTGTGGGGTTTGATGGGGTAAGACAGTTGAACTAAGCTCATGAGATATAAGTTATATTTTTCAGGAATCAAATCGGTATATCATTAATATAAAAGTCTGAAAATGGATATAAATAACTGCAGACTGCTCCTTAATATACCCTGGCCAAGGTCTAGCAATTTGTACTAGAATTATAAGCACCTACAATGTCAAATTAAGTGATTGTTTGGCGTGTAGGATTGCTCACCATGATTCTCATCGCCTTGGAGTTCCACTGTTGGCTCCTGTGGAAGGACCAAATAGTGAATAAACAATAAGAAAGTCTCAGAATGACCAACACTGCTGCTGCCTTCTCTTGAACAGATACAGTGCAGTATATGCTCGTGGGAACAGCACAACCAAATGCAACCTGAATGACCTACAGTGCATTTGGACAGTATTCAGACCCCTTTCCTTTTTACACATTTTGTTACGTTACAGCCTTATTCTAAAATGGATTAAATAAAACAAAATTCCTCATCAATCTACACACAATACCCCATAATGACAAAGCAAAAACAGTTTTGAAATTTGTGCAAATGCATTAAAAATAAAAACAGAAATACCTTAAACCTCTTGAGGATACCGTAGGATAGGGGGCGCCACAGCGCATTTTGAAAAAAAATCGTTCCCATTTTCAACGGCCTACTAATCAAACTCAGAAGATAGGGCATGCATATACTTATTATATATGGATAGAAAACACTCTAAAGTTTCTAAAACTGTTTGAATGGTGTCTGTGAGTATAACAGAACTCATATGGCAGTCAAAACCCCGAGACCGATTGAAACAGGAAGTGTAATTCTGAATTGTGGACTCGACTTCATCACTTTGCCTATTAATCACACCGTGAGCAATGGTTCACTGAGCACTTCCTATTGCTTCCACTAGATGTCGCCAGTCCTTTCACAGTGGTTTGAGCCTTATAGAGTCAAAACTCAGTGAATGACACGAGTTTGAAATTGGTCACAGGGGATGGGCCATCACCATTATGACGCCGGCGGCCATGTCTGCCCCCACCTTTGGATACGGTTTTAAAGGCCATGACATCATCCCCCTCGAATCTTATTGGCTCTCTTGGTGTTAGAGGCCCTGAAGATTTATTTTATACGTTTGACATGTTTGAACGAACCTACATGCGCGAGCATTGCATTTATTCTGAACTTCAGAGCTGCGCTTCGAGAGAGCCATAGGACACGCTACCAACATCAGGTTAATGGAACGTGAAGTATGGACTTTTTGACCGAAAATACATCTGTTGTGGACCTGGGATGCTTTCTGATGAAGACAACTAAAGGTAGGCGATTATTGACAATATTATACAAGATGAGATGGTACATTCTATTGCTTCCAAGATGGCACCGAGCTCTGTATATTAGCTCATTTTCTGAGTATCGCATCTCCTTTTATCGCAAAGTGTGATTACCCAGTAAAGTTAATTTAAAATCTGGTATGACGGGTGTTCTCAAGAGATATTCATCTATAAATGTTAGATTGACAATATACATTTAAAAAATCGTTATAGTATAGTAATTTATTGAAATGTAGCATTGTTTACCGGGACGCTTTTGAGGGGAAATTATGTAGTCAACGTCAGACAGAGATGTAAAATGCTGTTTTTATATATAAATATGACCTTTATTGAACAAAAGAATGCATGCATTGTATAACATGATGTCCTAGGGGTGCCATCTGATGAAGTTTGTAAAAGGTTAGTGCTGCATTTAGCTGTTTTTTGATTATATGTGATGCAAGTGGTTGGTCGGAAAATGGCTATGAAGCTGCTTTTTACGATGGACTCATCTAATATAATCTAATGATTTGCTTTTCCTGTAAAACCTTTTTGAAATCGGACGACGTGGGTCGATTCAGGAGAGGTGTATCTATAAAAAAAAAAATATATATATTATTTATTTATTTTTTAAATTATGATTTTTTTTTAATGCTAATTGGCGATATGATTTTTCGCTGGATTTTGATCCCGCTAACGGGATCAGATGCTGAAGAGGTTAAGTATTCAGACCCTTTGCTATGAGAGACCCGCAATTGAGCTCAGGTGCATCCTGTTTCAATTGATCATCCTTGAGATGTTTCTACAACTTGATTGGAGTCCACCTGTTGTAAATTCAATTGATTGGATTTGGAAAGGCACACACCTATCTATATAAGGTCCCACAGTTGACAGTGCATGTTAGAGCAAAAACCAGGCCATGAGGTTGAAGGAATTGTCCGTAGAGCTCCGAGACAGATCTGGGGAAGGGTACCAAAATATTTCTGCAGCTTTGAAGGTCCTCAAGAACACAGTGGCCTCAATCACTCTTAAAATGGAAGTTTGGAAACAACAATACTCTTCCTAGAGATGGCTGCCCGGCACAGTTCCTCTGTGGACATGGGAGAACTTTCCAGAAAAACATCCATCTCTGCAGCACTCCACCAATCAGTCCTTTATGGTAGTGGCCAGATAAAAGCCACTCCTCAGTAAAAGGCACATGACAACCCACTTGGAGTTTGCCAAAAGGCACCTAAAGATTCTCTGGTCTGGTGAAACCAAGATTGAACTCTGGCTTGAATGCCAAGCGTCATGTCTGGAGGAAACCTGGCACCATTCCTACGGTGAAGCATGGTGGTGGCAGCATCATGCTGTGGGGATGTTTTTCAGCTACAGGGACTGGGAGACTAGTCAGGATCGAGGGAAAAATGAACGGAGTAAAGTACACAGAGATCCTTGATGAAAACCTGCTCCAGAGCACCCAGGATCTCAGACTGGGGCGAAGATTCACCTTCCAACAGGAATATGACCCTAAGCACACAGCCAAGACAGCGCAGGAGTGGCTTCGGGACAAGTCTCAATGTCCTTGAGTGGCAAAGCCAGAGCCCGGACTTGAACCCGATCGAACATCTCTGGAGAGAACTGAAAATAGCTGTGCAGCAACGCCCCCCCATCCAACCTGACAGAGCTTGAGAGGATCTGCAGAGAAGACTGGGAGAAACTCCCCAAATACAGGTGTGCCAAGCTTGTAGCGTCATACCCATGAAGACTCGATGCTGTAATCGCTGCCGAAAGGTACTTCAACAAAGTACTGAGTAAATTATAAAAACCTGTTTTGATTTGTCATTATGGGGTAAAAACTATTTAATCCATTTTAGAATAAGGCTGTAGCGTAACAAAATGTGGAAAAAGTCAAGAGGACTGAATACTTTCTGAAGGTACTGTATGTATATACTCCCTCACCATCTCGGGCATGTCGGGGGGAGGAGGGGCGGCCTCCAACACCACAAACTGCTCATCTTCATCCTCAGAAAGCTTCTTCCCCTCCGTGATGACGGCCGCTGGGGGCTTGGCACTGGTCAGCCTTACACACACACAAAATTTAGAGGGAGGCCATGGAGCAAAGTACAACATTTTCTCAGCCTGGTTCAGTAGGTAAACACTGTGGAACGTAGCAGATAGAAATGTCACAAATAGAGCTGATGTGACTCCTAAATCTACATGCCAGAGAGGCATGTTTGTTCTACGTCATATATTTATAAAAGCTCCAAAATGCTGTGCACTGCTAAATGCAGCGCTGCTATCCTGACTACTGTATAATTCATAGTGGCACAGGAAGTAAAAGGTATGAGGGGAAGTCACCTTTCAGCTGGGGTCACGTCAGTGTAGCTCTCCTGCCTCTTGACCCGAGGAGGGGCAGGCCGGGTGCTGCTGGGCCGAGGTATCCTCCTGTTGGGGAGATAAGATGGGCCACACTAATGAATGATCAGCCAGCCAGTAAAGCAACTCTTTCACCAATAGCCTCTATTACAAATAAATTGTAGTGCTTCTCAAAACTGATCCTGGGGACCCGCTATGTACGCTATATTCTTCACCAATTGATTACCAGTAATTAGTCATCTGTTTGGATGGTTAAAGACAACCATTTAACCAAGAGACACTGAGAATCACATCTTCAAATAATCACAAATATTCAAAGACAGGTAGACAGGAACAGGAGTTACTGTATTTAGTTGGAATAATATAATAAAATCGACCAGAGTCTAATGGCAGTATTTGGTTGTAGTGAGAACCTGAACATAAAGAGGTTCCCAGGACTAGAGTTGAGAAACCCTGCTGCTCTACTGGCCCTCAACAGTCGACAACACTCACTCCCATTCAGTCAGTCAGTTATTCCACCATGGGACAGTCACGCGTTTGACGTTACACTGAGAAAATGATAAGTGGGGACTAGCAGAGCAACTTGTTGTGGTGTAAAGAGAGAGTACTCCAGCTGAGTGTTGCGGTTGATCAAGGAGAAAGTGGAGGATTTGCGTCAGTGAATGGAGAGCTGTAGCATGCAAACGCACATTGCTGCATGTTACACAACTTTTTCGGTCACACAGAGGAAATGGGCAGAAAGACGGTTCAAAGTTGTGAGGTTACGGGAGAGACCGTTTCCATTGTTGCTGACTGTGCAAATCGAGCAGCGCCCTCAAACCCTGCTAATTTGCTTAGTCAGCTGTGGACACACACACAGTACAGACCTGAGGGCCGTGTGGGCTGGCACTGCGTCTGTGGCATCTCCGTTCTCCAGGGGGACCGGCCTCTGTGCCAACGGAGCGTCTCCGTCTACAAAATGATGCTGACATGAGAACACCCCTTCTAACACTTTTTATTGGAACAACCGATGAACTTGATAGCAAGAACTAGAACTACTAACGGCTAGGGCTTTTAGAACAGAGATGCATAGAAATGTCCACCTGGACTACTAAATGGGAAAAAGACTCCAGCACTGTCGGTGCAGTGAGAAAAATACTCACCTTCACTGTCAAACTCTTCTGGAAAAGAGGAAACAGAACAATTATTTGTATCTATTTTATGTGTCTATTCATATTATGGTGTAAACAGAAGAATGACTTCAGCGAAAGGCCGGAGGGGTTGAGGGGTGGTTGGGGTTACCTTGTTGGCCTCCTGCTTTGGGCCAGCGCCTCTGCCCCTTGGCAGATGAAGGCCGAGGTATTCTGGCTGGACTGTCAGACTGAGGAGAGGAGATGGGAGGGGAAGATGACTGGGTAAGTGTGTCCCATTACGGATGGAGAGCATGTGTACACACTTATAAACATGCACACATGCAGGGTCATTCGTAGGAAAAGGAGGACACAGGCAGCCCCTCTTTAAAAATAAGAGGTTACCTGCTTGTATGTGACTTCCGCTGTCTACAAACAGAGAAAGACAGCGTTGAGTAAATATCTGAATGCAGACCTATGTCCAAACCTTCCACCAAAGGGAGCTACAACGCAAGTAAAGCAGTAGGAAAACCAAGCTGCGATGATTTTTTTCTTTTCTACAACATGGAATGACAAGTTATGCCAAGACAGCCAAACAAACTACTGAAGATGCTCACAGCGCTATGTTAAAGTAGGTGAACCTATCAGGCAGCCATACTGCACTAGCGAGTTATACGCAGTTCTGAATCTGCTAAATAGCTCTAGCGATAGAAGCAAAGGAAGGATACCTCTTCAGATGCATCTTCAATAGGCTTCAGTGGATAATTCCAGCGGTAGCACAGAAGCACAGAATGAACCATTATCACACTAATAGCAGCATAGAAATAGACTATATTAGCCAGTCTAATATGTTATTGTCCCAATTTTCTACTTCTATGGATGGCACCTTAGCCCTAACCTATGACCATGTGGTACTAAATGGGTTCCATCTTAGCTGTGCCACACAACTAAAGCATATTCAACATCAGTTCAAGGATGTAGCAGTAGTCTATATCCGTACTCAGAAAATGTCAATTTATTTTCCATCTCTGGTGGTATTGTAGAGAAAGATACAAATGTGTGAGATGCGCCCTTAAGAGTTGAGCAGGGTAGCGCCATCATTATTGCTGAGCTCCTGAAGTTATTCTACACAACAAAAAACAACAGCAGTCTTATGACCAACTAAAATGGTTAGTCTTCCCAAGTATAAGTTGAGTTTTCTATTTGATTTTTTTTAGCAAATATAGGCTAGCCTAGATAAATAATGATGAAATTCTACTGAAATACTGGAGTTGAAAACAGAAGATAAAAGCAATAGACTGGAAACTCTCACAAACCAAGAGTGTGCTAAATATAACTAATCTCTCAATGAATGCAGAGTGCTGCAGATGACAGCTGTCTTGGTCAAAGTTGCGGGAAAAAAATCTAATGTGTTCTATCCTAGCAACAAGCAAGGAGTAAGAGCCCTTGAAGTGAAATGAAGCAAGCGAGCAAATTAGCATCTATGCTAACACAAATGCATTTAGAGCAACTACATTACTATTAGGCATGTAGCTACCTCCTGTTCATCATCTTCAGCCTTGGGGTTGAAGGTGAGAGTACAAATGCATTAAGGCTATGACACACACACGGTGTTGGGGCAAGATTATAAATGGGAGCATAAACAAATAATTGACATTAGGGTAGTTGCTAAGGCCAAAACAAAAGTGAACAAAGTATTATTCTAAATGAAAGTAAAAACATATAGCTGCAATAAACTATGTCTAAACAATTCAAAATGTGCCTGGCCACCTTCGATTTAATTTTTTAAATCAAATTTAATGAACCATTTCATTCATTGAACTTGTCCTTAGTTTACTTGCATATTAAGATGTTACTTGCTTCATTTTTACATTTTGTTCAAAACACCTTTTTTTCCCCCTTTATCGATTGGCGTCACTCCATAGGACATTATATCACACCGGTGGACAATATACAACAGGCAGTCACATTTTACAGTTAAAACATAAATAATGACACTTTCGAAAATGTCTGACCGCTGTAAAATTCTACTTTTAAACATCAGTAATGAACACTCATTAAAAGGACTTAAGTGTACTCATTCCAATTGAAGGGCCTCAAATGCGGCAGGTAGGCTAGCGGTTAAGAGCGCTGGGCCAGTAACTGAAAGGTAGCTAGTTCGAATCCCTGAGCCGACTAGGTGAACAAGCTGTCGGATGTGCCCTTGAGCAAGGCACTTAACCCTAATTGCTCCTGTAAGTCACTCTGGATAAGAGGGTCTGATAAATGACTCAAATGTAAAATAAATAAAGGACTCCTGTATTGTTATTTTTCATCACTACCTCCCAGGGTCAGGAATGGGTCATTTGCACACCTAGTGCCTTCTGTGGATGTAGTAGCCGTTTCTTAGGCTCCCTACCCAGAATCAAACCGTTTCCCCGTGGTCACCATTGTATGCACAGAAAGTACCATTGAAAGCTGACAGGGCAGACATTTGAATTACATGTCAGTGCGTCACCAGTCGAGGTTATAAAGTCACCAAAAGGGTCTGTGGTGCCTGAGAGTAGCCAACATTGGTTTTGGGTCTGACCCATGTGCACCGAGTGGGAGGCCCCAACAGCTGATGCCGTGGGAGCCATAGGAGCCGAGGCACGGCTTGATAGGTGTTCTGTTTGAGGGTTTTTGGAGTATACCGCACAATGGAGCCAATGACAGGGTTTGAAAAACACAATGTATCTCTGATGTAGGCGGGTAATAGGGTGACCCCCGTTCCAGGCATCACTGCACTGGCGTGCCATGCCCCGCACCGGAAAACCATCGGAGGAAATCTGAGACACTCAGAGTAAGACCGACTGGGGCGTATAGGAGGCAGGGTGAATAGTCTTCAAAAGAGGCCCTGCCAATGGGGGCCCTCCCAGGGGGACTACATATGCCAATCCGTCAGGGGGAGTGAAACTGATTTGACAGAGAGGGATCAAGGGGATGGATGGTCTAATGCAGGGAGTGAAAACCAGGACTTTGAGGCACCACAGCCAGTCCCCAATATCGGCCTGCACCATCACTAGGGCCAGGTAAAATAACCAGACCCTGCCCAGGCAGCACAGAGAGACCCAGAGGTTGCCTGAGCAATGGTCACCTGCAGGGTGTGAGAAACCAAACATGGGTGAATGAAAATGTAAATATTGCACTCAGAACCACTTAAAATGATCAACATTTATACAGGATAAGTCTAATACAAATAGGTGTTATTTGATGAGAAATACATCTAAAAAGGCAATTATAGAAGTTTATTAATAGGTTATGTCCCCCAGGGTGACAGCTATTTCCTCTGGTGTGTCACCATCTTCAAGTCACACCAAGGGAAAAAAGTTGGCACGCCTGTAGAAATCTCAGGCTGTATTGGCTTTATTGTTAACAGTAAGCTTACCATTTGATTTCCACACATATTTTCATTGCTATTTATACTTAGAATTAATTATTATATTCAATTATACATTCAAAAGACGTCACACCAAAGGACTAAGGAATTGACCCATTTTATGGTAACGGCAGAGAAGTGCAATATTTTGATAAATATTTTTGATAAAGCTCACAATCTGTCCAGAACAGGTGCTCCAGCAATGTCATTCGTACTTTCTCATTGTAAGAGAACCCTCCCCCGCGCAATGGTGACCAAATGGTTCTTTAAATCACAAAAATGTGTCACACCATGTGGACATTGATCACATTTTGTTCTCAAATCTATCAGAACTATTTTGAAATATCGTGGATTTTGAGACTACGGTTTCTGGAAAAAGACTTACACAACATGACCAAAAGTATGTGGACACCTGCATGTCGAACATCTCATTCCAAAATCATGGGCATTAATATGGAGTTGGTCCCAAACGTGTCACAATTTTAACCAATTTATAATTGCCATAAAAAAAAATGTTATAAAATTCTAAAGGGCGTCATGTCAGGAGGCCCAAGTTTATGTTCACTTGACTGAAAATATGAATTAGCTATTTACACACAGAAGTGCCATATATTTCCTTTCACCTACACATAGGGGAGGAATTAGAAAGATAAGTAAAGGAATCCATTTTATTTGGGTCATCATCAGTAAAAATTTTCTCATAGCTGGGATAACTTGCCCGACTGCCATTAATGCCATAAATTGTGTCTTTCACTTGGTGAGGAATCGGAAAGATCAGTTTTAGGCTACTATAATTCTTTGTAGTTTGGTAGTTTTCACTTTTATTCATTTTTTATCACCTGCCCAATGGGGAAACCTCAGAGCATGCTCAACTTGTGGGAATGCTTAGTTCACTTGCCCCAGGTAATAGGTGAACCCTTAAAATCAATCCCTTATCAACACTCTTCTAGATACTGCAAGTCTTAATCTTAATATCCTCCATTAATATAATGAAAAATCTGACATTTTTAAATGTCATGGGTTGACATCACACATTCATATGCTATTGCAACTGCCAAACTGTAAAAACGTTATTTATGTTGTTGAGTTTTGCTTGTCTTCAATGGGACTTGAAGTCACTTTCATAATGTACTGATTACAGTACATTCATTTCCCAAACTACATTTTTACATTTACGTCATTTAGCAGACGCTCTTATCCAGAGCGACTTACAAATTGGTGCATTCACCTTATGATATCCAGTGGAACATCCAGTTTACAATAGTACATCTATATCATTTTGGGGGGGGGGGGGGGGGGGGTTAGACTTAACATGTAACAAAAATACAACCATGGCAAGGACTGGAGTGGCAAGAGAAAGGACTGGAGTGGCATGAGAAAGGACTGGAGTGGCATGAGAAAGGACTGGAGTGGCATGAGAAAGGACTGGAGTGGCATGAGAAAGGACTGGAGTGGCATGAGAAATGTAAGCATTGGTTGAATATGAAAATGACTGAGAATAGTAGATACTGCTCATAGGAGAGAAGGAGGTTGGCGTAATTTAAAGCTTACCGCTGGTTCAGGTTTGGCCGTTTTACTGGGCTCCTCTGGATGGGGTCTGTGTTTTGTGTCCTCTGACGCTCTGGCCTAAACACACACACACTCCTCAGGATCTCATAGAAGCATTGTTGCAGCCACTGTTACATTGAGGACTATTTTGCACAAAGCCACAGAATGACAGACATACTCTACCTTTTTGTCACCCTTCTCCTCCCCCTGTTTGTGTCGGAGCTCTCCCTCCTTCTCTCCCTTGTCTCGCCGTTTATCCCGGTCTAAATCTTTCTCCTTATCCCTCTCTCGATCTCTCCCTCTGTGCGACTCCTTGACTTTGCTCTTTTCCCTGTCTCTGTCCCTCTCGCTATCCTTGTCTCGTTCTCTGTCTTTCTCTCTTTCGTTGTCTTTGTCCCACTCTCGGTCCCGGCTCTTGTCCTTGCCACGGTCTTTGGTACGGTCTCGATCACGGCTCTTCTTTGACCTTTCTCTCTCGCGGTGGCGCTCCTTCTCCTTGTCGCCCCGCCTGCCCTCTTGCTCTTTGGGCAGGTCTGGGTCCTTCTGCTCCCAACCCCCGGCACTGTGCTCTCGGATCTCCTTCCTCTCCTGGAGAAACACACACACACACACACACACACACACCCCCGTACATACACAACAGATGCATTATGTGACCATAGGGACACCCTCAAAACACTGTGGTACCAGGCAAACATTAGCCCTGTATGACAAATCTTTACTTTAGGAGGTTGAAGTTACATACAACAATAATTGAATTTAGTGTATTTGGTCCCAGATTCCTAGCACCCACTACATCAAGGTTGTGACTACAAACTCGTTGGTTGCATTTGCAGTTTGTTTTGGTTGTTTTCTGTTTAGTCCAATAGTAACTGAATGGTGAATGACTGGAGTCATTTTCTTTAAGTGAGTAGATAAGAGGTTTTTGAACACTTCTAAATTAATCCTGATAATGCCACGATTAAGAAAAATCATGAATAACGATGAGTGAGATGCCATTCAGAGGCTACAACAAAACATGCTAACCTCTCATTATTATCAATGAAATGGGGAGTTAAGCATTTTTATGTGGGGTATGATCATCATTATTCAAAACAAACTGGAAATGCATCCAACAACTTCGTAGTCACAAGCTTGATATAGTCATTGCGTGCTATGAATATGGGACCAAATACTACACTTTTGACTACTTTAATAGACAAGTGAATTTGTACAAACACCTATGACCTCTTCAAATGAGGGGACTATATACATGAACTGCTTTCTTTTCTAAAATGGTAACACCGATATCTATGGAAATACTTAAATCCAAAATGATGGAGTATAGAGCAAAATATAAAATCTTTGCTTCACTGTCCAAATAAATACAGAGGAGAGTGTAGCTCAAAGGTATGTCATGGTCTGATGGGAATACATCCTGTCCAGTCTGAATTGTGTGTGTCTGGACCGTATTCGTAAAGCATCTCAGAGTAGTATTGCTGATCTAGGACCAGTTTAGCCTTGGAGATCATAATTAATAAAATTATATGGACAGGTTGGGACCTGATACTATATCAGCATTTCACTTCGAGAGGCTTTGTGGATGAAGCCCCTGGTCTCACCACTTGGTCTCGTTGGCGCTCTCGTCCCTCCCTGTTCTCCTTGTCCTGGGACCGGGAGGAGCTGGCCTTCCCCTTGGGGTCCAGCTTGTCCCCGGCCAGCACCCGCTTCACCGCCTCCTCACTGGACAGCTGGGGACGACATGACACAGGGGACAGACGTGATTGTCAACTTACTTTCAAATCAAAATGTATTTATCACATGCGCCAAATACAACAGGTGTAGACTATACCGTGAAATGCTTGCTTACGAGCCTTACCCAATGATGCAGTGTAAAAAAATTATGATAAAATAAAATAACACAAATAAGCAATATACAGAGAGTACCGGTACCAGACCAACATGCAGGGGTATGCGGTATTTGAGGTAGATACAGTATGTACATAAAGGCATCCACTTCTGCCCTCAGAACAGCCTCAATTCATTGGGGCATGGACTCTACAAGGTGTCGAAAGCACTCCACACAGATGTTGGCCCATGTTGACTCCAATGCATCATTGCAGTTCTTGACACCGGTGCGCCTGGCACCTACAACCATACCCCGTTCAAAAAGCACTTAAAAATGGTATCTTGCCCATTCACCCTTTGAATGGCATACGTACCCAATCCATGTCTCAAGTCTTAAAAATCCTTCTTTAACCCGTCTCCGCCCCTTCATCTACACTGATTGAAGTGGATTTAACAAGTGACATTAATAAGGGATCATAGCGTTCACCTGGTCAGGCTGTCATGGAAAGAGGTGTTCCTAATGTTTTGTACACTCAGTGTATGTAGTCTTTGGAGTATGCATAGAGTCAGTGCAAGATTAAGTTCAACGCAGATAGTCCTTTCTACCTTATCTATATCTTTTCTTTAACTTTGTTTATTGGGATTGAACATTTTTCAAAGTAATGCATTGTAGGAGTGCACATTACTATCACACATCAATCTTTGTGTCGAATTACCTGCCCATCTGCCTGTTCATAATGAATTGAATTCATTTTATTAGAAATATCTAACATAGGTGCCGCAGCCATTCGAGTACAACAATACATAAATTACTGAGGATTAAAAACACAAAGTCTAAATGTATTTCCATTGTGGTCCTTGTTATAATTAATATTGTGCTAGCTAGCTAGTTTACATGCATGTGAACGGTTGTCATGATGATACCCTTAGGGCGGCATGGCAGAGATCCCCTGAGCTCGAAGCCCTTTATTCGAACTGGCTGTCTTCAGGGTCCAATTAAAATGTGCTACAATGTAATTGATCCTCTTCAGATTTCACCCAACAAGCATCATTAGTGTGTGTAAACATGCATGACCTTATCTGGAGCATTTGGTTTGTGTGCACAAATGCACAAACATATGCTCATCATATTTGCAGCAAGTGCTAACTTTTCTTTGCGGCTGTGGCTATGTAAAATATTGTATTTTTTGGCAACTTTGGATGTTGTGGACTGAAGATTCCGCTAGAAATGCACACAAACGTGTCTGCAAATTTGGTTGCATGTGTATGACAATCTGGACAGAGTGTGCGTGTGTGTGTGCACATGCGTCTGTCTGTCTGTGAGGGTGTATGTTGTGTAGTTACAGGTGTGCGCATGTGAAACAGATGCCAATGTGCTGCTAACAGTTTAAATTCCTCCACTGTCCCTGTCCCCATACCATGCTCGAACGAGTCACCCTCTGCATCGCAACACATGTGACCACCCTCCTTGACAACGTATGAACCAATTGAGCTATACAAAAGTTACCAATTCGATATCTCCATCGGCAACATTTCAAGCTAGCTGTGGAGTGAGCTTACAGGCACGTTCTTAACTCCATTGCACATGTACATGGGTCTTTCCAAGCAAACAGACCTTGTTGAGGCAGCACTTGGCGATGGCCTGTAGCAGCTCGTTGGTCCTCTCAGGCTCATGGCCGGCTACAATGCGTGCTGGCTTGGCCGACAGGGGCTCGCCGATGACCAGCATCACCACATCTAGGGCCTTCTGCAGGAACGCTATCTTAGCATCCTTATCCTGCAGGAGAGAGGAAGGATGAGAGGGATTGAAAGAAAGAGTGAGAACAACGGCTTTAGGAAGACCGTCTAATGGGAATGTTTTTTTTCCCCTCGGAGGTTAGCATAACAAAACTGCTTTGACCCGTTTCTTTGCATCAGTTTTCTTGAGTGGATCCTCCATTGATATCAGAGTAAACATGACCACTGGAGAGTTTATGCAGACATGCTTGTGTGAAACCCCTCTTCACCATGTGCACTTGAGGGAAATCTCAACATCGTATAGTTACGTGCCAACGCACAAATGGAACTAAGGGAGTTGCACTGCACAGACCATTCCAAAACGGTGTCCTCATCTGTTATCCATTTCCAGATAAGCACAGTTGAGACCACAACCTAAGCTCCATGCCAACAGTGTAACATTAAGCTGGCCACTAACTTAACTTATAACAAGCTCTATCTCCATTCAGCCCCTGAGCTCTCCAGGCCCTGTATTTCACAACACAGCTGATATTCAGGCCTGAAAGAAAAAGCAGTGAACGGGCCAGAGCCAAGAGTACAGTCGCACCCCTAAAAACAAAACAACTGTCACAAGAAATTCTCTCCCTGGTATATAGAAAATACCAGAGCCCTGAAGAAAGCTTACAGAAAATTGGAAAGACGCTCCAAACAAAGTCTTCCGAGTAGCTTGGAAAGTCAGTACCGTGCAATATCGAAGAGCCCTCACGGCTGCTCGATCATCCTTTTATTCCAACCTAATTGAGAATAAGAACAATCCTAAATTTAGTTTTGATACTGTCGCAAAGCTAACTAAAATGCAGCATTCCCCAAGAGAGGATGGCTTTCACTTCAGCAGTGATGAATTCACAAACTTCATCGACGAAAAGATCATGATCATTAGAAAGCAAATTACGGACTCTTCTTTAAATCTGCGTATTTCTCCAAAGCTCAGTTGTCCTGAGTCTGCACAGAACTGCTAGGACCTAGGATCAACAGAGACTATCAATTTTCTTAATCCTGTATCTCTTAACATATTCATGAAAGTAGTCATGGCCTCTAAACCTAAAAGCTGCATACTGGACCTTATTCCAACTAAACTACTGAAAGAGCTACTGCCTGTGCTTGGCCCTCCTATGTAAAACATAAATTACTCCCTATCCTCCGTATGTGTACATAACTCACTAAAAGTGGCAGTAATAAAGCCTGTCATGAAAAAGCCATACCTTTGACCTTGAAAATGTTTTTAAAAAAAGAACTCCTATTCTTCTCAATTTAAAAAAAAAAAAAAAGCTGTTGGGCAGCAACTCATTGCCTTCCAGAAGACACATAATGTATATGAAATGCTTCAGTCTGGTTTTAGACCCCATCATAGCACTGGGACTGCACTCGTGAAGGTGGTAAAATACCTTAATGGCGTCAGACCAAGGGTCTGCATCTGTCCTCGTGCTCCTAGACCTTAATGCTGCTTTTGACACCATCGATCACCACATTCTTTTGGAGAGACTGGAAACCCTAATTGGTCAACACGGACAAGTTCTTGCCTGGTTTAGATCTTATCTGTCGGAAAGATATCAGTTTATCTGTGGATGGTTTGTCCTCTGACAATTCAATTGTAAGTTTCAGTGTTCCTCAAGGTTCCGTTTTAAGACCACTATTGTTTTCACTATACATTTTACCTCTTGGTGATGTCATTCGGAAAAACAAATGTCAACTTTCACTGCTATACGGACAACACACAGCTGTACATTTCGATGAAAACCCAAAATTGCCTACCCTGGAAGCCTGTGTTGGAGACTTTTTTTTTTTTACCATTATTTATTTAACTAGGCAAGTCAGTTAAGAACAAATTCTTATTTTAAATGACGGCCTAGGAACAGTGGGTTAACTGCCTTGTTCAGGGGCAGAACGACAGATTTATACCTTGTCAGCTCAGGTATTCGATCTTGCAACCGCTCTACACTGGCTTCCTGTTAAGGCTAGGGCTGATTTTAAGGTTTTACTGCTAACCTACAAAGCATTACATGGGCTTGCTCCTACCCATCTGTCCGATTTGGTCCTGCTGTACCATACCTACACGTACGCTACGATCACAAGATGCAGACCTCCTTATTCTCCATAGAATTTCTAAGCGAACATCTAGAGGCAGGACCTTCTCCTATAGAGCTACATTTGTATAGAATAATCTGCCTATCCATGTAAGAGACGCAGACTCGGTCTCGACCTTTAAGTCTTTATTGAAGACTCATCTCTTCAGTATCTCCTATGATTGAATGTAGTCTGGCCCAGGGGTGCGAAGGTGAACGGCAAGGCAGTGGAGCGACGAACTGCCCTTAATGCTCTGCCTGGCCGGCTCCCCTCCATCCAATGAAATTCTCTGCCTCTGACCCTATTACGGGGGCTGAGTCACTGGCTTACTAGTGCTCTTCCATGCCGTCCCTAGGAGGGGTGCGCCACTTGAGTGGATTGAGCCCATGTGATCTTCCTGACCGGTTTTGCGCCCCCTCTGGCTCTTGCAGTGGAGGAGATCTTCGTGGGCTATACTCAGCCTTGTCTCAGGGTAGTAAGTTGGTGGTTGATGATATCCCTCTCGTGGTGTGGGGGCTGTGCTTTGGCAAAGTGGGTGGGGTTATATCCTGCCTGGTTGGCCCTGTCCAGGGGTATCGGACGGGGCAACAGTGTCCCCCCCGACCCCCTCGTCTTATCTATGCTGCAATAGTCTATGTACCAGGGGGCTAGGGTAAGTCTGTTATATCTGGTGTAATTCTCCTGTCTTATCTGGTGTCCTGTGTGAATTTAAGTATGCACCCTCTACTTCTCTCTCTCCCCCCTCTACAGTGGTTATTCCAGTAAAAGTTGCATCATACTGCAGCACACCTTGCGGGCTGTCGCAGAATTCTATGGCACGTTATTTAATTGTCAGCCATGGTTACCATTAACACTAGTTTGCCACCAGAGGGCATCTTTGAGAAGCATATGATAGCCTTCAATATTGGCTGTACTAGAGAATTTAAAACTTTTTATGTAAGAACATAGTATATGGGATTGATTTTAAGAAATGTAGCTTAATTAATTTAAGTGTTTCTATTCCAAGAGGATATGGCGCTGTACAACGTAATGGGCAGGAGTAGGCTACAGTCCTAAAAGCATAACATTTCCACACCCTAATTGGAGTCTAACCAATACCCAAACAGAGATTCAGTGAAAATAAAAATCATTGATTTATCAAGACCAATCCCCATGCTTGTCTCACAGCAGTGTGAAACAGTGCTGAAATAGTTGACCACAGCGGGTAGGCTATTGCTTCAAATCCTATTGCTTCTAACTTCAATATGCTTTTTAAATAAATAAGACCTATACCACTTTTAACAGCACATTACTCAACACTAGTGAGACTCATGTTGCCTACGGTAGCCCTACACTATATCACCATTTTTTTTTTGTTATGACGTGACTCTCCGCCAATAATTACATTTAGAGGATTCTAAATGAATAGCTAAGGGCCATTCTTGAACATGGGGTAAAACATTTACTAATTTGTAAATAAAGCCAGTTTGTTATTTAGAATTATTTATTTCTGTTTTTAGAGAGGGAGACAAACCAAAAGCCCACCATCACCTCATGGGTCTCCTGGTCGCGGCCAGCACGGGTATCGAACCAGCATCTGTAGCAACGCAGTTTGCACTGCGATGCAGTGTCTTAGATCGCTGTGCAATTCTGTTAGGAAAATAAGGCGCTGTACAATGTGATCGTTTCCACACCCTAATCAGCAGTCAAGACAGTTAACGAAACTTGAGTGGACTTATGGAAAGGCTCTGTAAGACATATTATATATCATGGTTCGTCAACTAGGTTTGGAGTCGGGCCAAATTTTTTCTGAGCCAAGTCGGTGGGCCAGAAAATAATAAGTATATAATATTAGCACAATTATTTGGCCTACACTACAAATGTAACATGTTTAACACATATGATTAGTACATAATAAATACAGTGACAAAATTATTTTCATCTGATTACTCTCATAAACACGTCACTGCTTTCTATGTGCCTCTATGCCTTTTGAATTACAGGTTATATAACTACACAAGCTGTTTTGGGTTACACTAATCATGTCATGTAATGGCTGGATGTTTTTCCACACCCAGGCAGGGTGCTGGAAGTGATGCACACACACAGATAAGTATGGGCAGAAGCACACTTCAGTGAGATGATATCTATCCACTTAGTGTTAAAAAGGCCCCGGCTAATCAGATAGTGAGTGTGATTCATTCCCAGCTCACAGAGCAATCACTGTATGAAACAGGCCTAAAGGTTTCTATATGAGTCGGTTTGGCTGGCGCCTAGTCGAACTGAGCTAGCCGAACGAGTTCGCTTGCATACTCCCTTAAAAAAGACCTTGGCTTGAAAAATGAGAAGAAAAAAAGAAATAAATAAAAATACATGTAAAAAATGAAAAAATATATAATTGTTGTTTTTTTTTTAAATAGAAAAAAAAATAAACAAATTTAAATTTAAAAATAAAAAAAATAAAAAAAAAATCGGCAATAGTAACCGTTTGTCCATTTTCAGACACCGTAGCCAGTACACACTTCCTCAAAATTATTGTAAGATAAAACAGATTCCTTGAGTTGACGTTTTTGCCATGGAGATAGCTAAGATGTTTGATGTAGGATTTCCCAAGTAATTATTTTTCTTCATGTAAACAGGTCGTCTATTGTTGAATGAAAACAAACACTTCATTGAAGAATCCCTACTGTTGACCAATGAAGGGGCATAGACTTCGACTCCGAAATTGTTGTGAGCATGACCACCCGAAAAAAACCTTTCAGAAGACGGAAACATCACAATTTTGGCATAATATATGAACGAACTGTTCTGGTTGGGAAGCACGTGGACACGTTAAGAGCTAGGCTATGTATCATTTATTTTATAATGACTGTGAAATAGACAATAACTCATTAGATCTGTCACAGTGCAGTATAACAATTAGGTCAAAGCAACATATTCATAGGCAGGGGGCCTACAAGATTTCAGTCTGTTCTGGTGTTTCACAAATTCCTCCAAGTGATCAAATGGAGAAAATGTCTTACCTTTACATTGTCTGACTTCATCTCAGTCTCTGCATAGAGTCCCTTCATGAAGCCAGTGGTCCGGATCACCTATAGGAGAAAAGGTTAGGATACATTGCCAAATGAGGCAGCGGTTAGCCACTATATGGTTGTAATTATCAATGCAGTACAGCATGACTGATTTTAAGGCGAATCATTTTGAGCCTATTTATTGTGGAGCGAAAACCTAATAAATAGTCAATTCAATTATATTCAATACACGCATGCTAAATTCAGTGGTCTGTAATTAACCCTTTGCTTTGCCCCCTTGGTTACTGTTGCAACCTCTGACAACATTTTCACAGAAAGCTCAAATTCCCATTCAACCACTGGAAAGATCCCCTCACAATGATCTCAAACTGTGTTTCTATTAAAACACAGATGACCCCTTGCTAAATCAGGAAACTCCTGGGTATGTTGTGGTGGGCTGTCATAGCCCTCACCCTCCGATCCAACAGGTCCCAGACGCGCTCAATGGGATTGAGATCCGGGCTCTTCGTTGGCCATGCCAGAACACTGACATTCCTGTCTTGCAGGAATTCACACACAGAACAAGCAGTATGGCTGGTGGCATTGTCATGCTGGAGGGTCATGTCAGGATGAGCCTGCAGGAAGGGTACCACATGAGGATGTCCTCCCTCTAACGCACAGGGTTGAGATTGCCTGCAATGACAACACGCTCAGTCTGATGATGCTGTGACATACTGCCCCAGACCATGACGGACCCTCCACCTCCAAATCGATCCGCTCCAGAGTACAGGCCTCGGTGTAACGCTCATTCCTTTGACGATAAACGCAAATCCGACAATCACCCCTGGTGAGAAAAAAACGTGACTCGTCAGTGAAGAGCACTTTTTGCCAGTCCTGCGAGGACGATCAGCTGTCCGTCCTGTATCCCTGTAGCGTTGACTTAGGCGTCTCACAGTTTGGACATTGCAATTTATTGCCCTGGCCACATCTGCAGTCCTCATGCCTCCTTGCAGCATGCCTAAGACACATTCACGCAGATGAGCTGGGACCCTGGGCATCTTTCTTTTGGTTTTTCAGAGTCAGTAGAAAGACCTCTTTAGCGTCCTAAGTTTTCATAACTGTGACCTTAATTGCCTACCGTCTGTAAGCTGTTAGTGTATTAATGACCGTTCCACAGGTGCATGTTCATTAATTGTTTATGGTTCATTGAACAAGCATGGGAAACAGTGTTTAAACCCTTTACAATGAAGGTCTGTGAAGTTATTGGGATTTTTAGGAATTATCTTTGAAAGACAGGGTCCTGAAAAAGGGACGTTTCTTTTTTTTGCTGAGTTTACCTAAAAGGGTCCTATAATTCAAAATCAAATAGCTAAAATATCTTTAATGCGATTTAAACATGAGCTTGTCCGAGATGTCGGACTCGACAACAGTTGCTATCCATTGGAGCACTGCGATTGGTGCCCTAAATTCTGAGGTGGGGCTTAGCGAAGGGTCAATTGCATCATCCACGCAAACACACTTATCAAATATGCATGAGCATATACTGAACGGTGAGAAACTTCACTGAAGGAGGAGAGAGAGAGACTACCAATTGAATGGGGTTAAGAGTGTACTCAGCTCTGCTGCTCGTGGGAACAGCAGTGGCCAAAAGCAACTTGAATGACCTATAAGACAGACTTGCTCAGAGAGTGTGTTGTGTCCAGAAGATGGTGTAGTCTTGCGCAGGTGGATCTGTCAGTCTGCTCTGCCTGGATAATCTTTGCTGAGCCTGGTATAGCCTGTGGCACAGACCCAGCCACTGGCAAACCTTCTAGCGAGGAAGCCATTCTCACAGCATCACACCCTATGTTCATACAGTGCCTCCAGAATTAATCATATCCCTTGACTTATTCCACATTTTGATGTGTTACAGCCTGAATTCAAAATGATTTCAATTTGTTTTCTCATCCACCCACACACACAATACCCCATAATGGCAAAGTGAAAACATGTTTTTAGTCATTTTTTTGGGGGGGGGGGGAAATATAACACAGAAATATGTAATTTACATAAGTATTCACACCCCTAGGTTAATACTTTGTAGAAGCACATTTGACAGCGATTACACCTGGGAGTCTTTCTGGGTAAGTCGCTAAGAGTTTTCCACACCTGGATTGTGCAACATTTGCCCATTATTCTTTTCAAATTTCTTCAAGCTCTGTCAAATTGGTTGTTGATCATTACTCAACAACCATTTTCAGGTCTTGCCTAAAATCTACTTGAAAATCTAAGTCAAAACTGAAACTCGGCCACTCAGGAATATTCAATGTGTTCTTGGTAAGAAACTCAAGTGTAGATTTGGCCTTGAGTTTTAGGATATTGTCCTGCTGAAATGTGAATTAATCTCCCAGTGTCTGGTAGAAAGCAGACAACCTGGATTTCCTCTAGGATTTTGCCTGTGCTTAGCTCCATTCCGTTAATTTTTTTATCCTGAAAAACTCCCCAGTCCTTAACAATTACAAGCATAACCATAACATGATGCAGCCACCACTATGTTTGAAAATGTGGAGAGTGGTACTCCGTAATGTGTTTTATTGGATTTGCCCTAAAAATAACACTTTGTATTCAGGACAAAAAGTGAATTGCTTTGCCACATTTTTAGCATTATTACTTTAGTGCCTTGTTGCAAACCATATGCATGTTTTGGGATATTTTTATTCTGTGCAGGCTTCCTTCTTTTCACTATATCAATTAGGTTAGTATTGTGAAGTAACTACAATGTTGTTGATCCATCCTCTGTTTTCTTATATCACGGCCGCTAAACTCTGTAACTGTTTTAAAGTCCCCATTGGCCTCATGGTGAAATCCCTGAGTGGTTTCATTCCTCTCCGGCAACTGATTTAGGAAGGACGTCTGCATCTTTGTAGTGATCATCCAAAGTGTAATAAATAACTTCACCATGCTGAAAGGGATATTCAATGTCAGATTTGTTTTATTTTTGCCCATCTACCAAAAGGTGCCTTTCTTTGCAAGGCATTGGAAAACCTCTAGTCTTTGTGGTTGAATCTGTGTTAAAAATTCACAGATTGACTCAGAGACATTACAGAAAATTGTATGTGTTCATTCATTCATTCAAAAATCATGTTAAACACTTATTGCAGACAGAGTGAGTCCATGCAATTTATTAAGCAAATGTTTACTCCTGAACATATTTAGGCTTGCCATAACAAAAAGGTTGAATACTTGACTCAAGAACATAAAAAAAGTATAATAATTTATTCCACTTGGAGATTATAGGGTATGGTGTGTAGACCAGTGACAAACTGTAATCCATTTGAAATGCTGGCTGTAAAACAGCAACATTTGGGAAAAGTCTATGGGTGTAAACACTTTCTGAAGGCACCATTTATGAGGGCATGCCCCTGCCTGTCCCATGGCCCTGCCATCATGATACTTGTTATGTCAAGTACAAATTACAATGGATCTCCTTTTTATATTATTTGGGCTATAACAAGCAAGCACCACCCTTCCACAGTGCCATGCCTTCATGTTGCCATCCTAACTAGTTAGTTAGGGAAGACAGACCAATTCCAAACAAGCAATCCAGCTGCATTTAGGGATAAGCTCATTGACCGTCACCGAGAATAGAAGGTTAGGAGGACTCATTTCATAACAGGGATGACAACCTCACAACACTTTGGTGACAAAAATATGTAACTATACCTGCTAGCTAACTAGCTAGTTAACGTTAACTAACGAGTTAACTAGTACAGGGGCAGACATTTAATTTGTTATAGGATAATGTTTTAAACCGTTTCATGAGTAAATAGCCAGCCAATTAGCAAATAATTTCATATTTTTGACATAGATACAGTGAAAAGTCACATTTCCCGGCGCCGCGACTTGGTTTTGTTTACTAAACCAAGCAGACAGGAGCGCCTAGCAACGAAAAACGACGCTGATTTGATAGCTAGCTATTGTTACGTAAATTGGCTAATTATCATGACTCAGTCTCAATGCTGAAAGGTTAGTTGGCTGGTTTTAGCAGGGGATAAATGGTAGCTAGCTATCAAATCCAATCTAACTAGCAAGAACTCTTTGTAGCTAGTAGCCAATGTTAGCTAATCACTCACCTCACTGAATATGTCGTGCAGATACCTAAACGGCGGTTTGCTGAGCAGTTTTTCAGTAAGCGGCGGTTTCTTTATAACTTTCCCTAAAGTGTCTTGGGTCTTTTGGGCCACTGACCCGTTCATGGCAGCTGCTGAAATGACAAATTCCCCAAAGTTATTGATAAAAACAAGACTGTTCTTCAATCAACACTCCTGTCGCTATGTCAATAGCATCCCATCCCACAATGCATCATTAATCTGAAATGCGCTTGTGCTAAATAAGAGATACTGGATGTAATGGCGAGATGCTTGCGTCTCAGCCCTAACAGTGGGGGCGGGACAACTCCGAAATAAAGTGTTTTTTCTCAAAGTTGCCGGGATTTCATGTGCAGTGGCGACCCGTCATTCAGGGCAGGTGTGGCTTTTGAGCCCCACATTTTTAGCAGGCTTGCCTGTTTTGCATGTTATTTTGGCATTAATATGTGTCACGTATCAGTTTGCAAACAATGTAAAATATAATATATATATATATATATATATATATCATTGCGTTAATAAAGCCGCATACAAACATGGTCTCTTTTTAGTTTTCTTGAGTAAGGCAGCTCCAAAATGCAGGTGTTTCAGCCTAACTCAATGCTTTCTGTGGTGGTGGGGCAAGCCAGCAGAAAATACAGAGTGTTGCGCCGTGATTCGCTCAGTGTTCTGTCACTCATGGGGACACTACGTCACCACCAAGTCTAAGGGTAGACCAAAAAAATTCTATCCCCTTGGGTGCTGCCATAGAGTTATATTAGAAGTGCTGACCCAAAAAGGCTCAAGGTCATTGGCCCCAGATAAAATTATATCAAATCACTTTATGTCATGTCAACATCATAGTTTCAAAATCTCAGTGAGCAGTCATCATCATGAATCAATTTGACAATCTACTGGCAAATCCTTTTTAATCCTTGTCATATGAAGAGAAATAATGAAGAGAAATTATAGATAAAATGTATCGGTGCTCATCGGCCATTGGACATAAACATTACACAACAAGTTGGGAATCGCAAATTCAACAATGAGTGGTTTGGAAGGAATCAGTGGCTAACTGCAATCGTTGCAAAGCAATCATTAGCCTGCTATTCAGTGGTGTGGCTGTGTGGTCCCAAGTTTAAGATTAAGGGTCTCTTTTCCTAGTTGAAAATTATAAACATTCAACATTGGCCATGCTGTCAATGAAGCATGATTTGTGACGTGCTCAAAACAACTTAACTAGGAACTGCAATATCTGACTTTAGTGAGTTCAAGACTACTGCGAACTCGGGGAAAACGAACTACGACTGGGAAAATATGTAGGTGTGAAGACTGTGACAAGGCACTGGATTTTCAGTTGTCTTGTTTGCTAAATTAACAAATGAAATAGGCAGTGGCATGGTGTACAGTATATAACCATAGAAGCACTATGACATATGCCTCATTGCAGTCATATTTAGGGCTTATTGGGGATGTGCCTTTCAGGTAATTATTATTGGCAACCCATTCCATGAGAGTGAATGTCATTCCAGCTCATCTCTTCAGTTATATTTGATCAAATATGACTAACCCAGTGCACTGCTTTCTATGAATTCTGATGGTGTTTAAAAGTTCAGGCAAAAATAAAAATGTCCTGTTTGGAACACTGTCAAGTAGAGAGAATATATATATATATTTTGGATAGGCTTGGCTCCCCATACCTGTTTGGTGAGTTCTGTTGTCTATAAAAAGAACTGCAAATCAAAACCAAGTTACTGTCAGCTTGGAGATACTGACACACCTCCTATGCCTGTGCAATAGGTAAGAAATCAAAATTATTGAACATTTCTTAGTGGAAACTTGTAATATTATTGTGTTGACTTGATGCAGCATTTGCATAACCTGGTTGGTGTGAAGGCCTATCTCTGTCAACATTCAATCATGTTAAACCTTCGTTTTACCTTTGGCAATTTGGCCGAAGAAGAAACAGACTGACACCAAAATCAGTTGTTTGAAGTTACGCATACATTAATATGATTTGTGCAAACTCTAAAATACAGTATACTTGTACAGGGTTTTATTTTAGAATTTAAAAATACTAATAGACAAATGACAAATGTCATAATCGAGAACAGGAGTAGTGTGAGGAAACGTGACACACATAACCAAACAGGTTTGGCCTGTTTTACTAAGCATGTACGAATATCTCTACTATTCATTTAGGCACTTGTATTGAAATAGGCCTCCCCCTAAATGGCACAAGGCAGGTGTTTCTTGGAAGGGGTTCCTTTTTATGACACTTGACTTTTATATGGTCAAGGCTAGAGTTATACTGTAGGTTGATACATTGCTATGTTTTCATTTGTAAAGCCCTTTTACAAAAAGTCGAACCATACCTAACATCATTACTAAACATTAGACTTACGAGTTACCACACCCGGTCTCAAGGATGGCTAACTTAGAAAATTCCTTTGGTCTCTACTGAGTTTGGTAAATCAGCTTTTAGTTTTCTTGCACCTTATTTGTGGAACGATCTTTAAAATGTTCTTAAATTTGATGTTCTGGTGCCTCTAGGGCAATTCAGAAAGCTGATTGAGGACCTTATTACTCATGAATGTGTTTATTTTTTATGACAGTGTTTTTCTTTCTGCTTGCAATTTGTATTGCTATTTTGATGTGTGCATTTTCTGTAATGTATGTAATTCAGGGCTCATCTGTAAAAGAGACCTTGGTCTCAGTATGACTCCTTGGTCAAATAAAGGTTAACTAAATAAGCAATAAACATTAGTATTACATGTAAGTATTTTTGAACAGTTTGACTAGACTGCCTCCTCTTCTCTCTACCTCAGAACGGATGACAACCATGTATCGCTGGTCTCTCTTTGCATTGCTCTTTGTCACCTGTATGGAAGTTTCCCTACAGAAGAAAACAAGGAAAGGCCCTCAAACTCTCTCAAGAGGTAAGAATTATGTAACAATGTATCCTTGCCCCACCGCTAATGTCTATTTGAGTTTACTACACTCAGAAAAAAAGGGTTCTTCAGCTGTCCCCATAGGAGAACCCTTTTTGGTTCCAGGTAGAACCATTTTGAGTTCCACATAGAACTCAAAATGGAAAGGGTTCTACATAGAACCCAAAAGGGTTCTATCTGGAACCAAAAGGATTCTACCTGGAACAAAAAAATGATTATTCAAAGGGTTCTCCTATGGGGACAGCTGAATAACTCTCTCAGGTTCTAGAAAGCACACTTGTTTCTGAGTTTATGAAAACAGTTCTCCATCCCCATTACATTAACACCAAATCTATTCATTCTGATTTCCATCCTCAATTTTGTCTCAGGATGGGGAGATTACATTACCTGGGTCAAGACCTATGAGGAAGCCCTGATGACAATGAAAGAAAGGTAAAACAAGATTAGACAAAATACACAAGACATCAAATTGCAATTGTGTTGTTTGGTTAGTGGCATATGTTTGACAATTAGAGCAGTCTTTCAAATGTCTGAGAGTGAAACATTTCATTAAAGCTATCTGCTTATGTTACAGCCATATCCTCACAAATAATATATTACAATTGACATTTCAGTCAATTATCAGACGCTTTTATCCAGAGTGACTTACAGTTAGTGCATTCATCTTAAGATAACTAGGTGAGACAATCACATATCACTGCGCCCCATTAATTCAACGTGTCCAATTAAACTAATCAAACTGTAACGGAAATCCTCATATTTATTATATGGTTGCATCCCAAAATGGCACAGGCACCATATTCACTAGACAGTGTACTACTTTTGACCAGGGCGCTATCAAAAGTAGTGCACAGAATAGGAAATAGGTTGCCATTTCGGACACACCCAGCCTATTTGTTTTCTTATCTCCATAATGACACTAGGGACTTAAGTTTGGTACAATCCCAGAGATGTTGTACTTCTCTGTAAGCACATCTAACCACTACTTATTATGCAGTGGAATGTGTTCTTGTTTTGTCTGTGTCCTCATGTTCCCACAGTAAGAAGCCTCTGATGGTCATTCATCACATGGAGGATTGTCCTCATAGTCAAGGTAATACTGCTGTGCTTTCATACTCACACATACAGTACCAGTCAAAACTATGGACACACCTACTCATTCAAGGGTTTTTCTTTATTTTTTAAATTGTAGAATAATAGTGAAGACATCAAAACTATGAAATAATGCATATGGAATCATGTAGTAACCAAAAAAGTGTTAACCTGTTAGGGCTAGGGGGCCGTATTTACACGGCCGGATAAAAAATGTACCCGATTTAATCTGGTTATTACTACTGCCCAGAAACTAGAATATGCATATAATTATTGGCTTTGGATAGAAAACACCCTAAAGTTTCTAAAACTGTTTGAATGGTGTCTGTGAGTATAACAGAACTCATATGGCAGGCAAAAACCTGAGAAGATTCTGTACAGGAAGTGCCCTGTCTGACCATTCCTTGGGCTTCTTGACTCTTTTTATTGAAAACTTAGGATCTTTGCTGTAACGTGACACTTCCTACGGCTCCCATAGGCTTTCAGAACCCGGGAAAAATCTGAATGATGTAATTCCAGCCCCTGGCTGAAAAACATTAGCGCCTTTCGTAAGTGGTCTATCAGAGGACAATGAGACTGAGGCGCATGCACGAGGTGACCCCATGTTTTTATTTTCTCTCTCTTTGTACTAAAACACAGATTCCCGGTCGGAATATTATCGCTTTTTTAATGAGAAAAATTGCATAAAAATTGATTTTAAACAGCGGTTGACATGCTTCGAAGTACAGTAATGGAATATTTAGAATTTTTTTGTCACGAAACGCATTGGGCGCGTCACCCTTCTTTACCCTTTCGGATAGTGTCTTGAACGCACGAACAAAACGCCGCTATTTGGATATAACTATGGATTATTTTGAACCAAACCAACATTTGTTATTGAAGTAGAAGTCCTGGGAGTGCATTCTGAGGAAGAACAGCAAAGGTAATAACATTTTTCTTATAGTAAATATAACTTTGGTGAGGGCTAAACTTGGTGGGTGTCTAAATAGCTAGCCCTGTGATGCCGGGCTATCTACTTAGAATATTGCAAAATGTGCTTTCACCGAAAAGCTATTTTAAAATCGGACATAGCGAGTGCATAGAGGAGTTCTGTATCTATGATTCTTAAAATAATTGTTATGTTTTTTGTGAACGTTTATCGTGAGTAATTTAGTAAATTCACCGGAAGTTTGCGGGGGGTATGCTAGTTCTGAACGTCACATGCTAATGTAAAAATATGTTTTTTGATATAAATATGAACTTGATTGAACAAAACATGCATGTATTGTATAACATAATGTCCTAAGATTGTCATCTGATGAAGATCATCAAAGGTTAGTGCTGCATTTAGCTGTGGTTTGGGTTTATGTGACATTATATGCTAGCTTGAAGAATGGGTGTCTGATTATTTCTGGCTGGGTACTCTGCTGACATAATCTAATGTTTTGCTTTCATTGTAAAGCCTTTTTGAAATCGGACAGTGTGGTTAGATTAACGAGAGTCTTGTCTTTAAAATGGTGTAAAATAGTAATATGTTTGAGAAATTGAAGTAATAGCATTTCTATGGTATTTGAATAACGCGCCACGGGATTCCACTGGCTGTTACGTAGGTGGGACGAAATCGTCCCACTGGCCCTAGAGAAGTTAATCAAATGGTTTGCGCGTAGTGGGACTATCATTTGTTTTTCAACAGGACATTGACCCAAAACACACCTCCAGGCTGTGTAAGGGCTATTTGACCAAGAAGGAGAGTGATGGAGTGCATCCACAATCACCTGACCTCAACCAAATTGAGATGATTTGGAATGAGTTGGACCGCAGAGTCAAGGAAAAGCACCCAACAAGTGTTCAGCATATGTGGAAACTCCTTCAAGACTGTTGGAAAAGCATTTCTCATGAAGCTGGTTGAGAGAATGCCAAGAGTGTGCAAAGCTGTCATTAAGGCAAAGGGTGAACACTGTGAAGAATCTCAAATATAAAATATATTTTGATTTCTTTAACACTTTTTTGGTTACTAAATGTTTCCATATGTGTTATTTCATAGTTTTGATGTCTGAACTATTATTCTACAATGTAGAAAATAGTAAAAATAAAGAAAAACCCTTGAATGACTAGGTGCGTCCAAACTTTTGACTGGTACTGTACTTCATCTAACCAAAGGGCCCAACCAAGGTCTTTGTTGCCTTACAGTTAGTCTCGTTGTACCAACATTTCTTTAGACATTATCATTTGTAAAGGCTTGTATGACAAAAGAATAGCAATACATACAAATTCTACTATTAGGATAAAGTGTGTTGAAGTTAAAGGTGAGGTTTTCACTGACTATCATTCTGTCACACTTCCTTCCACAGCTCTGAAGAAGGCGTTTGCTGTTGATAAAACCGTACAGAAAATGGCCCAAAAGGATTTTGTTATGCTCAATTTGATTGTAATTGATTACATTTTTTTTAATTCAACATACACTCATTGGAAGCAATGAAATTATATGGTTGTAACCATATCCCAATCACATATTGTACATTGTATTATGCATTTCATTATTTCATCACTTGGAGGTAAATGTTCGAATTTAGATGCTAAATAGATGATAGTTGATTAGAGATGTATATTTTGATGTCCTTTTGATTTCTTTTTCAGCATGAGACTACAGACACTAATCTGGCAGCAGATGGCAACTACGTCCCAAGAATCATGTTTGTTGGTGGGTCTCTTCTTCTACCATGCCAACTCACTTAGGAAATAAATCACCACTTATTCTGAATCCCCAACACATCACTCAGGTCCAAAGCTTGCTGTGAGATCTTTGATGTAACTGTATTCAGTGCCTCGCATACATTTATTTTAATCAGTAGCGATTTGCCTAAGAACCACTAAATAACTTACAGTACATGTGGGTCTTGATCAAGGGATCAATGTAATTTATGGGTCATCATAGTGTTAGAAATTGAATAGTATGAATAAAGCATTACAATCTAGTTATACCTACATAATGATGTATTATGTTTTGAAGCTTTGGCAAAGTCCTCCAAAATATCTCTCCCCCCCACAGATCCATCCATGACCGTGCGTTTAGACCTTGTTGGGAAGTACAGTAATCGCCTGTACACCTACGAGCCGAGCGACATCCCACACTGTGAGTGTGCCTCTTCTTCCCTAATGAGGTCCTATGAGAGTCAGATATCCTTCTGTTACTTGGTTCTACTCTTTCTTCCTTCACCTAATTCACTAACTAGTTGAGAGGAGAGAGTTGGGAGATACAACCAATAAAGCATTGAGATTGTTTAAGGACAATTCTTAGAGGGAGAGAAGGTGGGTGGGTAAAGGGGTGGATGAATACTTTATAAAGGTTTTACTTGCTCAAATGAAAAGCTGAAAAGTGAAAGAAGGATTATTATTAGTCAGAAATTAAGCAAATGATTACTCTAATTGCTCAAAGTGTAAAATAATTAATTGTTTGGTCCACTACTATCAGAACAACATAAAGCAAGGTTGGGCAATTTAAATTCAGTCAATTCCTGAATTGAATTCCAATTATCTTCCTGACATGAAATGGAATTTACCACTTCCCTGGTAAACAGATTCTTACCCAAGCTTCTTGTCCCTCTCTCCATAGTGGCCAAGAACATGAAAAAAGCCAAGCTTCTACTGAAAACTGAACTGTGACCTCACAGCCTTATAAACTGTACCAATAAGCCACTGGGCCCTTCCCTGTCCTGGGATCAAGAGCAACAACCAGAGTGGTTCACTGAGTCTTGGACATTCATATGTTTACACAAAATGTATACAATAGATGATCAATAAAGATGAATGACAGTGTGCAGTGTACTGAATTTGTTGATGTTCATTTGCTTTTGACTCCAAAGCTAAAACAGACAAAATATATACATTTAACGTTATATGGACATTCTCTGGGAGGGTTGTTGACATGACTTAATTGTTGCAGAATGCAAAGAATACAAACATATTCAAATATGAATTTAATAGATTGAAGACTTATCTGCTCAGTGCTTAATAGATTTACAATGAGGGCATGGACAGTGAAGCATTTTTTCTTTTGGCTCTGTACTCCATGAGGTGAATGAATCGTGAATAAGGATGAGTGCGAAAGTTACAGATGCACAAATATCATACCACCAAGACATGCTGACCTCTCACCATTACAATCACATGGGAGGTTAGCATTTTGGGGGGAATATGATATTTGTGTGTCTAACTTTCTCACTAATCATTATTCATGATTAATTCAGTATTATCTGTAATCATGGTAGCATCCACATTAATGTTGAAGTGTTTAAAAACATATTATATTCTTATTTGCAATAAAAGTGACTCCAAAATGACACAATACATTATTTACCATTCACAAGCTTGATGCAGTCCATTAATCACATAATTTCCTGTTGAATGAGGAATGAGGCAGCGCTCGGTTTCTTGTTTTGGAAGTGTCTGAAAGTGTTCTATTGGAAAAGTTTGGTTACTAGCTAGATACCTTTTGATTTTGGATCCTGCTGCACCGTTGGCATCAGATGCTGGGACCGCTGCGGTCTGTTCGCGGATCATTCCGTCCGAGGGTTAGCTGTCTATAAAGCAAGCAGGGTTTCCTTGAGGGCTTGAATGCAGCCTGAGATTGAGTTAGCCCTTGTGGCTTTGAGCGCGGATTTTCCCAGGCTTGTGGCTGTCTAGATCCCAACTGTTTGTTGGTGTTCCCATCTTCCCTGTGACCTGCCCTGTCTGGAATTGTGGGGAGTAACAGCGTAGCCTACGTTGCTACCATGACAAAGACCAAAGCCGGTGGGAGTACTGTTGAGGACAGTGGTGTCACTATCGCAGTTATACAAGCAGTTGTTACAACAAGAAAATAGCTTCAACTGTTGTGTCCAAATACTGGTGAAGTAAACTAATTTAAAAAATGGACGACCTGACCAGAGAGGTCCAGGACCTGAAGAACAGTTTGCAGTTCTCCCAGGGTCCGCTCGATGAGTTTAAACAGGAAAACGGCAAGAAGACAATCTGTAAATCATTAAGAGAGGACATTAGTTCTGTATGTGAATCCATGATAACAATGACAAAGAAATCAGATTATCTTGAGGGACAATCAAGGCGGAACAACATTGTTGTAGACGGAATTGCAGAATCTCCACATAAGCCATGGATGTAGGACAAAGTGAGGGAAATGATCTTGGAAAACTGTAAATTGAGATTGAGTTGAAACGCGCCCAAAATACTGGAAAACCCACCACCGGCCCACGTGACAGGCCCAGGCCGATAGTTGTCAAGTTCCTGAGGTTCAAGGACAAGGTAGTGGTTCTGGAATGAGCCAAGAACTTGAGGGGAACATACATCTTCCTCATTGAGGACTATCCTGAAGCTGTGCGCCAGAAGAGAAAATAACTTATCCCGGCCATGAAAGCTGCCAGAGCACGTGGGGACATTGCTTACATTCGAATGACTGTCTCATTGTTCACCCTCCCTCCGAAAAGCCTGGAAGAGATGAGAGAGCCAAGCCTATGGGTTCGTAGCTTTAACCCCGCAACACACACACTTACACACACCAACTGATGAATGGACGGCTAAATGTATGTTTTTGTTTCTCTTGCTTTGTTCGCTTTCGGAAGGGATGACTGGAAGGGATGAGAGCACCAGCTGTTCCGGATGACTGTCTGATCACTGTCTTCGTAGCCGATGTCAGCAAGACCTTTAAACAGGTCAACATTCACAAGGCCGCGGGGCCAGACGGATTACTAGGACATGTACTCAGAGCGTGCCCAGACCAAATGGCAAGTGTCTTCACTGACATTTTCAACCTCAACCGAAGTCTGTAATACCTACATGTTTCAAACAGACCCCCATAGTCCCTGTGCCCAAGAAAGCGAAGGTAACCTGCCTAAATTACTACCGCCCCGTAGCACTCACGTCGATAGCCATGAAGTGATTTGAATGGCTGGTGATGGCTCACATCTACACCATCATCCAGGAAACCCTAGAACCACTCCGATTCAAATACAAACCCAACAGATCCACAGATGATGCAATCTCAATCGCACTCCACACTGCCCTTTCCCACCTGTACAAAAGGAGCACCTATGTGAGAATGCTGTTCATTGACTACAGCTCAGTGTTCAACACCATAGTGCCCACAAAGCTAATTACTAAGCTAAGGACTCTGGGACTAAACACCTCCCTCTACAACTGGATCCTGGACTTTCTGACGGGCCACCCCCAGGTGGTAAGGGTAGGCAACAACACATCTGCCACGCTGATCCTCAATACGGGGGCCCCTCAGGGATGCGTGCTTAGTCCCCTCCTGTACGCCCTGTTCACCCATAACTGCGTGGCCAAGCAGGACTCTAACACCTTCATTAAGTTGGCCTGATCACCGACAATGATGAGACAGCCTATAGGGAAGAAGTCAGAGACATGGCAGTGTGTACATACCAGTTGAGGTATAGCATGTTTTAACCACTCCTTTGTAAATGGTAGATTATCAGACACTCAACAAGGTCTGATTTCATTATTACTGAAACAGGATACAAGTGGGAAATATAAAGATCCAGTCCATTTAAAAAATTGTATGCCCCTTACATTTCAGTGTTGTGATGAAAAAAATGTAGCAAAATGTATACCGCATAGAATTAAAAAGGTATTGTCGGACATTATTCATTCTAATAAGACAGGTTTTTTACATGGACGATACATTGGAGATAATATAAGGCAAGTACTGGAAACAATAGAACACTATGAAAAATCTGGGAAACCAGGCCTGCTACTCATAGCTGACTTTGAAAAGGCTTTTGATAAAGTATGACTGAAGTTTATATATAAATGCCTGGTACATTTCAATTTTGGAGAAAATGGGTTAAAATCATGTATAGTAACTCCAGGTGTAAAACAGTAAATAATGGCTACTTCTCAGAAAGTTTTAAACTGTCAAGAGGAGTAAAATAAGGTTGTCCACTATCGGCATATCTATTTATTATAGTCCTCAAAATGTTAACTATTAATATCAGATCCAACAATAATATGAAGGGATTAAAAATACAGGGCTTAAAACAAAGGTGTAATTGTACGCTGATGATTCATGTTTTCTTTTAAATCCACAACTTGGATCCCTCCACAGCCTCATAGAGGACCTAGATAATTTTTCTAACCTCTCTGGATTACAACCAGTGTACTATATTAGGTATTGGATCATGAAAAAAAAAATACTTTTACATTACCATGTAGTTTACCAATAAAATGGTCTGATGGTGATGTGGATATACTCGGTATACATATCCTGAAATAAATAAATGATCTCACACCAATAAATTTGAATAGAAAGTTAATGTCACATCATGATCTGTTTCACCTGTCCTTGTGATTGTCTCCACCCCCTCCAGGTGTCGCTTATTTTCCCCAGTGTATTTATCCCTGTGTCTCCTGACTCTCTGAGCCAGTTTGTCTTGTATGTTCAAGTCAACCAGAGTGTTTTTTCCCGTGCTCCTACTTTTCTATTTTCTTCTACTAGTTCCCCCGGTTTTGACCTTTGCCTGTTTTCTGGACTCCATTCCCGCCTGCCTGACCAGACCTCGAGTCTGCCTGCCATTCTGTACCTCTGGATCGCTGAACTGGTTTTCACCTTTTGTCTGTCCACGACCATTCTCTTGCCTACCCCTATTGGATTGTTAATAAACATCTTGGACTCTAACCATCTGCCTCCTGTGTCTGGGTCTTGCCTTGTGCCCTTATAGTTAGCAAACTTTATATAGCCCATCTTACATCAGCTGATATCTCAAAGTGCTGTACAGAAACCCAGCCTAAAACCCCAAACAGCAAGCAATGCAGGTGTAGAAGCACGGTGGCTAGGAAAAACTCCCTAGAAAGGCCAAAACCTAGGAAGAAACCTAGAGAAGAACCAGGCTATGAGGGGTGGCCAGTCCTCTTCTGGCTGTGCCGGGTGGAGATTATAACAGAACATGGCCAAGATGTTCAAATGTTCATAAATGACCAGCATGGTCAAATAATAATAATCACAGTAGTTGTCGAGGGTGCAACAGGTGAGCACCTCAAGAGTAAATGTCAGTTGGCTTTTCATAGCCGATCATTGAGAGTATCTCTACCGCTCCTGCTGTCTCTAGAGAGTCGAAAACAGCAGGTCTGGGACAGGTAGCACGTCCGGTGAACAGGTCAGGGTTCCATAGCCGCAGGCAGAACACTTGAAACTGGAGCAGCAGCACGGCCAGGTGGACTGGGGACAGCAAGGAGTCATCATGCCAGGTAGTCCTGAGGCATTGTCCTAGGGCTCAGGTCCTCCGAGAGAGAGAAAGAAAGAAAGAGAGAATTATTTGAACACAGCTTGGAAGTGGCAGCATGGTGCAAGCAGCTGTGTTGTTGCCAAGCAGCCAAAATATGTTGACATTGTCAGAAATGCTACAAAAAGGTAGTACATAATTGGTTGTTAAACGGACAGAAATGCGCATGTGAGAGAGATAAATTATACATTTGAATAAAAACTGTTGCGCCTACAAATTCTGCATTTTTTAAGTCCAATGCTCACTTTATGGACGCTATAGTCTCTTTTTAATCTGATGTCTAGAATTTGAGCTAGGTACAGTTGAAGTCAGAAGTTTACATACACTTAGGTTGGAGTAATTAAAACTCATTTTTCAACCACTCCACAAATTTCTTGTTAACAAACTATAGTTTTGGCAAGTCGGTTAGGACATCTACTTTGTGCATGACACAAGTCATTTTTCCAACAAATGTTTACAGACAGATTGTTTCACTTAGTCACAATTCCAGTGGGTCAGAAGTTTACATACACTAAGTTGTCTGTGCATTTAAACATCTTGGAAAATTCCAGAAAATGATGTCATGGCTTTAGAAGCTTCTGATAGGTTAATTGACATTATTTGAGTCAATCGGAGATGTACCTGTGGATGTATTTCAAGGCCGACCTTCAAACTCAGTGCCTTGCTTGACATCATGGGAAAATAAAAATAAATCAGCCAACAAAAAATATTGTAGACCTCCACAAGTCTGGTTCATCCAAGGGAGCAATTTCCAAACACCTGAAGGTACCATGTTCATCTGTGCAAACAATAGTACGCAAGTATAAACACCATGGGACCATGTAGCCGTCATACTGCTCAGGGAGGAGACGCGTTCTGTCTCCTAGAGATGAACGTACTTTGGTGCGAAAAGTGCAAATCAATCCCAGAACAACAGCAAAGGGCCTTGTGAAGATACAGGTACAAAAGTATCTATTTCCACAGTAAAACAAGTCCTATATCGACATAATCTGAAAGGCCGTTCAGCAAGGAAGAAGCCACTGCTCCAAAACGCCATAAAAAAGAGATATCCTCTGGTCTGATGAAACAAAAATAGAACTGTTTGGCCATAATGACCATCGTTATGTTTGGAGGAAAAAGGTGGATGTTTGCAAGCCGAAGAACACCATCCCAACCGTGAAGCACGGGGGTGGCAGCATCATGTTGTGGGGGTGCTTTTGCTGCAGGAGGTACTGGTGCATTTCACAAAATAGATGGCATCATGAAGGAAGAAAATTATGTGGATATATTGAAGCAACATCTCAAGACATCAGTCAGGAAGTTAAAGCTTGGTCGCAAATGGTTCTTCCAAATGGACAATGACCCCAAGCATACTTCCAAAGTTGTGGCAAAATGACTTAAGGACAACAAAGTCAAGGTATTGGAGTGGCCATCACAATGCCCTGACCTCAAATCCTATAGAAAATGTGTGGGCAGAACTGAAAAGGCGTGTGCGAGCAAGAGGCCTACATAACCTGACTCTGTTACACCAGTTCTGTCAGGAGGAATGGGCCAAAATTCACCCAACTTATTGTGGGAAGCTTGTGGAAGGCTACCTGAAACGTTTGACCCAAGTTAAACAATTTAAAGGCAATGCTACCAAATACTAATTGAGTGTATGTAAACTTCTGAACCACTGGGAATGTGATGTTAGAAATAAAAGCTGAAATAAATCATTCTCTCTACTATTATTCTGACATTTCACATTCTTAAAATAAAGTGGTGATCCTAGCTGACCAAAGACAGGGAATTCTTACTGGAATTAAATGTCAGGAATTGTGAAAAACTGAGTTTAAATGTATTTGGCTAAGGTGTATGTCTACTTCCGACTTCAACTGTAAATGCAAGAAATACTCTTAAAAATCAATTGCTAACAACCCTGTTAAAAAAAATCTGGTATGTGGTTCTCGATAACGGCCGGACGGCCCATGACGAGAGGCGTGGAGAGTGTTGTATACCTTCAATCAAGTTGATATGCAAATTTTCATAGAGATTGGTGTCATGTTGGCATAGATATGATGGTAAGGACATTTGAATTTAACATTGAGCTTCAATCAATGCCTACCCATAGTAACGTACGAGTGCCATTTAATCATGTGTGCTGTGTGTAGTTTACAGCGATTTCCTTTCATTTAATTCCTTACATTCTCACGTGTGAATTCGAATTGAATCGCATGGACTATTTTCCTTGCCTGTATGGTGTGCTGTGATTCCACAGATTGGCATAGACTAAAGTGACGTTTAGACAGCTATTGCGAATTCCCTATTACCTAATCCCTCTACAAACTAATTGCTAAACACGCCCAAGAACTAGTCTAGAGTATAAAAGAACTGGAATTTACCTTCAGGGTGACTACATACACAGGGGACCCGCATGACGCAGCTGCGAGAGGCTACACCCAACATTACAACCCAGCAGGCCCAGTGCATTGCAAGAGACAGCCCAGCAAGCTGCCATCGACAACTAAACCATGCTACCAAGAGCTCAACTCATACTACACTATCTATAGCACTACTAAAGGAAAGTGCTAAATTCCAATGAGTGTGACACATGTAGGTAGGGGTGAAGTCACTATGCATAAATAATAAACAACGTAGCAGCAGTGTAAAAAACAAATGGTGGAAGGGGGGTGTCAATGTAAATAGTACGGTGGCCATTTGATTAATTGTTCAGTAGTCTTATGGCTTGGGGGTAGAAGCTGTTAAGGAGCCTTTTGATCCTAGACTTGGCGCTCTGGTACCGCTTGCCGTGCGGTAGCAGAGAAAACATTCTACGACTTGGGTGACTGGGGTCTTTGGCAATTTTTTGGGCTTTCCTCTTACACTGCCTAGTATATAGGTCCTGGATGGCAGGAAGCTTGGCCCCAGTGATGAACTGGGCTGTACGCACTACCCTCTGTAGCGCCTTACGGTTAGATGCCGAGCTGTTGCCATACCAGGCAGTGACGCAACCGGTCAGGATGCTCACGATGGTGCAGCTGTTGAACTTTATGAGGATCTGGGGGCCCATGCCAAATCTTTTCAATCTCCTGAGGGGGAATAGGTTTTATTGTGCCCTCTTCATGATTGTCTTGGTGTGTTTAGACCATGATAGTTCGTTGCTGATGTGGACACCAAGGAACTTGAAACTCTCGACCCGCTCCACTACAGCCCCGTCGATGTTAATGCGGGCCTGTTCGGCCTGCCTTTTCCTGTAGTCCACGATCAGCTCCTTTGTCTTGCTCACATTGAGGGAGAGATTGTTGTCCTGGCACCACACTGCCATGCTCTAATTGTATGTGTGAGGTTGACCCATAGGTGAGGTAGCTGACAATAGCTAGGTTTCCATCCAATTGGCGACATATTTTAATGAGAATATCCTAAAAACTGACTTGTTAGAGAAAGAAAAATCAGTGCATGCTGACGTAGTGCACACAAAATGTACTTTTTCGCTTATTTTTATGTACTGAACAAAAATCTTAAATTCCCTGTGTTTCTATCACATTTTCAACTCTACCGATTGTTGTCACAAACTGTTGCATTGAATAACAAATGTTCCTTACTCGGGTCTTGGCACGTGCGCTCTAGCCAACAGGTGGCAGATACAGTGCTTGTAGGCTGTGCAGGTAGGCTAGTCTACATTCTGAGATTGTCATGTGTAAGAGCTGGACTATTTTGATTTGTCAACTGGCAGTCAAGCATCGATCATCATGTCACCAGAATAAGATTGTTGATATTTATTGGAAAGGAGAATCAAGATCACCTTGCACCTTCACCACCCTGTGAAGTTCATCATAACTCATTTTATCTCTAGCCTAATAAACTGCATGTTTTCCCGAGTCGTAGTGGGAGGACTACACACCATGTCATCGCGTGACTCCAAGTTTACTTCGTTATGATGGTTGTTATATCAATATTTGTGCATAAAAGGCGTTTCCACCGCCATTTCTCGCTAAATATATTTTACTGACACAAAAAGACCAAACATGTCGAACGAACAAATGATCTGTCGGCATTTATAAAGTTGTACAAAAACCTCCTGTTTCTATCACAGCAGTCATGATTTTTTTTTATATACAGTATGATTTTACTCGCATATAAACTGGATGGAAACATGGTTACAGATAGGGCCGTTGCGGTGACCATTTTACCACCACACCTGCGGTCACAAGTCATGGAGGCAGTCAAATTCCATGTGACCGTTTACTCATGGTAATTAGGCTTCTCCAAGCTCTGATGCTGCTGCTGGTCATTAGTAGCTTACCAAACTTGCGAACGATCCCTCTGATCACTCTGACATCAATGCAAATGTTCGAAAATCTAATCAAATACTTTCTGAAAGCCTATGAGCTCATGTTGCACAACATTTCTATAGGCTATGCAATTGCGCGAGAAAACAGAGCAATGGCCTCTATTACAAAGAGGACGATCCCATCAGCTTTCTATAGGCTAGGCCTAGTATATTTATTTCTCAACTTTCCTAATATTTGGCACATTACTTATCTTTACCACAGGAGTATAGCCTACCTGGCTGGCATGAAAATGAACCACAGGAAAAGCGTCCTCCATTAGCTATTTAAGGGCATAGATGACATGTATTTCTTCCCCTGACCCTGTTTCGATACAGGTGCATGATAATGGTCCATTCTAAATCAAAACACATTTCACACATATATTATTTGGTATATGTAAAGACTAGAATAAATCAAGAATAGTCTGGTGGGTGACAATATTAGCCTATCACTTTTGAATGATATATTATCACTTACATTTACATTTACATTTAAGTCATTTAGCAGACGCTCTTATCCAGAGCGACTTAGAAAATGGTGCATTCACCTTATGATATCTAGTGGAACAACCACTTTACAATAGTGCATCTAAATCTTTTAAGGGGGGGGAGGGGGGGGGTTAGAAGGATTACTTTATCCTATCCTAGGTATTCCTTAAAGAGGTGGGGTTTCAGGTGTCTCCGGAAGGTGGTGATTGACTCCGCTGTCCTGGCGTCGTGAGGGAGCTTGTTCCACCATTGGGGTGCCAGAGCAGCGAACAGTTTTGACTGGGCTGAGCGGGAACTGTGCTTCCTCAGAGGTAGGGGGGCCAGCAGGCCAGTGGTGGATGAACGCAGTGCCCTTGTTTGGGTGTAGGGCCTGATCAGAGCCTGAAGGTATGGAGGTGCTGTTCCCTTCACAGCTCCGTAGGCAATCACCATGGTCTTGTAGCGGATGCGAGCTTCAACTGGAAGCCAGTGGAGAGAGCGGAAGAGCGGGGTGACATGAGAGAACTTGGGCAGGTTGAACACCAGACGGGCTGCGGCGTTCTGGATGAGTTGTAGGGGTTTAATGGCACAGGCAGGGAGCCCAGCCAACAGCGAGTTGCAGTAATCCAGATGGGAGATGACAAGTGCCTGGATTAGGACCTGCGCCGCTTCCTGTGTGAGGCAGGGTCGTACTCTGCGAATGTTGTAGAGCATGAACCTACAGGATCGGGTCACCGCCTTGATGTTAGTGGAGAACGACAGGGTGTTGTCCAGGATCACGCCAAGGTTCTTAGCACTCTGGGAGGAGGACACAAGGGAGTTGTCAACCGTGATGGCGAGATCATGGAACGGGCAGTCCTTCCCCGGGAGGAAGAGCAGCTCCGTCTTGTCGAGGTTCAGCTTGAGCTGGTGATCCGTCATCCACACTGATATGTCTGACAGACATGCAGAGATGCGATTCGCCGCCTGGTTATCAGAAGGGGGAAAGGAGAAGATTAATTGTGTGTCGTCTGCATAGCAATGATAGGAGAGACCATGTGAGGATATGACAGAGCCAAGTGACTTGGTGTATAGCGAGAATAGGAGAGGGCCTAGAACAGAGCCCTGGGGGACACCAGTGGTGAGAGCGCATGGTGCGGAGACAGATTCTCGCCACGCCACCTGGTAGGAGCGACCTGTCAGGTAGGACGCAATCCAAGCGTGGGCCGCGCCGGAGATGCCCAACTCGGAGAGGGTGGAGAGGAGGATCTGATGGTTCACAGTATCAAAGGCAGCAGATAGGTCTAGAAGGATGAGAGCAGAGGAGACAGAGTTAACTTTAGCAGTGCGGAGAGCCTCCGTGACACAGAGAAGAGCAGTCTCAGTTGAATGCCCAGTCTTGAAACCTGACTGATTAGGATCAAGAAGGTCATTCTGAGAGAGATAGCAGGAGAGCTGGCCAAGGACGGCACGTTCAAGAGTTTTGGAGAGAAAAGAAAGAAGGGATACTGGTCTGTAGTTGTTGACATCGGAGGGATCGAGTGTAGGTTTTTTCAGAAGGGGTGCAACTCTCGCTCTCTTGAAGACGGAAGGGACGTAGCCAGCGGTCAAGGATGAGTTGATGAGCGAGGTGAGGAAGGGGAGAAGGTCTCCGGAAATGGTCTGGAGAAGAGAGGAGGGGATAGGGTCATGTGGGCAGGTTGTTGGGCGGCCGGCCGTCACAAGACGCGAGATTTCATCTGGAGAGAGAGGGGAGAAAGAGGTCAAAGCACAGGGTAGGGCAGTGTGAGCAGGACCAGCGGTGTCGTTTGACTTAGCAAACGAGGATCGGATATCGTCAACCTTCTTTTCAAAATGGTTGACGAAGTCATCCGCAGAGAGGGAGGAGGGGGGGGGGGAGGGGGAGGAGGATTCAGGAGGGAGGAGAAGGTAGCAAAGAGCTTCCTAGGGTTAGAGGCAGATGCTTGGAATTTAGAGTGGTAGAAAGTGGCTTTAGCAGCAGAGACAGAAGAGGAGAATGTAGAGAGGAGTGAGTGAAAGGATGCCAGGTCCGCAGGGAGGCGAGTTTTCCTCCATTTCCGCTCGGCTGCCCGGAGCCTTGTTCTGTGAGCTCGTAGTGAGTCGTCGAGCCACGGAGCAGGAGGGGAGGACCGAGCCGGCCTGGAGGATAGGGGACAGAGAAAATCAAAGGATGCAGAAAGGGAGGAGAGGAGGGTTGAGGAGGCAGAATCAGGAAATAGGTTGGAGAAGGTTTGAGCAGAGGGAAGAGATGATAGGATGGAAGAGGAGAGAGTAGCGGGAGAGAGAGAGCGAAGGTTGGGACGGCGCAATACCATCCGAGTAGGGGCAGAGTGAGAAGTGTTGGATGAGAGCAAGAGGGAAAAGGATACAAGGTAGTGGTCGGAGATTTGGAGGGGAGTTGCAATGAGATTAGTGGAAGAACAGCATCTAGTAAAGATGAGGTCAAGCGTATTGCCTGCCTTGTGAGTAGGGGGGGAAGGTGAGAGGGTGAGGTCAAAAGAGGAGAGGAGTGGAAAGGAGGAGGCAGAGAGGAATGAGTCAAAGGTAGACGTGGGGAGGTTAAAGTCACCCAGAACTGTGAGAGGTGAGCCATCCTCAGGAAAGGAACTTATCAAGGCGTCAAGCTCATTGATGAACTCTCCAAGGGAACCTGGAGGGCGATAAATGATAAGGATGTTAAGCTTGAAAGGGCTGGTAACTGTGACAGCATGGAATTCAAATGAGGAGATAGACAGATGGGTCAGGGGAGAAAGAGAGAATGTCCACTTGGGAGAGATGAGGATTCCAGTGCCACCACCCCGCTGGCTCGATGCTCTAGGGGTATGCGAGAACACGTGGGCAGACGAAGAGAGAGCAGTAGGAGTAGCAGTGTTATCTGTGGTAATCCATGTTTCCGTCAGCGCCAGGAAGTCTAGGGACTGGAGGGTAGCATAGGCTGAGATGAACTCAGCCTTGTTGGCTGCAGACCGGCAGTTCCAGAGGCTGCCGGAGACCTGGAACTCCACGTGGGTCGTGCGCGCTGGGACCACCAGGTTAGAGTGGCAGCGGCCACGCGGTGTGAAGCGTTTGTATGGCCTGTGCAGAGAGGAGAGAACAGGGATAGACAGACACATAGTTGACAAGCTACAGAAGTGTTGTTTCTTGTATTATTGTCTCCTGTGTCTTTAGAGAACTGTTTCACTTTGATATCCTTTTTCTTCTGTCCTGATTTTCTCTTTCTTTTCTTCTGTTAACTAGATATTCTTTGTTGTTCTTCGTTAGCTAGCTAGCTTCTTCCAAAAGAGTCCCTAGCAACTGCTTAGCAACTGGTAAACAATTCAGCTTGCTAAGATAACTACAATTTTATGAAAAATAGTTATTTTTCAAAAGCCTATCTTCTTTGTTTGTTGCTTGTTTTTTCTCCTATTCAGTCTTGCAGTTTTCTTTTGCTTTTTTCCGATGTACTTCACTCTAAAAACCATGTAAATTTCAATATTTGTAGGAGCTCATTTTTCAGCTGCTGCTGCTCAAATTGGAGTTCCGGAAACTTGTGAATGATTCCCAGCATAAGGCAATAAACAATGCCTTTTTCTGTGTGACTTTTTCGAATCATAGTCACACACCTCATGTAGCCTAGCCCATAGGCCTATATGTTTTGATAAAGTTTGCATCACAACTAAAGTGGCCAAGTGACTTCTTAAAATTAAGCACATTAATCCGCTTTACCAGGGGTGTAGAGCCTAACAGGCATACATAAGCAGAGCGTGAGTTTCAAGTTTGGGAAAGATAATTTTCACCATAAATATGCATCTTTCACATGCATAATCACATTTGTGGTCTCTTGATGATTGTGTTTTCCCACTAATGTAACAGTCGAGCTTATATATCAGTATCATATTGCTAATAATTTGCAGACTCTCCGGTGATTGCTAATAATTTTGCAGACTCTCCGGTGACAGCCTATGATTTTAGCGCCTGAGATTTACTTCTTGTAAATTACCCAACTGATGAGTAACAAAATCCTTGCTTGCAATCGCTTAGTATCATAAAAGTTGTACGTTGTTATGTTAGTTTATTGACAGGCTTATCATTATAGTTTTGTGGTTTTAGCATGTGCACAGGACTGCCCCCAGGATGCCTCCTCCACCCGTGAAGAGTGTATCTCCTCCAGTCCAGGCTGTTCTTGGTGCAAGTACAAGGTGAGCCTGCTGATCTAGTGTCCCCTGACCCCTGAGGCTATTGGCCAGGAGAAAGGTTGCCTCGTATCAAACCACATAATGCCATTAGGCACCTACAGTAGTTGATATTCAATACAATGCCCAAATTGAGGGATTGGCAAGTCCCACGCAGGGGTGTTGGGGAACATTACTTTTAAAAGTAGCTCAGAAAGTTACTTTAATTGCATTAAAAGCAACTTGTTACTTACTATGGAAAGCGACACGTTATATTACTTTTGCGTTACAAAAAACACACAAAAATTCCTTGCGGGTGTCTGTTGGACATTTATTCTTATGGCCAGTAGAGGGCGAACACTACCTTTTGAATGGCGGTCCATAGCCTAATTTATAACTCTGGGCTACACCAACTCATGTAATAATGACAGACGCAATATCTCCTTTACAATACTTGAAATAAATGATTTACACAAACAGTACATGCGGAAAGTATTCAGACCCTTTCACTTTTTCCACATTTTGTTACGTTACAGCCTTATTTTAAAATGTATTAAATTAATTTTGTTCCTCAACCTACACACAATACCCCATAACGACAAAGTGGAAACATAATATGTATTTTATATTTACAAATTTATAAAAAAATATATCTTATTTACATAAGTATTCAGACCCTTGCTTATGAAACTCAAAATTGAGCTCAGTTGCATCTTGTTTCCATTGATCGTCCTTGATATTTCTACAACTTGTTTTGAGTCCACCTGTGGTAAATTCAATTGATGTGTGCCTTTCCAAATCATGTCCATATAAGGTCCCACAGTTGACAGTGCATGTCAGAGCAAAAACCAAGCCATGAGGGTGAAGGAATTGTCTGTAGAGCTCAGAGACAGGATTGTGTCGAGGCACAGATCTGGAGAAGGGTACCAAAACATTTCTGCAGCATTGAAGGTCCCCAAGAACACAGTGGCCTCCATCACTCTTAAATGGAAGAAGTTTGGAACCACCAAGACTCTTCCTTGAGCTGGTAGCCCGGCTAAACTGAGCAATCGGGGGAGAAGGGCCTTGGTCAGGCAAGTGACCAAGAACAAGATGGGCACTCTGATTGAGCTCCAGAGATCCTCTGTGGAGATGGGAGAACCTTCCAGAAGGACAACCATCTCTGCAGCACTCCACCCATCAGGCCTTTATGGTAGAGTGGCCAGACAGAAGGCACTCGTCAGTAAAAGGCATATGGCAGCCCGCTTGGAGTTTGCCAAAAGGCACCTTAAGGTCTCTCAGATTCTCTGGTCTGATGAAACCAAGATCGAACTATTTGGCTAAATGCCAAGCGTCACGTCTGGAGGAAACCAGGCACCACTCATCACCTGTCCAATATCATCCCTAAGGTGAAGCATGGTGGTGGCAGCATCATGCTGTGGGGATGTTTTTCAGCGACAGGGACTGAGATCGAGGCAAAGATGAGCAAAGTACAGAGAGCTCCTTGATGAACAGCTGCTCCAGAGCGCTCAGGACCTCAGACTGGGGCGACGGTTCACCTTCCAACAGGACAAAGACCCTAAGCACAGAGCCAGGACAATGCAGGAGTGGCTTCGGGATAAGTCTCTGAATGCCCTTGAGTGTCCCAGCCAGAGCCTGGACTTGAACCCGATCTAAAATCTCTGGAGAGACCTGAAAATAGCTGTGCAGCAACGCTCCCCATCCAACCTGACAGAGCTTGAGACTATCTGCAGAGAAGAATGGGAGAAACTCCCCAAATACCGCTGTGCCAAGCTTGTAGCGTCATACCCATGAAGACTCGAGGCTGATATTGCTGCCAAAGGTTCTTCAACAAAGTACTGATTAACTTGATCACCTAGCTACGTTGTTTGTTTTATTACTAGACAATAAATGTGGCACTCGCCTGAACCCGATGATCCTGTGTTTGCGTTTGAATCCTGCAAGTAGCGTCAATCAAGATTTGAGAGGTAACATCAGTCCTTTTCTTCTACCAATTCAAAGTAATGTGAATACTTCCATGACAAAGGCTGTTGTCTCTGCCATCTCGTTAGCTATCTAGCTACCAGCTACCATGCCAGCTACCCCCCACAACGTTAGTAAACAAACAGGAAGAGCGCGAACTGCGGTGAACATAGCCTAGGTGGAGGGATTTCCATTTTTTATTTGTGCCAACAAAGAAAAATGGACGTAACTGTAAAAGAAACTGAAAAACTAATGTGTTAAGTTACTCATTACTACAAAAAAAGTAATCTGAGTACTCACTTTACAAGGCATACTTGAGTAGAGTATAAAGCATTATACTGGTGTAACCTAATGGTTTATTATTGAATAATATAAATGGTGTTGGATTCGGGTTAAACTTTGTACATTGAGATATTAAATACATGATAGATCAGAAGCATATTATATAAGGAGTGAAAGAGACTGGGTTTTATGTCAGAAGTTACTTGCTTTCTGTGGAAAGACAGATGGCTTTGGAATGTGTTGGGTGGAAATCTTGCAAACTAACAATGTCACTGAGGGAGAGAGCGTAATGTGTAACGTTTACATTGTCAGGATATGTTATTGTTAGCCATCAGGGATACTCTGGGAGGAGAGGAGACACAGTCTTGTATCAATAACCATGACAGCCTTGAGTTGGGGAGGAGTGAGCACTTTGGGGTAGAGGTCAGGTTAGATGAAGTGAGGAAGAACAGATATCACTAAGGTTCTGTCTAGCAACAGAGCTGCATTGAATGTTCAGTTGTGGAGAAGGAGACTCAGCCTAGGAGAAAGGGTTAAATATCAGTGCTTGTGTGAAATGTTTTTTTTTGTTTGAATACAGCTGTGTCGACCCTTTGGGAAGAATTAAACTTGGTTAAGCTTCTCTAGTGTTTGTGAGTTATTTACTCCGAAAAATTGCAACCTAACAATGGTATGCACTTTTGGTTGTCAGTACTTTGAGGGTGACCTGAAAGATCGCTGTGGCACCCGGGCCAGACAGAGAGCTGAGCTGTGGGGAGGGACATCGTGTACCCTGAAAGCCAGCACACAGGCACTGGGCAGAAAACAGACAAGGAGGAGAGGAAGACTGCCTAACTGAGCCCCCAGATGATCAGTCTGGAGCTGAGGCCTGGTAACACGTGCACACACAGGCACAAAATGTAATTTCCCATCCATTGATTGGTAACATGTACGATATGTTTCAGGGAACCACATACGTTTGAGGTTAAGGCGAAGCCCAAGAGAAACCCTGTGGATGTTAACTACCTTACTTCGTCCACCTTAGTGGGGACAGTAAGCCTATACAGCACAGCTAAACTTGGGGCAGCAGTGCTGAATGCAGCAAAGGATGTCAATCCTGAGGCAAGAGGCATAGGTAAATATTTCAGTCCTATAACTCTAAACCTTTTTCTAGTTAACCTGTAGCAATTGTTGTGTTACATAGTCTATGGAGCAAGCCTGTCCATTTTCCCCACCAAGTTTTGGTGTGTTTGGTGACGTACCAGTTCCAGAATCAGAGCTGAGGAAGTGTAAGGAAGACGACTCTAAATGTGGAAAAAGCTTCAGAATCAGCCACTCTCCCAGTCTCCCTACAACCCCTGACCCAAAAGCCCCCAGCCAGCGCCTCAGATGGGGGCAGTGTGTGAAGCAAGGGCTCTTTTCATCCAGCTCTATCTACTTCTAATCTAGATCATTGTTTCTCAATGCATTCCTAGGGGACCCTAGTTTGAATACAGCCAACATTCCATATTGGCGTCAGCAGTGGGATACCAATATTGATTGACCAACTGCGTGTATGACTTTTTCCTCAGGACATGATTGGCTTAGCTCAGAATGTCTGTCTAGTGGTGTATGTATCAAATCATGGCTTCCAAGCTGCAGAGAACCAAACCGCAAATACCAGCGCAACTGATGGGTGTCACATGAAAGGAGGCCTATACCACAGCCAAGAGAGGGTATAATCATTTCCTGCAAACAATATAAATCTATTCTATTAATCAACGAATCATCCTCGTTATTCTGTTTTGTTTTCTACAGGTTTACCCCTAATTTGCTGATCTTAGCAACCTGTTCACTGAAAACAATGTGCAGGCCATTTTTGCTGTCACAGAGGACATGGCAGAAAAATACGAGTAAGAGACTGACTAGGAACTTCTCTCATGACATTTGAAATCATTCAGGTGTTGTAGGTGTACAGGTCAAATCCAGGACAGTTCACACATTTTCCTGCAGGAACAATAGAGTATAAATATAATTTAATCAAATTGAATAAGCCTACAATGAGAATAACTCAATGGCCCTCTTGTATTTGATTGGTCACCCAGGAGCTTAGTGACCTGTTGCCAAAGTCAACTGTTGCTGTGCTGACCCCAGACCTTATGAACAACACCGCAGCCAGCAGATGCATACAGGGCTAGAGCAATACTCTATGGAAGATATGTGGCATATGGACAATCACCGTAAGACACGCTGAACCAGAATCTGGTTTTACAGGACACATTGAATTTGGCGATTCTCCTTTAAGCCCAGGCAGCAGCCATCCAACTAGCCATTCACCAGGTTATCAACCTTAATCATTTCAAAATACTTTCGGTACTTACCAAAGAATGGAGTTTCGTAAGCAACTATCGTCATTACCGAACGTATTTAGTCAGCATGTAAATTGTGCTGTTTTGTCACACAACACAATGCCACAGATGTCTCAATTTGAGGGAGCGTGCAATTGGCATGCTGACTACCGGAATGTCCACCAGAGCTGTTACAATGGGGGGAAAAAGTATTTGATCCCCTGCTGATTTTGTACGTTTGCCCACTGACAAAGAAATGATCAGTCTATAATTTTAATGGTAGGTTTATATGAACAGTGAGAGATAGAATAACAACAAAAATATCCAGAAAAACGCATGTCAAAAATTGTATAAATTGATTTGCATTTTAATGAGGGAAATAAGTATTTGACCCCCTCTCAATCAGAAAGATTTCTGGCTCCCAGGTGTCTTTTATACAGATAACGAGCTGAGATTAGGAGCACACTCTTAAAGGGTGTGCTCCTAACCGCAGCTTGTTACCTGTATAAAAGACACCTGTCCACAGAAGCAATCAATCAATCAGATTCCAAACTCTCCACCATGGCCAAGACCAAAGAGATCTCCAAGGATGTCAGGGACAAGATTGTAGACCTACACAAGGCTGGGATGGGCTACAAGACCATCGCCAAGCAGCTTGGTGAGAAGGTGACAACATTTGGTGTGATTATTCGCAAATGGAAGAAACACAAAAGAACTGTCAATCTCCCTCGGTCTGGGGCTCCATGCAGGATCTCACCTCGTGGAGTTGCAATGAGCATGAGAACGGTGAGGAATCATCCCAGAACTACACGGGAGGATCTTGTCAATGATCTCAAGGCAGCTGGGACCATAGTCACCAAGAAAACAATTGGTAACACACTACGCCGTGAAGGACTGAAGTCCTGCAGCGCCCGCAAGGTCCCCCTGCTCAAGAATACATATACATGCCTGTCTGTAGTTTGCCAATGAACATCTGAATGACTCAGAGGACAACTGGTGAAAGTGTTGTGGTCAGATGAGACCAAAATGGAGCTCTTTGGCATCAACTCAACTCGCCGTGTTTGGAGGAGGAGGAATGCTACCTATGACCCCAAGAACACCATCTCCACCGTCAAACATGGAGGTGGAAACATTATGCTTTGGGGGTGTTTTTCTGCTAAGGGGACAGGACAACTTCGCATCATTTGACGGGGCCATGTACTGTCAAATCTTGGGTGAGAACCTCCTTCCCTCAGCCAGGGCATTGAAAATGGGTCGTGGATGGGTATTCCAGCATGACAATGACCCAAAACACACGGCCAAGGCAACAAAGGAGTGGCTCAAGAAGAAGCACATTAAGGTCCTGGAGTGGCCTAGCCAGTCTCCAGACCTTAATCCCATAGAAAATCTGTGGAGGGAGCTGAAGGTTCGAGTTGCCAAACGTCAGCCTCGAAATCTTAATGACTTGGAGAAGATCTGCAAAGAGGAGTGGGACAATGTGTGCAAACCTGGTGGCCAACTACAAGAAACGTCTGACCTCTGTGATTGCCAACAAGGGTTTTGACACCAAGTACTAAGTCATGTTTTGCAGAGGGGTGAAATACTTATTTCCCTCATTAAAATGCAAATCAATTTATAAAATTTTAGATAAGCGTTTTTCTGGATTTTTTGTTGTTGTTATTCTGTCTCTCACTGTTCATACACTGCTCAAAAAAATAAAGGGAACACTTAAACAACACATCCTAGATCTGAATGAAAGAAATAATCTTATTAAATACTTTTTTCTTTACATAGTTGAATGTGCTGACAACAAAATCACACAAAAATAATCAATGGAAATCCAATGTATCAACCCATGGAGGTCTGGATTTGGAGTCACACTCAAAATTAAAGTGGAAAACCACACTACAGGCTGATCCAACTATGATGTAATGTCCTTAAAACAAGTAAAAATGAGGCCCAGTAGTGTGTGTGACCTCCACGTGCCTGTATGACCTCCCTACAACGCCTGGGCATGCTCCTGATGAGGTGGCGGATGGTCTCCTGAGGGATCTCCTCCCAGACCTGGACTAAAGCATCCGCCAACTCCTGGACAGTCTGTGGTGCAACGTGGCGTTGGTGGATGGAGCGAGACATGATGTCCCAGATGTGCTCAATTGGATTCAGGTCTGGGGAACGGGCGGGCCAGTCCATAGCCACATGAGGTCTAGCATTGTCTTGCATTAGGAGGAACCCAGGGCCAACCGCACCAGCATATGGTCTCACAAGGGGTCTGAGGATCTCATCTCGGTACCTAATGGCAGTCAGGCTACCTCTGGCGAGCACATGGAGGGCTGTGCGGCCCCCCAAAGAAATGCCACCCCACACCATGACTGACCCACCGCCAAACCGGTCATGCTGGAGGATGTTGCAGGCAGCAGAACGTTTTCCACGGCGTCTCAAGACTCTGTCACGTCTGTCATGTGCTCAGTGTGAACCTCCTTTCATCTGTGAAGAGCACAGGGCGCCAGTGGCGAATTTGCCAATCTTGGTGTTCTCTGGCAAATGCCAAACACCCTGCACGGTGTTGGGCTGTAAGCACAACCCCCACCTGTGGACGTCGGGTCCTCATACCACCCTCATGGAGTCTGTTTCTGACCGTTTGAGCAGACACATGCACATTTGTGGCCTGCTGGAGGTCATTTTGCAGGGCTCTGGCAGTGCTCCTCCTGCTCCTCCTTGCACAAAGGTGGAGGTAGCGGTCCTGCTGCTGGGTTGTTGCCCTCCTACGGCCTCCTCCACGTCTCCTGATGTACTGGCCTGTCTCCTGGTAGCGCCTCCATGTTCTGGACACTACGCTGACAGACACAGCAAACCTTCTTGCCACAGCTCGCATTGATGTGCCATCCTGGATGAGCTGCACTACCTGAGCCACTTGTGTGGGTTGTAGACTCCGTCTCATGCTACCACTAGAGTGAAAGCACCGCCAGCATTCAAAAGTGACCAAAACATCAGCCAGGAAGCATAGGAACTGAGAAGTGGTCTGTGGTCACCACCTGCAGAACCACTCCTTTATTGGGGGTGTCTTGCTTATTGCCTATAATTTCCACCTGTTGTCTATTCCATTTGCACAACAGCATGTGAAATGTATTGTCAATCAGTGTTGCTTCCTAAGTGGACAGTTTGATTTCACAGAAGTGTGATTGACTTGGAGTTACATTGTGTTGTTTAAGTGTTCCCTTTACTTTTTTGAGCAGTGTATAAACCTACCATTTCTTTGTAAGTGGGCAAACGTACAAAATCAGCAGGGGATCAAATACTTTTTTCCCCCACTGTACCAGAGAATTGAATGTTAATTTCTCCACCATAAGCTGCCTCTGTCATTTTAGAGAATTTGGCAGTACTTCCAACTGGCCTCACAACCGCAGAACACGTGTATGGCGTTGTGTGGGTGAGCGGTTTGCTGATATCAATGTTGTGAACAGAGTGCCCCATGGTGGTGGTGGGGTTATGGTATGGGCAGGCATAAGCTACGGACAACTAACAGCAATTTGAATGCAAAGAAATACCATGGCGAGATCCTGTGTGGGGCACCCATAGGGCGGCGCACAATTGGCCCAGCGTCGTCCGGGTTAGGGGAGGCCGGGGTAGGCCGTCATTGTAAATAAGAATTTGTTCTTAATTGACTAGCCTAGTTAAATAAAAAAATTATAGTAATATAAAAATGCTAAAAATTGTAAGGTATCTGTGACCAACAGATATGTGAGATCCATAGATTAGGGCCTAAAGAATTTATTTCAATTGACTGATTTCCTTAAATTATGGTTAAATAAAACATTAAAAAATTTAATATGAACTGTAACTCAGTAAAATCTTTGAAATTGTTGCATTTACATTTTTGTTCAGTATATATAAGGGGCATACTAGCAAGAAAGTGCTAAAAAATGGGACTGTTTGAAACAGAGGTTTCACAGAAACTTATTCTGTCTGAATTAGGTGTGTGTATATTAGGCTTACATTACAGAGTATAGTAACAAAAGACAGTCATCTACTGAATACATAAAAATGAAGCCTTTTGATATTTCGTTCTGTATATTGTTTTTGTTTTCAGCACTTCATTAATATATTGCTAATTGGTGTGTTCATCTTACAGAGACTGTCTCACACTGTTGTGTTGAGCCACACACGTGTTCCTGGGGTCAAGGTATCATACGTGTCTTAATGTAGCGGTGGGGCACAGCACAGACTGCTTCGAGGGGCCTGCAGTGAGGTCAGGGACAGTCAACAGGTTCAGTAACACTCGAGTCAACTAGAAGTGGACACACTACTATTACAAGCCAATGAGCTACGCTTGCATGATGTGCTACCTGCCTGAGACCTGAGATTCATGTTAGCTCCCAGAACTCACACAAAAGGCTGACACGGTCATGAGCTGGGGCGATGACAAGTTCAGTCAAACCATGATGTGTCAAATCAAACCCCCTCACAGTAAACAAAGTGACAGTAGTGGTTATGGTACATGCTGTATATAAATAATGGCAACTCAAGTTAGCCTTACAGCACTCCCACCTGGAAAGTCATTTGAGTCGGATCCCTCTAACCTTTTCACAGTCCTTCAAGCTTGACCATGCAGTTGTTATAAGGCTGATTTAAACTGTAATATTGTATTACATTAACACCTAGTAAAGAAGGGTAATATAACAGCATATACATTCAGACATCTTTGAAGAATCCAATTGTCTCGATATGTCACATCTGTTGCTGGACACCATACTAACCCTAGACGATCGTCAAAGTGACCGTGTCCTCTGAGAGCTGTGTGAAGCCCATGACCTTCGACCTATTGCTGGGCTCTCCCGAGCGTCTGTCAGTCCAACTGATGTCTTGATACTGGTGGGAGTGCGGCGAACGGTTCGACCTCGACCACTGCAGTTATCAAGGGAATGTGACTTGTGTGCAAGTAGAACGCACTCAGAGGCACAGACAGACACAGACAGGCAGGCAGGCAGACTTACCCTATCCCAGATGTGAGCTGGGGTACTTTGGGGTCAGTTGCAAATGCTCAACACAGGACAGCGACACCCCATGTAGGTCATCCAGAGGAGGGGAGAACTGCTCGTTGAGAGGGCAGTGTGTGTGCGGGCAGTGAATGTGATCTCCGACCCTAACCTGGAGAGAGGACTTAAACTTAAACAGTGACCGTCACAAAGGTTGCTTCGTGGAGTTAGGAGTCCCTCGACTCCTGATCGTTGAAACCATCATTGTTGATCATTCTAGATACAAAAGTATTTTCTTAATGCAGATTTGAGTTTGTGATATAACTACAGTACATACAGCGGCTTCAAAAAGTAGTCCCACCCCTGGACTTTTTCCACATTTAAATTAACTGTAACTAGTCAACTCAGGAACATTCAATTTTGTCCAGTGTATATTTGGCCTTTAGGTTATTGTCCTGCTGAAAGGTAAATTTGTCTCCCAGTGTCTCTTGGAAAGCAGACTGAACAAGGTTTTCCTCTAGGATTTTTCCTGTGCTTAGCACTATTCCGCTTATTTTTATCCTAAAAAACTCCCTGGTCCTTCCCGATGACAAGCATGCCCATAACATGATGCAGCCATCACCATGCTTGACCATGTGAAGAGTGGTACTCAGTGATGTGTTGAGTTGGATTTTCCCCAATCCTAACGCTTTGTATTCAGAACGTAACAAACATTTGTTTGCCACATTGTTTGCAGTATTACTTTAGTGTCTTCTTGCAAACAGGATGCATGTTTTGAAATATGTTCTATTCTTTATTGTGGAGTTACTACAACTGCTGCTCCCGAGTGGCGCAGCGGTCTAAGGCATCACTACAGACCCTGGTTCGATTCTGGGCTGTATCACAACCGGCCGTGATCGGGAGTCCCATAGGCCGTCATTGTAAATAAGAATTTGTTCTTAACTTAACTGACTTGCTTAGTCCATCCTCAGTTTTCTCCTATCACAGCCTTTAAACTCTGTTTTAAAGTCACCATTGTCCTCATGGTGAACTCCCTGAGCGGTTTCCTTCCTCTCCGGCAACTGAGTTAAGAAGGACGTATATTTATAGTGACTGGGTGTATTTATACACCATCCAAAGTGTAATTAATAACTTCACCATGCTCAAAGGGATATTCAATTTCTGCTTTTTTATCTTTACCCATGTACCAATAGTTGCCTTTCTTTGCAAAGCATTGGAAAACCTCCCTGGTCTTTGTGGTTGAATCTGTGTTTGAAATTCACTGCTCGGCTGAGGGACCTTACAGAAAATTGTATGTGTGGGGTACAGAGATGAGGTAGCCAGTGACACAACCTCAATTTAATTAATTTGATATTTTCTGAAGGCACTTTAACTGCAAGATCTGTTTTGTTTTTGTTTGGTTGCCAGGTTACGGGCGGTGTGACTGCAACCGCTGTGCTTGTGAGGAGGGGTTTATGGGTTCTGAATGCGAATGCTCTTCAGAGGTGGACCGTTGCTGGGATCTAAACGGAAACCATGGAAACTGCCTGTGTGACCGGTGAGAGTGTGAGGAGATGTACTCCGGACTTTTGTGTGAGCAACATGCCATGGCGGAGGGTTAATCACAACATCAACGTGAAGAAAAATGCAGTGCTTCCCTATAAGAATCATGTTTCTAGGATTTGATACTTAGAACCAATTGATTCAAAATACAGTGCAAGTCTAAGAATATACCCGTCCAAAAGGTTTTGACCACTAACATCTGTGATTCTCAAAAATGTAATGACCTGTACATTTCAATCTCTAACGCTGATGTTCAGTGGGTTGGGATGGTTAAAGATTGAATACCCAGTAGAGGAAAGCGCCACTGTCCGCCCCACTGCTGTTGTTTTATTGTTTTGACAAAGGGGGACCTAAGGAGCATCACACAAAGTGGTAAAAGAAAATAGCAGTGCATATTCAAATCAAAGTTTATTGGTCGTGTACACAGTTTAGCAGATGTTATAGTAGGTGCAGTGAAATGCTTATGTTACTAACTCCAAACAATGCCGTAAAAAGGTCAAACAAGTACACAACAGGCCTCCCGAGTGGTGCAGTGGTCTAAGGCACTGCATCGCTGTGCCACTAGAGATCCTGGTTCGAGTCCAGGCTCTGTTGCAGCCGGCCTCAACTGGGAGACCCATGGTGCATTGTCCAGGTTAGGGAAGGGTTTGGCCGGCAGGGATTCCCTTGTCCCATCACGCTCTAGCGACTCCTGTGGCGGGCCGGGCGCATGCACACGGACACGGTCGCCAGGTGTACGGTGTTTCCTCCGACACATTGGTGCGGCTGGCTTCCGGGTTAAGTGAGCATTGTGTCAAGAAGCATTGCGGCTTTGCTGGGTTGTGTTTCAGTGGACGCACGGCTCTTGACCTTCGTCTCCCCCATGTCCGTATGGGAGTTACAGCAATGGGACAAGACTAACGACCAATTGGGGAGAAAAAGGGAGATTTTTTTAATTTTTTAATTTATGGAAACAAATCTTAATCAAAAACCAGAAATCCTCAATGTCCAGACGAAATGCAATGTACAGTCGAAGAGATTAGATATTATAATGAGCTTTGTGAATACAGTATATGAATGTGAACGGTGTTGATTGTTTGCAATAACTCTTTGTTGTTGTAATATTGCAAACGGATGTGGTAGTTTTCACCATTAAGGATTCAAGCTTTAATCTCATACAAAACCTCTTTAGATGTAATTATCTGTTTTATCAGCTAGATGGCAATATGATACAAAAGAAGAAGCTCTAGTGATAGTACTCTCCACTGCTACTTACTGTTGCGGTTGAATTAGGTGTATTCACATAGATACCTCAGTATATGGGGATTATTTGCAAGATATATCATATTGAATAATGATGCACTTTGAAATTATTATTTTCCCATTTGAAGTGGTATCTTACTTTTGTAAACCATTAAAGACTTAGAAAACCTTTAAAGTTACACTTCTCAATCCATGAGAAGCACCTTTGATGCTAAGCTCTCTTCTGCCTTTTGTGAAAACTGTTTGTAGTACATGTAGTGCTCTCCCCAACCACAGTATTGTAACACAGTACATATAATATACCATACAAGACTCAGCCTTGCCACAAATTCTAATTTACAGATCTACAAATATATTACTGGTAAATTAGCTATATTTGATTAACATAACCACTTAATGTCAAAAGCCACTAAAGGTAGCCATCAAAATTTGTGAACGTAACATTTTCAGAGGAAGCACAATAATCAACATGTGTTCATAAAAATGTGTTTAATAAGGAAATGTGCCTTTCAGATAACATTCATTTGGTGGGCCATTTAGCTGTGGAGAGGAAATAAAAATGTTGCTGAGGGAAAATGTCTCCCTGGAATAGGAAAATAACATTTCATACAGTGGAGATTTTTTCCTCCAAATGTACCATCAATGACATTGATTGAATTATTATAAGTCTCTCCATCTCTCTAGCTCTGCTTTTAAGTCCTTTGCTTTCCCTCCCTTATTGCTCATTTTCGTTCTCTTTTTTTCTCTCCTTTGAGCTGGGTAGAGGTGCACTCAATGCTTCTAGTGTTGTATCCAAGATGTTTATATAATCTTTATTTTATCTGTTTTACAGGTTCACTCTCTGCTGCAACTAGCAGATTGTTTTCCTGGCCACACACAGAGACACGTACCAAGCTCTCCCCCGCCCTCCATTTGGCAAATCTGACCATAATTCTATCCTCCTGATTCCTGCTTACAAGCAAGTACTAAAGCAGGCAATACCACTGACTCGCTCAATACGGAAGTGGTCAAATGACGTGGATGCTACACTTTTGCTAGCACAGACTGGAATATGTTCCGGTATTCATTCAATGGCATTGAGGAATACACCACCTCAGTCATCAGCTTCATCAATAAGTGCATCGATGATGTCGTCCCCACAGTGGCTGTACGTACATATCCCAACCAGACGCCATGGATTACAGGCAACATCCGCACCGAGCTAAAGGCTAGAGCTGCCGCTTTCAAGGAGCGGGAAACTAATCCGGACGCTTATAAGAAATCCTGCTATGCCCTCAGACAAACCATCAAAGAGGAAAAGCGTCAATACAGGACTAAGATTGAATCCTACTTCACCGGTTCTGATGCTCGTCGGATGTGGCAGGGCTTGCAGACTATTATGGACTACAAAGGGAAACCCAGCTGCAAGTTGCCCAGTGACGCAAGCTTACCAGATGGGCTAAATGCTTTTTATGCTCGCTTTGAGGCAAGCAAGACTGAAGCATACATGAGAGAATCAGCTGTTCAGACGACTGTGTGATAACGCTCTACATAGCAGATGTGAGCAAGACCAACGTTCACAAGGCCGCGGGGCCAGACGGATTACCAGGAAGTGTACTCTGAGCATGCGCGGACCAAATGGCAAGTGTCTTCACTGAAATGTTCAACCTCTCCCTGAACAAGTCTGTAATACCTACATGTTTTAAGCAGACCACCATAGTCCCTGTGCCCAAGGAAGCGAAGGTAACCTAAATGACCACCGCTCTGTAGTACTCACGTCGGTATCCATGAAGTGCTTTGAAAGGCTGGTCGTGGCTCACATCAACACCATCATCACGGAAACCCTAGACCCACTCCAATTCGCATACCGCCCCAACACATGACTCAATATCAATTGCACTCCACACTGCCCTTTCCCACTTGGACAAAAGGAACACCGATGTGAGAATGCTGTTCATTGACTACAGCTCAGCGCTCAAGACCATAGTGCCCACAAAGCTAATCTCCAAGCTAAGGACCCTGGGACTAAACACCTCCCTCTGCAACTGGATCCTGGACTTCCTGATGGGCCGCCCCCAGGCCAGTTGAGAACAAGTTCTCATTTACAACTGCGACCTGGCCAAGATAAAGCAAAGCAGTGTGACAAAAACAACAACACAGACTTACATAGGGGATAAACAAATGTACAGTCAATAACACAGTAGAAAAATCTGTATACAGTGTGTGCAAATGAAGTAAGGAGGTAAGGCAATAAATAGGCCAATAGTGGCGAAGTAATTACAATGTAGCAATTTACACTGGAGTGATATATGTGCATATGAGGATGTGCAAGTGGAAATACTGGGGTGCAAAAAAGCAGAAAAACAAAAACAAATATGGGGATGAGGTAGGTAGTTGGTTGGATGGGCTATTTACAGATGGGCTGTGTACAGCTGCAGCAATCGTATAGCTGCTCTGACAGCTGATGCTTAAAGTTAGTGAGGGAGATATGTCTCCAACTTCAGTGATTTTTGCAATTCGTTCCAGTCATTGGCAGCAGAAAACTGGAAGGAAAGGCGGCCAAGGCAGGTGTTGGCTTTGGGGATGACTAGCGAAATATACCTGCTGGAGCGCGTACTACGGGTGGGTGTTGCTATGGTGACCAGTGAGCTGAGATAAGGTGGGGTTTTACCTAGCAAAGACTTAGATTATCTGGAGCCAGTGGGTTTGGCGACGAATATGTAGGGAGGACCAGCCAACGAGAGCGTACAGGTCGCAGTGGTGGGTAGTATATGGGGCTTTGGTGACAAAACAGATTGCACTGTGATAGACTGCATCCAATTTGCTGAGTAGAGTGTTGGAAGCTATTTGTAAATGACATCGCCAAAGTAAAGGATCGGTAGGATAGTCCGTTTTACGAGGGTATGTTTGGCAGCATGAATGAAGGAGGCTTTGTTACGAAATAGGAAGCTGATTCTAGATTTAACTTTGTATTGGAGATGCTTAATGTGAGTCTGGAAGGAAAGTTTACAGTCTAGCCAGACACCTAGGTATTTGTATTTGTCCACATATTCTAAGTCAGAACCGTCTAGAGTAGTGATGCTAGTCAGGCTGGAGGGTGCGGGCAGCGATCGGTATAAGAGCAAGCATTTCGTTTTATTAGCATTTAAGAGTAGTTGGAGGCCACGGAAGGAGTGTTGTATGGCGTTGAAGCTCGTTTGGAGGTTTGTTAACATAGTGTCCAAAGAAGGGCCAGATGTATACAGAATGGTGTTGTCTGCGTAGAGGTGGATCAAATAATCACCCGCAGCAAGAGTGACATCATTGATATATACAGAGAAAAGAGTCTGCCCGAGAATTGAACCCTGTGGCACCCCCATAGAGACTGCCAGAGGTCCGGACAACAGGCCCTCTGGTTTGACTCGCTGAACTCTATCTGAGAAGTAGTTGGAGAACAAGAGGCGAGGCCGTCATTAGAGAAACCAAGGCTGTTGAGTCTGCCGATAAGAATATGGTGATTGACAGAGTCGAAAGCCTTGGCCAGGTCGATGAAGACGGCTGCACAGTACAGTCTTTTATCGATGGCGGATATGATATCGTTTAGGACATTGAGCATGCCTGAGGTGCACCCATGACCAGCTCAGAAACCAGGTTACATAGAGGAGAAGGTACGGTGGAATTCAAAATGGCCAGTGATCTGTTTGTTCACTTGGCTTTTGAAGACTTTAGAAAGGCAGGGCAGGATGGATATAGGTCTGTAACAGTTTGGGTCTAGATGACCACGGCGGCTTTCCAATCTTTAGGAATCTCAGACGATACGAAAGAGAGGTTGAACAGACTAGTAATAGGGGTTGCAACAATTTCGGTGGATAATTTTAGGAAGAGAGGGTCCAGATTGTCTAGTCTAGCGGATTTGTAGGGATTTAGATTTTGCAGCTCTTTCAGAACATCAGCTGTCTGGACTTGGGTGAAGGAGAAGCAGGAAGGCTTGAGCCAGTTGCTGCGGGGGATGCAGAGCTGTTGGCCGGGGTTGGGGTAGCCAGTTGGAAAGCATGGCCAGCTGTAGAGAAATGCTTATTGAAATGATCGATTATCGTAGATTTATCGGTGGTGACAGTGTTTCCTATCCTCAGGGAGGAGGTGCTCTTATTCTCCATGGACTTTAGCATATTTCTGTTTGAAAAAGCTAGCCTTAGCTTTCCTAACTGAGTATTTTGGTTCCTGACTTCCCTGAAAAGTTGCATATTGCGGGGACTATTCAATGCTAGTGCAGTACGCCACATGGTGTTTTTGTGCTGGTCGAGGGCAGAACCAAAGGCTATATCTGTTCTTAGTTATACATTTGTTGAATGGGGCATGCTTATTTAAGATGGAAAGGAAAGCACTTTTAAAAAACAACCAGTTATCCTCTACTGACGGAATGAGGTCAATATCCTTCCATGATACCTGGGCCAGTTCGATTAGAAAGGCCTGCTCGCAGAAGTGTTTTAGGGAGCTTTTGACAGTGATGAGTGGTGGTCGTTTGACCACGGACCCATAATGGAGGCAGGCAATGAGGCAGTGATCGCTGAGATCCTGGTTGAAAACAGCAGAGGTGTATTTAGAGGGCAAGTTGGTCAGGATGATATCTATGAGGGTGCCCATGTTTACGGTTTTGGGTTGTACCTGGTAGGTTCTTTGATAATTTATCTGAGATTGAGGGCATCTACCTTAGATTGTAGGATGGCCGGGGTGTTAAGCAAATCCCAATTTTGGTCACCTAGCAGTATGAACGCTGACGATAGATGGTGGGCGATCAATTCACATATGGTGTCCACGGCACAGCTGGGAGCTGAGGTGGGGTCTATAACAAGCGGCAACAGTGAGGGACTTATTTCTGGAGAGATGGATCTTTAAAAGTAGAAGCTTGAACTGTTTGGGCATAGACCTGGATAGAATGAAAGAACTCTGCAGGCTATCTCTACAGTAGATTTTAATTCCACCCCCTTTAGCAGTTCTGTCTTGACGGAAAATGTTGTAATTGGGGATGGAAATTTCAGAATTTTTGGTGGCCTTCCTAAGCCAGGATTCAGATACGGCTAGGACATCAGGGTTGGCGGAGTTTGCTTTATTCACTGCTTGAGCAAACTTAGGGAGGAGTCTTCTGATGTTAACATGCATGAACCCAAGGCTTTTATGGTTGCAGAAGTCAACAAATGAGAACGCCTGGGGACACACAGGGCCTGGGTTAACCTCTACATCACCAGAGGAAGAGTAGGATGAGGGTGTGGCGATAAGAACTAGTCGTCGACTGCTTTGGGAACAGAGAATAAAAGGAGCATATTTCTGGGTGTGGTAGGATAGATTCAGGGCATAGTGTACAGACAAGGGTATGGTAGGGTACAAGTACAGTGGGGGTAAACCTAGGCATTGAGTGACGATGAGAGAGGTTGCATCTCTGGAGGCGCTAGTTAAGCTAGGTGCGGTCTCCGCATGTGTAGGGTGTGGGACAAGGGGGCTATCTGAGGCATGTTGAGCAGGACTAGGGGCTCCACAGTAAAATAAAACAATGAGAGCTGCCCTAAACAACAGTATACAAGGCATATTGACATTTGAGAGAGGCATAAAGCAATCACAGGTGTTGATTGGGAGAGCTAAGACAACAACGGGTGAGACAACAACAGGTAAACAGCTAAGACAACATCAACGAGTAAATGGCGATAAATGGCCAGAGAGAGTCAGTTAGCTACACACAGGGCCTGAGTTCAAGGCTGGGGCCGACAGATAAACAAAATGAAGTACCGTGTTAATGAACAGTCCAGCTGGCATCAGCTGTGTTGCCGAATGATCATAGTGTCCAATGAGCAGCAATAGATGAAACAGGGAGCCATTCGGTAGTCAATTACTATGCTAGGCGAGCTGGAGACAGTGTTCAGGAAGCTAGTGGGCCTGGGCTAGCAGATGGATCTTCACCACATCCATGACACAGAGGCTGGTTGAGAGCACATCGGCCGAATTACGTCAGCAGATCAGCAGAACAGTCGTGATGGAACGGCGGGGCTCCGTGTCGACAAAGGGTGCAGGCTAAATTGGCAAGAGAGGCATTGTAGTTGGTGTACTTCGTTTGCTAGCCGGGAGATGGGCCTAGCTCGAGGCTAACTGGTGCATGCTTCTGGACAAGGGCATTAGCCACAATAGTCACTCAGTAGCAGCTAGTTAGCTGCGACGATCCGGTGTAATGGTCCAGAGCTTGCGGCAGGAATCCGGTGATGTAGTGGAAAAAAGAAGCAGTCCGATATGCTCAGTGCTGATATCGCATTGTGCAGACTGGCAGGTATTATCCGGGCTAAAGCGGCTGGTGTCCGTGCTAAAGTTAAAGACCGCTAGCAGTGGCTAACAATGACTAAATAGCTAGTAGCTAATTAGCTAGCTAGCTTCTGATGGCTAGCTCCTGATGGAGGTTCCATTTATAAGGTCTTAAAAATTGCAGATCCGTATCACATTGGGTGAAGCGGGTTGCAGGAGGGTATATTTAATTCGAAAATGGAAAAAAGAGATTGAAATATAATGAAATGTATACAAACCCCCCCGAAAAATACTGAATATTTACATGGGACAAAAACAAAATACATCTTACTGCTGCGCCATCATGGAAAAAAAAGCTGATCCTCAACACAGGGGCCCATCAGGGGTGCGTGCTTAGTCCCCTTCTATACTCTCTGTTCATCGACGACTGCGTGGCCAAGCACTACTCAAACACCATCATTAAGTTTGCTGACGACACAACGGTCGTCAGCAAACTTATCTGATCACAGGCAACAATAAGATTTGATTTGATTTTATTTGGATCTCTTTTAGTCCCCATTTAGACTAATCTTCCAAGAGTCCTTAAATATTAAAATACAATTTATATACGAACACAATTTCACATATAACACACTATTACAAACATACATAATATACTAACGTAATAAACCAATAAGTAATCAATCTAAAAAATATGAATTCTTCATCTACTGTAATCCCACAACATTTCTGTGTATTATATTTAAATTGTTTTAAAATAATGTTTAAATTTATATATTGAAAGGTTTCTGATTTGCTCAGTTAATTTATTCCATTTCTTCATTGCTCTAAATCGAAATGTTCTTTTGCCTATTTCTCTTTTCTGTCTGGGTAACGCATAGATGGTGGACAATCTATTCCTAGTATTTACGGAATGTCTGTCTCTTACCAACTGATTACCGTTGTGAATAGAACTTGGCCGTTTTAAATGATGTATATTATGAAATAAAATAAGCATGTTTTTTTCAATTATCTTGTCGATTGATGACCAACCAAGAACATTGTGTATGACTGCAACAGAAAAACCATATCTCCACCGTAAAACAATCCTTGCTGCTTTGTTCTGTGTAATCTGCAGCCTCCTAACTTCACTTGATGATGCATTTCCCCAGACCACAGAACAGTAGTTCACTTGACTCTCAATTAAAGCTTGTGTTATTTGCTTAAGAATTTTTCCTGGTAAATATTTAGCTATCCTTCTGATTATGCATGCTGTTTTAATAATTTTTTTACATAGATTAGTTATTTGAGATGACCATGATAAGCGGTTGTCTAGCTGCACTCCTAATAGTTTGGTTTCTGCCACTTCTTCAATTTGTACTCCTCCCATACTTAATTGTATCCCATGCTGTTTTGGCCTTTTCCTAGTGGAACAGACCAACATAACTTTGGTTTTCTTGGTGTTTAAAACAAGTTTATTCTGGCAAACCCACTCCCTAATATTCTCCAAATCTGCTTGTAAAGCTTGCTGTACCTGTTGAACTGATTGTCCTGCTGCATAAATTGTAGTATCATCTGCAAATATAGTAGCTTGAGTTTCAGCTAGGGCATAGGAAAGGTCGTTGGTATATATTAAATAAAGAAGTGGCCCAAGGCAGCTGCCCTGCGGTATTCCACAGTTTAAAGCATGAGGGTAAGAAAATGAACCATTGATATAGGTGGACTGTTTCCTGTCAGTTAGATATGACTGTACCCAATTCAATGCTACCTCCTTAAAACCATAATGCATTAATTTTGTAATCCACTAAATCAAATGCTGCACTGAAATCTAAAAATAGTACCCCCACAAACTTGCCATTATCCATAGCATTGAGCCACTGGTCAGTCATGTCAACCAATGCAGTGGTAGTGGAATGATTTTTGCGATAAGCATGCTGATTGGCTGTAATCAAATCATTATTTTCCATGTACTCCCATATTTGTCTACTCACAGTACCCTCCAATATCTTACTGAGTGTAGGGAGTAGACTAATTGGTCGACTATTGGCAGGAGTAGCGGGTTCTTTGCAGTCTTTTGGAATAGGACAAAGTTTAGCATGCTTCCATACATTTGCAAACATCCCCTTTTCCAGTGACCAATTAAATATGTATCTCAGTGGAACTGCAATCTGGGGAGCAGCACAGCGAAGCAAAAAATGGTCCATAAGATCATAACCTGTAGATTTCCCCTCAGGTAATGACTTCAAAAGGTTTAACACCTCCTCCACTGACACCGTTTGCAGACTAAAAGAGTAGATCTTGTTGCTCATAATATGATCATCAATCCATTCGACAATAGCTTGTTTGGAAGAATGTATGTTTACATTGTTGCTCAGTAAATTCATTTTCTTTGTGAAAAAATCTGCAAAATGATTCGCAATATCAACTGGTTTTGTTATTATTCTCCCGTCAACCTCCACACTAGATGGGCATGATGAGATAGATGTACCAAGTAAACCCTTAACTGTATTCCATACCTTTTTAGAATCATTTTTACAATCAATAAATGCATTGTTGAAAAATAACTTTTTTTTCCTTCGATTCAATTTAACTGCATAATTACGCAATGTTCTATAATTCTGTTCATCAATTTCTGATTTTGATTTGGCTGCTAAGACTTTAACATATTTCTTTGAGAAAAAGCCTCACCCAGTTCATCATCAATCCATGGAGATGGACGAGCACCAACTGTACTCTTTCTTATAGGGGCATGATGGTCCATAACCTCAGTGAGCAAATCAATAAAACATTCTGTAGCGTGATTTAAATCATCCTCTAGATAAATCAGCTCCCAGGGTACAGCAGCCAAATCATTTAGAAATAGCTCATAATTAAATGTTTTAAAATTTCTCTTGACCACAATCCTAGGGGGTTTCTTTGGAACCTTGGTGTTCATGGTTATGGTCACAATATTATGGTCTGTCCAGCCCACTGGCATTGATCTGGCTTTTAAGCATTGCGATGGTATATTACAGAAAATCAGATCAATGCATGTGTCTGAACGATGACCCAACTTAATTGATGATCTAGTAGTATCATTAACCATTTGTTTCAAACCACAGTTCTCCGCATATCTCATCAATTTTGTTCTATTCAAATTATTGTGATCCTTCCAATTTATATTAAAATCACCCAAGATAAATACATCTCTGTTGCTATCTGTGGCCTGGTCAAAGCCAGTACATAAGTCATCCAAATAGGACACCTTAGAGCTAGGAGGTCTATACACACATCCTACCAATATTGCTGCCTGGTGAGGCAGATGTACTTGAGCCCATAGTGCCTCTACTTGACATACATTAAGGTCATCCCTTCTCTTAAAAGGTATCTGATTCTGAATATACAGTGCTACACCCCCACCATTCCTATTCCTGTCCCTTCTAAGTAGACTATATCCATGAATGTTAATTTGCCCATCATTTACAGATGTATCTAAATGCGTTTCGGTCAAGGCCAAAATATGAATATTATTTATCTTGACCAAGTTAAAAACCTCATGTATTTTGTTAGGAAGGCTACATACATTAACCTGAGCTATATGCAACCCTTTCCTTGTCAAGTGAAGATCAATAGAGCATGTATTCGTTATAGTTGAAGTTGTCATGATACACTACAACATACAAACTCAAATTTGAACATTAAATTAAAATAGCCAGGGAGTTACTCTAGAGTCCGATACAATTGCCCGTTGATATAAAGTTTATCCATCACCATGGAGACTCGTTGATTCAGACAACGTTTTTCCTTCATGATGGGATATAGTTTTTTTCTCCTTTCATTGATCTCGGTGGGGAAGTGATCATTCATTCCAAAATCAGTGTTTCTGAGTTCTCTGCCCATGTTCTTCGTCATTTCCTTTTGCTTAATTTTGTCAAAACATGCAATAATAGCCCGTGGCCTATTTCCAGAGGCCTTACCTATTCTATGGACTCTGGAGAAAGTGACATCACGCACAACATCAGTGGGCAGTTTTAGTTGAGTTGACATAAAGTCTCGGACTGTGTCCTCACAGCCTCTGCTGTTGTCATTCTCCGGTATCCCTGAAAATATGAGATTGTCCCGCATTGATCGACACTGTACATCAAGCAAGGTTTCTTTAAGTTGTCTCTCTTTAAGACAGCCTGTGGGGAGGAGGTCAGACACCTGGCAGTGTGGTGCCAGGACAATAACCTCTCCCTCAATGTGAGAAAGACAAAGGGGATGATCGTGGACTACAGGAAAAGGAGGGCCGAATGCCCCCATTCACATCAACGGGGCTGTAGTGGAGCGGGTTGAGAGTTTCAAGTTCCTTGGTGTCCACATCACCAACAAACTATCATGGTCCAAACACACCAAGAAGGTTTGGAAGAGGGCATGACAAAACCTGTTGCCCCTCAGAAGATGGAAAAGACTTGGCATGGGGCCCCAGATCCTCAAAAAGTAATACAGCTGCACCAACGAGAGCAGTCTGACTGGTTGCATCACCACCAGGTATGGCAATTGCTCGGCATCCGACCGTAAGGCGCTACAGAGGGTAGTGTGTATGGCCCAGTATATCACTGGGGCCAAGCTTCCTGCCATCCAGAACCTATATACTAGGCGGTGACAGAGGAATGGCCAAAGATGTGTCAAAGCCTCCGGTCAGCCAAGTCAAAGACTGTTTTCTCTGCTACTGCATGGCAAGCGGTACTGGAGCACCAAGTCTAGGTCCAAAAGGCTCCTTAACAGCTTCTAACCCCAAGCCATAAGACTGCTGAACAATTCATCAAATTGGTCATCTGGCCACTTCCGTATTGAGAGAGTCAGTGGTAGTTTCTGCTTTAGTTTTTGCTTGTAAGTAGGAATCATGAAGATAGAATTATGGTCATATTTGCCAAATGGAGGGCTGGAGAGAGCTTTGTATGCATCTCTGTGTGTGGAGTACAGGAGATCCAGAATTTTTTTTCCTCTGGTTGCACATGTGACATGCTGGTAAAAATTAGGTAAATCTGATTTAAGTTTGCTTGCATTAAAGCCCCCGGCCACTTGGAGCGCCACTTCAGGTTGAGCGTTTTCTTGTTTGCTTATGGCCTTATAGAGATGGTTGAGTGCGGTCTTAGTGCCAGCATCGGTCTGTGGTGGTAAATAGACGGCTACGAATAATATAGATGAGAACTCCCTTGGTAGATAGTATCTATACCTCGAGACTTCTTTAATATTAGACATCGCGCACCAGCTGTTATTGACGAAAAGACACACACCCCCACCCCTCGTCTTACAAGACGTAGCTTCTCTGTTCTGCCGATGCATTGAAAATCCCTCCGGCTCGATATTATCCATGCAGTCGTTCAGCCAGGACTCGGTGAAAGATAAGATATTACAGTTCTTAATGTCCCATTGGTAGAATAATAGTAATCGTAGGTCAATTTTATTTTCCAATGATTGCATGTTCACAAGTAGAAATGATGGCAGTGGGAGTTTACTCACTCGCCTATGGATTCTCAAAAGGCAGCCCGATCTGCGTCCTCCGTCTTTTCTTCACGCTAATGACGGGGATCTGGGCCTGTTCCCGGGAGAGCAGTTTATCTTTCTTGTCCGACTTGTTAAAGGAAAAAGCTTCTTTCAGTTTGTGGTAAGTAATCCCAGTTTTGATGTCCAGAAGTTATTTTCTGTCATAAGAGACGATAGCAGCAACATTTTGTACAAAATAAGTTCCAAACAACGCAAAAAAATGAACAAAATAGCACAATTGGTTGCGGGCATGTAAAACGTTAGCCATCCCCTTCGGTGCCATCTGTACTCGGCGCATGTGACAAATACAATTTGATTCCACATAAATATTCAGACCTTTTACTCAATACTTTGCTGAAGCACCTTTGGTAGCGATTACAGCAGAGTCTTCTTGGGTATGACGCTACAAGCTTGGCACACCTATATTTGGGGAGTTTCTCTCATTCTTCTCTGCAGATCCTCTCAAGCTCTGTCAGGTTGGATGGGGAGCGTCGCTGCACAGCTATTTTCAGGTCTCCAGAGATGTTCGATCGGGTTAAAATCCGGGCTCTGGCTGGGCCACTCAAGGACATTCAGAGACTTGTCCTGAAGCCACTACTGTATTGTCTTGGCTGTGTGCTTAGGGTTGTTGTACTGTTGGAAGGTGAACCCTTGCCCCAGTCTGAGGTCCTGAGTGCTCTGGAGCAACTATTCATCAAGGATCTCTCTGTACTTTGCTCCTTTCATCTTTCCCTCAATCCTGACTAGTCTCCTAGTCCCTGCCATTGAAAAACACACCCACAGCATGATGCTACCACCACCATGCTTCACTGTGGGGATGGTGCCAGGTTTCCTCCAGACGTGACACTTGGAATTCAGGCCAAAGAGTTCAATCTTAATTTCATCATGCCATGGAATCTTGTTTCTCATGGTCTGAGAGTCTTTAGGTGCCCTTTGGCAAGCTCCACGTGGGCTGTCATGTGCCTTTTACTGAGGAGTGGCTTCCGTCTGACCACTCTACCATAAAGTCCTAATTGGTGGAGTGCTGCAGAGATTGTTGTCCTTCTGAAAGGTACTCCCATCTGAAAGGTACTCCCATCTCCTCTGACGAACTCTGGAGCTCTGTCAGAGTGACTATAGGGTTCTTGGTTAGCTCCCTGACCAAGGCCCTTCTCCCCCGCTTGTTCAGCTTGGCCGGGCGGCCAGGTTTAGGAAGAGTCTTGGTGGTTCCAAACTTCTTCTATTTAAGAATGATGGAGGCCACTGTGTTCTTGGGGGCCTTCAATGCTGCAGACATTTTTTAGTACCCTTCCCCAGATCTGTACCTCGACACAATCCTGTCTCGGGCTTGGTTTTTGTTATGTAGATATGATTTCTGTTTTTTATAAATTGGCAAACATTTCTAAAAACGTGTTTTCGCTTCATTATTATGGGGTAATGTGTGTAGATTGATGAATTGTTTTTATTTTATCAATTTTCGAATAAGGCTGTAACATAACAAAATATGGAAAAGTGAAGGGGTCAGAATACTTTCCGAATGCACTGTACCTTTACGTTTATACCACACTGTACATGGCATTACTTGTGGCTTTTCAATATTCTGACTTAAGCTTAGTTGTGAAGCACAAAATGACGTTGTGAGAGGACAGACCACACCCTTAAACCTCTCAAGTCAAAATGTTGTCTTAACAAATCTCTTTTTGGAAATGCAATCACTCTGAAGGACAACAGGGTGAAGGCACAGCGGAGAGTTGGAGAGTTATATTGTCTCACAAGAGAGACGTTTTGTAAAGTGCTGCCTGTTAATCACAAAAATGTCAGTGATGGCGTCGAAAAGGAGAGAGACAGTGAGGGAAAGACATGTACCAGGTGATCCACAGGAGAGGATGATCACGTCCGGGTAGCTCCAGGTTGCAGACACCAGGAATGGGCAACTCCTGTCCAGTGTCCAGAGACCTTCTCAATTGAAGACGAAGACTAGTTGACTGTTATTACCAGGTGTGTTAATGCTGGGCTAGAACAAAAGCTTGCACACATTGCAGCACTATACTGTTGGACCAGGGTTGCCTACCCCAGCTGCACATAGCTCTTCATAGAACTAGAAGGTCCAATGAACAGAGTATAATCAGTCACCAACAAGCAATTCCTTTACATCATGATGCCAATACACAACACATTCAAAATGCAGAGACCGGAAATGGGCAAATCTCTATCAATCTACAACCACACAATTTGGCTCCCTGTTGAGCTGTGTCTTGCCCCGACAATAGCCGACTGTGCCTCAGATCTTCAGTTTGACTTTGACAGTGGGCCATCAGTGACAAGGACACAGGACCATTAGCCCTGGTTTCTGCAGCGCTTGGACAATTTAGCTATTCAAATCGCCCTACGCTCCAAGGAAACTGTTTGTAATGAAGAGATGAATGGGTAATATGCCATTAATCTTCTGTCACAGACACACCCACACGAACGCGCGCACACACACACCTGTGCCAGCTTGATGTCCTGGAGTGGCCTGGAGGAATAAAAGGACAGCCATTCTCCCGTATCAATTAAATATCAGCTCTTTCGATCCCTTCATCCACCTTCCCCTCACCCCACCTTCCTCATGGATAGAAAAGAAAGGGCTGACGTTTTAATTATTGTGTCAGGTTGAAAGAATCCTCGACTGAGCGGTGCTGAGCCATAAGATAAACAATATCAGAGTTATTTCTTCACACAACAGTCTCTCTAATCTTCCTATCCTTCTCTCCCTTTCTGCCACTTCCCTCCAACTCAATACAGTAAGATATACACTACCGGTAAACAGTTTTAGAACACCTACTCATTCAAGGGTTTTTCTTTATTTTTACTATTTTCTACATTGTAGAATAATAGTGAAGACATAACAACTATTAAATAACACATATGGAATCATGTAGTAACCAAAAAACTGTTAAATCAAACTGTTTTTTATATTTGAAATTCTTCAAAAAGCCACCCTTTGCCTTGATGACAGCTTTGCACGCTCTCGGCATTCTCTCAACCAGCTTCACCTGGAATGCTTTTCCAACAGTCTTGGAGGACTTCCCACATATGCTCAGCACTTGTTGGCTGCTTTTCCTTCAATCTGCGGTCCAACTCATCCCAAACCATCTCAATTTATTTGAGGTCGGGTGATGGTGGAGGCCAGGTCATCTGATACAGCACTCCATCACTCTCCTTCTTGGTAAAATAGCCCTTACACAGCCTGGAGTTGTGTTGGGTCATTGTCCTGTTGAAAACAAATGATAGTCCCACTGAGCGCAAACCATATGGGATGGCATATCGTTGCAGAATGCTGTGGTAGCCATGCTGGTTAAGTGTGCCTTGAATTTGAAATAAATCACAGACAGTGTCACCAGCAAAGCACCCCCACACCATAACACCTCCTCCTCCATGCTTTACGGTGGTAGATCATCCATTCACCTACACCGCGTCTCACAAAGACACGGCGGTTGGAACCAAAAAGGACAAATATCCACCGGTCTAATGTCCATTGCTCGTGTTTCTTGGCCCAAGCAATCTTTTCTTATTGGTGTCCTTTAATAGTGGTTTCTTTGCAGCAATTCGACCATGAAGGCCTGATTCACGCAGTCTCCTCTGAACAGTTGATGTTGAGATGTGTCTGTTACTTGAACTCTGTGAAGCATTTATTTGGGCTGCAATTTCTGAGGCTGGTAACTCTATTGAACTTATCCTCTGCAGCAGAGGTAACTCTGGGTCTTCCATTCCTTTAGCGGTGAAAGACAGTGTCATGAAAGACAGTGGCATCATAGCGCTTGATGGTTTTATCGACTGCACTTGAAAAACTTTCAAAGTTCTTGAAATGTTCCACATTGACTGACCTTGTCTTAAAGTAATGATGGACTATCATTTCTCTTTGCTTATTTGAGCTGTTCTTGCCATAATATGGACTTGGTCTTTTACCAAATAGGGCTATTTTCTGTATTCCCCCCTACCTTGTCACAACACAACTGATTGGCTCAAACCCATTGAGGAAAGAAATTCCACAAATGAACTTTCAAGAAGGCACACCAGTTAACTGAAATGCATTCCAGGTGACTACCTCATGAAGCTGGTTGAGAGAATGCCAAGAGTGTGCAAAGCTGTCATCAAGGCAAAGGGTGGCTACTTTGAAGAATCTCAAATATAAAATATATTTTGATTTCTTTAACACTTTTTTTGTTACTACATGATTCCATAGGTGTTATTTCATAGTTATGATGTCTTCACTATTATTCTACAACGTAGAAAATAGTAAAAATAAGAAAAACCCTTGAATGAGTAGGTGTTCTAAAACTTTTGACCGGTAGTGTACACTGAGTGCACAAAACATTAGGAACACCTTTCTAATATTGAGATGCAGCCCCATTTGCCCTCAGCACAGCCTCAATTCATCGGGGCATGGACTACAACGTGTCAAAAGTGTTCTGCAGGGATACTGGCCCATATTGACCCCAAATTTTCCCACAGTTGTGTCAAGTTGGCTGGATGTCCCTTGGGTGGTGGACCATTCTTGATACACACGGCAAACTATTGAGCGTAAAAACCCAGCAGCATTGCAGTTCTTGACACACTCAAACCGGTGCACCTGGCACCTACAACATTACCCCGTTCAAAGGCACACATACACAACCCATGTCTCAATTGTTTCAAGGCTTAAAAAGCATTATTTAACCTGTCTCCTCCCCCTAATCTACATTGATTGTGTAACGCCCTGGCCATAGAGAGGGGTTTTTGTTCTTTATTTTGGTTAGGCCAGGGTGTTACATTGGGTGGGCGTTCTATGTTCTTTTTTCTAGGTTGGTTTGTTTCGTTGATTTTGGCCGTGTGGCTTCCAATCAGGCACAGCTGTAGTTTTTTATTGCTGATTGGGAGTCACACATATGTAGCCTGTTTTTCCTTTGGGTTTTTGTGGGTTTTTGTTTCTGTCTAGTGTTTTCTGTTTTGTTCATGTAGGACCAGACAGGACTGTTTGCTGTCGTTTCTGTCTAATATTTTGTTTATAGTGGTTCATTTGATTAAATCTTTAAAATAAATACACATCCTCCGCTGCATCTTGGTTTTCTTATGACGACACCCCTTACAGATTGTGACATCAAGGGATCATAGCTTTCACCTGGTCAGTCTATGTCATGGAAAGAGCAGGTGTTCCTAATATTTTGTTCACTCACAATGTAGAGCATATACTTAATCTCCATTTCCAATGTTTATATTTCTGTGTCCACTTTTCGCCCATGGGATTGTATCGCTCCCTTTAAACAAGTGTTCTACTAAGATCGCTATAGTTCTAATCGTTCATGCCTTTATACTTTGGTCTTCCTCTGGTTGTCCACCAGTTTCCCTCCTTAAACCAGCTTTCTAAAACCCCATTACCAGTCCTCCATCGAAACAATGGTGGAGCAGTATAACAGCTTCATTTGACTTTTAAAAATGTCAACATCAAATCTCCAGCTCTACTACTCTGAATCCTCCCATCCTAGACACTGTGCCAATGCCATCTCAGCCTCTCTCCTGCTTCCTAGAAGTTACCCAGTGAGGTACTGAGGAAACCAGGTGCCCTGGATCCTGTTCCAACTGCCCTGCTAAAATCATCCACCACGCTCTCACAAAACACAGGTTGTAAACCACTCCCTTCAAACCACTCCCTGTCAGTGTCCCACCCACACTCAAGTCGGCTATCATCCCCCTTCTTAAGAAGCCCACACTGGACCCGGAAGTTTTGGCCAATTTAAAGGCCAATCTTCAACCTCCCCTTCCTCTCCAAGGTGTTAGAAAAAGTGGTTGTTGTACAGCTCCAAGACCATCTCACAACAACCTGTTCTAAAAGTTCCAGTCAGGTTTCCAGCTGGCCCACAGCACTGACTCAGGGTCACCGATTGCGGCTGATGCAGGCCCCCCGTCTCCTGATCTTCCTGGACTTAAGCACAGCATTTACTTCCAGAACACCATCAGACTCTCTGGACCAACCCTGAGCTGGTTTCGCTCCTACCTCTCAGACAGGACTGAGTATGTCTTCCTAGACGGGTCCATGTCCCAGTCACTTATGGTTTACAAAACTTTTAAAACCATGGCTAGAGAGACAGTCGAAGAATACAGCAAAGAGCTGCTGTTTTTATGAGTGAGTTCATGTAAGTTCTTACTCAGCACTGTCAAAAACGTTGTTTTCAACACATAAGCCATAAAATGTGCTTTCGTCCTACTTCCACAAGCGCTACAACCAGCACTGCAGCTGTAATGAATGAGTAGTTAAGTGTATCGATAGGTTTGCGTTGTTATTATTAGCGGCTTTGGTCTTTTTTAAAATCGAGGAATATTTCACTTTCTCTGTTCATAGGAGTAATAACATGAATTTGTGCATGAGGCAAATCACCTGGAAGATGGTGTCCTTTTTGGTCAGTGTCAGTGGAGGAAAGGGAGAGTGGAGGGATGTTGAGAAGCGGACCCTCAGTCTGCTGCTCGCTCCCACCGCTGAGACTGACCATCAGATGTGGGCACCATTAGCCCAGTAAAGTAAAAAGCTAATTATTTAAATGTATGCTTACTCAGCTGTGCCTCAAGTAATACAACAATGGATCTATTACCGGTGTGATCATATAGCCTACCTCAAAATGTTTTATATAATACAAAAATAAATTCCGAACAACAATGCATTGACAGGGCAATTCAAGCAAAGCAAATATGCAGTGATAATGTATTAGGGCCTATGTTTTTAATAGGTTAATATTGCATAAGCTTACATTTTTTAAGTAACGTAAAAACAAAAATCGGTGCAGTTGATCTCGGCTTGCATTTTGACTCAAAGTGATCTTGAATCAGAAAATGTTGCTATATATGCTCCACTGCTATGCTGAGGACACCCAGCTGTATGTGAAAACTGCCCCAAGTCCCTGCCTTGAGGAGATAACATCTCATTCAGAATCAAATTCAAAACCCTCCTGCTGACATTCCAATGCAACCTCAGGTCGAGCGATAGCCTGCTCAAGAACCAAGCTCCTCTCCATGGGGGATCTGGCTTTCTGTTCAACCCCCCACCTCTGGAATGCACTCCTCTCAGACCACCTGAAGGCACCACAGACTCTGGGCTCCTTTAAAACTGTCCTAAAAACCCTCGTCTTTAGACAGGCCATCTGTTAGTTTTGTAGGGATTTTTGTAGATGATTTTTGTTTTATGTATGTTCTGTTCCTGCACCTTAGATCTTAGTGTTTTTTTTAAAGTTAAGACTTTATAGGACAGTCCGTTTTTCATTTCAATTAATTTATCCTTTTTGTATATTTTAAAGCACTTTGGTTTATTTCCTTGTCAGAATATGTATTTTCCAAGTTGAGGAATAAAACCCTCGAAGTTGAAATTGCAAACTGATGAATTGAAAGACTTGTGTTGAAATATACATGGACGATTTCATTGCTGATCACCTCCAAGCACCTGCTGATCTCCTACCGGGCTCTGTTATTTTCACCCGAGGCCACTGTCTACCTAAATCCGTCTCCGATGCCTAATTCCCGGGCAGAGTGTGAACACCACAGCTATCGAGTTAGCAATGTGGACTTCAAATATATCGGCACTTGCCTACCTGTGGGCGAGTTTATCCTCCTCCCCACTCTGTGCCGATATATTTCACTACTCTTATGCCATGGCTCTGAAGTATACCCTTCCGAGCTTCGCAAACTTCAAAGCCACAGCCCCTGCAGTGCAGTTTATGCAAAGCTACAGGACTTGCGTGTCCCTCGACCCAATCACAGGGGTGCTGGTCGCAAATATGTCTCGCACTGCCATCAAAATGGAATTCCCTCAATCGAAAGACACCATTCGCCCTAAACGAGGGGCAAATCAGTCAAACCTGCACTCTATCCCTCGCTGTGACAATACAGCCACCCCTCCCCCTCCGAGTTTCAAAGCTGCACTGTTCAAAACTCAATCTCTTTCCAAGAAAACTTTTATTGTCAATGACTTTATACGTGAAAACAGCTTGGACTTCCTATGTTTAACTGAGACATGGCACAGGAAAGCAGAAACATGCCTGTTAAACGAAGCTGCTTCGATCAGACACGCACAGACGGCCGCCGAGGAGGTGGTCTCGCTGTTTAGCACTGTAGCAGCCTGAAAATGACGACTTCCTCTTTCTGATTACGAGTCATTTGAGTACATTGCATTCAAATGCAAGCCACCACAAAGCCTCAGTGTCCAAGTCATGTATTGCCCCACAAAATCATTCATACATGACTTTTCTGTACTGTTGACTTCACCAGTTTCTACCCAAGATGTTGATTATTGGTAATTTCAACATCCGTGTTGATAGGCCACAGTGCCCCCTTGCTGTCGACTTTTGTAAACTTCTGGACTGCCTGCATTTAGGAAAGCATATTGATGTTCCCAGCCACAACTATGGCCATACACAATAGACTTTGTCATCACAGGCCAGCTTGTCATCTCAGACCTCACTGTGCTTGAAATCGATGTTTCAGACCACAAAGCTGTGAGCCTTGTCCAACCCAAATCCTCCTCCCAAAAAGAAAACATCTCATTGAGCTTCGCAACATCCAGTCCATCAACAAGGAGTATATCCTAGAGGAAGTCATCCCCTACCTCACATCAAATGGAAATAGCCTTTCTCCAAACGAGATGCTCACCCTCTATGACAACACCCTGAGCTTAACAGTACACCACGTAACCCCTGAGAAAACAAGGCAGGTATCATTCACCTGTCCATCGCCCTGGTACAATGAAAACCCAGGACCGCAGGCTTGAATGACAATTGCGAAAATCCAACCTCTCTGTCCACCTGCTGGCTTTCAAAATACACCAGGCTGCCTGTTGCAGCCGTCAAATCCACCAGGCCTACCTACTACTCAAACCTAATAGACAACAACCGAGGAAACCCGCGCCAGCTCTTTTCCACCATCAACTACCTACAATTCTGCTACCACAGAGAACTGTGGAAGATTTTCCACCTACTTTGTGACGATTAAGACCATAAGAAGTGCAATAATCACCCCACCCCACCTCCCCAGCCACCACCTCACCCCCCAAACATATCTATACTTGACCTTCCATGAGCTGCTTCACGCAAACCTCACCTGCTTGATGTTGTCCACGATCTCAGAAATGAAGGCCACAAGCTGTGCTCTAGGCATTGAGTGACGATGAGAGAGGTTTTGTCTCTAGGGGCACCATTTAAGCCAGGTGCTGTCAACGCATGTGTGGGGGGTGGAACATAAGGGCTAGCTAAGGCGTATTGAGCAGAGCTGGAGGCTGTACAGTGAAATGAGTCAAAAATGACTAACCAAAACAGCAATAGACAAGGCATATTGACATTAGGGAGAGGCATGTGTAGCCGAGTGATCATAGGGTCCATAGGGGCTCCATGTCGGCAGCAAAGGGTCCAGGCCAATTGGCAGAAGAGGTATTGAAGCGCAGGGATTATCTGATGGAATTTTTCTGCTAGCCGGGAGACGGGCCTAGCTCGAGGCTAGCTCCAGACTAACTGGTGCTTGCTTCGGGACAAAAACCCCCTCGGACGGTTACGTCGGTAGACCAGTCGTGATGGATCGGCGGGGCTCCGTGTAGGCAGCAAAGGGTCCAGGCCAATTGGCAAAAGAGGTAATTGAAGCCCAGGGACTGCTTGATGGAAACTCTTCGGCTACCCGGGAGATGGGCCTAGTTCGAGGCTAGCTCCAGCCTAACTGGTGCTTGCTTTGGGACAGAGACGTTAGACAGGAGTAGCCACTGGATAGCAGCTAGCTAGCTGCGATGATCCGGAGTAAAGGTTCAGAGCTTGCGGTAGGAATCTGGAGAAGTGGTAGAGAAAAATTCCTTACTTTTTCCCCTTCCACATGCCTCTTCCATTTCAGCGGCAATGCTGCAATTAGTTGGTTGTAGTTTTGGGTAGAGCATACATTTCCACATGTCTGTGTTAGCTGCATGTGTGACATAACTCCACCAGTCCTATTTATGATATCATTCACTAAAATTATACCGTTTTTTTTTACATTTCTTCGAAAAATACATTTTTTTTAATCAATTAGTATATTTGAGTTTAATCACAATATTTATTGTATTATTTGTTCTGTCTTTTCAGGTGGATTAAACTGAACTTGCAACCAACTTTCTATGGCTTGTTTAAAAAATAATGATATTTTGGAGATGATTTCCTTTTCAAACAACCGAAAGTGAGCAGGTGTAATCTGAATAAAGGGGAAAAGGCCATTCTTGAACATAGGATGAGACATTCCTACCAATTGACTAGAAAACCAGTTTGGATTTAAGTATAACTTTTGTATGAGAGGTCTAATGCTGTAATATTTAATAATTTCTGCCCTCCGAATTCATATTCGCTATATAAATAGGCCCTTTTAATTTTGTCTGGCTTGCCATTCCAAATAAAATTGAATATTTTTTGTTCATATAATTTAAAAAGCAGGTCACTAGGTGTAGGCAAAACCATAAGCAAATAGGTAAACTGTGATAGGACTAAAGAGTTAATCAGGGTGATTTATCCACAAATAGACAGGTATTTTCCTTTCCATGGTAGCAAGGTCTTATCTATTTTTGCAAACTTTCTATAAAAATGTATTGGAGTGAGATCATTTCTTTCTTTTGGGATTTGTATACTGAGGATGTCCACATCTCCGTCAGACCATTTAATTGGTAAACTACACGGTAATGTAATTCATAGTATAGTACACTTATCATAATTTGGTTTTAATCCAGAGAGGATAGCAAAAGTATCTAGATCCTCTATGAGGCTGTGGAGAGATTCTAATTGCGGTTTTAAAAGAAAACCTGAATCATCAGTGTACAATGACACCTTAGTTTTTAAGCCACGGATTTCTAATCCCTTAATATTATTGTTTGATCTAATTTTAACAGTTAACATTTCGATGGCAATAATAAATAGATATACCGATAGTGGACAACCTTGTTTTACTCCCCTAGATAGTTTAAAACCTTCTGAGATGTAGCCATTATTTACTATTTTACACCTAGGGTTACTATACATAACTTTTCCCCAAAATTGAAATATTCTAGGCATTTATATATAAACTCCAGTCGTACTTTATCAAAAGCCTTTTCAAAATCAGCTATGAAAACCAGGCCTGGTGTCCCTGATATTTCATAGTATTCTATTGTTTCCAGTACTTATATTATCTCCAATGTATCGTCCATGTAAAAAACCTGTCTGATTAGGATGAATAATATCTGACAATACTTTTTTAATTCTATGCACCAAGCATTTTGCTAGGATTTTTGCATCACAACACTGAAGTGTAAGAGGTCTCCATTTTTTTTAATGGACTGGATTTTTATATATACCATGTGGGTCTTGTTTAAATAATAATGATATAAGACCTTGTTGTGTGTCTGATAATCTACCATTTATATAGGAGTGGTTAAAACATGGTAATAATGGTCCTCTGAGTATATCAAAAAAGGTTTTGTATACTTCCACTGGTATGCCATCCAGCCCTGGAGTTTTCCCAGCCTTTAAAGGCTTTAGTTGCATCAAGAAGTTCCTCCTCTGTAGTTTGGCCTTCACATGAGTCTTTCCGTACAGATGTTAATTTTACATTATTATTAGGAAAAAAATCCATACAATTAGTTTCAGTTAGTGGAGATGGAGGAGACTGAAATGAAAATGTATTCTTAAAGTACTTTACTTCCTCTTTCAAAATATCATTCGGTGAATAATGCGTGACCCCATCATTTGTAACAAGTTTCAATACATTTTTTTTGGTAACATTTCTATATTGAAGATTGAAAAAGAATTTGGTGCATTTCCCCCCATATTCCATCCAATTCGCTTTATTTTTATAATATACTGCTCAAAAAATAAAGGGAACAGTTAAACAACACATCCTAGATCTGAATGAAAGAAATAATCTTCTTAAATACTTTTTTCTTTACATAGTTGAATGTGCTGACAACAAAATCACACAAAAAATAATCAATGGAAATCCAATTTATCAACCCATGGAGGTCTGGATTTGTAGTCACACTCAAAATTAAAGTGGAAAACTACACTACAGGCTGATCCAACTTTGATGTAATGTCCTTAAAACAAGTCAAAATGAGGCTCAGTAGTGCGTGTGGCCTCCACGTGCCTGTATGACCTCCCTACAACACCTGGGCATGCTCCTGATGAGGTGGCGGATGGTCTCCTGAGGGATCTCCTCCCAGACCTGGACTAAAGCATCCGCCAACTCCTGGACAGTCTGTGGTGCAACGTGGCGTTGGTGGATGGAGCGAGACATGATGTCCCAGATGTGCTAAATTGGATTCAGGTCTGGGGAACGGGCGGGCCAGTCCATAGCATCAATGCCTTCCTCTTGCAGGAACTGCTGACACACTCCAGCCACATGAGGTCTAGCATTGTCTTGCATTAGGAGGAACCCAGGGCCAGCCGCACCAGCATATGGTCTCACAAGGGGTCTGAGGATCTCATCTCGGTACCTAATGGCAGTCAGGCTACCTCTGGCGAGCACATGGAGGGCTGTGCGGCCCCCCAAAGAAATGCCACCCCACACCATGACTGACCCACCGCCAAACCGGTCATGCTGGAGGATGTTGCAGGCAGCAGAACGTTCTCCACGGCGTCTCCAGACTCTGTCACGTCTGTCACATGTGCTCAGTGTGAACCTGCTTTCATCTGTGAAGAGCACAGGGCGTCAGTGGTGAATTTGCCAATCTTCGTGTTCTCTGGCAAATGCCAAACGTCCTGCACGGTGTTGGGCTGTAAGCACAACCCCCACCTGTGGACGTCGGGTCCTCATACCACCCTCATGGAGTCTGTTTCTGACCGTTTGAGCAGACACATGCACATTTGTGGCCTGCTGGAGGTCATTTTGCAGGGCTCTGGCAGTGCTCCTCCTGCTCCTCCTTGCACTAAGGTGGAGGTAGCGGTCCTGCTGCTGGGTTGTTGCCCTCCTACGGCCTCCTCCACGTCTCCAGATGTACTGGCCTGTCTCCTGGTAGCGCCTCCATGCTCTGGACACTACGCTGACAGACACAGCAAACCTTCTTGCCACAGCTCGCATTGATGTGCCATCCTGGATGAGCTGCACTACCTGAGCCACTTGTGTGGGTTGTAGACTCCGTCTCATGCTACCACTAAAGTGAAAGCACCACCAGCATTCAAAAGTGACCAAAACATCAGCCAGGAAGCATAGGAACTGAGAAGTGGTCTGTGGTCCCCACCTGCAGAACCACTCCTTTATTGGGGGTGTCTTGCTAATTGCCTATAATTTCCACCTGTTGTCTATTCCATTTGCACAACAGCATGTGAAATTTATTGTCAATCAGTGTTGCTTCCTAAGTGGGCAGTTTGATTTCACAGAAGTGTGATTGACTTGGAGTTACATTGTTTTGTTTAAGTGTTCCCTTTATTTTTTGAGCAGTGTATATTACACTGGATCTTTCTTGAATAAGTTCCTTCATTTCTTTTTGTTTTTCCTCTAACTTATTCTGTGCCTCTATGGTACAGTTTTTATTGCTATCTAACTGTACTGTTAGTCCTTCAGTTTCCTTTGTTAATGTGGACTCTTTTGATCTAAATTGCTTTTGTTTTATAAATGAATACGGAATTGCATGGCCTCTAAAGGAACATTTAAAAGTGTCCCATACAATAAGGGGATCTGCTATGTTATGTCTGAAAAAGTCAGTTATAAATTCTTCTGTCCTAGTTCTAAAAAATGTATCATCTAGTAGGCTTTGACTACATTTCCAATATCCTCGCCCACGTAGAAATTCTGTAAGAGTAATATATATGCCAATTATGTGATGATCCGACCGCATTCTGTCCCCTATCAACTCTTTTTTTTACTTTTGTGCCAGAGAGAATGGCATAAGAAAGTATTCAACAGGACTAGCTTGATTAAGCCTCCGCCATGTAAATATCACTAGGTCAGGGTATTTAAGTCTCTATATATCCACTAATTCCAATATTTCCATGACATTCATGATTTCCTTAAGTGCCTGAGGGTGATAGTTTGTATTGTGATTTCATTTCCGGTCCATAGAGGTATTTAAGACCGTATTAAAATCTCCCACCTGTCATGACGTTGGCCTCTTTTGGTACAGGGAGGACAGTTGACCCCTCCCTTTTGCACACAATCCACCCTGTGTGTAAAGGGTCGTAAAAACTCTAAAATTCCAGGAGAGTCTCTGGCCACATGGCCCATAGAGAGACACAGGAAATTCTTCCAACTCATAGAATTGGAGAGCCAAGCGACATTTTGTGTTCTGGAGAAGGTATGGAAGATTGGTGAAGAATCCAGCTACGAACTGATCCGCTTGGTACAATTTTGTGATACTCAGAAGAGACAATATAGCCATATTACCATAAAACTGTTTATATAATAGACTCAGTTGAAGACTTGCATCATATGGGTGGATGGAATGTATTAATAAGGATAAAGCTTTTGTAAGACATTGAGATGCTATGTACTGATGTAATGTCATAGAATTGTATTTCTGTAACCAAATCTAACTCAGTCATAGGCACGCCCCCAGGGACCCATACAGGACCAGGCGTCATTTGACAAGCTGTTCTATGGGCACTATAAAACACCCCCGGATTTACATTTCTTCAGACCAGGCCTACACTCCGTTGGCTAATAGGTTTTACCTTCCAATTCCTCTACTGAAAGTGAACCATACCACGTGGTTAACTTTTAGACTATCGATACTGACAGAATAAGAACAAGTCTTTGATATTAATTAATTATTAGTCTGCAGCTAAGTAAATTATATCATTGAACGCGAAGACCAACGAACCAACCATTCGATGACGACATTAATGAATGTCGCTCTGAAAGATCCATTCTAACCGAGAGAGAGAGAGAGAGAACGCGGACAAAACTCCCCAACAGTACTACTCTCCAACAAGAATCAGAACGACACACTGAGCGTAAATATATATTGATTGCAATTGTTCCCGAATGAGTGAGCCTTCAATTGTCAATTGTTAATATTAATGAACCCTGTGTAACTTCTCAGCCGACCTTTTATGATCCATTGTTCAACAGGCCGACCTGCCTGTTTAGCCAGTAGGGCACATTCCGATACCAATCCTTTGTGACGATAATGACTGTTTGTATGTTTGTCTGTTAATTACTTAGTGTAGTAAATAAATGATTTTAAGACAATTGATGTATGGATGATTTTAGTAAAGACTGGGTTCGTGCAGATACAACAATTTACGACGTTTGGTATGAGACTGGACTAGAGGTAAAATACACCAATTAAACTAGAAGATAATCTGCCTATACTATAATAGAATATAATATTATAGTACAGGAAAGTTATATTAGGAAAATTATAGCTTTGTAATCTGAATATTCTCCTTGGTGCCCCGATCTCCTAGTTAATTACAATTAAACGATTAATCAGTTTAATCGCGTGATAATAATTACAGGGAGCTAATTGATAAACATATCTTCCGTTTAATGGTACCCCAAAGACACGACACACCATAATAATAGAGTCTAGTGTTGCTTGTAGAGATTATAAATTCTTATATATATTTTCAAAGTGTCACGTCCTGACCAGTAAAAGGGGTTATTTGTTATTGTAGTTTGGTCAGGGCGTGGCAGGGGGTGTTTGTTTTGTGTGTTTCGGGGTTTTGATGTATGTTCTATATGTTCTATTTCTATGTTTATTCTAGGTTTCTCTTTCTATGTTGTGTTTTTTCAATGACCTCCAACTAGAGGCAGCTGGTGGTTGTTGTCTCTAATTGAAGGCCATATTTAGTGTGTTCGTTTTCACTTGCCTATGTGGGTGGTTGTTTCCGGTTTAGTCTGTGCACCTTACTGGACTGTTATCGTCGTTATTTTGTTTAAGTGTGTTTACCTTCAATAAATACGAAGATGAGCAATATACCTGCTGCATATTGGTCCGATGATTTCTCCTCTTCAGACAGCAAAGATTATGACACAAAGAAGATTGGATCATCACTATTTGGACAGTATAGGTTAATAAGCCATATCTGTTTATTGTCCAATAACATATTTAAAATAATCCATCTACCTTGATGATCTGTTTGGACAATTTGCACATTTGGATCAAAATTACTGTTAATTAAACCATCACCCCTTTTGAATTTCTTTGCCCATGTAGCTAGTTAGCTGGCTAGCTTCTGAATGGGGTTCCGGTTCAAAAGTGTAAAAATAGCAGATCCATACCACATTGGGTGAGGCGGGTTGCAGGAGAGTTTGTTCAGTCCATAGATGGAAAATTAGACAAAAAAAATTATACAAATATATACAAAATATATACGAAGAAAAAACAATATATACAAGGGACGGGACAAGAAAATCAAAACAGACATCCCCACTGCTACGCCATCTTTGAAGTGTCAGGTTAGCTGAATCCTATTAGCTTTTGGAGAAGTCATTAGCCTAGGGGTTCACATAATTTTTCCAACCTACACTGTGAATGTTTAAATGATGTATTGATTATAGACAAGAAACATACAATCATTTGTGTGTTATTAGTTTAAGCACACTGTGTTTGTCTGTTGTTGTGACTTAGATGAAGATCAGATCAAATTTCAAGACCAATTTATACAGAAATCCAGGTAATTCCAAAGGGTTCGCATACTTTTTCTTGCCACTGTAGGTCTCAACAGTACCGTCCTAAACTGGTTCACTTCATACCTTTCAAACCATAGGAAATGACAAGTCAGAACCCACCACGATCACCTGCGGTGTCCCACAAGGCTCCGTCTCAGGCCCCATCCCATTCATAATCTACATGCTCCCCCTTGGTCTACTAATCAGGAAACACGGCATCCAATTCCACTACTACGCTGACGACACAGAGAACTACATACTCTAAAAACAACCCCAGACTCCCGCTCTTCAAGGCCTGGATGTCAAACAACCTCCTACATTTCAACAATACTAAAACAGAATCAATCCTCATCGGCACTCCCCATCACACCAAAACCAGTCCCATCACCATACTTAACCTCGGCAGCCAATCCATCCCACTGTCCTCCTCAGTCTCCAATCTTGGAGTGTTACTGGACCCCTCCCTCACTTTCACCGACCACATAAATTATGTCTCAAAAAATAATTATTTCACCTGAGAAATATTCACCCGGCTTCGTCCTGTTCTCTCCAAATCTGATCTGGAAAAACTGGTGAACTCCCTCGTCACCTTCCGGCTTGATTAGTGAAATGCCCTCCTTGGTGGTCTCCTCTCAAAAAACAGCCACAGGTTGCAGCTTGTGCAGAATAGTGCAGGCTAGGGTCCTCACAGGAACGTGGAGATCTGCCCACATCACCCCCATTCTAGCCTCTCTCCCACTGGCTACCCATCCAATTCAGAATCAACTTCAAAATCCTCCTGTTAGTCTTCAAAACTCTCAATGCCTCTGGTCACCAATACCTCCAGTGAACTCCTCAGCCCCCCAAAAATACTTCACGGCCACTCCGGTCAAATGATCAAAGACTCCTTGCAGTCCCAAAGACACGCTTAAAAACAATGTTGACTGAGCATTCTGTTGTCTCGGCCCCCAGCTCTGGAACGAGCTCCCCTCCCACCTCCACATGACCCAGAACACCACTAAGTCTGAGCTCAAGAATCACTTCTTCAAACTGTCTTTCAATTAATATGATCTGTTGTCTGTCTTATACGTTATTTTCAAGTTCTATTGGTCTGTCCTTGTTACCTCCTGTATTATTTTGTGTATCTTGTATAGTACTAGACCACCTGCTATCTTTTAATGTCTTAAGCTTTTTTATTTTAATGGTTGCTCTCAATGTAAACAGCTTTGCGATTTACATCTAAATGAAAAGTGCTCTAGGAATGTAACTTATTATTATTATTATTATAGCTGTGTTCATTGTTGTACTTGTCATGTGAGCTGTGTTTTTTGTGTGAGGGGCCTTGTCTAGTTGTCTCGTTATTTTGTCTATGTCCCTTGTTTATGTATTTTTGATCCACTCACTGTAGCACTTTACGCTCGTTCACACTGCACCTTAGCCCAGGGCTAAGGGAGTGGTCACAGTTGCACATTCTAAAGTGGGCTAGCACCAACCTTAGCCCACGACTTGTTGGCCCTGCTCCGGAGCAGGGTTAGCACCGACTTTTCGGGGTTAGCCCCAAAAACAAGGTGCCAGAATAGCCAATGTGAAATGGGGTCAAGAACAACACCTAGATTGCTCACTGTCCAATCACAAAAGCAGCACTGTCACTTAATTTACATATACTGGTGATTCCTGTAATAAGTTCTGCGTGTTATTTTTATAAGTAAATTCATAATGTCCTTCCATCTGAGGACATAAACTAAAATGCTGTCATCCGTGCAAAAACATTGGTTGCTATGCATAACAAAAATGATTGCTATGGAGGCTGGCTAATGGCTTCTCACTTTAAAGGATCATAGCTGTCACCTGGATTCACCTGGTCAGTCTATATCCTGAAAGATGTTTTGTACACTCAGTGTAATGCACAATGTCTCAGGAAAGACTGTGTGGGTTGGCAATAGTCAGTATAGAGAACAGTTGGGCCCGCAACCTGGACCTACAGGCCGCGGTGAAAACATTTGCACACAAAAAAGGACTTCAGGAGAGTCTCTCAAGTTGGATTTAATTTACCTTGAAAATTGCAGCCCATTTGTGTAGGCTATTAGCCAGACAAAACCCGCTGAGTTCAAAAATAAATAGTGGCTGAATTTATCCTCAAGCCGACTACTTTTTTCCTCATTGTTAAGCTATTTGATGTGTAATTTTTATTAAAAAGTTTATAAATAGCAGCTAAATACGGTATATAGCTATATATTGTACACTGCATAATGAAATAATCCTTAGTACGTTAGTGTTTTGAGAGTGAACTGACTGTATTATTTGGCATTACTGGTTTTACGCAGAACTTTCTATCCAAGTTTGGAGAGAGCATGAGGACGGCTCATGTTATGCAGGTTCAGGTAGCCTGTACAGGACAGTTATATATTCCTAAAAATCTATCGGTAACTGATTAACATGCCGTTATATTTTTAAAAATTTTTTTACAATCTGCAATGTTTGAATTTCCAACTTAAATGACTGAACAAATAATTACATTGCCGCCAGCCAGCAGTCTAAAAATGGTAGCAACGTGGATAGCTTCATGAAATGTTAGGCTTAACATGAGAAAATGACGACCAAATAGGCCTACAAATAAACATTTATCCATTAGCTAAGGCAAAGCGATACATGCCCTGGCACAACAGAAAGCCTTTCATCGAGGCGATAGGCATGCATCCACATAGACGTAGCAATTTCAGCTCCATGGACAGAGATCAGTTGTCTACACTTTGTGAGCGGCTGGCTGGCTGACACATTCAATTTTTGTATTATTTGCGGAAGGGCTCCCACCTTGCAGGGGTCCAGAGAAACTGCATTATGCCGGCAAAGCATACCCGGAGCTAAACCATTTAACCTTTCTTACACCTAGCTTATGCATTTCCCACCATCTCCTGTTGATGGAATTATGCAGAAGAAATGACGGCTCTATCATGTTGACAAGACAATTCTACAAGGTAAGATGTGTCAATGACATGACTACACATGTGAATGTCGTCCCTCATACAGTTCAGGAGGGGTTTATTAAACTAACAACTTTCCAACAACAAAACAAACACGTAACGTAAAAATCAACTAGTGAACTATCATGTTATAAACGCAAGCATAAGTAGTCAACTTCAATGTTATCAAAGCAAGCATAGGGTTTAGGTGAACCTAAATCATCTCCTAGCCAATGCTACCTTGGAAAGAGTAAAAACATGACTCAGCCTCCAGTCCTAAATAATGGAGGACAGGAGGAAAGTGTTTCCTGTCGGCTACACACACAGTCAGAGAGAGACACACACACCACACAGAGAACTGTCACAGCATCACCTTTTGATGGTCTTGCCTTACCTCCGTGGCTATTTGGAGATAAAACATGTGGAAGGAATGCCCCTGTCCACTAATCCTGCTTCACTTTGAGACTGACTGACTACAGAGTAACTATTTTCAATGTTCTCTGAAGAAATATAGCACTTCTATGTTTCATGAACAAAAATATAAAGGCAACATGTAAAGTGTTGGTCCTATGTTTTATAAGCTGAAATAAAAGATCCCAGAAATTTTCCACATGCACAAAAAGCTTATTTCGAACAAATTTTGTGCACAAATTTGTTTATATCCCTGTTAGTGAGCATTTCTCCTTTGCCAAGATAATCCATCCACCTGACAGGTGTGGCATATCAAGAAGCTGATTCAACCACACAATCATTACACAGGTGCACCTTGTGCTGGGGACAATAAAAGGCCACTCTAAAATGTGCAGTTTTGTCACACAACACAATGCCACAGATGTCTCAAGTTTTGAGGTAGTGTGGAATTGGCATGCTGACTGCAGGGATGTCCACCAGAGCTATTGCCTGAGAATGTAACATACATTTCTCTACCATAAGCTGCCTCCAATGTCATTTTAGAGAATTTGGCAGTACGTCCAACCGGCCTCACAACCGCAGACCACGTGTATAGCACATGAAACACACAGAATCCTTATCGTTGACAGAGTGCCCCATGGAGGCGGTGGGGTTATGGTATGTGCAGGCATACGCTACGGACAACGAACACAAATGCATTTTAGCGTTGGCAATTTGAATGCACAGAAATACCGTTATGAGATCCTGAGGCGAATATCTTTTAAGGTAACTGTGACCAACAGTTACGTATCTGTATTCAGAGCCACGTGAGATCCATAAATTAGGGCCTAATGAATTTATTTCAATTCACTGATTTCCTCGAACTGTAACTCAGTCAAATCTTTGAAATTGTTGCATGTTGCATTTATTTTTTTTGGTTCATTATATATAACTTTATTTTAGATCTGGTGTAGTTTCAACTCTGTGGGCTGGTGGCGAAAGATTAAGGTTAGATGGGAAGCTGCTTGCTGATAAGGATTCTGTGTGTTTCGTGTGCTCAATACTTTCTGCACAACAACAGTATACAACTTTACACACACATACACATCATAAAGAATGACAACCTCTGCGAAAGTAAACTAAGGTCTCCTTTATTATTATTTTTCTTCATTTTATATATCTATTTATCTGTTTTTTTCTACAAAGGAGTCCATTAAAAGTATGTCTTCATGCTTTAGGTGCAGCTTCAGTGTGGGAGCACATGCAAGATGGGGGTCCAGGTGGAGATTACACAGCGGATGTGGGGTGAGAGGAGAAGTCCTCTGACCACCCCAAGTGGACCACACCGGGACCACTGAACAGTCATCAAATAATCACAAGGCGGTCAGGACGGCCGACCGAATGGGGATTACAGACCGCTGGGATCGCTCGGTTATAGGGAAGCAGTTCAGTTTCTTGCAAATAGTTCCGACCTGTCCATTTTGGGGGACGGTTTGTGTCATGACATCATCGATTGACATCTTCAGTGCAGCCCAAAAAATAAGAACCATACTATAGAGAAGCAGGCAGGCTTAAAAAAAAAGTTTCAAACAGTCAGTTTTTAAAGAGAGCACAACGAAGGGGGAAACAGAGGGGGAGAGGAACCTTTCTTTCTGGTCCCGTTCCTCCTGGGGCCTCATTAAAGGGGGTGTTGGGGGACATATTGCTCATGACCTGGATCTTTTCGTGGAGGGGGGGGGGGTGTGAGGTAAAGAGGCCTTTCAGAGACGATTCAAAACATACATGTGTATCACAAGGACACAGCGACACAGGACATTTGACTTTGCTCAACAATTAGTAGCACATCTCTGGCCATTGCAGTGACGGAACAGGACTAGCATTTTTTATTAAAGGCCCAGTACAGTCAAAAACATGTTTTTTCTATGTATTTCCACATTGAGGTTGGAATAATACTGTGAAATTGTGAAAATGCCCATTAAGTATTAGAGCGGTTTAATTAAAAAGACTGCCTACAATTTCTGCCTGTTTTGGTGTGATGGAGGTTTGGCCTGCCTGGTGATGTCAACAGGCGGCAAGTTAGTTAATAGACCAATAAGAGAGTTCCAAACCTCTCTGCCAATAACAGCTAGTTTTCCCCGCACCACTCAGACCACTCCCAGACAGTCCTAGCAAAATTCTTGCTTAAGAAACTGCTCTTTTGCTAATACTCTATTTTTGTTTCTTTTTGACCAATTTAATTGAAAACAACCACAGTAAGGTACTTAATTGTTACCCAGAAATTATTTGATTTTGAGATTTAAAAAAAAGGCTGCATTGGACCTTTAAGAGTTAAAATGAAAGACAAAAACAAATCAAATACATCCCCGCAGTTTCATGGAGGGAGAACAAGAACTAAACAGTGAAGGAAGAATAGTTGCACAGGCATCACATTTTTAACCAGTATAATGCTATACGCATAATTTCCATAGCAATATAACAGAGGTTCACAATAATAACACCTTGCTAATCAACAGCTACAGAAATACTGAAAGAGCCCAACAAGTAAGATTCCATAACAAAGCTGGAATACAACAGAATACAACCCATCATTTTATACAAATAAAAAAATACATTGATAAAATGAAAGTACAAAAACATTGCAATATTATACCAAAGCAATTGGTGTGTGCGAAACACATTTTAAAAAATGTTTCCCCCTTTCTTTGTTGTTGCTCAAAGAAAATTGTGAGAAAAACACACAAGGACATCATCTTTGGTGCAGATTCCACAGCAATCTCTAATGTCCTGTTGCCATGACATTTATCGAGCAGTGTCACATAATCTCCTTACTCTAGACATACACTATATATACACAAAAGTATGTGGACACCACTTCAAATTACTGGATTCGGACTATTTCAGCCAAACCAGTTCCTTACAGGTGTATAAAATTGAGCACACAGCCATGCATTCTCAATAGACAAACATTGGCAGTAGAATGGCCTTACTGAAGAGCTCAGTGACTTTCAACGTGGCACCGTCATAGCATGCCACCTTTCAAACATGTCAGTTCGTCAAATTTCTTCCCTGCTAGAGCTGCCCCGATCAACTGTAAGTGCTGTCATTGTGAAGTGGAAATATCTGAGCAACAACAACCGCGAAGTGGTAGGCCACACAAGCTCACAGAATGGGACTATCCTCGGTTACAACACTCACTACCACGTTCCAAACTGCCTCTAGAAACAACGTCAGCACAATAACTGTTCCTCAGGAGCTTCATGAAATGGGTTTCCATGGCCGAGCAGCCTAACATCACCATGCGCAACACCAAGCGTCAGATGGAGTGGTGTAAAGCTCGCCACCATTGGACTGGAGCAGTGAAAACGCGTTCTCTGGAGTGATGAATCACGCTTCACCATCTACCAGTCCGATGAACAAATCTGGGTTTGGCGGATGCCAGGAGTACGCTACCTTCCCCAATGCATAGTGCCAACTGTAAAGTTTGATGAAGGAGGAATAATGGTCTGGGGCTGTTTTTCATGGTTCAGGCTAGGTCCTTTAGTTCCAGACTTCCAGTGAAGGGAAATCTTAACGCTACAGCATACAATGACAATACAGATGAGTCTGTGCTTCCAACTTTGTGGCAATTTGGGGAAGGCCCTTTGCTGTTTCAGTATGACAATACCCCCATGCACAAAGCGAGGTACATACAGAAATGGTTTGTTGAGATCGGTATGGAAGAACTTGACTGGCCTGCACAGATCCTTGACCTCAACCCCATCAAACACCTTTGGGCTGAATTGGAACGCCGACTGCGAGCCAGGTCTAACCGCCCAACATCAGTGCCCAACCTCACTAACGCTCTTGTGGCTGAATGGAAGCAAGTCCCTGCAGCAATGTTCCAACATCTAGTTGAAAGCCTTCCCAGAAGAGTGGAGGCTGTTATAGCAGCAAAGAGGGGACCAACTCCATATTAATGCCCATGATTTTGAAATGAGATGTTCGCCGAGCAGTTGTCCACATACTTTTGGTCATGTAGTGTACATACAACACACACACTGCTGGGACTCCAAGCACCTTCCCCTGCTGTTTTGAACCAAATATATCAGATATAAAAATACACCAACTTAAAGAATACCTCATAATAATCATTCCTTTGCAGTACGTCTGTTTACATTGTGGTTTGTCACTGGCCATGTACAATGCTGATATTAGAGGTATATGACCAGCCTATAAGGGAGAGCACACAGATAATACATTAGAAAGTTGTCATTACTGGCATCCAGAGTTTATCATGTTGTAGAAATAGTTGAAATAGAAAAGATGAACACATGGGAGAGGGTGGGGAAGAGGGCTTACAGAATACCCAGGTATATGGACCAATAGGACTTGGATTGAGAAAACACGGATTGGTCATTGAGTGGGTGGGTGGTACCAAACTCAACTTTGTAAAATCTCTCATGCGTTTCTTTGTGTTCTCTTGGAAGTTTACTCACACAATGAGCAATTAACAATCGTGTTGCTTACAAGAGTTATTTAAATGATGACATAAGCTCTTGGAGACATGCATTTCCTATGAATTACATGACATATGGCCTACTTTACACCTTCATAACAACCCCAGACTGACATAAGATGTGTTATGTCACCAGACTTGTATTGTGTGGCATGACCATGACATATCAATCCGAGGTTGTTGACATAAGCATTTATAAATGCCCAGGGCATGGATGCATAATGTCCACGAGGATCATGCTTATGAAGAAGGTGTAATGTAGCTCCTATGCAGTGTCATTGATAGAAGTACTGAATTCCTGTCATTATTCAGTTACAGTGTAATCCATCTCTCAAACACAAAAAGTCCAAAGTTGCAATACTAAAAACTAAGCCCCCTCCAGGAAACAAAACAAACACATTAAAGAGAGAAACATGATTCAAAGCTCCATGTGCAGAAAAAAAATTCACTCGAGCAGATCCTGGTGGTTCTCTACCTAATCAACTTGCAGAACTCTGACACCATTCCCATGCAAAGCCATGGCTTACTTCAATAAGAAAAAACGTGCAGCACGTCCACAACTCTCCTCAACCCCCCAGGTCAATGGACTCAGGGGGAATCCTCGACAGCCTCCACCAGGGCCCAATGTTCAAGTATGGAATGGGAATGTATTGAATGACCAAAAATGTCAACAAATAAATAAATAGATGTAAAAGGTTCAAAAGAAAAGATTTCAAATGAATAATGATTGAATGACTGTAACCAACATTTTGGATTTGTATTTAGCATAATATCATATGTGCTTATAATAAAGGGGCTATATTGTAATGAAATAAGACATTAAAAGGGGAAATCCTACAATAGGTTAAAGATACCATGAAGTCACATGGCATTTGGGTTTATACTAGTGTAATTACATTTAACTGAATAGTAGAAAGAGAATCTTTGTACATTCTACATTCTGGTTACAGAAATACATATATAGTAACTACATGGTATATGGACAACTTCATGTAAAGTTTTGCAAATAAAACAACAATGACTAAAAAGGATTCCCGTTAAAAATGGCAAGACTTCATGATTAGATGGGCAGATTGAACGAGCAGAGTGACTGGGACGGCGGGAGGTGGCCAGGACCACATGCATTATTTCTCACAAACACTCAGACAGACATACACACACGCATGCACGAGGCACACGCACGCAGGCACACACAAACGCACGCACACATGCACACACAGACACAAAGTCTCAGTGGCTGGTAGTTTCGAAGAGCCTCTTTCTCAGGCCTAAAGAAGGGGTTGGGGTGCAGTGGGTTGGGTTAGGAGGTTCCCCCTAACCCCCTAATCAGGAGTTGAGGGAGAACTGGTCCTGCTCGATGGGCTTCTTCACCCAGGCCCCCAGGCCCGACTTGTGGAAGACCTTGATGAGCGTCTGCTTGGCGTTGTGGTACTCCACCGCCGCCTGCTTGGCGTCGTGGTACGAGCTGGGCTTGGACACCTTGATCCTCAGTGTGGATGACAGCTGGGGTGGGGAAGGGGAGCAAACAGATGTTGAGATAAGAAGACTACTTTGAATCAAATATTGAGGAGTGACTTGTACAGTGTTTAAACATACGACTTGATCTGTGTTTCAGCTGGTGTTAATGTGTTGTGCTGCTCACACCGTCTGTGTGCAGTGCTGATTGTCATAAACACTTAGATGCCTTGACAAGAAGAGACATTCTGGTGTGTGTCGGACCATTCTGTACCTTGGAATGCAGGCGAACCCAGCGGCTGTAGAGGGCGTGCTTGCAAAGGCGCGAGGCGCGCCCCATGTCGTCTTTGCCCGTGGTAGCGTTAATGACCTCCAGCGCCTGGTCGCCCACCGCCCAGTTCACGCTGAAATTGGGTGCCTTGCCCGGCTGCCTCGCCTCCGCGTTGCTGATGCCTGGAATCACAAATAGAACCATAGAGTGAGTGGCCAACTCCACTTTATAACAGTAAGCATACAAGTCTGAGCCACTGGGAATCGAATACAGGACATGATGAGCCTGGGAATTAGCTGTGAAAGCGGTAGCTAACTCCCTTTCTAAAGACAAGCACGTCTGACCAAGTGGGAAACATACATAGGACTGGGCATGCGACTCATGCCCGTGTTATCTCTCTGATCTCAAGCCTAGGCATTAGCGCTAAAGGAAACATGAGTCTTCAGGTTTCAGTGAAAGCTTCTCATCGTGTGAGCGTGGTGAACTCAAGCATTTACTACATAAGCGAGGGCATGAAGGGTCAGAGACGTATAACCTTTGCCCTAGCAGCATCCGTCAGAGATGGTAGTCAAAAAACAGGATGAAGCTTCTTCAACTCTACCACAGGACATGTGCTCCTCCAAGCAGGGGCCTAGAGGGGAGATGGATGGGAGGGATAAAAACCTATTTCAGTGGAAGGTGTTAAACTACTTGGTTCCTTTCTCTTCTGCAGTGTACTGGGCTGCCTGCTGACTGATTGGCTGGAAGATTAGGAAGACTAGAACCCCTAGACTTAGTGAGTCCAGTGTTAAAAGTAGGTTGTCTCGTTGGTTCCGTAACAGTAACCCTCACCCTTCCTTAGCCCCTACCCTGACAATAGGTGTAGGAATTTTTCTGGGCAGTAGGAGAGAAGGGGGAACACATTATTTTATCTGTATATGCTATAGAACGCGAGTACACTGCAACGTATCTCAGGTTTCAAATGCCACAAAACAACATTATGAAGGGCTATATAATGAAATATCATGACAGGAAAAGTATCTAAATAGACTTGACCTTAAAACAAATCAGCTGCATGGATTCCACCGATTTGGCAGAAAGGGAATCAAGTTATTTAAATTCACAGAGGAAAGGTAAGCAAATTTCACCCCAGATGACAAGTGAAGTGTTTCAATGAGACAACGGTAGGGGACCCATCTACAGTGCATTCGGAAAGTATTCAGACCCCTTAATTTTTTCCACATTTTGTTACGTTACAACATTATTCTAAAATGGATTAAATATTTTTCTCCTCAGTCAACACACAATACCCCAAGATGACAAAGCGAAAACAGGTTTAGAAATGTAAGCAAATTTATAAAACATAAAATAAAAAAATCCTTATTTACATAAGTATTCAGACCCTTTGCTTTGAGACTCAAAACTGAGCTCCGGTGCATCCTGTTTCCATTGATCATTGTTGAGGTGTTTATACAACTTGATAGTCCATCTGTGGTAAATTCAATTGATTGGACATGATTTGGAAAAGCACAGACCTGTAGAATATATGGTCCAACAGTTGACAGTGCATGTCAGAGAAAAAACCAAGCCATGATGTCGAAGGAATTATCGGTAGAGCTCCTAGACAGGATTGTGTCGAGGCACAGATCTGTGGAAGGGTACCAAAAAATGTCTGCAGCATTGAAGCTCCTCAAGAACACAGTGGCCTCCATCATTCTTAAATGGAAGAAGTTTGGAACCACAAATTCTCTTCCTTGAGCTGGCTACCGGGCCAAATCAGGGGAGAAGGGCCTTGGTCAGGGAGCTGACCAAGAACCTGATGGTCTCTCTGACAGAGCTCCAGAGTTCCTCTGTGGAGATGGGAGAAACTTCCAGAAGGACAACCATCTCTGCAGCACTCCACCAATCAGGCCTTTATGGTAGAGTGGCAAGACGGAAACCCCTCCTCAGTAAAAGGCACATGACAGGCCGCTTGGATTTTGCCAAAAGGCACCTAAAGGACTCTGACTGTGAGAAACAAGATTCCTGAATGTCAAGCATCATGTCTGGAGGAAACTTGGCACCAATCCCTACGGTGAAGCATGGTGGTGGTACGGACTGGGAGACTCGTCAGGATTGAGGGAAAGATGAATGGAGCAAAGTACATAGAGATCCTTGATGAAAACCTGCTCCATTGCGCACAGGACCTCAGACTGGGGTGAAGGTTCACCTTCCAACAAGACAACAACCCTAAGCACACAGCCTAGGCAACGCAGGAGTGGCTTCGGGACAAGTCTCTGAATGTCCTTGAGTGGCTCAGCCAGAGCCCGGACTTGAACCCAATCGAACATCTCTGGAGAGACCAGAAAATAGCTGTGCAGCGACACTCCCCATCCAACCTGACAAGAGCTTGAGAGGATCTGCAGAGAAGAATGGGAGAAACTCCCCAAATACAAGTGTGCCATGCTTGTAGCGTCATACCCAAGAAGACTTGAGGCTGTAATCCCTGCCAAAGGTGCTTCAACAAAGTTCTGAGTAAAGGGTCTGAATAATTATGTAAATGTGAAGTTTTTTATTTTGAATACATTTGCAGAAATTTCTAACCTGTTTTTGCTTTGTCATTATGGGGTAATGTGTGTAGATTGAGGGAAAAAATGATGTAATCAATTTTAGAATAAGGCTGTTACTTAAGAAAATGTGGAAAAAGTCAAGGGGTCTGAATACTTTCTGAATGCACGGTATTGGGTAACGAAATCAGACTTTTTGGATACAATGTTAGCTAATGATATGTTAAGAGGAAGACCCCACTGAACGATTCAGAACATGAATAATCATATTTGTCTTTGTATTTTATAACATAAGGAAGTGAACTTTCATTACCTAACTGCATTGTCACCCACTCTGGGTAGAGTGACACACTACAGCTGAAGTCGGAAGTTTACATACACTTAGGTTTGAGTCATTAAAACTCGTTTTTCAATCACTCCACAAATTTCTTGTTAACAAACTATGTTTTTGGCAAGTCGGTTAGGACATCTACTTTGTGCATGACACAAGTCATTTTTCCAACAATTGTTCACAGACAGATTACTTCACTTATAGTTCACTATATCACAATTCCAGTTGGTCAGAAGTTCACATACACTAAGTTGACTGTGCCTTTAAACAGCTTGGAAAATTCCAGAAAATTATGTCATGGCTTTAGAAGCTTTTGATAGGCTAATTGACATCATTAGAGTCAATTGGAGGTATACCTGTGGATGTATTTCAAGGCCTACCTTCAAACTCAGTGCCTCTTTGCTTGACATCATGGGAAAATCTAAAGAAATCAGCCAAGACATTCTTAGGAATAATTTCCAAACGCCTGAAGGTACCACGATCATCTGTACAAACAAGAGTACGCAAGTATAAACACCATGGGACCACACAGCCGTCATACCCCTCAGGAAGGAGACGCGTTCTGTCTCCTGGAAATGAACGTGCTTTGGTGCGAAAAGTGCAAATCAATCCCAGAACAACAGTAAAGGACCTTGTGAAGATGCTGGAGGAAACAGGTATAAAAGTATCTATATCCACAGTAAAACGAGTCCTATATCGACATAACCTGAAAGGCCGCTAAGCAAGGAAGAAACTACTGCTCCAAAACCACCATAAAAAAGCCAGACTATGGTTTGCAACTGCACATGGGGACAAAGATCGTACTTTTTGGAGAAATGTCGTCTGGTCTTATGAAACAAAAATATAACTGTTTGGCCATAATGACCATTGTTATGTTTGGAGGAGAAAGGGGGATGCTTGCAAGCCGAAGAACACCATCCCAACCGTGAATCACGGGGGTGGCATCATCATGTTGTGGGGGTGCTTTGCTGCTGGAGGGACTGGTGCGCTTCACAAAAGAGATGGCATCATGAGGATGGAAAATTATGTGGATATATTGAAGCAACATCTCAAGACATCAGTCAGGAAGTTAAAGCTTGGTCGCAAATGGGAGGAGGCCTAAAAACTTGACTCAGTTACACCAGCTCTGTCAGGAGGAATGGGCCAAAATTCACCAAACTTATTGTGGGAAGCTTGTGGAAGGCTCCCGAAACGTTTCACCCAAATTAAACAATTTAAAAGGGCAATGCTACCAAATATCAATCAATCAAATTGATTTATAAAGCCCTTCTTACATCAGCTGATGTCACAAAGTGCTGTACAGAAACCCAGCCTAAAACCCCAAACAGCAAGCAATGCAGGTGTGGAAGCACGGTGGCTAGGAAAAACTCCATGGAAAGACCAGAACCTAGGAAGAAACCTAGAGAGGAACCAGGCTATGAGGGGTGGCCAGTACTAATTGAGTTTATGTCAACTTCGGACCCACTGGGATTGTGATGAAAGAAATAAAAGCTGAAATAAATAATTCTCTCTACTATTATTCTGACATTTCACATTCTTAAAATAAAGTGGTGATCCTAACTGACCTAAGACAGGGAATTTTTACTAGGATTAAATGTCAGGAATTGTGAAAAACTGAGTTTAAATGTATTTGGCTAAAGTGTATGTAAACTTCCGACTTCAACTGTATCTATTGATTAGATAATCTCCTAAATGTTATTTCTCTCTCTCTACTGGGTCTGCATTGGTCCTTATGGGCAAATCAGTTATAATTACACATACCCGAGACTAGCGGCATAGCCACTGATCTCAGGCCTACCCAATAATTGTCCCAGAAATTATTCAATACAAATTGTTTTATTTTATTACATTTTTAAAAGAAACGCATGTGAGATTTATTTTCTATGGATAATTTTATAATGTAACAAAGAAATAGTCCATCTCAATCAAGTTGGCTTCCAACTATTGGTTCCATTTTTTTTTCACACATTTTTACATTTACATTTTAGTCATTTAGCAGACGCTCTTATCCAGAGCGACTTACAGTAGTGAATGCATACATTTCATTTTCATTTCATACAATTTTTTTTTTTTTTTTTTTCTCTTTTTGTACTTGGCCCCCCGTGGGAATCGAACCCACAACCCTGGCGTTGCAAACACCATGCTCTACCAACTGAGCTACGGGGAAGGCTTACACTGTGGTTTACCTCAACAACCTGGCAACGTCATATGGCTAAACTTTGTAACGCTAGGTTACTCGAATTGACTCACCAGCTAAGGTAATTTAGTAGTTCTAGCAATGGCAAACCAAATGTCGATTGCTACTGTATTTTTTATATATTTTTTAAACATCTGAAGGAGTAGGAGTGCCTGCCATAAAATAATTTGGATCAATCTACCGATAGCTTCCAGAATGAGACATTAACAGCTGGTGTCAGGAAAGAAACAACTGCAATCGCCATCACAACTGCCAATGCCACGTTGAGCCAGGCATGCTTGCCTACCCCATTGTCTCCTCTCGTTCTTGATGCTGCGGGCTGGGGTGAACCTGCAGTAGGTCCAACGACAGTTTTGTCTGCCGTTGATGAACCAGCCTGTCAACCTGGGGCAAATGTTGAATTCAGATTCATACAAGATGGATTTATAAACTGTAAACTCACAAGAAATGCTTGCTGCAAACACGAGAATAGCAAATTACATGCTAGTGCCCTTGCAAAATTTGAATCCTACAAGGCGACCCATGGGACGTCGTGGGACTGTGTTGAACCAAATGCATGGTGATGCAAACATGGATGTTATAGAAAGAAACCGTGCACATGTTAAAGTGGTCATAGATATTGTTCTAATGTGTGCACAGCAGGATATTCCACTCAGAGGGCATAGAGAAACCGAAGAGAATCAACAGAGGTAACTTGTTTGAAATCTTCAATTTCATCTCAAAGTATACAAAAACAAGCTTAAATGAGCTACCTCGCAATGCCACGCTTATTAGCCCCGAAATTCAGAACGAGTTGATGGAGTGTGCAGCATCATTGTTACTGTGGAGGATAAAAGATTAAGTTCATTCTGCGCCTTCCACGTATTTTGCCATACTAGCAGATTAATATAAAGATCAATCTAAATGAGAACTTATTGCTGTGTGCATCCGATACATTCATGCTGGAATGATTAAAGAAAGAGCTGTTGGGTTTATGGAAAGCGTGGATTTGTCTGCACAATGAATTTCTCGGAAAATACTTGAAGTGTTGCAACCCCTGGAGTTGGATCCCACTCTGTGCGTGGGTTTTTGTTTCGATGGCGCTTCAGTCATGTCAGGGAACAGAGGGGTACATGTCCTACTAAAGCAAACATTTAAGCAAGCGGTATATGTGCATTGCAACTCCCACCGTCCCGTCTGAATTTGGTTCTGTGCACCGGGGCAAAAGTGTCGGGACTGCTAGATGTCATTTTAGAGGTTCTTGCAGAGTTTTCAGATGCTTGTGGACAAACCAAATTAGAAGCCGATGCCCTTTTACAACAAATCCAGAACAATACGTTTTTATTTCTGTATGTCACGTTTAGTAAATAGTTTGACACTAGTGGTTTTGCTGCGAAGGGATTACAAAGCTCTACGTCATCTGTGACGGACTGTATTGGTTTAAAAAAAAGCAGCTTTTCTACGTTCAGAGACAGCTTGAGAACTTTATCAAAGTCTCCCTGACTTAATTGAAGAAATGATTAAGCATGATATTAGTAATTGGGATGTGAGCGCATCACAGCAAAGAAAACTGCCTGTAAAATTGGCAGCCAGTGTAGTCACAACTTCATTAGGGAAAACATCCAGCATCAAGAGTGACTGTGACCTGAGGCAACTTTGGAACAAAATTCTAGACAGACAGATTACTGAGTTGAACTCAAGATTTCAAGAAGACACATACGGGATCATGCAAGCGGCAGTCTCCTTTTCCAAAGAATCCCAAACCTGCGGCCTTAAAGAGCAGCTGAAGACCACATGCGATCATTATGCAATATCAATTGAGGATGCTGAATCCACTGTTTTAATTCAGCAGTTGATGTCGAAAAATGAACATGGGAAAGAGTGACTTTTCCTCCATAATGAGTGTACTTGACAGCTGCCCTGATGATATTTTCCTTAATATAACATCTCTGTTAAGGATCATTGTCACACTTCCAATGACATCATGCAGTGTGGAGACTTTTCTCAACAACAACTAGTATAAAAAAAAATTGTCTTCGCACATCAATGACAAGCGCCCGGCTGAACCACTTCAGTTTGCTGTCTTTTGAGCATGAACTGACAGATACATTGGATTATGATGAAATCATCACCATATTCAACTCAAAGCCTTGCCGTCTGCGCCTTGGGATGTAGGTCACGCCTTATGATACGTCTACTGAAGGTAAGGTACCATTTTATAGTACTACTGCCCACCGTGGTAGAAATTGTAACATCAAATATAGGCTTGTTTGCCCATCGAGATTAAAGTGCATCTGAAGATGAGTTTTATGCTGGCAACTGGTCTGAAGTTACTGTCTTATTTTAATATGCTGGGATAGGTAATTATTTGTATATGTAACAAGGTTGCTCCAAGTACAATGTACTAGTATAAAATTATTGTATTACGAAATAATATATGGTGCACGTCGCAAAATAAATTAAGTAGAAAAAATGCCTATCCAAATTTTTATAGGCCTATCCCCCCAAAAATACTGGCTACGCCCCTGCCCGAGGCCATCATATCAGATACAATTTTTTTTCCTAAACTTTTTTCAGGGCAGGCTTCATGTTTCCGGGTTAAGCGAGTGGTTTGTCAAGAAGCAATTTTTCTCCCCTTTTTCTCCCCAATTTCGTGATATCCAATTGGTAGTTAGTCTTGTTCAATTGCTACAACTCCCATCCGGAGAGAGCCATTCTTGAACACACTGCTCGCTTAACCCAGAAGCCAGCTGCACCAATGTGTCAGAGCAAACACCGTACAACTGGCGATTGAACTCAGCGTGCATGCGCCTTGCCCGCCACAAGGAGTCGCTAGAGCGCGATGGGACAAGGACATGCCGGCCAAACCCTCCCCTAACCCGGCCGACACTGGGACAATTGTGCGACACCTCATGGGTCTCCCGGACATTACCCTGATCCCTCCCACTAATTGGGCAGCTTTTGCAAATTTGTTGTTGTCTGAGTGAGGGAAATGCTGTAAATTAAGAGGACTATGTATTTTGAAAAATGAGACATTGAGAATTATAATAAATACAGCTGATGTCATACAAGCAAGCCAAACACCCGTGAGTCCAAATGTGCACTTCACATTTCCACATCATAAAACTCATGTCATATACAGTGTCCAAGTTTATGATCACTATGTTTGATGTATAGTTACAAGATGACATGTAGTCATACCCTGGGTTGTTCTGAACAGAATGAGCCTGTCACCTGAACGCACTCATGACAGCATTCTATGTGCACCAAAATTATACAGAACAAAAATATAAACGCAACACGTAAAGTGTTGGTCCCATGTTTCATGAGCTGAAATAAAAGATCCCAGAAATATTTCAAACGCACAAAAAGCGTATTTCTCTCAAATGTTTTGCAGAAATGTGTTTACAACTCTGTTAGTGAACATTTGTCCTTTGCCAAGATAATCCATCTACCTGAAAGGTGTGGCATATCAAGAAGCTGATTATTACACAGGTGCACCTTGTGCTAATGACAATAAAAGACCACTCTGTGCAGTTTTGTCACACAACACAGATGTCTCAAGTTGAGGGAGTGTGCAATTGGCATGCTGACTGCAGGAATGTCCACCAGAGCTGTTGCCATAGAATTTAATGTTACTTTCTCTACCATAAGCCGCCTCCAACGTCGTTTTAGAGAATTTGACAGTACACCCAACCGGCCTCACAACCGCAGACCAGGTGTAACCACACCAGCCCAGGACCTCCACATCCCGCAGGTGAAGAAGCCGGATCATCTGAGATCAGCCACCCGGACAGCTGATGAAACTGGAGGAGTACTTCTGAAAAACTAATTCTGATTGGCTAGGCCTTGCTTGACACTAGGTGGGCCAGTCTCCCAAGTGGGTGGGCATATGCCCACCAATGGCTGCGCCCCTGTCAAGTCATGTGAAATCCATAGATTAGGGCCTAATGAATATTAGGTGGGCATATGCCCACCCACTTGGGAGACAGGCCCACCCAGTGTCGAGCAAGGCCTTATATTTCCTTATATGAACTGTAACTCAGTAAAATTGTTTAAATTGTTGCACGTTGCATTTATATTTTTGTTCAGTATGTGATCGGCTTCCCTGAATAGCATTGTGAAAGCCTAACACTGTAATATCGTATTTTATAACTTAGCTGATCATGTTGGCAATAGAAGAAGCTGTCAAATGATGCCCACCTGACCCAGATTGCGATTTCTAATTGACCGTTTTTTTATACTGGGTAAACAACAACAGTAAGTGTGTTATGACAGGGATGCAGGGTCTTGTTTAAAAAAAATATATAATACACATCTACTTGCTCCATTTCCTCAACGAGAGCAAGCACCTTACAGTTGAAGACTCTCCTTTGAGTCAAGAAGTCATTCAAATAACTAAGGAACGACACACACTTTGGAGAAGAGTATGGCCAGTTAGTCCTCTCACTCAAACCCTTGTCATTTTAATGTCTTATGTTGCAACTACCGCAGATTTTCCAGGAATATTCTTATCATGTTACTGAATGTATCCAGAGTATTTTCAGATTTCAGATTTCGTTATCAACAAACGTGGCAAAAAGTACAGTAAATGTAAAACGTACATAAAATCAGTCCTCTGTCAGGTAAACTGCTGTTCTCACCTTTTGGTCTAATCATTTCCCCATCGTCTCCAAACTGTTCCCTTTCAATTGCTACCATGGTTATGCATATGCTTTTCATATTACTTCTGTAAGAAACATTTCCATTTAGCCCTATCCATGTAGGCCAATTCCCATGAGTGTAAAGGGTTAACTAGTCTACCTAAAAGATGTCAAGACTCTTATTAAACTAAATAGAATAGCAGGAAATGAGCTTCAAAACAGAACATTTCCTATTTCCCTAAATTTGAACAAAATCAAGCTGGTGGGGTATTTAATATAGGCTCTCTCAATATGGGAGCTCTGAGGAAAAAAGGTTGGGAACCTCTAATCATATCTAATCACAGGCCTTCCCTGTGGCTCAGTTGGTAGAGCATGGTGTTTGCAACGCCAGCATGGTGTGTGCAACGCCAGGGTTGTGGGTTCGATTCCCACCGGGGGCCAGTACAAAAAAGGAAAAAAATGCATGAAATGAAATGGATGCAATCACTACTGTAAGTCGCTCTGGGTAAGAGCGTCTGCTAAATGACTAAAATGTAAAATATCTGATTACCCATGGTCCTGCTGGGTCGAAACGTTGTAAATAAATATCACCTGGGAGCATGAGCAGCAGTGTGCGGCCTTTTCCTTTCTGTTTTCCTGCTGGGTATTTTCCATAGACATTTATACATGATTGGTGTTTACCCTTGTGCCTACTGTGGGGTTAGCCCACAGAGTCACAGTGTCCGGTTTTATTAGGCTTCAAAGGTAAAGTGTGAGGAAAAAGACAGAGGACAACTAGTCTGCTCCAAGCCACCTAAAAGCAGTGTTGAAAGTACTGGAGTGTTTGAATGTGTTTGCATGCGGTGCCACATGAGTTAGTGTAGTGTGTGTGTTCCTTGGCATGGTGTAAAGATGAAGGGTACTGACCACTCAGTAGAGGCCTGTTGAGGCTGAACTGTTGGGGCAGGTCCTCGATGTCGGCGATGCGCTGGTACATAGCCCGGGAGAGGTGGTCGGCGTGGTACAGGCTGCCCAGGATGATGCTGGAGAAGTAGATTGGCTCCGTGAAGTAGCTCATCAGAGAGCCCTGGATGCCCACCACGTTCCATCTGCAACAGAGGAGCACACACATTTAGTATGCACATGTACACAAATATGCATGCATACAAGTGCACACACACACGCACAAAAACACACAAACGCGTGCACACGTGCAAATGGATGCACACAACTTAGGAATGGGCACTGACTCTGAAATATCCAATTTTATTTATTTCACTCTACATTCGGTGTTGTTACATTAGCAGTGCCATCTCTCCCATCAATTTCCTTCCACACTCTCTATAAAGCGTTTATGCCAATTGCCTTGGAGAGAGACGACTTCAAAAAGGACAGACAGGCAGACGGAGTAAAAATACCATTACCAGATGACAGAAACGAGACCCTGACAAACAGCTCTGATAACTGCTGCTCCGGTCTCCTCCTGACCCGAGGCAGTGTGTGTGAGAGTGTGTGAAATTAAGACACAGACTGGAGTCGCAGTCAGACAAGGCTAGGAGACCTTCAGTTTTCCATTAGCCCTCAGCAGGGACATCTTCCATATGCAATGGGGGTTGATCGTTGGACTGTATCATTACTGTTGTTCAGTCCTTCCTCCCCACCCACCTTACTTGATGAACGTGATTTAGCCCTTTATGAATAGCAGCTAGCGCCAGTGGCCATGGAGGTTCTGGGGCGCACAATCAAATCAGACAAAAATAGTGCTCCGCTCTTTGGCCATACACATGCATGAACTTGCACACTCGCATGCATGCATACACACACACACACACACTTGAGCTTGATCACCACTCTCCCTTAGCACACTGAAGTGATTGGGGCTTTTTGAAGGCCTTCACAATCAGTTACTTTTTCAAAGAAAAAAATGAATCTGGAGAGTAACACTTCTAATGAGTCCCTTTAACTAGCCGGGAATAGGAAGAACTAGTCATCCATATTGTGCATTAGTGCCGTGAGGCAGGCCATGTAATCAAAGGAGAATGGTGTAAAAAAACAACAAAAAAACCACACAAACTGCAGGGAAAGAACACTGAGGGCTAGGTGAAACAACGCTAGTTCATTTAGCTAAATGACCATTGCCAAGTCATTAATCATTCGTTTCCAAGAGAGATGGTAGGAAGTGCATTTTTTAACCTTTTTGTTGCCATGGTCATGTTGGGAGAGGATGTGTTGTGTAGAGAACTGGAGGGTAGTCTGTTCTGTAAAGTGGTGACACTTTCTATGCCTTGCTCTAAATCAGGTTGTAAGCTAGGTTAGTGCACATGCTATTTGTATACTGTCATCGTGTTTTCTTTTGACTTCGATTTTTGTGTTACATAGTATAGCAGCTGGGCCATTATTGCATGCTCAAAAACATTAGGAGTGTGACTCTCCTGTTGGCATTGCCTTGACTGTGGACAGTGAGCAGGGCTGTGTGTGGTGCCTGCGAAAATACCTGGGTTGGACCCATCGATTCAGCTGTCCCTGACATTGCCTGATTCAAATGCGACTGGGCCTGACTGAAGTGGGATATACAGGATAACGCCTAGCAGCTAAGCACTATCACATATAAAACAAAGACTAACTGCTCTAGAAAACCAGCCCACTAGGCAACATTGCAATCCTCCATTATTCATTTTAACAAGATTATTTTTGTTCTTATGTATTGGATGACATTTCTGCATTGTATCATAGGCCAATCTAAACAAAACTAGCTGAAAACATAAAATGTGGGCCATAAAATATAGCTGTATCGACCATAAGAGCAGCTTACTGACTAAGGTTTGAGTAAGTAATGGGCAAGAATTGGAGTCAAATTCATATTCACTGTTTAATGTCCAATTAAATTCCTAAATTGAAACATCCTGGACCATACCACTTATCAAACCTACATGGTGTCTCACAATCTTGTTGGCTTTGGGGGAGAATATGTGGTGAAAGAGATAGCAAAAGGGGCCACAACGGCCAGGTTACCTTGCGATCTTGTCACTGCAGGACATGGTGAGCAGCCTCTCTCCCTGCAGCACCCCGTCCCATGTCTGGATGGTGTTGCTGGTCCTCACGGGGATGGTCCCCTCCCCAGACTCTATTTTGGTCCTCAGCTGGCCCCGCGCCTTCCGGTTGGGGTGTCGGTCTCCTTGGTCTGTGGGGGGGACGGGGGGACGGGGACGACGACAAGGACAAGACAGATGGATTAATCCTTCAGTATTATTTTAAACGTTTTATCCTTCACTGTGCGTGAATGCAAGAACTACACTGGGGACACGCCCAACACAGCTCTGAGAGGCTACACAGAACGCTAACACACAGCCGGGCCGATGTGTAGCAGGGAACAGCTGGCGACCCGCCACTGACAACCGACCCAGAGATCACCCGCCCCCCTGCGCTTCTCTCTCGCTCTTCACATTCAACGAGAGACAGACAAACACAGTTGCGGGGGACTGGTGGGGGCGTCCGAGGCCATGGAGGGAGCATCTAAGTATCCGGGGGGGTGAAAACTGATTTGAATCTACTGGGGACTTGCATGCTATTAAAATGTATAATCCGCTACATGTTCGTTGTCGTCACGGGGAAAGGTCCGATGGATACCTTCATTTGTGAAAAATGTATTGAACTTGATGCAGCTAAAGAAATGATTTATTACTCTTCATGAAGAAAAAAATTATCACCAAGCTGCTTGAATTGAATAACGATTCTATGACACTATCGCATCTTTAAATGCTTCCTATCAAAACATCCAAGAGGATCATTTGTGTTTTCCTGGGGCAAAAGTTCAGGATATCACCAGGTTGCTTCCCGAGGCTGTGAGTCAGTCACCGGGGGCTGGTATTGTCATAGTTCATGTAGGGTCAAATTACATGATAAAGGGCAGCTCAGAACAGCTCAAGTTGGATTTGAAGAACTGATTGGGTCTCTACTTGACACCAACAAACGCCCCACAATAGCTGGCCCTCTGCCCTCCCTAAATCGTGGCATTGAACGGTCCAGCAGACTTTCAGCCCTCCATAACTGGCTACGAGACTATTGCAGCTCGGTTGGTGTAACATTTATTGACAATTTTGATACCTTCTGGAAACAAAGCTCGTATTTACGAGGAGGATGAAATCCACCCAAATCATTTGGGTTCCTGGATCCTTTTACAGCATTATTAGGCTGCGTTGAGACAATTAATTATCAATGACCCATGTCCAGTGCATTTAATCCTCATCATTGGGTTGCTGAGTTGTCATAATGCTTCAGCAAATCTACATTAACCCAGGGGCATTGGAAGACACAATGTAAGTAACCTAATTTATATCCCTCTTACTGCCCTGAATGCCTCTGCTGATCCTACAGCTATTGTATGCAGTAATCATATGCCTATGAACCAGAGTAATACTGTTAGCACTGAGGTGGTGTGCCCTAGTAGGAAGTCCACTGTGTGCAGCTCATCCTGCACTAATAAAAATAACCTGAGCATGTCTACCTCTGCCAAGCTTTCCAGTAAAGCAATCAAGCATCCCAGAAAAGAGAAAAATATCCTACGTTAACATGTGTGGCTTAAGAAACAAGGTTCATGAAATCAATAACTAGTAAGTAACAGATGACATTTATATTGAGACAATCTCTGAAACTCACTTAGATAATACCTTTGATGATTTTGGTAGCAACATATGGTTATAAGATCTACAGAAAAGACAAATGCCAAAGGTGGAGGTGTGGCTGTTAATATTCAGAACCACATTCCTGTAAAGCTTAGAGAGGATCTCGTTAAATACTGTTGAAGTAATGTGGCTACAGGTTCATCTGCCTCACCTAAAGCCCCTTCTGGTGGGAAGCTGCTATAGACCAAGTGAAAACAGTCAGTATCTGGATAACATGTGTGAAATGCTTGATAATGTATGTGATATCAATAGAGGCATACTTTCTGGGTGATTTAAATATTGACTGGCTTTCATCAGGCTGTTCACTCAAGAGAAAGCTTCAAACTGTAACTAGTGCCTACAACCTGGTTCAGGTTATCAATCAACCTACCAGGGTAGTTACAAACAGTACAGGAATGAAATCAACAACATGTATTGATCATATCTTTATTGATGTTGCAGAAATTAGTTTGAAAGCAGAATCCAAACCATCGGATGTAGTGATCACAATATAGTAGCCATATCTAGGAAAACCAAAGTACCAAAGTCTGGGCCTAATATTGTGTATAAGAGGTCATACAATAAGTTCTGTAGTGATTCCTATGTTGTTGATGTGATGTGAAGAATATTTGTTGGACCGTGGTGTGTAATGGCAAGCAACCAGACGCTGCACATCCCAATGCACCCATTAAGAAAATGACTGCAAAAACTGTTAAATCCCCGAGGATTGATGAGGAATTGAAAAAAATGGATGGTTGAGAGGGATGAGGCAAAAGAGATGGCAAATAGGTCTGGCTGTACAACCGATTGGCAAAGGTACTGCAACTTGAGAAATCTTGTGACTAAACTGAATAAAAAGAAGAAACTACACTATGAAACAAAGAACGATAAAATAAAAAGCTTGGGATCACCTTAAAATACATTTTGGGCAAAAAGGCAAACGCCGCGCCATCATCCATTGGATCAGATGGCTCATTCATCACAAAACCCACTGATATTGCCAACTACATTAAGATTTTTTTCATTGGCAAGATCAGCAAACATGCATGACATACCAGCAACAAACGCTGACACTACATATCAGACCAAATTATGAAAGACAAGCACTGTACATTTTCAATTCCATAAAGTAAGTGTGGAAGAGGTGAAAAAAATCATTGTCTATCAACAATGACAAGCCACCAGAGTCTGACAACTTGAATGGAAAATCACTCCTATTTGCCATATCTTCACATTTAAGCCTTCTAAAAAGCATGCCCTAAGCCCTGGAGGGAAGCAAATGTTATTCCCCTACCTAACAATAGTAAGGCCCCCTTAACTGGCCAAATAGCCGACCAATCAGCCTGTAAACAACCCTTAGAATACTTTCAGAAAAAACGGTGTTTGACCATATAGAAGCTATTTTACAGTAAACAAATTGACAGACTTTCAGCACCCTTGTAGGGAAGGACATTCAACAAGGACAGCACTTACACAAATGACTGGTGATTGGCTGAGAGAAATTAATGATAAAAAGATTGTGGGGGCTGTTTTGTTAGACTTCATTTCGGCTTTTGACATTATCGATCATAGTCTGTTGCTGGAAAAACTTGTTATGGCTTTACACCCGCTGCTATATTGTCGATAAAGAGTTACCACTAACAGAACACAAGAGGGTGTTCATTAATGGAAGCCTCTCCAACAAAATCCAGGTAAAATTATGGAATTCCCCAGGGCAGCTGGGGCAATCCCCAGGGCAATCTTTACTAACGACATGCCTATGGCTTTGAGTAAAGCCAGTATGTCTATGTCTGCGGATGACTCAACACTATACACATCAGTTACCACAGCAACTGAAATGACAGCAACACTTAAAGAGCTGCAGTTAGTTTCAGAATGGGTGGCAAGGAATAAATTAGTCCGAAATATTTGAAAAACTAAAAGCATTGTATTTTTATCACTAAACCCTAAACCTCAACTAAATATTGTAATGAATAATGTGGAAATTTAGCAAGTTGAGGAGACTAAACTGCTTGTAGTAACTCTGGATTGTAAACTGTCATGGTCAAAACATATTGATACAATAGCTAGGATGGGGAGAAGTCTGTCCATAATAAAGCACTGCTCTGCATACTTAACAGCACTATCAACGAGGCAGGTCCTACAGGCCCTAGTTTTGTTGCACCTGGACTACTGTTCAGTCTTATGGTCAGGTGCCACAGAGGGACTTAGGAAAATTGCAATTGGCTCAGAACAGGTAAGCATGGCTGTCCCTTGGATGTACACAGAAAGCAAACAATACCAGTCTCTCCTGGCTCAAAGTGGAAGAGAGATTGACTTCATAACTACTTGTTTTTGTGAGAGGTATTGACATGTTGAATGCGCCGAGCTGTCTGTTCGAACTACTGGCACATATCTCAGACACCCATGCATACCCCACAAGACACCAGAGGTCTCTTCACAGTCCCCAAGTCCAGAACAGACTATGGGAGGCGCACAGTGCTACATAGAGCCATGACTACATGGAAATCTATTCCACATCAAGTAACTCACGACAGCAGTAAAATTAGATAAAGAAAACAGATAAAAATGTACGTTATGGAACAGTAAGGACTGGGAAGCAACACAGACACATGCATACAAACATATGATAACATACGCATGTACACATGGATTTTGTGATATAGATATGTGGTAGTAGAGTAGAGGCCTGAGGGCACATACTTAATATGTTGTGAAATCTGTTATGAATGTATTGTAATGTTTTTCAAATGTATAACTGCCTTCATTTTGCTGGACCCCAGGCAGAGTAGCTGCTTTCTTGGCAGAAACTAATGGGGATCCATAATAAAATACAAATAAGCTTCTTTCAGACCATGAATTAATGCATCTGATTTTTTAATGTTTTGTCACTCAAAATCTAAATTGTATTGCCATTAAGGGTCTGTACCACCAATATCAAAGCAATCCTGGCCACCTGTACATTTACACAGTAGATTTGATCATTTAAAATACATACTACACTAGGCAACAGATACAACTGTCGAGGATACTTACACAAAAAAGTCAAGAGACTTGTTTCTATTGTGGTCCTCTAGGGCATGACACCAAATCACCTCAACAGGGCAAAGGACACGAAAGACTACTTTAAATACAACTTCATTGTATTAATCACATCATTTCTAAATGTTGGAATCTAATTCAAAAGGCCACTGACTAATTGTACAGGGGTATTTCCTTTTTGTGTTTCTCTGTATGCAGGGAAACAATGACAAAATCATGTATATGTGACATATAAAGAGGGTGAGTAATCAGAGAAAGGGGTAGAAGTAGAGAGAGATAATAGCGAGAGAAAGGAGAGAGCGAGAAAAAGAGTGAGAAAGGAGAGTGAGAGAAAGGAGAGCGAGAGAAAGAGAGAAAGGAATGAGAGAGTGCGAGAGAGAGATGCAAAGAGAAAAAGGGGGAGAGGAAGAGGAAGACACTAATTATTAGACTTGTTGAAATGTGTTTATTGCACATTTGGACAACCAAAGTGAAATTATAATTCAACGAAACCAAGCATAAAAGGAAAACATACAAAAGTTAATTGAACAAAATAAAAAAGCTCTGATATTTAATTCTCAACATGTGTAAAATTCAATTTAAAAAGGTGTCAGCCAGCTAAGTGAGGGGAATGGAGACTGACCCAAAGCTGGGGTTGATTGACTGTGGCTGTCAAAGGTCACTAAACATGTGATGTCACCAAAGGGGACAGCCCTATATGTTCAGTACTAGTCAAAAGTTTGGACACACCTACTCATTCAAGGCTTTTTTCTGTATTTCTACTATTTTCTACATTGTAGAATAATAGTGAAGACATCAAAACTATTAAATAATACATATGGAATCATATAGTAACCAAAAAAGTGTTAAACAAATCAAAATATATTTTGGACTCTTCAAATGAGCCAAAATTTAACTGAAGAAACACACACACACACACACACACACACACACACACACACACACACACACACACACACACACACACACACACACACACACACACACACACACACACACACACACACACACATGCAACTTGAAAATAATGTTACCAGACTAAAGGCACAGTTTTAGAGCAGGACAGAGGTCTTCCCAATCTCTCTCAACCAGCTTCACCTGGAATGTTTTTCCAACAGTCTTGAAGTAGTTCCCACATATGCTGAGCACTTGTTATCTGCTTTTTCTTCACTCTGCGGTCCAACTACTCCCAAACCATATACATTGGGTTGAGGTTGGTTGACTGTGGAGGCCAGGTCATATGGTGCAGCACTCCATCACTCTCCTTCTTGGTCAAATAGCCCTTACACAGCCTGGAGGTGTGTTTTGGGTCAATGTCCTGTTGAAAAACAAATGATAGTCCCACTAAGCTCAAACCAGATGGGATGGCATATCACTGCAGAGCGTTGTGGTAGCCGTGCTGGTTAAGTGTGCCTTGAATTCTAAATAAATCATTGACAGTGTCACCAGCAAAGCACCCCCATACCATCACACCTCTTCCTCCATGCTTCATGGTGGGAACCACACATGCGGAGATCATCTGTTCACCTACTTTGAGTCTCACAAAGACACGGAATTGGAACCAAAAATCCAAAAATTGGACTCAACAGACCAAAGGACAGATTTCCACCGGTCTAATGTCCATTGCTCGTGTTTCATGGCCCAAGCAAGTCTCTTCTTATTGGTGTCCTTTAGTAGTGATTTATCTGCAGCAATTCAACCATGAAGGCCTGATTCATGCAGTCTCCTCTGAACAGTTGATGTTGAGATGTTTCTGTTAATTGAAAAAATTTTGGGGCAGCAATGGCTGAGTCTGGTAACTCTAATGAACTTATCCTCTGCAGCAGAGGTAAAGTTGAAATCGGAAGTTTACATACACTTAGGTTAGAGTCATTAAAACTTGTTTTCAACCACTACACAAATTTCTTTTTAACAAACTATAGTTTTGGCAAGTCGGTTAGGACATCTCCTTTGTGCATGACACAAGTCATTTTTCCAACAATTGTTTACAGACGGATTATTTCACTTATAATTCACTGTATCACAATTCCAGTGGGTCAGAAGTTTACATACACTAAGTTGACTGTGCCTTTAAACAGCTTGGAAAATTTCCAAAAATTATGTCATGGCTTTAGAAGCTTCTGATAGTCTAATTGACATCATTTGAGTCAATTGGAGGTGTACCTGGGGATGCATTTCAAGGCCTGCCTTCAAACTCAGTGGGAAAATGGAAAAATCGAAAGAAATCAGCCAAGACCTCATCCTTGGGAGCAATTTCCAAACGCCTGAAGGTACCACGTTCATATGTACAAACAAGAGTACGCAAGTATAAACACCATAGGACAAAGCAGCCGTCATACCGCTCAGGAAGGAGACGTGTTCTGTCTCCTAGAGATGAACATACTTTGGTGCGAAAAGTGCAAAACAATCCCAGAACTGCAGCAAAGGACCTTGTGAATATGCTGGAGGAAACAGGTACAAAAGTATCTATATCCACAGTAAAACGAGTCCTATATCGACATAACCTGAAAGGCCACTCAGCAAGGAAGAAGCCACTGCTCCAAAACCACCATAAAAAACAGACTACGGTTTGCAACTGCACATGGGGACGAAGATTGTACTTTTTGGAGAAATATCATCTGGTCTGATGAAACAAAAATAGAACTGTTTGGCCATGATGACCATCGTTATGTTTGGAGGAAAAACGGGGAGGCTTGCAAGCCGAAGAACACCATCCCAACCGTGAAGCACGGGGTGGCAGCATCATGTTGTTGGGGTGCTTTGCTGCAGGAGGGACTGGTGCACAAAATAGATGGCATCAAGAGGGAAGGAAAATTAGCTGGATATATTGAAGCAACATCTCAAGACATCAGTCAGGAAGTTAAAGCTTGGTCACAAATGGTTCTTCCAAATGGACAATGACCCCAAGCCTACGTCCAATGTTGTGGCAAAATGGCTTAAGGACAACTAAGTCAAGGTATTGGAGTGGCCATCACAAAGCCCTGACCTCAATCCCATAGAAAATTTGTGGGCAGAACTGAAAAAGGATGTGTGCGAGCAAGGAGGCCTACAAACCTGACTCAGTTACACGAGCTCTGTGAGGAGGAATGGGCCAAAATTCACCTAACTTATTGTGGGAAGCTTGTGGAAGGCTACCCGAAACATTTGACCCAAGTTAAACAATTTAAAAGGCAATGCAACCAAATACTAATTGAGTGTATGTAAACTTCTGACCCATTGGGAATGTGATGAAAGAAATAAAAGCTGAAATAATAATTCTCTCTACTATTATTCTGACATTTCACATTCTTAAAATAAAGTGGTGATCCTAACTGACCTAAGACAGGGAATTTTTACTAGGATTAAGTGTCAGAAATTGTGAAAAACTGAGTTTAAATGTATTTGGCTAAGGTGTATGTAAACTTCCGACTTCAACTGTAACTCTGGGTCTTCCTTTCCTGTGGTGGTCCTCATGAGAGCCAGTTCCATCATAGCACTTGGTTTTATCGAGTGCACTTGGAGAAACTTTCAAAGTTCTTGACATTTTCCGGATTGACTGACCTTCATGTTTTAAAGTAATGATGGACTGTAATTTCTCTTTGCTTATTTGAGCTGTTCTTGTCATAATATGGACTTGGTCTTTTACCAAATATATCTATCTTCTGTATACGCACCCCTACCTTGTCACAACACAACTGATTGGTTCAAACGCTTTGAGGAAAGAAATTCCACAAATCAACTTAACAAAGAATACCTGTTAATTGAAATGCATTCCAGGTGACTACCTCATGAAGCTGGTTGAGAGAATGCCAAGAGTGTGCAAAGTTGCCATCAAGGCAAAGGGTGGCTACTTTAAAGAATCTCAAATATAAAATATATATACTTTCGGTGATTACATGATTCCATGTGTTATTTCATAGTTTTGGATGTCTTCACTATTATTCTTCAATGTAGAAAATAGTAAAAATGAAGAAAAATCCTTGAATGAGCAGGTGTGTCCAAACTTTTGACTGGTACTGTATATCTTGTGGTATCCCGGGAGGTCTACCCCGGGTGTTGGTGATAGAGGGGAGGTCGGTGTCGCGACGTTGGTTCCCTCTGCTGGGAGGAACCGGGCTGGGCACCCCGAAGCCGGTGGCGCCAATTAGGGGTAATTAGGGGAGAGTGCCAACCAGCTGTGCAGACCACAAATGGAGCACACCGCGGGAGAGTAAAATGGAAAGGCAAGGAGTGCACTGACAGAGGGGAACGAAGCTCCTGGAGACTAATGAGAAGGACCGAGCCATCCAAGTTATTTTGTTACGTTTATTATTTTTTGCTTAGTAAAGTCGTGTTTTCTGACTTGAACCACCCTGTCTCTGTGTCCATCCCTGTGCGCTCAACCCAGCACCCAACGGTTAACCACAATATATGAAACATTTTCCTTCATAGAAAATACATTAGTGCAACACATTCGGCAGAAAATAACTTCATTTTCATTAGATGAAAATGTGCAACACACAGAAGTGAAACTATTTGGCTGGCAGCCACACTTACAATGAAAAAGCAAGGTCTTTTTTGTAAATACGATCCATGGCTATCATATTTCAAATGTTTAGGCCTATCATAGAAAGAATGGAGCCAGCTACATTTCCTAATATTTTGCTTAAATGTAATCTTGCACTTTATGAAGAAAAATAGGCTGGCTACACTGAGAAACGTACCAGAGAAAAGTAGCTACTTATTTGTAAATTCTCATCCGAGTTTAGAAGTGCAACTGAAGCACAAAATTAGTCTGATGCCGAGCAGAAGTTACAATAAGAAGCATTTTAGATCCGCGTTTATAAAACGCGCCTCAATATTTCTTACGCGTTCTTTTTTCCCTGCGTGAAAAATGCAGAATTCTGCGTTAACACGACCCCTAAATTATCTTGCTATCTAAGTAAGTGGATGAATTAATAAGGTGACGAGGCATCATATTGTGTTAGCTTCCTTCCGTGTTTGAGAAGTCAAAGCCCTTTGGATTAGTTATTTGTACAGCTGCCACTGCGATCTTGATTTCCTTGGGTTTTTTCTCCTCTCCGTTCTCTGCCTGTCTGCTCTCCCCACTCTTCTCCGGCAGGCCCGTTGCCCTAGCAACTCCAGAAAGACAAAACTTGTAGACATGCTGTTGGAGAGCAAGTACTGTTCTTCCTACAGACAAGCATGCATCAAAACTTTGTTCATTTGCGCAATGTCTCTCGTTCACATTCAGTTGGTAATGTCCAGACTCACCAAATATGACATTCGGTAACTCCTGCCTACACATGTATAACTTTGTGAGCTGGATTGACTGTCTTTGCAATTAGTTTATTTTCATGTGCACTCATTAGCATATTTAGCTAGCACCTTCCATGGAAATTCACTTCTACTTGAGCCAATTTTGTTTGCATTCTGGTAATAGACGCTCAATGGGTTTTGTTTCTTTGGGGGCGCCCCCTTGTGTACCAAGCCGGTAATAGCGTAAATCCCGAGGTGAGAGAAGGATGGTATGATGAAATGAAAATCTGGATACCGCCCAACCCTATAACGCATTGTATCTCTGGATCAAACATAGTGAACATAAATGACGATACTGTAAATTACAAGATTTTTTTAATATAGAAATGTGTAGTGCACATTTGGACTCACGGCTGTGTGGTTTGCTTGTATGACATCAAAGCGGTATTTATTATAATCCTTAACATCTCATCATTCAGAACATCTCATCTTTCCACTCCTCTTGATTTGCAGCTTTCCCCTCACAGACAACAACAAATGCTCAAAAGTAGCCCATTTAACGGGACGGATGGGGGCATCTTCTTGTCGCGCACAGTCCTGAGGTTTGGAACGGCTGTCAGTCAAAACCCAATCAGCGCTGTGAAGTGGAGAACTTGGAGGTCTAGCATATTACTGTACAGCCACTGCGTTCCAATTTAGGTGCTTGTCAATGGCCAAATCTGACATTTGACGATTTGCGGGCAATCGGTTCAGAAAAACAAATCACAAATGTATGTATATATACATACATATATATATATATATATATATATATTTTTTTTTTTAAGCAAACCGGCACCTCTTTCGGAATCTAACACCAATTGGTGGTGCTCTTTTTCACTTGCGCTAAAGGGATAGTTCAGTGAATTGCATTAAGTTAAAAACAATACGTTTATGATCGGAAATGCTCTTCTAGGTTTATATGACGGTGCGTCACACATTAACAGTCTGACTAGTAACCAATAACTAGGCTTCATATAAACTTAAGGGCAGAACACATTCACAGCCCGATTCACATCTAGAAGCATTAAGCAGGGGCGCTGGATAGCCAGACATATGCATCTGATGAAAAAGACAGGTATCATGCCATCATGGTACATGGTGACACAGAAGGGTCAGCAAGAGGTTCGGGCACATCTCTTACTGTCATATGGTAAGGACTGGTCCCTCATACCTTCCATGCCGGCCTCGTGCGGTGAGAAGATGCGTGCATCGCCGCAGGGCGAGGTGCTGATGTAGAGGTGGAACTGCACGTTGTCCTTTAGCCGGTAGCCACGCTTGTCACAGCGCATGAATATAGACTTCTGCTGCTCCTCCTTGTTGCTGCTAATTGACAGAGGGTGAAAAAATGTGGACAGTGTAAAGTGTGGGCAGAGGGACCAAATTTCACAGAAAACTAAAATTACTAAAAGAATCAGCTGAAGCAAGAGAAAAACAGGAATGCCATGTTGCAATTGAAGAAACAATTTGCAACATTTGAAGCATATAGAGAAAGTTATGGAACAGTGGACTTGATTTTACAACTAAATACAAATCAAGGACTATGACTTCATGACCCACGAAAGGTTAGCTACAACCAACAAACTCCAATCAAAATGAGAGTGATTGTTTGTATTTTCAATGGCCTCTGCCATTGCCTCCACCCCTTGAATTCTCACCTTAGGAAGTGCTCCAGCTGGGCGTAGAGGTACCGGATGAGCGAGCGACGGGCGATAATCTCTGCATGGCAGTCGTTGAGCGCCAAGCCGCGGTCACTCATGTACTCGCCGTTGATGCACTTGGTGCCCGTGGAGACACAGATCACCTGGGCCTCTTTCACGTCCGTGCCTGGGGGTAGGGAACAAAGAGGCTCAAAATTCACCTTTACATTCAATTAAAGCATTCGTGTTTATGGTTTTTACTTTTCTATTATTCCATTTAATTGACATTATAGTATTCCATTTCATTTACATTTTATTGTATTTTAGATAAGGGACATGTACAGTGCACCTTCATAAAGTACTCATACCCATTGACTTAATTCACATTTTGTTGCGTTTCAGCCTGAATACAAAATGGATTACATTTTTTTTTTTTCTCACCCATCTACACACAATACTCCATAAAGACAAAGTGAAAACATGTTTTTAGAAATCTCTGCAAATGTATTGAAAATTAAATACAGAAATCTAATTTACTTAGTGGTTCTTCCTTTAAAAGTTGTGTCATACTGCAGCACACCTTGCGGGCTGCCACTGTAACGAGTGCGCTGAGAGTCGGGAAGCAAGTACAGAGAGTGAGCGTTTTAATAAATAAACAAAACATTAAACACAAAACACAAACAAAGCACCGACATGAAACAGAGTCAATAACACCTGAGGAAAGAACCAAGGGGATTGACAGATATAGAGAAGATAATCAAGGAGGCGATGGAGTCGAGGTGAGTGTCATGAGGCGCCGGTGCGCTTGACGATGGTGACAGGTGTGCGGGATAATCAGCAGCCTGATGACCTAGAGGCCGGAGAGGGAGTATACGTGACAGCCACAGAATTCTATGGCATGTTATTTAAGTGTCAGCCATTGTTACCATTAATGCTAGTTAGTGCTAGTTTGACCACCAGAGGGCATCTTTAAGAAGCATTTGACAGTTTTTAATATTGGCTGTACTAGAGAATTTAAAACCTTTTTTGTAAGAACATAGTATACAGGATTGATTTTAAGAAATGTAGCTTAATTCATTTGATTAATATTATGGTGTTTCTATTCCAAGAAATAGAAAACTCAGGGTTTCCGTTGGGAAAATATGGTGCTGTACAATGTGACCGGTCGAGAGTAGGCTACTTGGAGCAAAATAATTCTAACATTTCCACAGTAGGCTAACCAATTCCAAAACGGAGATAAAGTGAAAATCAAAATCTCATTGATTTATCAAGACCAGTCCCCATGCTTGTCTCAGAGCAGCGCGAAATGGTGCTGAATTGGATGACTTTGGGTGTAATTCATTTTTCTTTAACAAGTCTGACGTACTGCTTTCCCGGAAACAGGCCCAAATCCCCGTCATTTGCGTGACAAAAAGACAGAAGAAGGGGGCAGAGGTCGGGCTGCCTTCTAAGAATTCATAGGCGAGAGAGTAAACTCCCACTGCCATCCGTTCTATTGGCCAACGTGCAATCATTGGAAAATAAAATCGATGACCTACAATCAAGACTTTCCTACCAAGGGGACAAAAAAAATTTAATATCTTATCTTTCACCGAGTTGTGGCTAAACGACGACACGGATAATATAGAGCTGGTGGGATTTTCCATGCACTGGCAGAACAGAGAAGCTACGTCTGGTAAGACGAGGGGTGGGGGTGTGTGTCTTTTTGTCAATAACAGCTAGTGCGCGATGTCGAATATTAAAGAAGTCTCGAGGTATTGCTTGCCTTCGGTAGAGTACCTTACGATAAGCTGTAGAGAGTTCTCATCTATATTATTCTTAGCCATCTATTTACCACCACAGACCGATGCTGGCACTAAGACCGCACTCAACCAACTCTATAAGGCCATAAGAAAACAGGAAAATGCTCACCCAGAAGCAGCGCTCCTAGTGGCCGGGGACTTTAATGCAGGCAAACTTAAATCCATTTTACTTCATTTATACCAGCATTTCACACGTGCAACAAGAGGGAAAATAACTCCTCACACAGAGATGCATACAAAGCTCCCCCACATTCCATTTGGCAAATCTGACCATAATACTATTCTCCTGATTCCTGCTTACAAGCAAAAACTAAAGCAGGAAGTACCAGTGACTCGCTCAATACGGAAGTGGTCAAATGAAGTGGATGCTACACTACAGGACTATTTTGCTAGCACAGACTGGAATATATTCCGGGATTCATCCAATAGCATTGAGGAGTATAACATCAGCTTCATCAATATGTGCATTGACGACATCTTCCCCACAGTGAACGTACATACATATCCCAACCAGAAGCCATGGATTACAGGCAACATCCGCATCAAGCAAAAGGCTAGATCTGCTGCTTTCAAGGAGCAGGACACTAATCCGGACGCTTATAAGAAATCCCTCTATGCCCGCAGACGAACCATCAAACAAGCAAAGCGTCAATACAGGATTAAGACTGAATCCTACTACACCGGGTCTGACACTCGTCAGATGTGGCAGGGCTTGAAAACTTTTACGGACTACAAAGGGAAACCCAGATGCGAGCTGACAAGTGACGCGAGCCTACCAGACGAACTAAATGCCTTTTATGCTCGCTTCGTTAGATATTCTCACAGACCAGATTTGCCCTAAGGGGCTTTTATATAATTCTAATGCAGGGTTAATAATAATAATAATACATTTGTAAATAAGGATGCATTATGAAAGTAAAATGACATGCGCAAGAGACGGTGGTATATATTGTTTATCACAATTTTCTTTAACCAATTTTGGTCTTTAATGCAGGGCCGACAGACAAGTTCCTTACTTTTGTTAAAAAATGTAACTGATATTGCAACCAAATTTCTATGGCTTGTTTAAAAAATAATAATATTTTGGAGATTTAGTTTCAAATAACCAAAAGTGGAGCGATTGTAATCCGAAAAGGGAAAAAGGCCATTCTTGAACATGGGGTGAGACATTCATACTAATTTGTAAATAAAGCCAGATTTTTTTGTATTTTTTTTCTTCTGTTTTTAGAGGGAGAGATACCAAAAGCCCACCGTGCTTATTTTTCGAAAATCGTCAGTCCACATGTCAAGTGAAATTCCCCGATTGTATTTACCCAAGTTCTCTCTTAACTTCAGAAACACCGACAGTTTGTTGTTGTTGCCTGATGCAGGACTCTAGTGCCAGAGGAGAGACGCCTCCATTAATTGCCACAGTTTAGACTACCGATAAATCAGCGTTTTAACTCCCTCTTGTGATAGTGTGGTGCAATGACAGAATGCCAACATCTATCACAAACGGTCGCGGCATAAGTTCGTAACTTTTAAAGGAAGAACCACTAAGTATTCACCAGTGCTTAATTTTAACAGGATCCGGCACCTCTCAGATTTGGCTTTTGTTCCGGCATCAATCATGTAATAGCGTGGTGATTCTTCTGTGTAATCATCCTATCCTGCCACACTGATTCCAGTCCTGCTCTCTTATTTGTATTTAGAGGTTATGCGGAGGGCCGGTGTTGTAAGGAACTGATCTTGACACAGGTCTTGGTAGTACTGGTCAGCTAGTGAAGAGGTCGTCCTTACATTATCACGTCACGTGTCGTCATCCTACTGAATTTTAATCGTGGGAAAGCGAAATAAAAAATGGATATGAAAAGGCAATCGAGTTTGATATTTTTTAAGTCCAAAAATCCTGAGAAAGATGGTGAATTGGACCCAGAACGAGCCAGATAACTGTCATTGCCGAAGGAGAGAAGTGATGGGCAAACTGTTTGCGATGCCTTAGCTAGCAGTGCTGCTAATCCCACCAGTTCAGCATCACCACCGGCACCTCCACTAGCGAGTCAGACTCAGCGGGAGACGGGGAGTTGGTGGGGGAGGGGGGCAGTGCATCCACCGATGAAGTGCTCGGAGCAGGTGCAATTTGCAGTACAAGAACAAGCAAACGTATTCAGCATACGTTTGGCTGGCTTGTCATGCAGAATTTAAAGTTGGACTGTACAACCTGCAAAAAGGTAGGGGGCTTGGGTCTAGAAATGACTGGAGGGATTAAACTAGCAAAAGAGTGGGTGGAATGTACAGTAAATTAACATCCTATGACGTAAAAAAAAAAGAAAAAAGAGAGCCCTCAGCAAAAGGTTTTTGAATACAAGGCTAGAGAGGACACCCAGGTTCTAGTTAACACTCAAAATGAAAAAAATACGCAACAGCTGGAGTGTTCAGAACAGACCTAGGAAGCTAAGTGTCACAGCCCCAGGACTCTCAGGGAGTTAAATGGACTTGACATGGGTAGAGTCATTGTGGGAGGTTTTGAAAACTAAGGTAGGACTTTTTTTCTTTACCTTCACAGTACATAACACAACTTTGTAATATGAACATGAAATTCCTAATCATATGTGTGTTCTGCTGTAGCCTACCGTTCATTGATTTATTTTATTTGAAGTTATATTCCGATATTGTGATATTTGTTCTACTGCTACGTCTTAAATTATATGAAATTTGGGTCTTATAAGCCCCCCAGCTGAGAATTTACAATACCAGTCAAAAGTTGAGACACCTACTCATTCAAGGGTTTTTCTTTTTTTTACTATTTTCTACATTGTAGAATAATAGTGAAGACATCAACATAATGAAATAACACATGGAATCGTGTAGTAACGAAAAAGGTGTTAGGTCAAAATATATTTTATATGTGAGATTCTTCAAAGTAGCCACCCTTTGCCTTGACAGCTTTGCACACTCTTGGCATTCTCTCATGAGATTCATGACATAGTAGTACCTGCAATGAATTTCAATTAACAGGTCTGCCTTGTTAAAAGTTAATTTGTGGAATTTCTTTCCTTCTTAATGCGTTTGAGCCAATCAGTTGTGTTGTGACAAGGTAGGGGTGGTATACAGAAGATTGCCCTATTTGGTAAAAGACCAAGTCCATATTATGGTAATAACAGCTCAAATAAGCAAAGGGAAAGAACAGTCCATCATTACTTTAAGACATGAAGGTCAGGCAAACCGCAAAATGTCAACCTTGAAAGTTTCTTCAAGTGCATTTGCAAAAACCAAGCGCTATGATGAAACTAGCTATCATGAGGACCGCCAAAGGAAAAATAAATCCAACAGTTACCTCTGCTGCTGAGGATAAGTTCAATAGAGTTAACTGAACCTCAGATTGCAGCCCAAATAAATGCTTCACAGATTTCAAGTAACAGACATCTCAACATCAACTGTTCAGAGGAGTGTGTGTGAATCAGGCCTTCATGGTCGAATTGCTGCAAAGAAACTACTACTAAAGGACACCAATAAGAAGAAGAGACTTGCTTTGGCCAAGAAACATGAGCAATGGACATTAGACCGGTGGAAATCTGTCCTTTAGTCTGATGAGTCCAAATGTGAGATTTTTGGTTCCAACTGCCGTGTAGGTGAATGGATGATCTCCGCATGTGTGGCTCTTACCGTGAAGCATGGAGGAGGTGGTGTGATGGTGCTTTGGTGGTGACACAGTCTGTGATTTATTTAGAATTTAAGACACACTTAACCAGCATGGCTACCGTAGCATTCCTCAGCGATACGCCATCCCATCTGGTTTTTGCACTTACATTTACATTTTAGTCATTTAGCAGACGCTCTTATCCAGAGCGAATTACAGTAGTGAATGCATACATACATTTCATTTCATCTCATACATTTTTTCTTTTTTCTCCGTACTGGCCCCCCGTGGGAATCAAACCCACAACCCTGGTGTTGCAAACACCATGCTCTACCAACTGAGCCACATTTGTTTTTCAACAGGACAATGACCAAAAACACATCTCCAGGCGGTGTAAGGGCTATTTAACCAAGGAGAGTGATGGAGTGCTGCATCAGATGACCTGGCTTACACACAATCACCCGACCTCAACCCAATTGAGATGGTTTGGGATGAGTTGGACCGCAGAGTGAAAGAAAAGTAGCCAACAGGTGCTCAGCATATGTGGGAGCTCCTTCAAGACTGTTGGAAAAGCATTCCAGGTGAAGCTGGTTGAGAGAATGCCAAGAGTGTTCAAAGCTGTCATCAAGGCAAAGAGTGGCTATTTTAAAGAATCTCAAATATGTTTTGATTTGTTTAACACTGTTTGGTTACTACATGATTCCATTTCTGTTATTTCATAGTTTTGATGTCCTCATTATTAATCTACAATGTAGAAAACTCTACAAATAAAGAAAAACCCTTGAATGAGTAGGTGGTTCCAAGTTTTGACTGGTACTGTATGTATGCATATGGCAGTTGTAGAAAATTAGACTTGTTTAAGCCCTGCAGCTATACTCAAGTATGTGGGCATACTGCAGTGACGTCTAAAATGCTTTGAATTAAATCAGCACCTTGGAGAGTGCTGTCTGTTTCACCACCATAGATAGAGTACAACAGCCAAGTAGTCTACTATCTAAAGCTATGTTGTGTTTGACACTTTTTTTTCTCTCAATGTGTTCCGGTACTTCAGAGCCCCCCGGATAACCCCCCTACTCGTGCTCACTGTGTTCCGGGACCTCCCTATTTGACAAATTAAGCACTGGTATTCACACCCGAGTCAATACTTTGTAGAAGCACCTTTGGTGGCGATTACAGCTATGAGCCGTCTTGGGTACGTATGTATCAGCTTTGCATATCTGAATTTGTGGATTTTCTTCCATTCTTCCTTGCAGATTTTCTTAACCTCTTAAATTAGATGGCAAGCGGCGGTAATCCGCAATCTTCAAGTTTTTTTTATGGGATTCAAGTCTGGGGTTTGGGCTGGGCCACTCAAGGACTTTCACATTCTTGTTCTGAAGCCATTCCAGCGTTGCTTTGGCTGTATGCTTGGGGTCTTTGTCCTGTTGGAATGGAAATCTTCACCCCCAGTCTAATGTCATTTGCACTCTGAAGCAGGTTCTCGTCAAGGATTTGCCTGTATTTGGCTTCATTCATTGTTCCCTCTATCCTTACCAGTTTCCCAGCATCCCAATAGCATGATGCTGCCACCACCATGCTTCACTTTAGGAATGGTGTTAGACGGGTGATGAGCTGTGCCTGGTTTTCTCCAGACAGCGCTTTGCATTCAGGCCAAAGAGTTACATTTTTGTCTCATCAGATGACAGAATCTTTTGCCTTAGGCTATAAGTCTTTCACGTGCCTTTTTGCAAACTCCAGGCGTGCTGTCATGTGGCTTTCTCTCAGGAGTGGCTTCCGTCTGGCCACTTTCCCATAAAGTCTAGATTAGTGAAGTGCTGTAGAGACTGTTATCCTTCTGGCAGGTTCTCCCATCTCAGCCAAGGAACTGTGTAGTTCTGTCAGAGTGGCCATTGGGTTCTTGGTCACCTCCATGACCAAGGTCCTTCTTGCCCGGTTGCTCAATTTGGTCGGAAGGCCAAATCTAGGCAGTCCGGTAGTTCCATATTTTTTTTTACATTCCCCAATAACGGAGATCACAGTGCTCTTGGAAATGTTCAACACTCTAGAAATTGTTTTATACCCTTCCCCACATATATGTCTCATCACAATTCTCTCTGAGATCTACGGACAGTTCCTTGGACTTCATGGTATAGTTTCTGCTCTGACATGCACTGTCAACTGTGGGACATTATATAGACAACTGTGTTTCTTTCTAAATCATGTCCAAACAATTTGATTGTACACAGGTGGACTTCAAATCAAGTTGTAGTGACATCAAGGATTATCAAAGGAAATGAGATGCACCTGAGCTCCTAGGGGTGGGAATACTTATGTAAATGAGATATGAATGCATTTCATTATACAACTTTTTTTTATTTTATTCTAATAACATGTTCTCACTCTGTCATTACGGGGTATTGTGTGTAAATGGGTAAGAACAAAATCTATTGAATCTTTTGAATTCAGGATGTAAAAACAAAATGTGGATTAAGTAAAGGGTTATGAATACTTTCTGAAGGCACTGTAGTTTCTTATTTATGCATACAAATATGCGCATGTGTATTTTTGTAAGAAAAAATAATTATGAATAGGATATGAGGCTTACAAAGCCAATGATGAACAGCAGCATCATGCACCATCAATCATGGACCCATGAAGGAAAACTGATGTGCACAATGATTGAGAGGTTGTGCTAATCCCACCCATCATGTGGTTAAGAAGCTTAATTTCCTACCATCTATACACGTCAGCCTCTTGCAGACAGTATGGCTGTGTTTTTATGGTCTGTACAAATCTAGTGGTGTACCGTTTGGCAGCAACATTGCTCCCGAGAGTGGAGAACGCAGTGTTTTCCCATTAGACCTAGTAACAAAGTGTACCTGTTGTCATGACGACCCCTGCCAGGACTTTCCGCCGCGCGTGGGGGGAGGTGAAGTTGTCCGTCAGCTCGCTGAACTTGTCCACAACCAGGCGAGAGACTGCGTCGGCGAGGACCTGGGACCGCACACACACACACACACACACACACACCACACACACACACACACACAGCAGAGATGTGACACGCAACACAACAACCACAGGCTTCAGGTAGAGGTTGCCTGTTTCGGATGAGTTTATCCTGCTAATTTAATCCTGATCAATCAAGTTGGGGGAGCTGATGACATCACGGATCAACAGTAAAAGTAAAACCATTTTTTGCTGGAGGACGATTTGAAGCGTTCCACCTTCAAGAAAAGAAGGAGAAGACAACTAGAACACAGCCTTTGCAACTCAAGCAAGGAACCAACAGAAGAGCAACAAGCATAAGGACACCAACTCAGGACCAAAGGAGCAACCTGAAGGAGGAACCCCAAATTAACCAGAAAGTACACACAGCCACCTCCTACACACAGCCATCTCCTCCTCCGGAGTACAACATCATTTATTGTTCAGGATCTCAAGGTCTTCACTTCTTGTCTTACATTCTATTTCCTACCTTTTCATGATAATTTTCATTATGTTTGTAGATATTTTGATGTGTTATTAAATGCTGATTGTATAAAGAAATTGTGTGTCTATTCTGGTAAAGAACTTGTGAGAAAAAAATGTTGATTAGTGTTATTAAATGCTGAAAATGATTACAACCAAGGATAGGCAACGGCTGAATGTGCACAAATTAACGGGATTAGTTCAAATATCACTTCCCAGATACTTCAGAGTCACCCAGTTGGAGTGGGGATAATTTGACTTTTGAATTCCGCGGGTTGGTTGCAGGCGGTGCAGAAACGTGTGGACGTCTCTGTTATCCTCTGGGGAACAAAACAGCCTGCCAAAAACAGTGAGGCAATTCCAGTCTGGCAATAACTAACAGGGTATTCTATCACTCATGTTTCCCTGACTTTCTAATTAGCCCCGTCCATATGGAGCGCTCGGTTGATGGTCAATTTAATCAATATTAACCGACAGAGAATTAATAGACCAATTAGCAGGTGCAGAATCATTGACACGAGCTGCCTGTTTGAAGGAAGCGGACCGATGACAAGTGGAGGGAGAGTAAAGAAAGAAAAAAAGCGGGAAATGTTCCTGGGGAGAAAAGACAATTGAAGCCATTGACAGTCTGCCCCACTAGCTGCTTACTTGTGCAGACTGCACTCTCTCTGCACACACCGGCAGGACTGACAGTCACTTCTGTGATGACCAATCCTCATCATCACCCCCAATTCTTATCAAACTGAACCAAGCTATATTGAGTCTTCAAAAAGAGCAGGCTTTAGAAAGGGATACCTTCTTTGAGCACCTGTGAGGCTGGGTTTACACTCCAAGCATTCTCAGTAGCAAAACGTGTATGTGGTAAAGTCACAAAGCAGTTACGGAGCACGACTGGTGGAGTGCAAATCCAGACTAAGGGAAGAAGTCGAGCTAGATACAGTCTGACTCCCAGCTACAACACCCCAATAAACGTTTACTAAAACCTAGCCCTAACCACAGACTCAAGCTCTCCTCAATTGAATAGGTCTCAAATCTAGGTAGGAAAGAGCCTGGACAGTCAATAGTGGATGTTTCAACAAGACTAAAAAAGGAGAGGTAAATTAAGATAGAAGCATGCTATTTCCTGGTGTTCTCAGCTGGCAATTAGGGGAGCCTGATTGGGAGATGTGTAAATAGATGTCTCGCATGCATACACATCATCTCAGTACTAAAGCGCCTTACATTTTCATCTCCTGTCTCATCTTCTATCATCCTTCGGGCCTGATCATTTCATCTTCATTTTCAATGAATGTCTCAAACCCAGCGATGATTGGCAAGAGCACTAAATGTCCCGTGGGGACTTTCATAAATAAAATACTTTAAAACCTGTTGGGGCTCGAGGGCAGTATTGAGACATTTTGAAAAAAATATGTGCCCATTTTTAACTGCCTCCTACACCAACTCAGAAGCTAGGATATGCATATTATTAACACATTCGGATAGAAAACACTCTGAATTTTCTAAAACAGTTTGAATGGTGTCTGTAAGTATAACAAAACTCATATTGCAGGCAAAAACCTGTGAAAAATAGATCCAAAAAAAATGTGAATTTTGTGACTGTACTATTTAGTGTCATTGTTTTATAGATACCATAGTGAGAAAGGATTCATTTCGCAACACCTACGGCTTCCACTAGATGTCAACGATCTTTATAAAGTTGTTTGAAGCGTCTATGATAAACAGAGAGCAAATTAGAATCCAAGGAAGTTGACATGTCATCACTTCATTTTTTTGCGCCTGCGCATAAATCTGAGAAACGTGAGTTTGTCATCATTTTTTATCTAGACATAGGATAGGTTGTGTGAAAATATTACTGATGTTTAACGTTAAAAATGGACCAAAAGATTAATGCTAAACAACATTTGACATGTTTGAACGAACATAAATAGATTATTTACTAGTTTTTTTTTAGCTTTTCGGCGTGAATTACACTCCCCCACCACGTTTTGTGGGAGCATAATGAACGCTAAGTACTTGGTGTTATTTGGACATAAATTATGAACTTTGTCAAAAGAAACCACATTTGTTCCGGACCTGGGATGCCTTCCGGACCTGGGATGCCTGCCTTCTGATGGAGATAATCAAAGGTAAGGGGATATTTACAATGTTATTATCGATTTTAGATGATGCTAACTGTATAGCATAGCCTGTTGTTCTTAGCATAGCACCCCGTTTATTGCAAAATGTGATTTCCCAGTAAAGTTATTTTGAGATCTGGCCATTCGGTAGCAATTACGAGATGATAATATATTATTCTTTGAATGACAATATTATAATTTACCAATGTTTTCGAATAGTAATTTTGTTATGTTCACCGGAAGCATTTCAGAGAAGAAAAAAATCTGAATTTCACGCTACTGTAAAATGCTGTTTTTGGATATAAATATGAACTTGATGGAACAAAAAATGCATGTATTGTATAACATAATGTCCTAGGAGTGTCATCTGATGGAGATTGACAAAAGTTAGTGCATAATTCTAGCTGGTTTCTGCTTTTGGTGACGCCTGACCTTGAATTGAAAATGGATGTTTGTACTTTTGTGGCTATGTACTGTCCTAACATAATCTAACTTTATGCTTTTGCCGTAAAGCCTCTTTGAAAATCGAACAATGTGGTTAGATTAAGGAGATGTTTATCATTTAAATTGTGTAAAATAGTTGATTGTTTGAGAAATTGAAATTATTCAATTTTTGATGTTTTGAATTTCCAGCCTTGTTAGCAATCCCGGCTCGGGGTTCATTGCTAACCTGTAGCCCCAACAGGTTAAAATATGAGGTAGTAGAGGCATGTGACAGACACTGACGTTCTTTAGATAAGCTCAAAGATATTATAATTAAGAGAGAGGAGATATTGCTAATTCCAGTTGTGAAAATACCTTTGTGTCCTCAGTTTTAAAACCACATAAGCCAATAGAAAGTTTCCCCAGTTTACAATATAACAAAGACCTATTCTCAAACTCTCATTCTCAGCAGATGGGTTTCTTTGACCAAAACATCCGGATATTTATAAATATTTAATGCACTCCCATATTAATAATAAAAAATCACAACATTTTAAGAAAGCCTTGCATAAGTGTTTTGGCTATCCATAATATATTAGAGAGAAGGCATACTTTCTGGGGAAGCTCTGTTTTGGACTCTAGGGTGTTAGACCTTTGTGCTTGAGGGCATAAGTGCCGTGATTCCTTTGTTCAGCGCCTGAAAACATTACATGTAGAGTATAAACCGTGTCACTCATCCCCATTAAAAACGTTACACCCTGGGGTTTTTTCACAGTCAGTGAGTGCAGATACAATTTTGGTGCTATGACCTGTTCTAAAAGGGTCTTGACTGGGGGCAGAGAGGGCTACTTCAGAGAGACCTAGGTTTGGGCTCTTACCTGGGGTAGGTGGAGCTGCAGTCCCTCTCTGGGGATGGGCTGTCGGGAGGGCGTCTGGTCCAGCTGCATGTTGAAGAGGGCTGAGAGGGCTGCCTGGGCGGCCCGGGCCTTGGCCAGCTTCTTGTTTCGTCCAGAGCCCTCGAACTGCTGTGAGTCCACCGACACCTGCATGACAAAGTTCTTTGCATGGCTCTCGCCGCTCTCGGACAAAAAGTCATACTTGAGACCCGGCCTCAGCTCATTGAGGATCATGACAGGGTTCTTGCCGCTCGAGGGCGAGGTGAAGGATGAGGGAGGGGGCAACAGGGCCTGGGCTAAGTTAGCACCAGGAGTAGAAGGCATGGAGTACTCTCCCAGCGAGTTTAAGCAGCCGCTGCCATTGGAGCCCAGGTAAAAGGAGTCCTCGGGCGGTGCGGGCGTCTCAAACCCGTTGAAGAGCATGTCTGGGAAGTCGGCCTGGTCGGATGTGAAGTCTGTGTTGACTGTCAGTGTCCGGCCCATAGCCAGGTGCGCTTCGGAGGCATTGGGGAACTGGACAAAGGAGCGCAGTGCCTTCTCTGCCGCATTCAGCTTGGCCTTCTTCTTGGTGGGACCTGAGCCCTCGAACAGCTGCCCATTGACCTCGACGGTCATGACAAACACGGGAGCGTGGACTGGACCCGTTTGAGATAGCAGCTTATACAGCAGCCCCGGCTTAATTTCATTCAGCTGCATAAGGGCATTCTTGGGTAGAACCGGGCCTGGCGTTTTCTTACGCTTCTTGGCCCGGAACTTGGAGTGCGTGTGGCCATTGTTTCCCTCCTCTAAGGGGCGCTTCCTGCTGCCCCCGCCACTGCCGTTGGGGAGCTGCTCAGCCACAGCCTCCCCCTCTTTGGAGGAGACGTTGTCCAGGTTACGGTTTTCCTTTACATCGGTGCTGCTCGAACCTGCGGTGCCCAGAAAGAGTAACTTACAACGCCTTCGTTGCAGGATCTTGTAAATGTAAAATTTATAGATTCCTATATCACTCTTTGGAACTGAACTGGTGATGTGTGCTATGTTTATTTGTTAGAGAGGCTTAAACTGATATTACATTGACCCCAAAGTATCAAACATACATCTCATGAGGAAAATCCATTTAGCAATTAAGTTTCGCCAAAATAGCCAATAATTGTCATAATGATAGGACTGTACTTTCTTGGATACTCAAGGGAAGTTGGATTCTATAGCATTGCAAGAAGGATTTAATCTATACAATAACTATGTAAATGGGGAAATAAGTGATGGGAAATATTGTAAAAATTAGGCCAGCACAACAAAATAAATATTGAGTTCCTCCCTCTACATAAGGGAGAACTATTTGCATTTGCTAGCCTTGGTCAGGCAGGTTTCTGTTGATATGTCAGTTTAGGGAGGGGTCAGGGGGAAAATATGTGGAAGAGTTGGGGTACGCACACGCACGCATACGAACACACTGATCTTCACTTTACAGGCAGATTTGATTACCTGTTCTTCACCCCACAAGTATCGTTACTCTTATCTGCTGGCTTTTAAATGATAGGTTGGCGTTAGAGTGCTGCGCTAGCTCTCATCATAGTGGAATTGCAGCTCTAGAATATTCTAAGGAACACACATCACCTGGTCCTGTTGACAAAGCGGATGGAATGTTGGCAAAATTTTCATTTATAACATCCTCCAGCAAAGGCTTGATAGGTTACTCCTTTCGGTACTCAGGGGAGAGAGAACCGGCAGTGCAAATTACAGGGTTTATTGGGAAGATGGAGGGTGCAGGGAAGAGTGCGAGGAAGAGCAAGGAAAGAGGACACATTCCGCAAGACCAACAAAGTCTGACAAGGATGAAAGGGTCCAACCTGAGATTACAAACCTCCGTGACGTTTTTAGATCTTTAGACAACCTAATTGATCTGATAACCATTACTTTCTGGTAACGCAGAGCTCTACTTTTCAAAAACATATCAAACTATGCATTTTCAAACTAGATGAGATCAGAGCTCTTCAGAGGCTCTGTTGGGGTTTCCATTGACTTCTGAACACAGAATCCGTAGCTTCAGACAGGCGCTGATGTTCGTCAAGTTTCTGCACACTAAAATAGAGGGCACATCCCACAAGCAAGACAAAAAAATCCTGCTCTCACGCGTTTCCAAATTCTAGTCTCTTATATACCCAGACTAATATGGAGCCCTACCCCCTCCTTATAATGTGCCCATGCCTTTTTTCTTTATTTTTTATTTAACTAGGCAAGTCAGTTAAGAACAAATTCTTATTTACAATGACGGCCCAGGAACAGTGGGTTAACTGCCTTGTTCAAGGATGTTCTTTAATAGCCGTAAAGGATGTTCCACTCAAACGAAAATGTACATTATTTCATTTACTTTGGATGTAGTTGATTCCAAGACAGTTTTCAGATATGTATTTGCCTCGTGTGATTTAAGGTACAGTATGTATACATTACGCAACATGGAAGTGTGTGAGTGCTTTTTGGAGGAGGTCTTGAAGTGGGGAGTAATACTGACACATTGAGAATAGGCTGGTGGACTCTGGGGTAGCCATGCACAAGCCAGGCAAGAAAGAGTCTTAACAAGGGGATGTATGGGTAATAACTACAAAGGAGAAAAACCATAGGCATGAATACTGTAACATTAAGAAGTGGCTTTTGCCATTATAGACAGTGTACAAAACATTAAGAACACCTGCTCTTTCCGTGATAGACTAACCAGGTGAATCCAGGTGAAAGCTATGATCCCTTATTGATGTTACTTGTTAAATCCACTTCAAATCAGTGTAGATGAAGGGGAGGAGACAGGTTAAAGAAGGATTCTTAAGCCTTGAGACATGGATTGTGTATGTGTGCCATTCAGATGGTGAATGGTCAAGATAAAAGATATAAGCGCCTTTGAACGGGGTATGGTAGTAGGTGCCAGGTGCACCGGTTTGTGTCAAGAACTGAAATGCTGCTGGGTTTTTCCACGCTCAACAGTTTCCCGTGTGTATCAAGAATGGTCCACCACCCAAAGGACATCCAGCCAACTTGAACATTTTAGGAAGCATTGGAGTCAACATGGGCCAGCATCCCTGGGGAACGCTTTCGACACCCTGTAGAGTCCATGCCGCGACGAATTGAGGCTGTTTTGAGGACAAAAGTGAAAGTTGACTTTGATGAGTCAATTAATACTCGGGCCTAATTACTTTCATTTCAGTACAGCTACAGAAAATGTAAATGTCTCGTCGATTTCAGTCGAGTACCTTAATATCATTTCGACGCTTTTGCGTATTTTGAATATCAGTGAGCATATCAGTGGGTATGTTCCGAACACTGTTATTCAAACTGGAATCCAGCCGGTATGAATGTGAGCATACTTGAGGAACAAACAAATATGATAAACTCCTCCTGGTGTTCAAGTAAATTACACATTTCCATTGCTCAAAGTAATATGTTTTGTAGCCATCTTTACAGTGGCTAACTAAACCTGGAGATAAATGATAACAATAGTCCCGGTATCAAAACTCCATAAAATGTCCCACTCTGCTTTGAGCCAGTTGCTGGCGTTTTGGAAAAAATTTACAGAAATCGGCCAATTGTAATGAAGGTGACATTGTCAGCAGGCCCTCAGTGTGAAACCGGTACGTGAAATGGCAACCATCCATTTCATCCTGGGATAGACCAGGCAGCCATTTCTTCGGTCTGTTCAGAGAGGTGGGGATCTAGGGCAGAGACTCATTCATACGCACGGCTGCTGGAGCTCAGGGCTCAGATTCCTCCCAAAATGTCCAATTAAATTTGAATGTGTGAGTGAGGATGACTTTTTTTTTTAAAGGGTGTGCATAGAGCAATATAAGTTGAATCCAAGGAATTTATGGAGTTCTGCAGTGAGGTTTCCTTATGTGCGGTGCTTGTAGTTTGTGTATGTCCTTTGTGTGTGTCTAAGCAGGGGATCCGGTAAGTGAACAAATGGACACAGGCACAGACAGACAATTGGACAAAGAGAGACGGACACACTCACTCATGTTCTCCTCTTCATCCACGTCCATGATGAAGAGCTTCTGCTGGGGCCGGGGCTGCCGAGCTCCGGCTCCACCTGAGAGCAACACGAGAGGAAGGGACGGTCAGTCAAACTCAACCTAGATGTCTCTACCACAAATAACACACGTGCCCACGTGAAGACACAAACACGTACAACTATAATAGAGGGGACCGAGTGTGGGGGGGGGATGTCTGGGTTCCTTCCCTAACGGGCAGGGGCTGCTGAAAGTGCATTTAAAAAAAAATCAAAATATTCATAGGTACACACACCCATACCCACAACCAGTGCAGTGAGAGGAAAACGCCACAGCCAGGTTAAGCCTACGGTGAGTGTATAAATATTCAGAGGTGAATACTAATCTGGGCGAGAGAGGAAAGGGGGCCCGGTGGTGACAGGCCGTAATAGTCGGAAGCAGTGTATTGTGACTTTAATATCCGTCCAATTAGACCTCATTTCCAGCTGCCTGCCGGGAGATATACAGCCATTGACATGGTCATGCCTTTTAGCCGGGCCTGACACAGACTGCCATTTATCCGGCAGTAGAAAATGCACTACAGTACACGAACAGTTGTACCGTACATCAAAGCCGATGGATTTCTAGGTGAGCAGAATTGGGTTCATGCACTTGGTATCTGTGCGAGATGGTTCTCTGCAGGTGAATGCAGTGTCTGGCCATCAGTCACCAAGGAAAGACCTGGAAGATTTCTACGGAGATTTCTACTGCAATCATACTTGAAATCTTTAAGTCATACATCAAGAACACACAGTTGTACTAGAGGATTGCCTGTGAGCCCTAACTATCTCAAGAGGAAAATTATCTACTGTTAAAGCACTAAATATGTATTACTCTGGGGTCATTGAAGAAATATATTTACAGTACCAGTCAAAAGTTTGCACATACCTAAGCATTCAAGGGTTTTTATTTATTTGTTTTACTATTTTATGCATTGTAGAATAATAGTTTAGACATCAACTATGAAATAACACCTATGGAATCATGCAGTAACCAAAAAAGTGTTAAACAAATTTAAATATATTTTAGATTCTTCACAGTAGTCACCCTTTGCCTTGATGACAGCTTTCCACACTCTTGGCATTCTCTCAAACAGCTTTATGAGGAATGCTTTTCCAACAGTCTTGAAGGAGTTTCCACATATGCTGACCATTTGTTGGCTGCTTTTCCTTCACTCTGTGGTCCAACTCATGCCAAACCATCTCAATTGGGTTGAGGTTGGGTGATTGTGGAGGCCAGGTCATCTGATGCAGCACTCAATCACTCTCCTTCTTGGTCAAATAGCCCTTACACCGCCTGGGGATGTGTTTTGAGTCATTGCCCTGTTGAAAAACAAATGACAGTCCAATTAAACAGATGGGATGGCGTATAACTGTAGAATTCTGTGGTAGCCATGCTGGTTAAGTGTGCCTTAAATTCTAAATAAATCACAGACAGTGTCACCAGCAAAGCACTCCTACACCATCACATCTCCTCCTTCATGCTTCACGGTGGGAACCACACATGCGGAGATCATCCGTTCACCTTCTCTGCGTCTCACAAAGACACGGCAGTTGATACCAAAAATCTCTAATTGGGACTCATCAGACCAAAGGACAGATTTCCACCGGTCTAATGTCCATTGCTCGTGTTTCTTGGCCCAAGCAAGTGTCTTCTTATTGGTGTCCTTTAGTAGTGGTTTCTTTGCATGAATCATGGTCGAATTGCTGCAGTCTCCTCTGAACAGTTGATATTGAGATGTGTCTGTTACTTGAACTCTGCAAAGCATTTATTCGGGATGCAATATGAGGTGCAATTAACTCTAATGAACTTATCCTCTGCAGCAGAGGTAACTCTGGGTTTCCTTTCCTGTGGCGGTCCTCATGAGAGCCAGTTTCATAATAGTGCTAGGTTTTTGCGACTGCACTTGAAGAAACCTTCAAAGTTCTTGAAATTTTCCGGATTGACTGACCTTCATGTCTTAAAGTAATGATGGACTGTCGTTTCTCTTTTCTTATTTGAGATGTTCTTGCCATATTATGGACTTGGTCTTTTACCAAATAGGGCTAGCTTCTTTATAACACACCTACCTTGTCACAACACAACTGATTGGCTCAAATGCATTAAGGAAATAAATTCCCCAACTTTTAACAAGGCACACCTGTTAATTGAAATGCATTCCAGGTGACTACCTCATGAAGCTGGTTGAGAGAATGCCAAGAGTGTGCAAAGCTGTCATCAAGGCAAAGGGTGGCTACTTTGAAGAATCTAAAATCTAAAATATATTTTCATTTGTTTAACACTTTTTTGGTTGTTACATAATTCCATGTATGTTATTTCATAGTTTTGACATCTTCACTACTATTTTGCAATGTAGAAAATAGTAAAAAAAAGAAGAAAGAAACCCTTGAATGAGTAGGTGTCCAAACTTTTGACTGGTACTGTGTGTTTTCAGAACCTGTTAAATTTATGTCGAATTTTATATAAGGCTGTTCCCAAATGTGATGAATTATTTGAATCTTCTACCAAGAAGTAACAAATAATTCTACTACATATATCAACTTTCCAATTCCAGTCTTAAATAGCAGTGTTGATCATGTTCGTACTGAACATAGCTCAGATCCAGGCCCAGACATGAACACCCAAGGGAGTGCGTTGTTTGTTTCTGGCCTAGAAAGAAATGCTCTTCGCTAATAATCACATTCTCTTATGGGAATACATTTTCTGTTTTCCCCAGTCCAATGTACTGGTCTTCATCCTTGAGCAGCTATAGTATGTAACATATGTAGAAATTATGATGGCCATGTGTACAACAGTCGTCCTTCCATGGAACCACTTAGACTAGAACTTCAACAACTAGAAAAAATCATTGCATAGAATATTTCACATCAGCCCTTTAGTGAAGTAAGTCGATGAGAATTTCTTTTTTATAATAACATCCTAGTAGTCAAGAGGTGAATGCAACTGGAGACACACGCAATACACACACACGTGCCGGTCTAACAGCTTGGTCCCCCTAAAACTACAGCAGAAGTAAAGCAGGAGTGCTGAAATCATGATGAACCCAATGAGAGAGAGCGAGTGATGATGATGGGGAGCAGATTGTGCTGATTCCAGCTCTCTGCCTTGTTCCCATGCACCATTCCTCATGACCGACACTTTAAGCTAAATTAAATGGCCTAATTAATCTTGGCTAATGGTGGGTGACAGCAAATATGCTAGCACAATTATGACGCTATTAAAGACTAATACTCAGTCCTATGATTGAAAATGAAAAGGGGCGGTTGTGAGGGGGTTAGTTGGGTGGGGGTAGGAGGGATTATATGTTTTAGGTAGCCAAGTCAAACTCCAGCCAGGTGTCCTTCCTTCGTCCAATGATTCCCCATCCTCCCCCCCCCCACCCCGCACCTCCCCACCTTGTACCCTATTTCACCCGAAGGCTTGAACGCTAAATGCCTCTTTGGCGATTAGAGGTTTCGAGATTCGCCCATTTAGGCTGGCTCGTGCGCCCGTCGCTTTTTATTATGAGGTCTCAGAGCCGTTTCACCGCTTCGGGTCAGCCGCTCATGAATCAGTAAGCAGCCATGAGATCTGTTCCAATCTAAGGCCAGCGCATCTACAGCATTCATAAAAACTAAGCTGTAAGGACAAATAAAATCCAGTGGTGAGTTAGGGCCAAGGACACAACAAAGGCAGAACCAGAGACCTGTCTGGTCATTCAGCCCAACTAACTAATAAGTTGTCTGTCGATGATCTGAGGGAAAAGTCTTGTTAGGGTTTTAGTGGCATCACTTTATGCCTCAGTAGCCAGATGAAGGGTGCCAGGCCGGGGTACCAGAGTGCTGGATGGCCAGCTCAGCCCTGCTTAGACCCAGTGTTAGCACAGCTGCATCTGTTTGGCCTCAGTGTTTGCCCACAGTCAATCCACAGAGGCCGCATTTAACCAGCTGCTTTTTTGCTCCACATGGGTCAGTGGCTGTAAAAAGTAATCGATGTAGAGAGGAGCATCCTGACCAGTGGTGTAAACTACTGAAGTAAAAATACTTTAAAGTACTACAAGTATAGATACCCAAAAAAACAACTTGACTTTTTATATTTTTGACAACTTTTACTCCACTACATTCCTGAAGATAATATGTTCCTTTTACTCCATACATTTTTCACTGGCACCCAAAAGTAGTTGTTACATTTTTGAATGCTCAGGCAGGACAGCAAAATATGGTCCAATTCACGTACCTATTCATATAAAGTGTTGCCATACCTAGTGCCTCTGATCTGGAAGACTCACTAAACACAAATACTGCATTTGTAAATAATGTCTGACTGTGTCCCTGGCTGTCCGTACATTTTAAAAACAAGAACATCAAGGGGCCTCCCGAGTGGCGCAGCGGTCTAAGGCACTGCATTGCAGTGCTAGCTGCGTTACTACAGATCCTGGTTCGATACAGCCGGCCGCAACCGGGAGGCCCCTTGATGTTCTTGTTTTTAAAATATACGGACAGCCAGGGACACATTCAGACACGATGCTAAGCACAATTGGCCCAGCGTCGTCCAGGTTAGGGGAGGGTTTGGCCGGCCGGGATGTCCTTGCCACATCGCGCTCTAGCGACTCCTGTGGCGGGCCGGGCGCATGCACGCTGACACGGTCGTCTGGTGTACGGCGTTTCCTCCAACACATTGGTGCGGCTGGCTTCCGGGTTAAGTGTGCAGTGTGTCAAGAAGAAGTGCGGCTTGGCAGGGTTGTGTTTTGGAGGACACACGGCTCTCAACCCTCACCTCTCCCGAGTCCGTACGGGAGTTGCAGCGATGGGACAAGACTAACAACCAATTGGATATGATGAAAATTGGGTTACATTTTACATTACATTTAAGTCATTTAGCAGACGCTCTTATCCAGAGCGACTTACAAATTGGTGCATTCACCTTATGATATCCAGTGGAACAACCACTTTACAATAGTGCATCTAAATCTTTTAAGGGGGGGGGGGGGGGGGTTAGAAGGATTACTTTATCCTATCCTAGGTATTCCTTAAAGAGGTTGGGTTTCAGGTGTCTCCGGAAGGTGGTGATTGACTCCGCTGTCCTGGCGTCGTGAGGGAGCTTGTTCCACCATTGGGGTGCCAGAGCAGCGCGTTTGACTGGGCTGAGCGGGAACTGTGCTTCCTCAGAGGTAGGGGGGCCAGCAGTCCAGAGGTGGATGAACGCAGTGCCCTTGTTTGGGTGTAGGGCCTGATCAGAGCCTGAAGGTATGGAGGTGCCGTTCCCTTCACAGCTCTGTAGGCAATCACCATGGTCTTGTAGCGGATGCGAGCTTCAACTGGAAGCCAGTGGAGAGAGCGGAGGAGCGGGGTGACGTGAGAGAATTTGGGAAGGTTGAACACCAGACGGGCTGCGGCGATCTGGATGAGTTGTAGGGGTTTAATGGCACAGGCAGGGAGCCCAGCCAACAGCGAGTTGCAGTAATCCAGACGGGAGATGACAAGTGCCTGGATTAGGACCTGCGCCGCTTCCTGTGTGAGGCAGGGTCGTACTCTGCGAATGTTGTAGAGCATGAACCTACAGGATCGGGTCACCGCCTTGATGTTAGTGGAGAACGACAGGGTGTTGTCCAGGATCACGCCAAGGTTCTTAGCACTCTGGGAGGAGGACACAAGGGAGTTGTCAACCGTGATGGCGAGATCATGGAACGGGCAGTCCTTCCCCGGGAGGAAGAGCAGCTCCGTCTTGCCGAGGTTCAGCTTGAGGTGGTGATCCGTCATCCACACTGATATGTCTGACAGACATGCAGAGATGCGATTCGCCGCCTGGTTATCAGAAGGGGGAAAGGAGAAGATTAATTGTTACAATATTTGGTGGGGAATAAATAAAAAACTAAGAACATTATACCATCTGGTTTGCTTAATATAAGAAATTTTACCCAAGTATGACAATTGAGTACTTTTTCCACCACTGGTCCTGCCCAGTTCTCAACTTTCATACCAGATTTAAGAGAGAGATTCCTTCCAAATTCCTATGATTCAATAGGGTGTTCTGTAGCATTAAAATTGTTGGGCGCAAATTGGTGTCAACGATCAGCGTGTCATATCAGTGTTCCACTCTGGCTATGGAAAGTAAGAAAGGCGAGTCATTGACACGATGGCAACACAACTACAACGATTGCCAAAATATTTAAACTAAAAGAACAACGTTGACTTCGGTGGCATAACGTTCAGTCTCAAAGCTAAAGATGTGTGGCTTAACCAGTAGATTATGCTTATGATTATTAGATACTTATTATCGGGTTAGATGTCTTGCACTGGTAGATGTGTGCTCCTCTTCTTTATTCCTTACGCCAAACAATACCATATCCCACCAGTTGTGAAAGGAGCTGGTTTCAGAAGTATTTCAATGGAAGGTTGGGGCGAGGGAGGGGGAGAGAAAAGATGAGAAAGAAGATGAGAAAACTCAAATTCAATCACGACGGCGTGAGGGCCTGAGGGAAATAAGGTGTTTTGATTTGTCTTTCATCCCTCGCTTTCGCTGCGGTGGAGCGAAAGCACGCCGCTTCCGTGGAGGGAGCTGCAGCCGCCGGAACAGGGAAAGGGTGAATGGAGAGAGAGGGAGAGGAGAGAAACAGAAAATGCAATCCTATTCTAGGTACAAGAGAATCATTGTCTCCTAAAACAGAGAAATAAGGATAGGCCTGCCCTTGAAAGGCAGTGGGAGGTGAACAGTCAAGCCAAACGCTGGTAGAGGTTGAGTGATGGGGGGGGGGGAAGAGAGGAGGAGTAAAGACAACATGAAGGCAGAGGTGCATGAAAATAAGTTCATTTCTGTCCAGTGCAACAAAGTATTCTGTTAAGTCCAACAAGTCTGCAATTTACACTTACTATCCACAAAGGAAAAAAAAGGTCAATGTATACATTTCTATGGTCAGGAGCAAAAAAGGTCTGCAACCTGTAACCACAATACAGAAAATGATTAACAGCCTTATGGGAGCATTGGCAGTGCCATGGGTGTAATTGGTCAAATGAAAGGGTGTTGTCTGACAGGGCTTGTGGCTTGTGATTGGTCAATTAACAGGGTGATTGCTTGTAATTGGTCTACTGACAATTTGATTGTTTTTTTTATTTGTACATTGACATGAGAGCTCAGGTCAGGGGCTCTCCCTCAGTGAAGCACCACTTAGTAATTCACCCTAAATGGCCTGCTCTTTATTTTGATTGAGCTACGCGGCACACTTTTACACTCATCATTTGCTGCTGCTACTCTGTTCTTTATTTTACTTTTATCATTATCTATCCTGATGCCTAGTCACTTTACCCTGTCTTCATGTACATATCTACCTCTTTCTGCACATTGATCTGGTACTGGTACTCCCTGTATATAGCACCATTCTTGTGTATTTTATTATATTATATCCTCGTGTTACTATTATTTTTAAACTCTGCATCGTTGGGAAGGGCTCTCAAGCGAGCATTTCACGGTAAGTCTACACCAGTTATATTCGGCGCATGTGACAAATGCAATTTGATTTGACATAGAACTTAGCTAATGCCACTTTTTAAATGGGAATCCATAACCTCTCCCTCCAACTAATTTCCCCCACCGTAAATCAAAACAACCCAGCCTTTCAGACGAAAAAAAGCCACTGAAGATGTGCCTCTCAGCCACTGCTTGTTGTTGGAGGAGCTTTCTCTTTAGTGTTCCTTTCATGCTGCCTTTAAAAGCTTGACAACACTGACTTAAGCCCGAGCACTGAAGAAATCCTCACCGACACAAACTGCATTAAGAGCACATTTAATACAGAAAGCCCCTTCTCTGCCATCGATTTTCGAATCCCCAATGGTCAGACATGTTGGTGTGACCGCCCACAGCATGTATGAGACACGAGACGAGCAAGGAATTAGGCCTGCTTGGCAGCTCTGCGTCTGTTGTAAACACTCAGACACAGAAACGAAAGCGCAAAAAAAACATGCTGCACACTAGTGAAACTGAAAATATCTACTGCACACCCGGACAGGCTAACAAAACTGACTATTTCAGGACCATAGACAGAGAAACACCAATACAGACTGCTGCATACAAATATACCACGACCACATGAGCAAACCAGTAGAAGACACTGTTCAATCCAAATCTCTATGCAGAAGTTTCCGGAATAAGGGAAAACAACTTTCTTCCCCCAAGAAATACATCCACATGTGTATTCTAACAGCAAAATAGGGGTCATCTTACACCAAAAACTGAGAGTCAGAGAGAAAAGAGTATCAATATGATTTTTTTATTTGATGGTTTTATGTGAGATTGCCTTTCACAGGTCCCATGGAGCGGCTGGTCAGGAGAGAGAGCAGGTTATAATGGGAGAAAGTCAAGGTAGAATACATGTTGCAGGTACACACACACACACGAACGCAGACATGCAAACCTCTCAAAACACTAGGGGTTTGTCTTATTAACACCACACACACTCTCCCTCTAAGTTTTACAAAACTGCGTCCTCACTACAGCACATGGAGCAGATTAGCTCTGGAGTGAAGACTGGAGTCTGGGTCAAAAGCAAATACTTGAAATCATTTCTAAAACCTCAGAGACGCACAGACAGAATGAATTTCTTAAAATGAACCAACAGTTCAAATAAATGAATGACACTGTTCTAAAACACATCCTTCCTTCAGGTCTGGCACTAAGACCGCTCTCAACCAACTCTATAAGGCCATAAGCAAAGAAGAAAATGCTCACCCAGAAGCCCGCTCCTAGTAGCCGGGGACTTTGATGCAGGCAAATTTAAATCAGTTTTACCATATTTTTACCAGCATTTCACAAGTGCAACCAGGGGGGGAAAAAAATCCTGGACCACCTTTACTCCACTCACAGAGATGCATACAAAGCTCTCCCCCGCCCTCCATTTGGCAAATCTGACCATAATTCTATCCTCCTGATTCCTGCTTACAAGCAAATACTAAAGCAGGCAGTACCACTGACTCGCTCAATACGGAAGTGGTCAGATGACGTGGATGCTACACTACAGGACTGTTTTGCTAGCACAGACTGGAATATGTTCCGGTATTCATCCAATGGCATTGAGGAGTACACCACCTCAGTCATCAGCTTCATCAATAAGTGCATCGATGATGTTGTCCCCACAGTGGCTGTACGTACATATCCCAACCAGAAGCCATGGATTACAGGCAACATCCGCATCGAGCTAAAGGCTAGAGCTGCCGCTGTCAAGGAGCGGGAGACTAATCCGGACGCTTATAAGAAATCCCGCTATGTCCGCAGATGAACCATCAAACAAGCAAAGGGTCAATACAGGATTAAGATTGAATCCTACTACACCTGCTCTGATGCACTTCGGATGTGGCAGGGCTTGAAAACTATTACGGACTACAAAGGGAAGCTCAGACGCGAGCCTACCAGACGAGCTAAATGCCTTTTATGCTCGCTTTGAGGCAAGCAATACTGAAGCATGCACGAGAGCACCAGCTGTTCTGGATGACTGTGTGATAACGCTCTCGGTAGCTGATGTGAACAAAACCTTTTAAACAGGTTAACATTCACAAAGCCGCTGGGCCAGACGGATTACCAGGTCGGGTACTCAAAGCATGGGTGGACAAACTGGCAAGTGTCTTCACTGACATTTTCAACCTCTCCCTGACCGAGTCTGTAATACCTACACGTTTCAAGCAGACCACCATAGTCCCTGTGCCCAAGGAAGCGAATGTAAACTGCCTAAATGATTACCGCCCCTTCACTCAAATCAGTACCCATGAAGTGCTTTAAAAGGCTGGTCATGGCTCACATCAACAGCAACCTCCTGGACATCCTAGATCCACAGATGATGCAATGTCAATCGCACTCCACTCCACACCGCCCTTTCTCACCTGGACCAAAGGAACACCTATGTGATAATGCTGTTCATTGACTACAGCTCAGCGTTCAACACCATAGTGCCCACGAAGATCATCACTAAGCTAAGGACTCTGGGACTAAACACCTCCCTCTGCAACTGGATCCTGGACTTCCTGACGGGCCCCCCAGGTGGTAAGAGTAGGCAACACATGTCTGCAAAGCTGATCCTTAACACTGGGGCCCCTCAGGTGTGTGTACTTAGTCCCCTCCTGTATTTCCTGTTCACCCACAACTGCATGGCCAAACAACTCCAACACCATCATTAAGTTTGCTGACGACACAACAGTGGTATGTCTGATCACCGACAACGATGAGACGGCCTATAGGGAGGAGGTCAGAGAACTGGCAGTGTGGTGCCAGGATAACAACCTCTCCCTCAATGTGAGCAAGACAAAGGAGATGATCGTGGACTACAGGAAAAAGGCGGGCCGAACAGGTCCCCCATTAACATCGACGGGGCTGTAGTGGAGCGGGTCGAGTGTTTCAAGTTCCTTGGTGTCCACATCACCAACGAACTATCACTATCATGGACAAAACCTTTTCCCCCTCAGGAGACTGAAAAGGTTTGGCATGGGTCCCCAGATCCTCAAAAGGTTCTACAGCTGCACCACCGAGAGCATCCTGACCGGTTGCATCACCGCCTGGTATGGCAACTGCGTGGCATCTGACCGTAATGCGGTACAGAGGGTAGTGCAAATGACCCAGTACATCACTGGGGCCAGGCTTCCTGCCATCCAGGATCTATATAATAGGCGGTGTCAGCCCATAGAATTGTCAGAGACTCCAGTCACCCAAGTTATAGACTGTTATCTCTGCTACTGCACGGCAAACGGACCCGGAGCGCCAAGTCTTGGACCAAAAGGCTCCTCAACAGCTTCTACCCCCAAGCCATTAGACTGCTGAACAATTCATAAAAATCGGCACCGGAAAATTAACATTGACCCCCTCCCTTTTGTACGCTGCTGCTACTCGCTGTTTGTTTGTTACCTATGCATAGTCACTTCACCCCCACCTACATGTACAGATTACCTCAACTAGCCTGTACCCCCGCACACTGACTCAGTACCGGTGCCCCCTGTATATAGCCTCGTTATTGTTATTCTTATCGTCTTACTTTTTATTATAGTCTACTTGGTAAAACATTTCTTCTTCTTGAACTGCACTGTTGGTTAAGGGCTTGTAAGTATGCATTTCACGGTAAAGTCTAAACTTGTTGTATTCGGCGCATGTGGCAAATAAAGTTTGATTTGATTTGATCACGGACTTGTGCTATTTGATAGGCAACGGCAATTTTTCTAGATTCTATCCAATATCTTTTTGTCAACCAAACCATGGCAGATCAGTGATTTACTTTGAGAATGGAGGGAATTGTAAAATAATTCGAAAGTGAACCAGTCAGGGATTTTGAAATGTTCAAGCCCATCGCTCTTCCTCGCTGTCCAGTTTCTATCTCGGTCCAGTTGCCCAGGGCGGTGACCAGCTAATGCACCATAATGGGGTACACGTGTGGGGCCACCGGGGGCCTAATGAACTGGGGTTCTCATGGAGAGGGGGGGCCTGTTGTTTTGTCGGGTTGAAACTGATGGGCCGGGGTATGGGGGAGAGGAGCGTGGCCGCCTAACATCGCCGCTGTCGTGCCCCCCTCACGCGCACAGCTCAACCGTATCCCCCATGCAAACCTCCATCTCGGACTCCATTATTCAATTTGGTTTCACTAATGACCAATAACCTGTTTGAATTAGCCTGCCAACACCAATTTGACTTCAATAAGAGCAGATCTCCCAATGCGTTTAGGAGGCCCTGCTACAAGCTGCAGGTGCCAGCTGGACATTCGGACCTGACCTAGGTGTCCCATAGAGCAGGAAGGGATTGTTCTCATCCTTCTCAGTTATGTAAAGCTTTAAAAGAGGGTGAAAATTCAACACTAACCCTGCATTTTAATTTTGCAAAACAAGACAATAAGAGATGAAAAGAACACTTGATGCATGGGATAGAAGTAATAGTTGACGGTACAAAAACAACAGTACTGCATGACACCCCCATAGGATGGTTAGTAATCTGGCAAAACCAACATGGTTGAAATGTTGTCAGGTACCTTGCTCAAAAGGGGAGTAATGTAGTATCCATCATTTCACCATATTAGTCGACTGTGTATCTCTTCAAGACCACACACCTGCGCTCCTGCCGATTCAATAAAAATCTAAAAAATATCTTTCTCCCTCTCTCTCATTCTCCCTCTCTCTTCAAGGGTGCTGGGTGGCTGCCACCATCATCCATTTCCCTTTTTCAGAGGGAGCTGTAAAACCTGTGACAGCTATGATTTATGATATACGCACTGTGCCTGCCTGTGGGGCAGATGTGTGTGTATGTGTGGCTAAGGTGAGGAGTTGTGAGTTCTTCTGAGCTCTCCACGGGCTATCGCTAGATGTATCGGTGTTCACTGTTCAGTCACAAAAGTCACACAGGAGAGAGCGTACGCGTGTGTGTTTGTCTGTCTGTCTGTCTAGGAGTGCAAATTGGGCTGTATGACCTAAAGCAAGAATAAAAACACCAGAAATTGTTAAAAAAAAGTTTAGAAAGATGAAATAAGGCATGCACTGACAGCTATTTAGAGGTAACGAGCCAGCTGCTGTGTGTGCATATGACAAGAGTGTGTATGAATGTGTGCACGAGTGTGTGTATGGCCTCATTCTCTCAAATCGTATTTTGAAGTGCTGCAGGCTGACCAGACAAAAACTGCTGGTATCAGCATAGTCTCTGCCCCCCCCCCCCCCCCCCCCCCCCAACTATCTATTACCATTGCTCTCTAACTATCTATTTCTCCCTCCCTCTTCCCATTTTCCTCACCTCAATGCCCCTGCTGTGCACTGTATTTCATATTCAAGGCCAGGTCAGGTGATCCAGTATCCTCACGTGCATGCCAATGCGTATATCTACACTGAACAAAAGTATAAACGCAACATGCAACAATTTCAAAGTTACAGTTTATACAAGGAAATCAGTCAATTGAAATAAATTCATTAGGCCCTAATCTATGGATTTCACATGACTGGGAATACAATACAGATATGCATCAGTAGGTCACAGATACCTTAAAAAAGGTAGGGGCGTGGCTCAGAAAACCAGTCAGTATCTGGTGTGACCACCATTTGCCTCATGCAGCAATCTCCTTTGTATAGAGTTGATCAGGCTGTTGATTGTAGGCTGTGGAATGTTGTCCCACTCCTCTTCAATGGCTGTGCAAAGTTTCTGGATATTGGCAGAAACTGGAACACACTGTCGTACACGTTGATCCAGAGCATCCCAAACATGCTCAATGGGTACCATCTGCCCGGTACAGTTGAAACCGGGATTCATCCGTGAAGAGCACACTCTACCAGCGTGCCAGTGGCCATTGAAGGTGAGTATTTGCCCACTGAAGTCGGTTACGATGACCAACTGGTCAAGACCTTTGTGAGGACGACGAGCATGCAATGAGCTTCCCTGAGACGGTTAATTACAGTTTGTGCAGGAATTTTCGGTTTAAATAACACATATGGAATCATGTAGTAACCAAAAAGTGTGAAACAAATCAAAATATATTTTAGATTTGAGATTCTTCAAACAGCCACCCTTTGCCTTGATGACAGCTTTGCACACTCTTGGCATTCTCTCAACCAGCTTCATGAGGTAGTCACTTGGAATGCATTTCAATTAACAGGTGTGCCTTAAATTCATTTGTGGAGCCAATCAGTTGTGTTGTGACAAGGTGTGGGGGGTATACAGAAGATAGCCATATTTAGTAAAAGACCAAGTCCATATTATGGCAAGAACAGCTCAAATAAGCAAAGAGAAACGACAGACCATCATTACTTTAAGACATGAAGGTCAGTCAATCATGAAAATGTCAAGAACTTTGAAAGTTTCTTCAAGTGCAGTTGCAAAAACCATCAAACGCTATGATGAAACTGGCTCTCATGAGGACCGCCACAGGAAAGGAAGACCCAGAGATACCTCTGCTGCAGATGATAAGTTCATTAGAGTTACCAGCCTCAGAAATTGCAGCCCAAATAAATGCTTTACAGAGTTCAAGTAACAGACACGTCTCAACATCAGCTGTTCAGAGGAGACTGCGTGAATAAGGCCTTCATGGTTGAATTGCTGCAAAAGAAACCACTACCAAAGGACACCAATAAGAAGAAGAGACTTGCTTGGCCCAAAAAACATGAGCAATGGACATTAGACCGGTGAAAATCTGTTCCAACCGCCGTGTCTTTGTTTAGACGCAGAGAAGGTGAACGGATGATCTCCACATGTGTGGTTCCCACCGTGAAGAATTGGGGTGGTGGTGCTTTGCTGGTGACACTGTTGGTGATTTATTTAGAATTCAAGCCACACTTAACCAGCATGGTTACCACAGCATTCTGTAGCGATATACCATGAAATTTCAACAGGAAAATGGCCCAACACACCTCCTCCAGGCTATGTAAGGGCTATTTGACCTAGAAGGAGAGGGATGGAGTGCTGCATCAGATGACCTGGCATCCACAATCACCCAACCTCAACCCAATTTAGATGGCTTGGGATGAGTAGATCTGCAGACTGATGGAAAAGCAGCCAACAAGTGCTCAGCATATGTGGGAATTCCTTGAACACTGTTGGAAAAGCATTCCAGGTGAAGCTGGTTGAGAGAATGCGAAGAATGTGCAAAGTTATCATTTGGTTTAAAAAAATGTGGGTTACTACATGATTCCATGTGTTATTTCATAGGTTTGATGTCTTCACTATTATTCTAATATGTAGAAGATAGTAAAAATAAAGAAAAACCCTTGAATGACTCGGTGTGTCCAAACTTTTGAGTGGTACTGTATGTCCATGTGCTAGAGAATCTATGTATTTGAGTGTGTGTGTGTGTGTGTGTGTGTGTGTGCCTGCACTTTCTATTTGCACAGTTTGGGTGCGCGAGCATGTGTGAGAGAGGGGGTAAACTCTTGCCACGGTTATTACCAGGTTCTGAGGTAATGTTGACGGACAATTGGGAGTGGTGAGGGTCTGAAAGGTCAGACAGGAGAGCGGGAACAAGAGGGTGGGAGAGAGAGAAAGTCTGCAGTATGGTGAGGACAAGTGGAGGAGTGATGGGTGAAGGGTTAGAGAGGGAGGGAGGGAGGGAGGGAGGGAGGGAGGGAGGGAGGGAGGGAGGGAGGGAGGGAGGGAGGGAGGGAGAAAAAATGAAGGCGGGAACAGAGAGAGACAGAACAATTGTTGAGCTGAGATGGGTGTGGGAGAAGGAATGATGGGAGCAAGTTAGAAATGTTAGAGGGAGGAAAAGAAGCAAGGCAGCCAGACAAGTTAAGAGTACTGTTTCAGCTTCCCCTTGCACTTTGGTGCTTGTCCTCAAATTGTCACTAGTTGTTGTTAGTGCGCATATAGTAATGAATGCAACACATTAGCCATAGCTTCGTTAGCCCTAGCAGCCATACATTGCTTGACAAGGAGTTATTAAACCATCCACACATATAAGCGCCTAGGGATGTGACGAATCTAACATTTTTCTTAACATTTAAAACATATATTTTTTTAATTGTTTAAATGATAAGAAAAAAATCAGAAAATGACGTGAATTGACAATTCAGATATGGTCCTGTGTATGACCACTAGGCGGCAATGTAGTTCCATCTACCACAATCCTGGTGACCTACCAGATGGCGCTCATCTTACTGCGTCTCCCACCCCCTCAGCAACGATGGTAGTTTTTCTCTGTGCCTCTATGCTATCAGTTGTCAGTACATGGGACTTCATGTCCCACTTCTCATTAATGTGATGGCTTGTTGAAGTGATGCATGACATTGTGTTCATAGATATCTAACAATCCGACAACGCCACATATGGTGTTTGAGAGCTCGCGCTTTGTACTTGCAGAGTAATCGTTACTTGTTATTTCTCCATCCGGGCGGTCACAGTTTTTTTGACATCTTGTAGTTTGGTTCTAGACATACCATTAAGGCATTGAAGCCAACATTCTCTACCATTAACAATGGCTACATATCAACTGCAATCATTTGTGTAACTTGCGTTGTCAAATCAAATCAAATTTTATTGGTCACATACATATGGTGATTTTCTCACTCCGTCCCTTATCGCACTACTGCCAGCAACAGGTTGGGTCTCACGCGGTGCCTCCCTTTCAGCATTGCACTTGCACTACCACTACAGTTCAATTCCACCTCGCAAAATGTGCATTTCAACAACACCTCATTTAACTTCTCGAAGTATTGCCATACAGGAGTTCAATGCTGTTGCTTCCCTGTATCACTCTGCCATTTTTCCAACTGTTAACCACGATGACGTGAGGAGCGCTTTATATCCGTGGCAAATCATTTGAAAAGGTGCATATCTCCTCCTACTAATGTTACAGCATTGTTGCGTCAGGTATTTATTTAATTCAATTTTTTTCCTTTATGACGATCGGGACCTGTTAGTGCTAGTTTTGTGATAAAATCACAGTGCAGTTATGAGAAGAAGAAAAAAAAGTTCTTCGTTTAAGGATTTTTTTCTAACACAAATCCATTGGAAATGAGGCATACTGTAGTTTGCAGCGTTGACTTAAGGGCCGTCCAACCCTCCTCAGTCCCAGACACTGCGTCCTCCCTGGCTGAACACACATAAGCATCGTTCTGCTACAGTGGCTTCCCCCTCCATCACTCGCTGAGACAGCCATTTAGTCAAATGTTAATTGAGGCTAATTACACACTGTTCACTCTGAGACGCCGCGACCCAGCTCGTTTCTTATCATGACAGAGTGCCGTTTTGCATTGTGGGGGCCCCAGCAACTAAATTACGCCTACCAGAATAAGGCAGTCATCGACTTCGTGTCTTAATCAAGCACGATGTCTCTTTTCTGACTGTTGTTGTTGGAAGCCGTTTGATGTTGCCTGCCGAGGCTAGAGCAGGCTTTTTCTGCGGCAGCCAATTTATTCATGCTTTTGTGGGGTGGCTGTATCGAGGTAGTTGCTGTCATTTGTGATTACCAGTCGGAAAATTATACACTTTCCTGAATGCCTTTTAATTCTAATCTGCTGTCAATGGGCGCAGAGTGCCTTGGAAATCTTCAACCCTGTTAATCTAGCATGTAAGCACTTTAGATATAAAGTGTGTTTGCTTAGTTCAAATCTAATTTCTTAATACCATTTCTAAAGCATTGGATTTCTCTGACAGCTAACCTCATAGCAAGTTGCTCTTGTAATGTGTGAGGTGTTGTAAGGGAACTCTTAGAGAAAAGGCTGAACAGTTTCAGGCTAACAGAACTGACTGAAACAGCCCCTCTTCCTCCTAAGCAATGGATACACTGAGTGAAGACAGGGCATATCTCACTCAGTCTCCAAAAGCTAATTCTATACATTCTGCTGGCTCCACACAAAACCCTGGCTCCCATTTTCCATATTACAAACACGACCCATTGGAGAGGGTCAATGTATTGTGGGGGCGATACATTGAAGCTTCTTCTGTTGGAAAATATGCTGTTGCATATAGTGTTCTTAGACTCAATGCAAAGTAGCCATGTGCTTCTGTGGTTTGCATTGGATCATACCATTCACACTTCTGGTACATGATATTGGAGCACAGCGATCAGCCAAAAATATGAGAAAAGGGTACTGTGGATGTTTGGTAAATGTGAACGAATATCCCAGGAGAGCGCAACACCCTTCTGTTGCCTGAACTACATTGCTATAAACCTCTGACAGAGCTAGCATTAGCCACTAACTGACAGGCTAGCTGGTCTGACAGACAAAGGCGGGGAACAGCCCAGCCCATGCCATCAGTTTGTGTTCGTCTCTCTGGTGATTAGCAGCTACGCTAACAACGAGCTAACACACTCTGGGGACTCATCAGGGCTTCCGCTTGCTGAGCGAATTACTGCTGCTGTAGCTAGGACAGGTTAGCGGAATAACATTACCTAAACTTAAACAATTAAGTCTTCTTCCCCCGGGTTCGTGCAAAGTGGTGCTGTCATTTCCACTGTGATAACGAGCGGAGACTGATGCCTGGCGACGCTGACAGCACAAAAGCCTGTCTTACGTTTTTGGGGTGTGAGAGAGTCACGCGGCAAAAACGCAACTTCAGCTGCGGCGGATTTATTCGGATGAAGGGGCTTGGGTTTGATGATTCGCGGTGGGGGAGCTGGGGAGTAGGGGGATTTATCAAAGCAAATGGCTGACACATCACCAATGCTGCCACAGAGGGAGCACCTCAATAATTACTACTTCCCCTGTTGAGCTAATCCCCAGGGCACTGGAGCAAAACAGGAGGTAAAAGCTTAGAGTTTCAGAGGAGCCAGTCAGATCATTTACAGAGACAGTCTCCCTCGCTCGCTCACACAGAGAGGTCTGTCTCGTTCACACAGAGAGGTCTGTCTCGCTCACACAGAGAGGTCTGTCTCGCTCACACAGAGAGGTCTGTCTCGCTCACAGAGAGGTTTCAGAACCAGTTCTCATACACTTAACAGAAACAAGCACTGTAAAACACTAACCTGTCACAGAACTCACACTAAGACATTCAGAGACACAAACCTCGTACACTGCCAAAATCAGCAGTACCAGTGTCACACTGACATGGGTTCAATTTCTACACCCCATATTGTACTCAATATTTACATCATACTCCCTCACACATTAGACAAGTCTATGGTAGATTCAATTTTCCCCATCTTACCAAGTGACACTTTCAACGTCATTACTTCCCTATATTGAATCATTGTACTGTAAGTAACCACTTCTAGACCAAGATAAACTACCAGAGAATCTTTCAAAGCAGAACAAACAGCTGGTGCGAGAAACACACACACAAGCAAACAACTCGCATCACACACACCACAGGTAGGCGAGTAGGAGGGAGTACCTTTACGCTCGCAGCGTTTCTTGCGCCTCCGCTTGAACTTCCTGCGGATGAGGCAGTAGTAGGAGCCCAGGCTCTGGGGCCCGGTGCTGAACAGGGCCATGCTGTCCGCCACTGGCTAACACACTGCTCTGCTGTCCTGGAGACACTCACTACTGGCACTCAAGATACTAGCTAGCACTTACCCTTAACACACACAGCCATGTGGTGGAACACTCACAACTCTCCCTCTCTCGGACTCCTTCTCTCTCTTGGTTTCTGTCTCCCTCTACCTAGTTGGAGGGGGAGCATATAGTGTGTGTGTGTCGAGGGAAGTGCATACCCTCAAAGGAGAGGACTAGTGCTGTTCCTCAGAGAATTGCAGAACGTCACATGGATTTGGTCCTATATTTTTCTCTCTCTGTCTTTCATATCCACTTCTCCCTCTCTTCCAGCAGAGAAGGCAGCTTGCTCCCGCCAGCTCAGTGCTTCTATAGCATCTCACTGACACGTCATACTAGCCCTCAGCCTATCACAGGCTGCCTCTGGCTCATCGCCTGGCCTCCACCTGTTCACACACACACACTCATACATCAGACAAAACACACGCACACTAACACACACATACAGCCACATACAGAGCCTTGCAAAAGTATTCAGACCCCTTGGATTTCTTCACCTGTTATTGTGTTACAAAGTGGGAATAAAATCGATTATGTTAAGAAACTGCATAAAAAAAAATTCTAAGCGAAGATTGTGTCATTTTTATAAAAATGAAATAACTAAAATAGTCGTTGCATAAGTATTCAGCTCCCTGAGTCAATACATGTTAGTAACACCTTTGGCATCAAATACAGCTGTGAGTCATCTTAGGTAAGTCTATAAGAGCTTTGTACACCTGGATTGTGCAATATTTGTCCATTATTCTTTTCAAAATGATTCAAGCTCTGCCAAGATGCTGTTTTCAAGTCATATCATAGATTTTCAAGCAGATTTAAGTCAAAACTGTAACGTGGCCAATCAGTAATGTTTACAGTCTTCTTGGTAAGCAACTCCAGTGAAGATTTGGCCTTGTGTTGTAGGTGATTGTCCTGCTGAAAGGTACATTCTTCTCCCAGTCTCTGGTGTAAAGCAGACTGAACCCGGTTTTCCTCTAGGATTTAGACTGTGCTTAGCTCCATCCCATTTACTTTTATCGTTTAAAAACTCCTCAGTATTTGCCAATGACAAGCATACCCATACCATGATGCAGCCACCACCATGCTTGAAAAAAGTGTATTCCTTTGCTGTGTTTTTTTTTGTTGTTGTTGCAGTATTACTTTAGTGCATACAAGATGCATGTTTTGGAATATTTTCATTCTGTATATTTGTACTCTTCTTTTCACTCTGTCATTTAGGTCCTTATTGTGTAGTCACTACAATGTCGTTGATCCAATCACAAAAAGGCTACAGAGTTGAATGGTTATCACCACCAATGGCCTCTTGGTCTGGGTGGTTTAATAAATAATCCACAGCATAAATGTTAACTTGACCATGTTTAAGGAGATATTCAATGTCTGATTTGATATTATTGTTACCCAGCTCCCTGGTCTTTGTATTTGAATCTGTGCTTGCAATACTTGAATGAGGGACCTTGAAGATGTTTTATGTATGGGGGACAGAGGAAGGGTTAGTCATTCAAAAATCATGGTAACCACTATTATTTCACACAGAGTGAGTCCATGTAACGTATGTGATTTGTTAAGCCACATTTTACTCCTGAACTAATTTAGGCTTGCCTAAACAAAGGGTCTGAATACTTATGCAGCGACTATATTTTACTTTTTTCTTCGATTTTGACAGAATATTTTGTGTAGATTGTAGAGTTTCAGCATCACACTGTTACCATGGAATTACCAAACTTCAAGTGTTTTCATTTCTCAAAACACAAACTCATACACTACAACAGTCCAGCTAAAGGTACTGCAATGTCCTGCAATGTTTAACGTGAGGTGAAATCTCACTTCACAGAATGAATACACCATTCACTAATACGTTCAGCCATAGGAACATAAGACCAGAAGTATTCAATGTGAACGTCACAATACCACAGCACTCTACCTCCCTCTAGTGGGCATATTCTGTCATTACGCTATCATTCCAGTGACGGCAAAGGCAATGTCAATAATGCAGAAACCACCATAACACTACTGCACAGAAAACACAAACAGGCTTTATCATACGGAACCCATTGCACATAAATATGATTTTAGCCATCTGTGTCAGCCATACTAACGGATATGAAACCGCGAGACAACAACAGTGCCTTTACCTTGGTGAACACTGCCCCTCTGTGGAATAGAATAGCACTGCATATGAACCACAGTGCAGTGTAGGACACCAGAGGCGTTATGGTGCAGTATAGAACAGGACTTTCTGATTTTTTAAATGCGTTCACTGCGCCCAGCACGCCACAGGAGCCGCTAGTGCCCGATGGGACAAGGACATCCCTGCCGGCCAAACCCTCCCCTAACTCGTACGACGCTGTGCCAATTGTGCACCGCCCCATGGGTCTCCCGGTCGCGGCCAGCTGCAAGAGAGCCTGGACTCGAACCCAGAATCTCTAAGAGCAGGACTTTCAAACCCTGTTCCTGGAAGCTACCGTCCTGTAGGTTTTTAATCCCACCCTAATTTAGTGAACCGGATCAATTTTTTTAAACTTTAATTTAACTAGGCAAGTCAGATAAGAACACATTCTTATTTACAATGACAGCCTAGGAACAGTGGGTTAACTGCCTTGTTCAGGGGCAGAACGACAGATTTTTACCTTGTCAGCTCGGGGATTTGAACTTTGCAACATTTCGGTGACTAACCCAACGCTCTAACCACTAGGCTACCCTGCCGCCCATGCATTACCTGGTTGATAAGCTGAATCGGGTTTGTTACAAGTGCGGTAGCTCTCCAAGGACAGGGTTGGAGTGCCCTGGTATAGAATATGAAAAAACACGAGGCAAATTACCAGATCATCTGCAAGATAATTGAAATCGGGAGAGGACTATGAATGATTTCCAGTATTCAACCAACTTGGACTCATCTATGTAGGGCTACTGATTTTGTGTCATAGTTATGATTATTCCTAAACATGTGACATGCCAGTGAGGGAAGGTGTGGTCGTGGAATATATATATATATATATATATATATATATATATATATATATATATATATATATATATATATTCCACGACATATATATATATATATATGAGTGAGTGAGTGAGTGAGTGAGTGAGTCAGTTACACACCTGTTTTCCCTTTGTTGTCCGTTGTGTAGTGCTGGCGCACTCTGTGGCTCTTCTTCAGTGGCCTGGAAGAGAAAGGAGAGCACTGGTCAGCTAACAGCTACAGCACCTGTCATCACAAACAGGAACAACACACACAGGATGGACAAAAAAGGAAGGGAAGAGCTTCTAGGATAATGGTAGAATGAAGGTGCTCTTTGGTAATGGGTTATTTGTGTTCGTATAATTAAAATCTTTATATACATTTAACATTTAATTATGGAGTTGTCACACATGCAGCTAACAAATGGAAATGTCTGCCCTACTCAAAATTACAACAAACTAATTGCAGCATTACCGTTAAAATGGAAGAGGCAAGTGGAAGGGGGAGAAAGTAAGGAAATTGTCTGTCGGCACTGCATTAAAGACCAACATTTATTAAAGAAAATTGTGAAAAATAAAAAAAGGATACGAGTTTCATTTAAGGACCAAAAATGGACAGCTGTGGAATATAGATTGCAAAACAGTTTTACGAAGATTTACGATGTACCGATTCCATGGCACACGAGTAATGAACTGATACACAAAACAAAGCTGGATTCAAAACAGTTTTTCAATTTAAATAATAGAAAGTTCTTGCAACCAATAGAATGATACATATACTATACAGTGCATTCTGAAAGTATTCAGACCCCTTGATTTTTTCCACATTTTGTTACTTTATAGCCGTATTCTAAAATGGATGAAATTGTGAGTTTCTCCCATTCTTCTCTGCAGATCCTCTCAAGCTCTGTCAGGTTGGAAGAGGAGCGTCGCTGCACAGCTATTTTCAGGTCTCCCCAGAGATGTTCAATCGGGTTCAAGTCGGGGCTCTGCCTGGGCCACTCAAGGACATTCAGAGACTTGACCCAAAGCCACAGCCACTCCTACATTGCCTTGGCTGTGTGCTTAGGGTTGTTGTCCTGTTGGAACCTTCATACCCCAGTCGGAGGTCCTGAGTGCTCTCGAGCAGGTTTTCATCAAGGATCTCTCTGTACTTTGCTCCGTTCATCTTACCCTCAATCCTGACTAATCTCCCTGTCCTTGAAAAATAATCCCCACAGCATGATGCTGCCACCACCATGCTTCACCGTAGGGATTGGTGCCAGGTTTCCTCCAGACGTGATGCTTGGCATTCAGGCCAAAGAGTTCAATCTTGGTTTCATCAGACCAGAGAACCTTGTTTCTCATGGTCAGAGTCCTTTAGGTGCCTTTTGGCAAACTCCAAGTGGGCTGCCATGTGCCTTTTACTGAAGTGGCTTCTGTCTGGCCACGCTACCATTAAGGCCTGATTGGTGGAGTGCTGCAGAGATAGTTGTCCTTCTGGAAGGTTCTCCCATCTCCACAGAGGAACTCTGGAGCTCCGTCAGAGTGACCATCGGGTTCTTGGTAACCTCCATATGGCAAATAAAAATCTAAACTGGATGGTGTTCAGAGATCCATGGGAGGGGTTGAGTGGAGCTGAAGGGTGGGACTAAAAACAAACAAAAGATAACTATTTAAAAATATACTGTGTCCATAAAATGTATATACAGTTGAAGTCGGAAGTTTACATGCACTTAGGTTGGAGTCATTAAAACTCGTTTTTCAACCACTACACAAATGCCTTGTTAACGAATTATAGTTTTGGCAAGTCGGTTAGGACATCTCCTTTGTGCATGACACAGGTAATTTTTCCAACAATTGTGTACAGACAGATTATTTCAGTTATAATTCACTGTATCACAATTCCAGTGGGTCAGAGGTTTACATACACTAAGTTGACTGTGCCTTTAAACAGCTTGGAAAATTCCAGAAAATGATGTCATGGCTTTAGAAGCTTCTGATAGGCTAATTGACATCATTTGAGTCAATTGGAGGTGTACCTGTGGATATATTTAAAGGCCTACCTTCAAACTCAGTGCCACTTTGCTTGACATCATGAGAAAATCAAAAGAAATCAGCCAAGACCTCAGAAAAATTTTTTTAGACCTCCACAAGTCTGGTTCATCCTTAGGAGCAACTTCAAAACGCCTGAATGTACCACGTTCATCTGTACAAACAATAGTACGCAAGTATAAACACATGGGACCACGCAGCTGTCATACCACTCAGGAAAGAGACGTGTTCTGTCTCCTAGAGATGAACGCACTTTGGTGCGAAAAGTGCAAATCAATCCCAGAACTGCAGCAAAGGACCTTGTGAAGATGCTGGAGGAAACAGGTACAAAAGTGTCTATATCACAGTAAAACGAGTCCTATATCGATATAACCTGAAAGGCCGCTCAGCAAGGAAGAAGCCACTGCTCCAAACCGCCATAAAAAAGCCAGACTACGGTTTGCTACTGCACATGGGGACAAAGATAGTACTTTTTGGAGAAATGTCCTCTGGTCTGATGAAACAAAAATAGAACTGTTTGGCCATAATGACAATCGTTATGTTTGGAGTAAAAAGAGGGAGGCTTGCAAGCCGAAGAACACCATCCCAACCGTGAAGCATGGGGTGGCAGCATCATGTTGTGGGGGTGCTTTGCAGCAGGAAGGACTGGTGCACTTCACAAAATAGATGGCATCATGAGGAAAGAAAATGACAGACAGAAGCATGTGAGAAATCACTTTAGCCCAAAGGAAAAGCAGGCTAAAAACAACAGCAGTTAAAATCTGCAGTAAAAGCCCACAGGCGTGTAAAAAATTATTTTATATTCGGTACAGCCAAAGCCATAAAGCTTTAAACCCTCCAGCTACGACAGAGTGGGGAAAAGAGAGAATACCATAGGGAGGAAATGTAGAGGTAGAGAGAAAAAGGGAGGCAGGAGGGGTGAAAGCCAGGGAGATCAAGAGATGAAAGAATAAGAGTGATTAATAGAGGAGCAGCCAGTCCATCCCTTTAACCTGAGGGGTCCTTTGAGGCCCCCACAGCAGTCTCCATCAATGCCCACTTCTAATTCCCATGGCTGTCTAGGGTACTGTGGCTCAAACCAACAGGCATGTGTTTAGACAGCTCTTCTATAAGAAGACAAGCATGTGCCAGTCGGCCAGAGAGAAAAATGGAGATGGAGAGAGTGCCAAAACTCACACTAGCCCACAGCACTTCCATCACACTACTGACAGAATATAGGCCAAGCACAACCACAGCTGGCCAAGTCTGAGCGCGACCGGTTTGGAGCGCCACCCCTGTGATCGCTGTAAAAGCTGACCACGAAGGAGAAGGAATTGGTCGTGGTTGAGAAACAGTAGGGAGTCTCAGACTAAAGATAAGGCATGAACTTCATACGGCTCTACAGTGGCTCCTGAAGAATTATTGAAAAATACAGCTTTTAAAAAACTTTTTTTACAGGCCAACACCAGTCAAAGGCCAAACCACTGTCATCACAATTTCAATTTCTTGAATTCATATCTATTTACAGACAGTTAACTGAAAAAACATGGTTGAAATAAAAATGGCCATTGAGGTAGTGGTGGCAATTCCTAAAGTCAGAGTCATTTTCTCAAAACCTAGTATGCAGATGTATCTGGACCAAATTAAAAGGCCACAAATATGATCCAAACAAGATTTCACATTCAAAGTAAACTTAGCTATAGTACAAATATTGTATGCATGTAGTCACATGGCCCAGTTGACAAGTGTTATTGTTAGGAGGGCAAAACTCGAATGGAACTATTAGCCATGCTATGGTGCACAGTCAGGTCCAGTCAAAGGGAGTTTGTGGAAGGCTTGCTCAAAAAAATATATATGGGCGAGGGAAAGGATTGAAATCAGGATACTCACAGTAAACTGTGAATAACACAGCCAGCCTTAGAATCAGAAGTAAGAGCTGAGAATACGTCAAGCCTAATACTACTAAACACCAGTAGGGGGTAGCATTGTTCTTCATTCGAGTGCGAGAGCAATGTGTGAGAGTCTGGGTCAGCGTCGTTAGCGTCATCATTTAGGACAGGTCACTGAGGCTAGGGACCAGGGGAAGGCCCTACTGCTGTGCCACCTGGCTCAGGCAAGGGCACTCACCCACTGAGGGGGCAAGGGAATGAAAGACGTGGTGGTGGTGTGTACATTATGATTGGGCAAGACCCAAATCAGCGATGCAAAATCACACTACCGCCCGCAGAGAATGAGTGACATGGAGAGAGATGGCGAGAGAGAGGGGAGGTTAGAGACCAAACTTTGAGAAAATATGCTATTGTGCTATTGAGTACATGCTAATCTGTGTTTGAGAGAGGGAGAAAGAAGATGGCGATGCGAGAGACAGAAACAGTCAGACAGAACCTGACAAAGACAGACAGCGAGCGAAAGAAGAGAGATAGATTGAAACAGATGAGGATAGGGAGACATCTCAATTGCATACTCCTCGGGTCCTCTTCTTCGCAAAACCTATTGGCAGAAATGGTCAGAGGGGAGGGACCTCTTGCTTTCTCATCCAATAAGTATGAGAAGGAGACGAGGAGAGAAGACGTGAGGAGTATTCAATTGAGATCTTCCCAGAGAGAGATCAAGAGAGAAAGAGACTGCTGAACTGTGTAGGGAGGGCAGTTTAACTGAGCCAGTCCTCACTTGGTAGACAGTTAGGCCACAGGCGCCACATCAGACATGCTTGAGGGGGGTCCTGACAAGCCCTCTCGAAAAATGGGGAATAATAACAAACTGGGAGAACTTGAAGCCCGCACCACTTTTCAATTATATATACAGTGGCAAGAAAAAGTATGTGAACCCCTTGGAATTACCTGGATTTCTGCATAAATTGGTCATCAAATTTGATCTGATCTTCATCTAAGTCACAACAACAGACAAACACAGTCTGCTTAAACTAATAACACACAAACAATTACACGTTTTCATGCCTTTATTGAACACGGCGTGTAAACATTCAGTGTAGGGTGGAAAAAGTAAGCGAACCCTTGGATTTAATAGCTGTTTGACCCTCCTTTGGCAGCAATAAACTCAACCGAAAGTTTTCTGTAGTTGTGGATCAGACCTGCACAACGGTCTGGAGGAATTCTGGACCATTAATCTTTAAAAAACTGTTTCAATTCAGCAATATTCTTAGGATGTCTGGTGTGAACCGCTTTCGAGGTCATGCCACAGCATTTTAAATCGGGTTGAGGTCAGGACTCTGACTGGGCCACTCCACAATGCGTATTTTCTTTTGTTGAAACCATTCTGTTGTTGATTTACTTCTGTGTTTTTGGGCGTTGTCCTGTTGCATCACCCATCTTCTGTTGAGCTTCAATTGGCGGACAGATAGCCTTACATTCTCCTGCAAAAATCTCTTGAAAAACTTGGGAATACATTTTTGTCTGATAGCAAGCTGCCCAGGCCCTGAGGCAGCAAAGCAGCCCCAAACCATGATGCTCCCTCCACCATACTTTACAGTTGGGATGAGGTTTTGATGTTGGTGTGCTGTGCCTTTTTTTCTCCACACATAGTGCTGTGTGTTCCTCCCAGACAACTCAACTTTAGTTTAATCTGAATATTTTGCCAGAAGCGCTGTGGAACATCCAGGTGCTCTTTTACGATCTTTGGACATACAGCAATGGTTTTTTTGGACAGCAATGGCTTCTTCCATGGTGTCCTCCCATGAACACTATTCTTGTTTAGTGTTTTACGTATCGTAGACTCGTCAACAGAGATGTTAGCATGTTCCAGAGATTTCTGTAAGTCTTTAGCTGACACTCTAGGATTCTTCTTAACCTCATTGAGCCTTCTGCACTGTGCTCTTGGAGTCATCTTTTCAGGATGGCCACTCTTAGGGAGAGTAGCAACAGTGCTGAACATTCTCCATTTAGACAATTTACCTTAACTTGGACTGATGAACATCAAGGCTTTTAGAGATACTTTGTAACCTTTTCCAGCTTTATGGAAGTCAACAATTCTTAACCTTTGGTATTCTGGGAACTATTTTGTTCGAGGCATTGTTCACATCAGGCAATGCTTCTTGTGAATGCCAAACTCAAATGTTGTGAGTGTTTTTTATAGGGCAGGGCAGCTCTAACCAACATCTCCAATCTCATAGATAGGACTCCAGGTTAGCTGACTCCTGACTCCAATTAGCTTTTGGAAAAGTCATTAGCCTAGGGGTTCACATACTTTTTCCAACCTACAATGTGAGTGTTTAAATTATGTATTCAATATAGACAAGAAAAATACAATAATTTGTGTTATTAGTTTAAGCACACTGTGTTTGTCTATTGTTGTGACTAAGATGCAGATATCCAGGTAATTCCAAAGGGTTCACACACAGTGCCTTCGGAAAGTATTCAGACCTTTGACTGTTTCCACAATGTTACGTTACAGCCTTATTCTAAAATGGATTAAATTGTTATTTTTCCTACTCAATCTACACACAATACCCCACAATGACAAAGCAAAACCAGGTTCAGAAATGTTTGCAAATGTACAGTACTAGTCAAAAGTTTGGTTTAACCGATTCATTCAAGGGTTTTTATTCATTTGTGACCCGATTCAGGAAACTAGGCGTATGTCGCAAGTCATGACTTCACAGGAGAACCTTTTGAACATAAAAAAAATATTTATCAAAATGTATTTTTCGGCAGAAATGCCTTCTCGAACATGTGAACTTTCATGTGCCATAATATCAAACGTGTATGTAATCTGTAAATACGAATACAATTGTTAAATTACGAGCCTAGTTGGTTGAGCCACAAAAAAAGCCAGCAACCTTCCCGCTAGCCATGATTTTTTAGCTAGCTAGCTAACGTTAACGTGACATGTCTAAACAAAATATCCCAAGTTAAAGCTTGCTGTTAACTAGCTAACGTTAGCTGAGGTTAGGTGGCTGTCTTGCGAGCTAACATTAATGTATGCGTATGAAGTGTGTGTAACGTTAGTGATGTTTTCTAAGAATGCCATTTTGCATTGCTAGTTATAGCCTAATGTTAGCTAGCTAACATTGAACTGATTGGTTAACTTTAGCTAGCTACGACAATTGGTTTGTATTGCTAGTTAAAGCTTGCTGTTAGCTAGACAGCTGACATTAAATCAAATCAAATGTATTTATATAGCCCTTCTTACATCAGCTGATATCTCAAAGTGCTGTACAGAAACCCAGCCTAAAACCCCAAACAGCAAGCAATGCAGGTGTAGAAGCACGGTAGATGGCTGGCTAGCTACAGTAGCTAACATTACCTGTATGAACTGTGTGTAGTGATGCTCTCAGAATGCCATTTAGCGTCTAAGTTATTGTATAATAATTCTAAAATATTTGTACCTGGAATTTGTCTTTCAGCATTAAATCAGTAGAACACGCCTGACTAACCCACCAATCATACAGTTATTAACCTGTTGGGGCAAAGGGGCAGTATTTTCACGGCTGGATAAAAAAAACGTACCCGATTTAATCTGGTTACTAATCCTACCCAGTAACTAGAATATGCATATACTTATTATATATGGATAGAAAACACCCTAAAGTTTCTAAAACTGTTTGAATGGTGTCTGTGAGTATAACAGAACTCATTTGGCAGGCAAAACCCTGAGACATTTTCTGACAGGAAGTGGATACCTGATGTGTTGAATTACCTTTAAGCCTATGCCATTGAAACACACAGGGGCTGATTTATGTTTTGGCACTTCCTATTGCTTCCACTATATGTCACCAGCCTTTACAAAGTGTTTTGAGTCTTCTACTATGAGATCTGACCGAACAAGAGCCTTGGAACGGTGATGGCCGATTAGACTCTGGCCCGCGAGGTCATGTTGGGTACCCTCGTTCCAATACGTTTTAAAAGAGAATGCATTCGTCCACCTTGAATATTATTCATGTTCTGGTTAAAAAAGGCACTAATGATTTATGCTATACAACGTTTGACATGTTTGAACGAACGTAAATATATTTTTTCCCCTCGTTCATGAAGTGAAGTCCGGCGGGCTTAGATCATGTGCTAACAACACGGAGCTTTTTGGACATAAATGATGAGCTTTTTTGAACAAAACTACATTCGTTATGGACCTGGGATTCCTGGAAGTGACATCTGATGAAGAGAATCAAAGGTAATGGATTATTTACATAGTATTTTCGATTTTAGATCTCTCCAACATGGCCGTTTGTCTGTATCGCAAAGCGTATTTTTCTGGGCGCAGTGCTCAGATTATTGCAAAGTGTGATTTCCCAGTAAGGTTATTTTTAAATCTGGCAAGTCGATTGCGTTCAAGAGATGTAAATCTATAATTCTTTAAATGACAATATAATATTTTACCAATGTTTTCAAATTTTAATTATTTAATTTGTGGTGCTGACTTGACTGCCGGTTATTGAAGGGAAACGATTTCCTGAACATCAACGCCATAGTAAAACGCTGTTTTTGGATATAAATATGAACTTGATATAACTAAAAATGCATGCATTGTCTAACATAATGTCCTAGGAGTGTCATCTGATGGAGATTGTCAAAGGTTAGTGCATCATTTTAGCTGGTTTTATGGTTTTGGTGACGCCTGTCTTTGATTTGACAAAACATTACACACAGCTATTGTCAATGTACTCTCCTAACATAATCTAACTTTATGCTTTCGCCGTAAAACCTTTTTGAAATCGGACAACGTGGTTAGATTAAGGAGATGTTTATCTTTCAAAGGGTGTAAGATAGTTGTATGTTTGAAAAATTTGAATTTTGACATTTATTTGGTTTCAAATTTGCCGCTCTTGAAATGCACCTGCTGTTGATAGGGTGCACCACGGGTGGCACGCTAGCGTCCCACATAGCCCAAAGAGGTTAAAGCACAAACATGTGTGGACCTGAATTGTGATAAGTGCAGTGGCCAAAACAAGAACAAGTTTGTGCTGGTAGAACGCTATGGCTGGCAACAACACCTGACTCCATACTTCAGGCCGCAGCCACAGATCAAGCGGTACCAGAACTTTAGGTAAAAAAATGTTATTCTTATCTAAACTTGGGAGGTGAATTAATGTTGGGCAGGGTTGTAATGTCTTCTGAATTTTTGGTATTCCCTGTTTCACAGCTTCGATGCTCCAGAGCCTGGTGTTGTCGCCAAGGAGCGTTCAGACCAGGTTTCAGCTGCTGCGCAATGCAGACATCCTAGCTCCCATAGATGGCCTGCATGTACAAGCACCACCTGGACTGGACACAGCTAGACTTGTCTTTTTGAGAAGATCAGGGAGTTTTACAACAAAGAGGCTATGGACATCACATGCCCTGCACCAAAGTCAAGGGCAGGACAGAGACAGGCTCTCTGAATATAGATTCCCTTGTTCATGCGTGGTTTGGATGGACCAGTCATCAGCACTATCTGCAGTGCCTCTACTCACATGACTCTCTCCTAACACACGCCATATGTTGCTGCAATTTTTTTTTGTCCTGCTGCTCAGCCACTTTACCCCTCATTGACGGGGCTGCAGTGGAGCAGGTTGAGTGCTTCAAGTTCCTTCAAGAATTTTTCCTTATTGTAGGCTACTACCACTTTTAGTCTTTAGCACATGACCTCATGTGAATCCTTAAAGAGATGGGTGGGGCTGACTTAAGAGGGTGTGAACAATGCTGAATGGGAGTAGACAAAGGAGAGCTCTCTAGTAGGTACCATTCAAAGGCCCTTTTCTCAAAAGTGAGTTTACAAGTGTTTCAACTTTCAAAGTAGAAACACTTTCCCATTGTTCCTCAAATGTTGTGTATGATATACCATTTTATAGCTCTGAGTCTCTAATTTTATCGAATGTAAAAAACAGAAATTCTAAATTTTGCAACAAAAGTCTGGATCCAGGTGGTTAGTCACATGTAACACATTTTTACATTGTAGAATAATAGTGAAGACATCAAAATTATGAAACAACATATATAGAACCATGTAGTAACAAAAAAAAGTTTTAAATCAAAATCTATTTTATATTTGAGATTCTTCAAAGTAACCACCCTTTGCCTTTGTGTGCTTTGCACACTCTTGGCATTCTCTCAACCAGCTTCATGAGGTCGTCACCTGGAATGTATTTCAATTAACAGGTGTGCTTTAAGTTAATTTGAGGAATTTCATTCCTTCTTAATGCGTTTGAGCCAATCAGTTGTGTTGTGACAAGATAGGGTTGGTGTGTCCAAACTTTTGACTGGTAGTGTACATTGAAAACATTTCTGGAAACCAGTTTTTTCTTTGTCATTAAGAGTATTGTGTGTAGGTGTGTCCAAACGTTTGACTGGTACTGTATAAAAAAAAAACTGAAATATCACATTTACATAAGTATTCAGACCCTTTACTCAGTAGTTTGCTGAAGCACCTTTGGCAGCGATTACAGCCTCGAGTCATCTTGGGTATGATGCTTCAAGCTTGGCATATGTGTATTTGGGGAGTTTCTCCCATTCTTCTCTGCAGATCCTCTCAAGCTCTGTCAGGTTGGATGGGGAGTGTCGCTGCACGGCTATTTTCAGATCCCTCCAGAGATGAGTGGCCCAAGCAAAGCCTGCACAAGGACATTGAGACTTGTCCCGAATCCACTCCTGCAGTGTCTTGGCTGTGTGTTTAGGGTCGTTGTCCTGTTGGAAGGTGAACCTTCGCCCCTATCTGAGGTCCTGAGCGCTCTGGAGCAGGATTTCATCAAGGATCTCTGTACTTTGCTCCGTTCATCTTTCCCTTGATCCTGACTAGTCTCCCAGTCCCTGCCGCAAAAAAACATCCCCACAGCATGATGCTGCCACCACCATGCTTCACCATAGGTATGGTGCCAGGTTTCCTCCAGACCTAACACTTGGCATTCAAGCCAATGAGCTCAATCTTGGTTTCATCAGACCAGAGAATCTTGATTCTCCTTTAGGTGCCTTTCGGCAAACTCCAAGCGGGCTGTCATGCGTCTTTTACTGAGGAGTGGCTTCCGTCTGACCACTCCACCAAATGTTTTTTATTTCACCTTTATTTAACCAGGTAGGCTAATTGAGAACAAGTTCTCATTTACAACTGCGACCTGGCCTAGATAAAGCAAAGCAGTTCGACACATACAACAACACAGAGTTACACATGGTATAAACAAACATACAGTCAATAATACAGTAGGAAAAAAAGTATGTATATATACAGTGTGTGCAAATGAGATAAGATAAGGGAGGTAAGGCAATAAAATAGGCCATAGTGGCGAGGGAATTACAATATAGCAATTAAACACTGGAGTGATAGATGTGCAGAAGATGAATGTGCAAGTAGAGATACTGGGGTGCAAAGGAGCAAAATAAATAAATAAATACAGTATGGGGATACAGTATGGGGATGAGGTAGTTGGACGGGCTATTTACAGATGGGCTATGTACAGGTGCAGTGATCTGTGAGCTGCTCTGACAGCTGGTGCTTGAAGTTAGTGAGAGAGATAAGGGTCTCCAGCTTCAGCGATTTTTGCAGTTCGTTCCAGTCATTGGCAGCAGAGAACTGGAAGGAAAGGCGGCCAAAGGAAGAATTGGCTTTGGGGGTGACCAGTGAAATATACCTGCTGGAGCGCGTGCTGCGGCTGGGTGCTACTATGGTGACCAGTGAACTGAGATAAGGCGGGGCTTTACCTAGCAAAGACTTGTAGATGCCAGTGGGTTTGGCGACAAGTGTGAAGCAAAGGCCAGCCAACGAGAGTATACAGGTCGCAGTGGTGGGTACTATATGGGGCTTTGGTGACAAAACGGATGGCACTGTGATAGACTGCATCCAATTTGTTGAGTAGTGTTGGAGGCTATTTTGTAAATGACATCGCTGAAGTCGAGGATCGGTAGGATAGTCAGTTTTACGAGGGTAAATGTGATCAAACAAATACAGTTTTGTTCTTCGCTTTGTCATTATCGGGGATTGTGTGTAGATTGAGGGGATACAATTATTACATCCATTTTAGAATAAGGCCATAACGCAACAAAATGTGGGAAAAGTCAAGTGGTGTGAATACTTTCCGAATGCACTGTATACATACACACAAAAGTATGTGGACACCCCTTCAAATTAGTGGATTCAGCTGACAGGTGTATAAAATCGAGCACACAATCATGCAATCTCCATAGACAAAAATTGGCAGTGACTTTCAATGTGGCACCGTCATAGGATGCCAGCTTTGCAAAAAAATCAGTTCGTAAAATGTCTGCCTTGCTAGAGCTGCCCCGGTCAACTGTATGCTGTTGTGAAGTGGAAACATCTTGGAATAATATTTCCTGCCTGAGTGTGTTTGTGTGTGTTAAGGCGTCTGCATGCATAGATTCAGTTTGCTCCTATCAGAAATCAGCTAGGGGACTTGTCTGTGCTCTCATACTCCCTAAAGACCATTGCTTGAAAAACAAGCCACCGTAGCTACAACATAGCCAGAAACACTTCCTCAAAATAGTCAGAATTAATCTAAAATAAATCGTGTAATCTGTGACATTTTTACCAAGGTCTTTTTTTATATTTTTACATTTTTATTTTTTTACATCTAGCTAAGATGTTTGCAGTATTTCTCAAGTGAAAAAATGTGAATGAAAACAAACATGTTCCCATTCCTACCAGGAGTAATACTGTTGACCAATCACCGATGAAGAAGCGTAGACTTTGCCTATTAAACTTCGACTTGCCTCAAGAAAAAATTGGTGCACGAACAGCCAAAATAAAAAATAGCCAAAGACTAAAATGTCAGAAAACGGTCATAATAATTATACAGTATAAGCAAACTGTTTAGAATGGGAAGCATACAGTAAGCTTTAGGAAGTAACTGATCTTCGGTGGATTTATATCCTGTTCTAATGTGTAGATGTATGCCTGCCCAGAAGGGGCAGCCTTGCCCTTATATTAAACACTCTGACCTGGATTCCGTGTATCTCTGTCTAGAGCGCGTGCACGTGCGTGTGTGTGTACATATTCCTGTGTAAATCTTTTTCCATCTCATTACTACTGAAATCCAGTCAGAGTAGACTCACTGGAGGACCTTCTCTAATTTCCTCTGTAGCGTTAGATCCCCGTACTCATGGGCCAGTTAGCGCTCAGCGCTAGTGCTGCCCAATGCAGTGTGAAGGCAGACCTTTAAATATTTAGCACTGCAGAGAGGTGAGGGGAAATAAGTACACTAATTTAGCTGTGCTGATGCAAAATCATTGCCGCCACGCCCAAAATATATGGAACATGAAAAAGTATTTCTGCCAAGACGCACTTTAAAGATGCTAGAACAGTCCACATTTACTTTTCCTCTGCAAACAAAATGAGTAATGAATAAAACAACCAGCCACCCCATAGTATAATGGTTGATCTGTTTGCCTAGTCCGTTGTTGTTGTTGTGTGTTCTATGTTCTATGCAACATAAATATTCCTCTCAAGGTGCATTCAAGTTTCGAGTGCCAAATGGAGGGAAACATGCTTTCTGACAACCTGTCAATGCACAACAATTTATAATGCAATCGTGGGGCAAACAGCCATTTTAATGGCCTTTGTTATAAAAAGGCTTTCCATTCCTACTTTACTTATTCCTAAATACGCACGAACTGCACCTTTTCTAACCTGGAGTTCTTAGCTGCGCCACGTTTAAGCATGTTACCGCTCCGCAATTCGCAGTGAATGCATAGGTGAGAGAGGGGCTGAATTTAACACGGGTCAATTTTAAGGTAAGTTGGGGTAAAACACCACCCTACCTTAAAATACATTTTGAGGAGTGACTTTAAAAGGAATGCGATGAGACGGATTACATGTTTTGTTGAGCAAGAGTAGTGGCAACCAGGGAAAGTGTTGGGGGGGGGGGGGGGGGGGGGGGGGGATATGATATTAAGTTGTTTCTTTGGGAAGTACAGGCAGGAGGCGTATTTCCCTTCTTAGTCTTTCTACATAACAATTCTGATTTAGGGCGAGGGTACTCAGTGCGAACACACACATGTACACGCAAGTGCATGTACGTACATACCACGCAAGCATGCAGGCGTATAGTATACACCTGTGAAGGATAATGTTATGTTTGTGCTTTTCTAATAACCAATTTGACTGGGTTCATGCAGGTGACTGATTGATCGTGCCTGGGAAGAATCCTCACATCAGTATAAGGAATTTGGCAGTATGCCCAGAACATTGCTTTGAGATCCGAAAGGGTTCTCTCAGTTTCATGGTCTCAGCTTGGAGAGAAGAAGCCTTGTGAGTTATTGGTCGGTCACATAATAATGTAAATCACGCAAATATAACTTGTCTGTGTAAGCAGCATATAAGAAAACTAACGGGACTGCACCGGCAGAGCTCCCGACCAACATGTACTATCGTGCATTACGTGTGTTGGAACCTCTCCAGCTTGCTGATAATAAAGAATCATTCATTTAATATTGACTTCAGGTGTCCCTGGTGTTAATTTCCACGACACACCTCATTTCAACTCCTTTAAAATCCAGGAAGAATTCAGAAAATACACAGCAATAGCTTTCATCAGCATCTTAGAACTAAAGTCAGAGGACAGCAGTCCTAATTCCATGTAGACAATGAATGGAAGGATGTGGACTCCTATTTGTTCATCTGCCAGGGACCATGCACAATCTATACATTGCACCAAATGTAGCTAAATAGCACATTTCCATCTGCATTCCCCATCTGTCATTGGCTAGCATAACAGTTCTACTCTACTACCATATGTAAACTAATGGGTGCGTACTGCAGAGTGATACCAATTGTGTACTATATACTCACTTAATTGAATATTCAAGGTTGTGTGTATGAATATGTATGTCTATGAATGATGATAGCACATTCTCCTGTGGTCAGCGCTTTCTTCTGTTGATATGACTCATTGCTTTGTCCTTGCACTCAGCCCGACCTCTAAGCAGGCAGGCCCATATGCGAGCCAGCCTGGTGTTGTTCTGCTTAGCTACCAGGGCCTTTGAGGCTGCGGCCGTTGATCCACCGCTCCAGGGCAACACAACAGAACAATTGCCATCTCGGTCTGCCCTCTGGCAGCCCACACGCACCACAACACACAAGCCTGGGGGGCTCTGGCAGACACACCAATAAGGGAGGGAGGGAAGGAGGCCCAAATACATCAGGCGCCTCTGGGGCTCCATCCACTGGTGAAGAGGTGTCAGAAGGTCAAATCTGGACGAGCAAAGGAGGGAGTGAGTAGGTTGATGTGGCTTGTTCAATAGATCAGAGATAATAGCACTAGACCAGCTTTGATATACAGGATTTACATTCTGTAAAACCTCTTCAGCACAGAGGAGCAGAGTGCAGAGTAGGAGAAATAAAGTAACCCATAGTAGAACTAAGTCAGCACTTCCTCACTTTAACAATGTTCTCACAAGCTTTGTAATATTCCCTTCCACCGGTGTCCTCATTAAGAGCTCTCCCGGTCTTGTCTTAATGAATGGGGCGCACAGAAAGAGATTGCCTATATGGAAGTGAGACAGAGCAGTATAATGACTAAGTTTCTATCTGCGGAGTTTCACTTTGCTGAACACAGCCCTGGTCACCCAGGTGGTAACCACCTCTGGAGTGTCTGATTGAAAGACAAGGGGGTAAACAAATTGCTCAACACTGACCGAGAATTGAGGCTGTGCACCTCTGACACGTCCTAGTATTAGCACCAGGGTTGGGGTCAATTCCTTACCAATTCAGACGATTAGAAAAAAACTGGAGTTGGAATTGGAATTTCATTTTCCTTCTTGAATTGGAATTGACCCCAACCAACTATGATTAGCACCCGGCTGGAAAGCGGCACAGCGGGAGATTTGTATTCCTCCCCGAAACATCCTTATTATTTGCTTAGGCACACCTGCTGGTGTGGCGTCCCCCTCTCCTCTGGCAATGCTGGATATATTTGGGTCAGGCGTCAGGGGAGATGCCAGGCCAAGGAGGCGCGGTGGGTAGCTGGGCATTACAGCTGCAGTGCCCACCCCCTACCCCCCACAAACACACACACCCTTGGAGCCACCAGCTGCCACCACCCAGAGCAGGCACCGGGTACAGCCACCTGATTAGAGTGATGAGGGCTGTCTGTTTACTGTATGTGTGTACGATAGTGATGCGCGGGTTGATTCATAACCCACAGTTCCCACCAATGTTCCCTCAAAGTTTTTTGCCAATGAGCAAATTTGTGCCACATCACTGAGGACTTAACATGGTCCTCCCACCACCACAGTCGTGAAGATGGCACGGCATCGCCTCTTCTCCCTCAGGAGGCTGAAACGATTTGGCATGGCCCCTTTCACAGCTGCACCATCGAGAGCATCCTGACTGGTTCTATCACCGTCTTGGATGGCAACTGCGCCACCCTCAACCTGGAGGTCCAACAGAGGGTGATGCGGACAGCCCAGCGAATCACTGGGTGCGAGCTCCCAGCCATCCAGGACGTACATGCCAGGCGGTGTCTGAGAAAGGCCCAAAATATTTATTGAAGACTCCAGACACCAGAGACACGGACTGTCCTCCATGCTCCTGTCTGTCAAGCGGTACAAAAAGGCTCAGACCAGACTCGTAAACAGCTTCTATCCCCAGGCCATAAAAATTAAAATGGCTACCAACTACTGCTCTCCCACAGACTATCCACACTGACTATGCCTATCCACAGGTTTGTACCCACTCAGACACACACCTTCACTCTCACCCTTACACACACAGCTGCTAAATGATTTGATTAGATTTATTACTACCATGTATGGTGCTGTTCATTGATCACTATTACCATTAGTAGCCTTCTACACTACATGACCAAATGTATATGTGGACACCAGCTTGTCGAACATCTCATTCCAAAATGATGGGCAATAATATGGAGTTGGTCCCCCCCTTTGTTGCTATAACAGCCTACACTCTCCTGGGAAGGTTTTCCACTATATGTTGGAACATTTCTGTGGGGATTTGCAACCATTCAGCCACAATATCATTAGTGAGGTCGGGCACTGATGTTGGGCGATTAGGCCTGGCTCGCAGTCAGTGTTCGATGGGGGATGAGGTCAGGGCTCTGTGAGGTCAAGGCTCTGTCAAGTTCTCCCACACCGATCTCGACAAACCATTTCTGTATGGACCTCGCTTTGTGCACGGTGGCATTGTCATGGTGAAACAGGAAAGGGCCTTCCCCAACTGTTGCCACAAAGTTGGAAGCACAGAATCGTCTAGAAAGTCATTGTATGCTGTAGCATTAAGATTACCCTTCACTGGAACTAAGGGGCCTAGCCCGAACCATGAAAAACAGCCCCAGACCATTATTCCTCATCCACCAAACTTTACAGTTGGCACTATGCATTGGGGCAAGTAGCATTCTCCTGTCATCCACCAAACCCAAAATTCTCCGTCGGACTGCCAGATGGTGAAGTGTGATTCATAACTCCAGAGAATGCATTTCCACTGATCCAGTTGAATGGCGACGAGCTTTACACCACCCCAGCTGACGCTTGGCATTGGGCATGGTGATCATGAAGCTCCCGACGAACAGTTCTTGTGCTGACGTTGCACACAGAGGCAGTTTAGAACTCAGTAGTGAGTGTTGCAACCGAGGACAGACGCTTCAGCACTCGGTGGTCCCGTTATGCGAGTTTGTGTGGCCTACCACTTTGCAGCTGAGCCGTGGTTGCTACTAGACATTTACACTTCACAATAACAGCACTTGCAGTTGAGGCGCTTACAGGAGCAGCTCTAGCAGGGCAGAAATTTGACGAACTGACTTGGTGGAAAGATGACATTCTAGGACGGTGCCACGTTTAAAGTCACTGAGCTCTTCATTAATGCCAATCAAATGCCAATGTTTGTCTATGGAGATTGCACGGCTGTGCGCTCGATTTTATACACCTGTCAGCAACGGGTGTGGCTGAAATAGCCAAATCCACTAATTTGAAGGGGTGTCCACATACTTTTGTATATATTGTGTAATTATCCAGCTACTGGTCACTATAACACCTGTTTACATGTACACATTAACATGAGTATATTATTATAAGTATTTATATATTCCTGCTACCAGTCACTTATCAGGCCTGTTTACATGCATATGCTTCTCCCAGTCACGTTTATGTAAACCTACCTCAACCACTCCAGTACCTCTGCACATTGAATAAGGCACTGACCTCACGTTTCTTCAACCTATATGGTACTTCTTATGATTTTTTTTATTACATTTTCTATCATCTTTATTATTATTACTGCCTAGTTAGGAAAGAGGTCTCAAGGTAAGAATTTCACTGTACTGTTTTAACCCTGTTGTATACTGTGCACGTGGCAAATAAAGTTAACATTGAAACACATGGTCCAAAACCAGGTCTATAAATGTAATCTGGCCTATTCAATCCCAGCCCCTTGGTGAAGGGGGAAGTTGCCCCTAGACGCTGATCTTGGGTCAGTTATGCATTTCCCCCTCTAATGGTTAAGGTTAGGATTGGGGAGGGGAAGCTGATCCTACATACACAGTGTGTACCTAGAGGAAACTTCACCCTGGAGCCCAGCCCCTTTAAACCTCCCATACCTAGGGTAACAATACAAACACTTTTTTTTATCCCACACTGGCTCTATCCAAAAGCTAGAACTAATGTTACATCAACTGTGTTTTAAAAGTAGTCCACCAGTGTGTGAGTGAGTGGGAAAAAAAAGGGGAGATTGAATTGGTTTACACCTGGGCAGGTGAAAGTCATCTGTGACTGAACACTGACTCAGTCAAGCTTGAAGTTAGAGCACGGTCAAATCCTTTCAAATACAAACACAAACATGCATACGCCCGCACAAAAACACTCTTATTTGGGTAAGAGTGGCTGCAAGACCGAAGTGATCAGAGGGTAAGGAAATAGAAGGCTATAATAGCTTGTCATTCATACGACATAGGCTACATTTTGAGCAGCCTCTAAAGTACCACATCATACGACCAGAAACCGTAGCAATGAGGGTCTAGGCATAAAGCTTTCCGTTCTGCCATGCCTCCCATTTCTCTCTTTTCCCCCTCCCTCTCTCCTGCTCTCTGTCTACCCGCGCAGTGCCAAGCCAAACACAGTGTTTCCACTTGGCAGTGTGTGTGAGTGATTGGTGCTGGAGTAAAAAGGGTATGGTGGCGGAATGACGGAGAGGTTGTGAATCACTTAGTCTCCGTCTGTCTGCATTCCTCTACTTCTCTCTCACTCACTTCTTAAGAATGCTCTGCTGTTCACATTCATTCACACACACAATGTTTTTCTTGCATATCCCAACTCGCTGAGACACCTGCAGGGAGTGGGGTCACAGCCAGGGTCATCATTGTCCAGCACCCCTGGAGCAATTGGGGTTAAGTGCCTCACCTTGTCAGCTTCGGGATTCGAACCAGCAATCTTTCGGTTACTGGCCCAACGCTCTAACCTCGAGGCTACCGGCCGCCCCGTATCACTTATCTCAATGCACTCGTCGTGATAGTTTTCCCTTTTTCAATCTCTCTTTCTCACTCTCCTAAAAGATTTACAGCTTCTGTGCTGCAGAGGCAAGAAAACATATTTTCTCTTGTAATATTTGTTTTGTGCTAAACCTATCAAATGGCTTGGATCTGCTCGGCGAGGCCGGGTGCTATTCTATTCTGCCATCTCATTCCTCTCAAAAAAAGGAAACAGTTATATAACAACCAGTTATACAGTGCCTTTAGAAAGTATTAATACTCCTTGACTTATTCCACATTTTGTTGTGTTACAGGCGGAATTGAAAATGGATTAAATATTTTTTTCCCCCCTCACCCATCTACACACAATATCCCATAATGACAAAGTGAAAACATGTTTTTTTTGAAAATTAGCAAATGTATTGAAACTGAAATATCAAATTTATATAAGTATTCACACCCGTGTCAATACTTGTTAGAATCATCTTTGGCATCGATTACAGCTGTGAGTCTTTCGGGGTAAATCTCTAAGAGCTTTGCACACCTAGATTGTACAATATTTGCAAATTATTCTTTTTAAAATTATTCAAGATCTCAAGTTGGTTGGTGATCATTGCTCGACAGCCATTTAAGTCTTGTAATAGATCTTCAAGCCGATTTAAGTCAAAACTGTAACTAGGTCATTCAGGAACATTCAATGTCTTCTTGGTAAACTACTCCAGTGTATCACCATGGTGATTGCCTACGGAGCTGTGAAGGGAACGGCACCTCCATACCTTCAGGCTCTGATCAGGCCCTACACCCAAACAAGGGCACTGCGTTCATCCACCTCTGGCCTGCTGGCCCCCCTACCTCTGAGGAAGCACAGTTCCCGCTCCGCCCAGTCAAAACTGTTCGCTGCTCTGGCACCCCAATGGTGGAACAAGCTCCCTCACGACGCCAGGACAGCGGAGTCAATCACCACCTTCCGGAGACACCTGAAACCCCACCTCTTTAAGGAATACCTAGGATAGGATAAAGTAATCCTTCTAAACCCCCCCCCCCCCCCCCCCTTAAAAGATTTAGATGCACTATTGTAAAGTGGTTGTTCCACTGGATATCATAAGGTGAATGCACCAATTTGTAAGTCGCTCTGGATAAGAGCGTCTGCTAAATGACTTAAATGTAAATGTAAATGTGTATATTTGGCCTTGTGTTTTAGGTTCTTGTTCTGCTGAAAGGTGAATTTGTCTCCCAGTGTCTGTTGGAAAGCAGACTGAACCAGGTTCTCAAGGATTTTGCCTGTGCTTAGCTCTATTCTGTTTCTTTTTATCCTAAACTCCCTAATCCTTGCCAATGACAAGCATATCCATAAAATGATGCAGCCATCACCATTCTTGAAAATATGAAGAGTGGTACTCAGTGAGGTGTTTGCTCTAAATATAAGACTTTGTATTCATGACAAAGTTCATTTCTTCACCAGAATTTTTGGCATTTATTTTAGTGGCTAAGGACAAATTTTCACTGACACAGATGTAAAGAAATTTGTGCATACATTTTGAGAGAAATAAGCTTTTTGTGCATATGGAGAATGTGTGGGATCTTTTATCTGACCCCAAACAAACGTTACATGTTGCGTTTATATTTTTATTTAGTATACAATGTTGATCCATCCTCAGTTCACAACCATTAAACTATAACTATTTTAAAGTCACCTTTGGCCTCATGGTGAAATACCTGAGCGGTTTCCTTCCTCTCAGGCAACTGTGTTAGGAAGGACAACTGTATCTTTGTAGTGACTGGTTTTATTGATCCACCATCCAAAGTGTAATTAATAACGTCACCACTCTAAAAGGGATATTCAATGTCTGCTTTTCTTTTACCAATAGGTGCCTTTCTTTGCGAGGCATTGGAAAAACCTCCCTGGTCTTTGTGGTTGAATCTGTGATTGAAATTCAATGCTCGACTGAGGGACCTTACAGATAAATATATGTGTGGGGTAAAAATGAGGTAGTCATTCAAAAATAATGTTAAAGACTATTACGGCACACAGATTGAGTCCATGCAACTTAAGCACATTTTTAAATACTTATTGACTAAAGGCATTTCAGCTTTTCATTTTTTATTAATTTGTACAAATTTCTAAACAAATAATTCCCCTTTGACATTATGGGGTATTGTGTGTAGTCCAGTGACACAAAATCTCAATTAAATCAATTTTAGATTAAGGCTGTAACACAAAATATGGAAAAAGTCAAGGTGTGTGAATACTTATTAGGCACTTTGGAAAGTAGTCAGACACCTTAACTTTTTCCACATTTTGTTACGTTACAGCCGTATTCCTTTTTCTTCATCAATCAACACACAACACCCCATAAATATTTTTTTCCCAAAATGTATAAAACATAAATACCTACTAAAAGTATTCAGACCCTTTACTACGAGACTCAAAATTGAGCTCAGGTGTTTCCATTGATCATCCTTAAGATGTTTCTACCTGTGGTTAATTCAATTGATTGGACATGATTAGGAAAGGTACACACCAGTAGTATAAGGTCCAACAGTTGACAGTGCATGTCAGAGCAAAACCCAAGCAATGATGTCAAAAGGAATTGTCCATAGAGCTCCGAGACAAGATTGTGTCGAGGCACAGATCTGGGGAACAGTGGCCTCCATCATTCTTAAATGGAAGAAGTTTGGAACCACCAAGACTCTTTCTAGAGCTTGCCGCCAGGCGAAACGGAGCAATCGGTGGAGAAGGGCCTTGGTCAGGGAGGTGACCAAGAAAACAATGATAACAGATAGAGTACCTCTGTGGAGATGGGAGAACCTTCCAGAAGGACAAACATCTCTGCAGCACTCCACCAATCAGGCCTTTATGGTAGAGTGGCCAGACAGAAGCCACTCCTCAGTAAAAGGCACATGACAGCCTGCTTGGAGTTCACCAAAAGGCAACTAAAGACTTTCAGACCATGAGAAACAAGAGTCTCAGGTCTGATTGAACCAAGATTCAACTCCTTGGCCTGAATGCCAAGCGTCCCGCCTGGAGGAAACCTGGCACCATCCCAATGGTGAAGCATGGGGGTGGCAGCATCATGCTGTGGGAATGTTTTTCAGCGGCAGAGACTGGGAGATGAACAGAGTGAAGTACAGAGATCCTTGATGAAAACCTCCTCCAGAGCGCTCAGGACCTCAGACTGAGGCGAAGGTTCACCTTCCAACAGGACAACTACCCTAAGCACACAGCCAAAACAACGCAGGAGTGGCTTCGGAACAAGTCTCTGAATATCCTTGAGTGGCCCAACCAGAGCCAGGACTTGATCCAGGTCCAACATCTCTGGAGAGTCCTGAAAATAGCTGTGCAGCGACACTCCCCTTCCAACCTGACAGTGCTTGAGAGGATCTGCAGAGAAAAATGGGAGAAACTCCCCAAATACGGGTGTGCCAAGCTTGCAGCGTCGTACCCAAGAAGACTCGAGGCTGTAATGACTTCCAAAGTTACTTCAACAAAGTACTGAGCAAAGGGTCTGAATAGTTAAATAAAATGTGATGGTTTTTGTATATAAATTTGCTAAACTTTCACAAACCTATTTTTGCTTTGTCATTCTGGGGTATTGTGTGTAGATTGAGGGGTATTTTTTTATTTTTTATCCATTGTAGAATTAGGCTGTCACGTAACAAGATGTGGAATAAGTCAAGGGGACTGAACACTTTCGGAATGCACTGTATAGTATGATTACGTACAGTTGAAGTCAGACGTTTTCATACACCTTAGCCACGTACATTTAATCTAAATTTTTCACAATTCCTGACATTTAATCCTAGTAAAAATTCCCTGTTTTAGGTCAGTTAGGATCACCACTTTATTTTAAGAATGTGAAATATGTCAGAATAATGGTAGAGAGAATGATTTATTTCAGCTTTTATTTCTTTAATTACATTCCCAGTGGGTCAGAAATTTACAAACACTCAATTAGTATTTGGTAGTGTTGCCTTTAAATTGTTTAACTTGGGTGGAACGTTTCGGGTAGCCTTCCACAAGCTTCCCAAAATAAGTTGGGTGAATTGTGGCCCATTCGTCCTCACAGAGCTGGTGTAACTGAGTCAGGTTTGAAGGCCACCTTGCTCGCACACACTTTTTCAGTTGTGCCCACCAATTTCCTATAGGATTGAGGTCAGGGCTTTGTGATGGCCACTCCAATACCTTGATTTTGTTGTCCTTAAGCCATTTTGCCACAACTTTGGAAGCATGCTTGGGGTCATTGTCCATTTGTAAGACCCATTTGCGACCAAGTTTTAACTTCCTGACTGATGTCTTGAGATGTTGCTTCAATATATCCACCTCATTTTCCGCCTCATGATGCCATCTATTTTGTGAAGTCCACCAGTCCCTCCTGCAGCAAAGCACCCCCACAACATGATGCTGCCACCCCCGTGCTTCACGGTTGGGATGGTGTTCTTCAGCTTGTAAGCCTCCCCCTTTTTCCTCCAAACATAATGATGGTCATTAATGGCCAAACAGTTCTATTTTTGTTTCAGCAGACCAGAGGACATTTCTCCAAAAAGTACTATCTTTGTCCCCATGTGCAGTTGCAAAACATAGTCTGGCTTTTTTATGTCAGTTTAGGAGCCGTGGCTTCTTCCTTGCTGAGCGGCCTTTCAGATTATGTCGATATAGGACTCGTTTTCCTGTGGATATAGATACTTTTGTACAGGTTTCCTCCAGCATCTTCACAAGGTTCTTTGCTGCTGTTCTGGGACTGATTTGCACTTTTCGCACTAAAGTACATTCATCTCTAGGAGACAGAACGTGTCTCCTTCCTGAGCGGTATGACGGCTACGTGGTCCCATGGTACTTATACTTGCGTACTATTGTTTGTACAGATGAACGTGGTACCTTCAGGCGTTTGGAAATTGCTCCCAAGAATGAACCAGACTTGTGGAGGTCTCCAATGTTTTTTCTGAGGTCTTGGCTGATTTATTTAGATTTTCCCATGATGTCAAGCAAAGTGGCACTGAGTTTGAAGGTAGGCCTTGAAATACATCCACAGGTACACCTCCAATTGATTCAAATGAGGTCAATTAGCCTATCAGAAGCTTCTAAAGCCATGACATCATTTTCTGGAATTTTCCAAGCTGTTTAAAGGCACAGTCAATTAAGTGTATGTAAACTTCTGACCCACTGGAATTGTGATACAGTGAATTATAAGTGAAATAATCTGTCTGTAAACAATTGTTGGAAAAATTACTTGTGTCATGCACAAAGTAGATGTCCTAACCGACTTGCCAAAACTATAGTTTGTTAACAAGACATTTGTGAAGTGGTTGAAAAATGAGTTTTAATGACTCCAACCTAAGTGTATGTAAACATCCGACTTCAACTATATGCGTCTCCACTGAGGAAAATAGGTTTTGCAACAGTACCGTTTTAGTGTTAGCCAGGGCTAGAGGATATAATGGCGAAATGACTAACTGTTTTGATAGAGCGCCCAAATGAGAGCCGGGCCCATTAATTCACAGTGGCAGGGACACATCGACTCAGAATATTTTGAATGTCAACCTACACTACATGGCCAAAAGAATGTGGACGTCTTTGAAATTAGTGGATTCGGCTATTTCATACACACCCATTGCTGACAGGTGTATAAACTCAAGCATACAGCCATGCAATCTCAATAGACAAACATTGGCAGTGGAATGGCCTTACTGAAGTGCTCAATGACTTTCAACGTGGCACCGTCATAGGATGCCACCTTTCCAACAAGTCTGTAAGTCAAATTTCTGCCCTGCTAAAGCTTCCCCGGTCAACCGTGAAGTGTTAGGCCACAGAAGCTCACAAAACGGGACCGCAGCGTGCTGAAGAACGTACCGCGCCTGTCCTTGGTTCCAACACTCACTACTGAGTTCCAAACTGCCTCTGGAAGCAACGTCACCACAATAACTGTTCGTCGGGAGCTTAATGAAATGGGTTTCCATGGCCGAGCAGCCACACACAAGCCTAAGGTCACCACCCGCAATTCCAAGCGTCGGTTGGAGTGGTGTGAAGCCATGTAGTGCATCGTCACAAAAGGTCATTCAAGATGAGCAGAGGAAGACAGAGAGAGGCAGAGAACGAGAGACTGTCTGAAAAAAGAAAATCCAATTATAGCTGATGTAGGAGAGGTTTATTCTTTCTTCCTCAAATCACCAAGTAGGATAAGGTTCTCTCTAGAGACTATTCTAAGGTCAATTTGGCTAGGATTTGTGGAGGGTAAACTGACCCTAAATCTGTGTGTCTGACAGAAACCTAGACCATTGCCTCCCCTCCAAATTATGTTTTACCTTTAAGAGTGTCTGGACATGACTGTCCAAATGACAGCACTCACTAGCTCTCTGTATGTTCTCAGATATGCATTTTAAGATTAACATGCAAGTCATGACCAATGGATTGGCAGCACGATCAATGAGAGAGACGTTCTCTATAATTTCCCTTTAAGCATCTCATCAGTTCGCCTAAGAAGGTATAATCAATCCATGTGGAACCTCTGCAGGCTGTCTGGGGTGTGCACGTGTGCATGTGAGAGAGACTCACCGTCATTGAAGGCCACTAAACCGACAGCGGCAAATAATCTACCCACAATGCCTTGGCTTGTGCAAGATCAGAGGTTGTCTCCAAGGGCTCCAAATTACCTCCTCACATCTGGTCCTGTTCTGCACAGATATGAACCTGACACACAGTTGTGTATTATTATACTTGTGAGGACTTTTTGGGGACCAACATTTGATTCCCATTAAAAATCCTATTTTCAAAAACCCTAAACCTAACCTTAACTCCTAAACCTAACGTCTAACCTTACACCTAACCACTAAGCTTAAAATAGCCTTTTTCCTTTTAAGGACTGGTCAAATTGTCCTTGGTTTACTTTTCTTGTGAAGACTTCTGGTCCTCACAAGTATAGTAAAACAAAAATACACACACACACACACACACACCGTTTCCATTCGCACTTCAGTGAACAAAGAACATCTTTCAGGCCACTCAGATGAGAAAGGCTAGAAAGGACTTATGACTAAGTACTGTATATATACACATTTCTTCATTGGGGAGAACAACATGAAGTGCTTGACATTCCATCTGAAACCAGACACGATGGTTGCAGTGATAAAAAGCCACGCAGCGCCATGTCAAAGAACTGCGCAAATCCATAGCCCTCACTACACAGCCTTTCAGATCAAAGCAGGATTTCCAGTCACCCCACAGTGGCTTTGAAGCTTCCTCCCACACACACTATATACAGGTAACTGACAAAATAAAATAAATACCAACATAGTGTCTTAATAGGGCGTTGAGCCACCACGAGCCAGAACAGCTTCAATGCACCTTGGCATAGATTCTGCACCTGTCAGGAACTCTATTGAAGGCATGTGACACTATTCTTCCACGAGAAATTCCAGAATTTGGTGTTTTGTTGGTGGTCTCATGCAATGCTCTAGAATTGATGAGATCTGGTGACAGACGGCAGCCATGGCATGTGGTTTACATTGTTTTCATGCTGATCCAACCATTCAGTGACCATGTGTACTCAGTGGATGGGGGCATTATCATCCTATCTCAGCATGGCCAAAATAATGCCCCTAAGCATGAAGGGATGTTAATGGCTTAATTACCTCAGGAATCACACGTGTAGAAAACACTTGCTTTCAATATACTTTGTATTCCTCATTTACTCTGGTGTTTATTATTTTGGCAGTTACCTGTATCTACACAAACCAGGATTTTCATTAGGAAAATGTAGCGCTGGACAATGTGACCGGGAAGATTTTAATGCATTGGGTGCATAACCCATTAGGGCATCCACCCAAGGTGTGCAGAATGACAGAAATCAAATTTAGATTACGGTAATGCTTCTTAAAGATGCAATATGCTGAAATCACTCCACCATTTCCTGGTTGCTAAAATTATAATAGTTTGCCTAATTTAAAAGTATAGTGTAGAGAATCATTGTACCATCTAAACCGCTGTGAAATACAATATTTTTGGTTATGGAAAAGGTATTTTCAGCTGGTGGACAAAACCGAAAGTAAGACGCAAAAACTATTAATAAAGGGAATCAGAAATAGCGCACATAGAACAGATTTATTGCTTCTTAGACTGCTTTCAATTACAGATTTTTAACATACCATTCATTCTATGTGAATTTGGTCGGGTCGCCCAAAAAGCTAAATATTGCAGCTTTACCAGAACATGCAACTGATGTAATGAAGCAGACAATAAAACGTAATTTTCAAACATTATCCAAAATGCAATACGTGGGAAAACACCATTCTATACAGTGTACCTGATAGCGGCTCCATATGTGAATATGAAAATCTCTTGTTAGAAATAATCTAAAGACGCAACAATTAGGATGGGTTGTTAATTTGACTAGGATTGTGCATTTGGCTTTTGGACAACGAAAGAAAGTTGATATGAAAACCAATAGAACAGGAGAGAAATAGCGGTGGGCCAATAGGGAAGTAAATGGAAATACATTTGCCAAAATGATATAATTACTCTGGTCTATACATAAATAAATCAAATCATTAAAAATACTTCACCAGAAAGCATGACTTAGCCAGATAGGAATTGAGGATTCTTTAGCTTCTTTAAAAAAAAATATCTGTGGATTTTTTCAAATCACAAGGTCATAGGACTATGCCTATTTGGGAAGCCCGCAATTTGGGCAGCGAGCGTGGAAATAGAACTGGCTGATTATTGAGTGGTGGCTGTCAGTGAAAAGCATCTAAAATGTGTGTGAAGATAATGTGTCTTGAGTATAATTTAAAATGTTGAGACAGGGAAGGGGTGTGTGGCGAATGTATAAGCGAGTCTCTCCATAATGGCTTCCCCCAATTCTTGCGCATTCATTGTGTTAATGTTAAAAATACAAATGGAAAACCAATCTCCATTACATATGTTACCAGTAGTAAATGTATCGTTAACCCCAGTCATTTGGTTACATTAATGCATGTATTAATTACAGTTATTTACCGTTTTCATTCTCGGAGTGTTAACGTTGTGAACTCTGCTTATAAAAGGGTCTTAGATTCACTGTTCTCTTTTTTTTTGGTTCTAGAACTGCTGTGGTGAGAATCTCTTTCGCTCTCCAACCCATGGTGACTTTTGGGACATGGCCTTTCAGGTATGATCTCTTTCGCCCTGTGATCATGCTTAGAATAATACTTGATTCAAATGTCAGTATTGCCTTGTAACTTAAGCGTTATGCCTTGTATGAGAATCTATTCATTTTACAAAGTAATTAAAAACACATTTACAACTCCATTCGCAGACATTTCTTCATGGCCTATTACTGTAACTCAACTATGGTGTTCTTGCACATTGCTAAATAATGTTTATGGAGTCAAATAAAAGTAGGCTAATTTCTTAGTGTTATTACGAGTGGCATGTGATGTATCTATAATATCATATACTGTGTATTTCAGCCAGCAGCATACCACCCTGCATCCCTCTGCTGGCTTGATTCTGAAGCTAAGCAGGGTTGGTCCTGGTTGATCCCTGGGTGGGTGACCAGATGCTGCTGGAAGTGGTGCAATGATTGGGTACATTGCCCTGTGTAGGGTGCCGTTTTTCCGATGGGACGTTGAACGGGTGTCCTGACTGTGGTCACTAAAGAGCTCATGGCACTTATCGTAAGAGTACGAGTGTTAACCCCAGTGTGTTGGCTAAATTCCCAATCTGCCCCTCATACCATCATGGGCACGTAATCACCCCCAGCTTCCAATTGGCTCATTCATTCCCCCCAGTCACTATTCCCCACGTCGTTGATGTAAATGAGCGTGTTCTCAGTCAAATTACCTGGTAAAATAAGGGTTAATAAATATACACGATACATATTACTACCTGTGCATGCATTAAGTACATGGCCTGCTGCGTGGAAATGTAAAAAATTAAAACACTTTCCTACATCTATTGCAAATAATATATTAAAACTATGGTTTCTCACAGTAAGCTATATGAAAGATATGTCCAACAATCTCCCCCTAGAAAATCACCAATGTTCGTTGTGAAAGCAAATGAAGTTATAAGCCTACTGCTGCATTGGCCTATGCGCTCATTTCTTTAGCCGCCAATGGATTATCAATGTGTCCATATGGCAGAGGCTGGTGATCTTGCATTAGTTGACTTAACAATTCGATAAAATCTGAATTTAAATGAACGATTAACCACATGACAATGACTCTGAGAAAATAAAACGTTATTGAAATGAAACTGTTTCATAAAAATGCGGATATGAAAATCATAACTGGCAAGCAGAACGGTAGAATAAATTGTAAGGATCCCCAAACTTGACACTCACGCGACCCCTACGAAGTATTTAAAGTAATTGTCTCCACGTTTCTATGGTCGGATTTTGCCTCTAGGCTAGATTGAAGCAAGGTAAGCCTCGTAATATTAAATAAAACATTCAGGTTTCAAACAATTAAGTATGTTTTCCAAATGTATACTGCCTCCAGCACACATTCTAAGGTGGTGGATGACGCACTAATAGCCTGTCGCCTGCACTTGAATGGTGAACTGGAGGCATGCTTCAATTACCAGTTGCACCAAAACACACGACTGCACCTAGAATTGTTGCGCAATTAATTGGTTTATACTCCAGCAGCAACCAGCTGACGAGCTGCAAGAGAAATCCCGCTCAAAAATAGGTTCTATATGCATGTGATAGTTGTAAATAAGATGCATGATGATTGAAGAAAATACACACAGGCCAATTTCATCCCACTATATTAAGCAAATTGACCTATAGACCCCCGATAAGCATGCAATGTATTTACATCAATAAAAAACACTTTTATTTATCTTTTATTTCATTTTTATAAGTCAAAAGCCAACATAAACCCTGAAATACACACGGACACACTCAGATCAGAAACATCCACAGTTGACACTGTTTGTGTGATCCCTTTGAGAAAGGCAGACATGCAAGGGATAAGAAACATGTGGCATACACTTAACATCGCTAGTTCAATGATACAGTGCCTTCGAAAAGTATGCAGAACCCTTGACTTTTTCAACATTTTGTTATGTTACAGCCTTTTTCTAAAATGAATTAAATTGTTTTTACCCCCTCAATCTACACACAATGCTCCACAATGAAAAAGAAAAAAAACAAGTCTAGAAATGTTTGCAAATTTAGACAAAAGAAAAAAATGAAATATACTTTTACATAAATATTCAGACCCTTTACTCAGTACTTTGTTGAAGCACCTTTGGCAGTTATTACAGCCTCGAGTCTTCTTGGGTATGACAGCACATGCTTGGCACACATGTATTTGTGGAATTTCTCCCATTCTTCTCTGCAGATCCTCTCAAGCACTGTCAGGTTGGATGGGGAGCATCGCTGCACAGCTATTTTCAGGTCTCCCCAGAGATGTTCGATCGGGTTCAAGTCCTTGAGTGGCCCAGCCAGAGCCCGGACATTCAGAGACTTGTCCCGAAGCCACTCCTGCGTTGTCTTGGTTCTGTGCTTCGGGTCATTGTCCTGTTGGAAGGTGAACCTTCACCCCAGTCTGAGGTCCTGAGCAGGTTTTCATCAAGGATATTTTTTTCCCTTGCTCCGTTCAGCTTTCCCTCGATCCTGACTAGTCTCCCAGTCCTTGTCGCTGAAAAACATCCCCACAGCATGATGCTGCCACCACGCTTCACTGTAGGAATGGTGCCAAGTTTCCTCCAGACGTGACGCTTGGCATTCAGGCCAAAGAGTTCAATCTTGGTTTCATCTAAACAAAGAACCTTGTTTCTCATGGACTGAGAATCCTTTAGGTGCATTTTGGCAAACTACAAGTGGGCTGCCATGTGCCTTTTACTGAGGAGTAGCTTCCATCTGGCCACTCTACCATAAAGGCCTGATTGGTGGAGTGCTGCAGAGATGGTTGTCCTTCTGGAAGGTTCTCCCATCTCCACAGAGGAACTTTAGCGCTCTGTCAGAGTGACCATCGGGTTCTTGGTCACCTCCCTGACCAATGCCCTTCTCCCCAGATTGCTCAGTTTGGCCGGGCAGCCAGCTCAAAGAAAAGTCTTGGTGGTTCCAAACTTATTTTAAGAAGGATGGCGAGCACTGTGTTCTTTGGTACCTTCAATGTTGTATGAGGTTTTTGGTACCCTTCCCGATCTGTGACTCGACACAATCCTGTCTCGGAGCTCTACGGACAGTTTATTCAATCTTATGGCTTGGTTTTTGCACTGAGATGCCCTGTGAACTGTGGGACTTTATATAGACAGGGGTGTGCCTTTCCAAATCATGTCCAATCCATTGAATTTACCACAGGTGGACTCCAAGTTGTAGAAACATCTTAAGGATGATCAATGGAAACATGATACACCTGAGCTCAATTTCGAGTCTCATAGCAAAGGGTCTGAATACATAAGGCATGTTCATTTTTTACAAATTAGATTTTTTTCCTTCTAAAAACCTGTCTTCGCTTTGTCATTATGCGGTATTGTGTAGATTGATGAGGAAGAAAAGTACATTAATCAATTTTAGAATAAGGCTATAACATAACAAGTCAAGGGATCTGAATACGTTGAACGCTTTCATGCCTTGAAATCACTAGTGCTCCTGGTAGAGGTTACCCTGATGATCTAGAATCAGTTTACCATCCACCTAAAGCATTCACTCCCAACATGCAATACTGACCTTACATCAGGGAAACTTCATCATTCTCTGAACAAGCACATACACAGGAATAAGCACACAGAGTGTGAAAGCTTGGCAGATGTCTGTCAGTCACGTGCAAGTATGCACACACACACGACCAAAGAGCCTGGCATTTATACCAAAGCAGTGCATGGTTGTAGTGTGGTCCCCAGGGCCCACAATCCACCAGTGCAGTGCCAACAGCCTATGTGATGTGCATCCTGAGCCATCCCATATATCAATGAGTGATCTAATATCGTGGTACATGTTTTCACATTCACAGACTAAGTGCATGCATGTGTGTGTATGCGTGTGTATGCGGGTGTTGCAGCACAACCATACAAAGATGGATACATCAACATGAGTAGCCCTGAAAGGTGGTTTACATTATCCCTGTGCTCACTTCAACAAGAGCCTATATACTCCCACTTCATTATCAATACAACCTTCATACACTCATATCTCATGGATAATGTATGAAGAGTGCTCTTTCCAATACAGTGAACTCCTCTTACACGAGTCAGCAGAGTGCACTGTACTACCTAATAGAGCAGAGGCAGGCTTGCAGATGCTAAAGGGCACTGTTCGCTTTCCTGAGGCTGTGTGGTCAGTCAGAAGTGACTTCACCCACTGCAGTTAACTATTCCAAGCATTTCCCCCTACCGCAACAGAGCTAGGGAGATGCATAGAGTGAGAGTGATAGAAAGAGAGAGAGAATAGAGTGAGAGATGAGAAAATGAGACAAAAGAAACAAACCGCTGAATAGGCGGTGGCGACGGATACAACAATAGGTTGATTGCCGAGGCACTGCTTTGACGTGAACAGAAAATGAGGTCATGTTGCTGGGACTCTTTTTTATTATTCACCAGTGCCTTTTTTTAGCCTAGCGGGCAGCTATGGCAGCTGGCCATCCACTGGGAACAGGGCTTGGGTTAGTGGCTAATGTGCTTAGCGGAAGCTTCGGGCCGTTGGGTGCATCACCTGGGGCACGCTCTCTCGCTTTCAACCTCCCCTCTCTTCATGTATTGCTCCTGGATACTCTATGGCAGGGTTGTCAGACATATGGCCTGAGGGCAGTTTGAGTAAAAAAAAACATTTTCATAAACATAAAATAAAAGCTAGACAGTCAGGGAGCATCGGAAAAACGAAACAATGGACAGAGGACCATTTTCGGTAAATGAAAGATGGAAAGAGACATTAAATACAGTGCCTTCAGAAACAATTCATACCCCAGAGCTTGAAGAATTTAAAAAAGAATAATGTGCAAATATTGTAGAATCCAGGTGTGCAGAGCTTTTAGAGACCGACCCAGAAAGAGTCACAGCTGTAATCGCTGCCACATGTGATTCTAACATGTATTGACTAAGGAGGATGAAAATTATGTAAGAGAGAGATTTCATTTTCAATAAATGTGCAAAAATGTCTAAAAACATGTTTTCACTTTGGCATTATGGGATATTGGGTGTAGAATTATAATTGTTTTTAATCAATTTTGAATTCAGGCTGTAACAATAAATCAAGGGGTATGAATACTTCCTGAAGGCACTGTTGGCTTTCCATAACGAAAGGGGTAGAATACTTGACTCAAGTCATTTCAGCATTGTTTTTTTGTGTTGAGAAACATAATTTCACTTTGACATTGTGGGGTATTGTGTGTGACACAGAATCTCAACTTAATCCATTTTAAATTCAGGCTTTAACATGTGTAAAAAGTCAACGGGTGTGAATACTTTCTGAAGCCTCTGTAGGGGGGAGAGAGAAATAGGAGGAACATGATAGAGGGGAATGATTAAATGGAAATAAATGTGTTTAAACACCAAAAATGTAATGACATTTGGCAATTGTCATTATGCCTACACTTGTAGCCTGAATTGATCCATGAATAGATGCTGTCCGTGGGTTAGTCTCGACAAGTCAACGCTAACTTAGGGAAAAAGTTCTGCGTTCTTGTCGAACCACACCGCATTTTGATTGCAGCAATCCAACGTCTCAGTTCATATTTTTGTTGCTGGACCAAATAAGAACCTGTGGAGAAGGTGGTATGTGTTTGACTGTGTTCGGTAGCCAGGAGATGTGGGTGGACGTGTGTGCGCCCACACAAGGGTTTCCATTAGCCGGTAAACTTCGGCTTTTGGCACCCCTTCCTTTTCTTTTTTTTTGTGCCAATAAATAAAAGTGTTGTACCACACACACAAAAAAATAAAAATAGAACTTCATTGCAAAATAATGTGTTTTATTCATTAATGGAAATACCAGTCAATGTGCTCCAACTTCAAAGGCAAATAAAGTGCCTTCGGAAAGTACACACACTAGGGATGCCATCAGTGGACATATCGGAATTGGCCGATATTAGCTAAAAATGCCAACATCGGTATCGGCCCCATGTCTAGTTTAACCTGTTAGGGCTAGGGGGCAGTATTGACACGGCCGGATAAAAAAATGTACCCGATTTAATCTGGTTACTACTCCTGCCCAGTAACTAGAATATGCATATAATTATTGGCTTTGGATAGAAAACGCCCTAAAGTTTCTAAAACTGTTTGAATGGTGTCTGTGAGTATAACAGAACTCATATGGCAGGCAAAAACCTGAGAAGATTCCAAACAGGAAGCGCCCTCTCTGACAAGTTGTTGTTCATCTTGGCTCTTTTTATTGAAGACTGAGGATCTTTGCCGTAACGTGACACTTCCTACGGCTCCCATAGGCTCTCAGAGCCCGGGAAAAAGCTGAATGATATCGAGGCAGCCTCTGGCTGAAACACATTATCGCGTTTGGATAGTGGCTGGTCAGAGTACTCTGAGACTCACACTCGTGCACGAGGGCACGAGATGTATTTATTTTCTCTCTCTTTGTACGTATACAGGCTTTCCCGGTCGGAATAGTATCGCTTTCTTACGAGAAAAATGGCATAAAAATTGATTTTAAACAGCGGTTGACATGCTTCGAAGTACGGTAATGGAATATTTAGATTTTTTTTGTCACGAAATGCGCCATGCTCGCCACCCTTATTTACCCTTTCGGATAGTGTCTTGAACGCACGAACAAAACGCCGCTGTTTGGATATAACAATGGATTATTTGGGACCAAACCAACATTTGTTACTGAAGTAGCAGTCCTGGGAGTGCATTCTGACGAAGAACACCAAAGGTAATCAAACTTTTCTAATAGTAAATCGGAGTTTGGTGGAGGCTAAACTTGCTGGGTGTCTAAATAGCTAGCCCTGTGATGCCGGGCTATCTACTTAGAATATTGCAAAATGTGCTTTCACCGTAAAGCCATTTTAAAATCGGACATCGAGTGCATAGAGGAGTTCTGTATCTATAATTCTTAAAATAATTATGCTTTTTGTGAACGTTTATCGTGAGTAATTTAGTAAATTCACCGGCAGTGTTCGGTGGGAATGCTAGTCACATGCTAATGTAAAAATCTGGTTTTTGATATAAATATGAACTTGATTGAACAAAACATGCATGTATTGTATAACATAATGTCCTAGGTTTGTCATCTGATGAAGATCATCAAAGGGTAGTGCTGCATTTAGCTGTGGTTTGGGTTTATGTGACATTATATGCTAGCTTGAAAAATGGGTGTCTGATTATTTCTGGCTGGGTACTCTGCTGACATAATCTAATGTTTTGCTTTCGTTGTAAAGCCTTTTTGAAATCGGACAGTGTGGTTAGATTAACGAGAGTCTTGTCTTTAAAATGGTGTAAAATACTCATATGTTTGAAAAATTGAAGTTTTTGCATTTTTGAGGTATTTGAATAACGCGCCACGGGATTACACTGGCTGTTGAGTAGGTGGGACGCAAGCGTCCCACCTAGCCCATAGAGGTTAACACCGATGTTAAAAACCGGTGTCGAGGCTACCGTGAATATCTATATAACATAGGTACAGGATGTAATGACGCCACATAAAACTTTGCGCTACACAGCATTCCTAACCTAGCCCACAATGTCTGCTGTGTGGATCGAGCAGTCAACAAGTCGAGCAGTCATTTGAAAGAGAAAGAAAATTTCAGCGAGACAACTCAAAAGGCGAAATCCATTAAAGCCAAGATTTCACCGACTGGTCAAGTACCGGTACACTACCAAGTGCTCTATTTTTCAGATGTTGCCCTTACCGGAGTTACACAGTAATAGTCACTGCTATTACCTTCATGACATACATACTACGGAACGCCGTTTTGGTCTTTGCGTGTCAATGCACACCCTTTGACTTTCTCCACTTTGTTACGTTACAGCCTTATTCTAAAATCGATAAAAAAATAATAATAATATGTCCTCCGCAATCTACACACAATACCCCATAATGAAAAAGCGAACAGGTTTTTTGAAATTTTAGCAAATGTACAAAAAAATAAGAAACCGAAATACCTTATTTACATAAGTATTCAGACCGTTTGCTATGAAACATGATTGTGTCGAGGCACAGATCTGGGGAAGGGTACCAAAAAATGCCTGCAGCATTGAAGGTTCAAGAAAACAGTGGCCTCCATCATTCTTAAATGGAAGAAGTTGGTCGTTACAAAGACTCTTCCAAGACCTGGCCGCCCGTTCAAACTGAGCAAGCGGGGGAGAAAGGACTTGGTCAGGGAGGTGACCATGAATCCAATGGTCACTGACAGTGCTCTAGAGTTCCTCTGTGGAGATGGGGGAACCTTCCAGAAGGACAACCATCTCTGCAGCACCACCAAATTAGGCCTTTATGATAAGAATGCCCAGATGGAAGCCACTCCTCAGTAAAAGACATGACAGCCCACTTGGAGTTTGCCAAAAGGCACGTAAAGACTCTCAGACCATGAGAAGCAAGATTCCTGGTCTGATGAAACCAAGATTGAACGCTTTGGCCTGAATGCCAAACGTCGAGTCTGGAGGAAACCTGGCACCATCCCTACGGTGAAGCATGGTGGCAGCATCTTGCTGGTGGGGATGTTTTTCAGCGGCGGGACTGGGAGACAAGCTTGTAGCGCCATGCCCAAGAAGACTCTAGGCTATAATCCCTGCCAAAGGTGCTTCAACAAAGTACTGAGTAAAGGGTCTGAATACCTATGTAAATATGATATTTAATTTCAGATTTTTTTTTATATACACATTTTGCTTTGTCATTATGGGGTATTGTGTGTAGATTGATGAGGGGGGGGGGGGGGGGGAAACAATTTAATCAATTTTAGAATAAGGCTGTAACCTAACAAAATGTGGATAAAGTCAAGTGAATACTTTCCGAAGGGACTGTATACTTTGCAGGCTAATAAATGCTCAAGTTGCTTGGAAATTAGTGTCGGGTGTGTGCGTTTCCATTTTTACTCGCACAATAGACGTAAGGTCCTCATAAAGGGACTTCAGCTAAGTGTACTCTGACTGGGCAAAACGGAGAAGATTGTGTTGATTATCTCCATTTCCAGTATGCCTGCCGAGAGGCGATTCTTTCTCCAAAATAGAGTAGACAGCCTCAAGACATCTTCCATTTCTTGAGGACAAAGTAACAAGGCTGATGCGCATTGCAAGCTGCTCCAAACATCAGCGGCTCACTTTGAGCAGGCCAAGGTCCTCCTCAAACACACTGACTCGGTACCGGTACCGCCTGTATATAGCCTCGTTATTGTTATTTTATTGTGTTACTTTTTCTGAATTCTTTTTTATTTGAGTTTATTTGGCAAATATTTTCTTAACTCATTCTTGAACTGCACTGTTGGTTAAGGGCTTGTAAGTAAGCATTTCACGGTACGGTCTACACGTTGTATTTGGCGCATGTGACAAATAAAGTTAGATTTTATTTGAAATTAGAGGGAAATTATTGTGTTTGTTAGGCCTGGTCCCAGAAGTTTTGCTACCGCCCTAGGGAAGATCAACATATGCTGCCCCGTGGCATGTATAATATAACCTGCTGCATAAATTCCCCTAACAAAGTCAAATCTGACATTCATTTTACAAAAGCTGAATCCCTTCTAGCCGTGATCAGCCAGTCCTGGTGTTAGACAGCCAAATTAAAATGTTCATGACTAGGCTACATTTAAATTAGAGAGGCCTAGATTGTGTTTGAAAACAGCTGTTTTGTTATTTATTAAAATGTTCATACAAATAGTGTGTAGGACAGCTCTTTAGCAAATTATATTATACAAATATAATATTTTTAAGTTGTGTTTTACGTATAGGCGGCTGTTCTAGGCTAAATGTTAAACAAATATATATTTAAAGCTGGGATGACACCGCAAACGGTATTGTTTTGCTTCTCAATAAAACCGGTCACGTTGGTATAAGATCATTCAACTTTATTTTATTACAACTTCACAGGCTAATTTCTATTCTGGTAAAATGCATTACAATAATCTAAAATAGATTTCGAGCACCTTGGGTGGACACCATAATGCATTACGCATCTAATGCATATGGATGTCGGATAAATTTGTCAAATGTCTGCTAAATTAAAATCTTGCCTGCTCACGTTGTCCAGCGCCAAAATGTCTAAACGGAAACACAGGCCCATGCGTGCATGCATTTGTCCATGTGTAATCATCTCCTGTAGGGAACAATCTGTTGCACTGTTTAATTTTGATCCCGTTAAACATTAAATCACCTGTTAAAAGCTGAAATCTCTTTCTAGTTTGAGGTTAGTACTATCAAAACAGCACAACATTGTGTTGTCAACGTAGAGACTTTGTCGCTGCATTTTGCACGGTTTCAGACCCCTCCAGCGACTTGTATTGGTAAAAGAGTATAGCAACAAACGTAGCTACTTTTTAAGGCTTCCTCTGCGACTTTTGGTTGATTTAGCAACTTCCCTGTTTGCGTGACCGCTCAGCTGTGCTCTCTGCAGTCTGCTCCCTCTCCACGGCTCCCTCCCCAGCCCCTCTCCGCTCTAGCCTCAAGGTCCTCTCCCCAATGCTGCAGCGAGTGAAGTTATTACATTGGTTCCTTGTTAAATGACACCACAGCTCTCCAATAAATAAATAACAATACATAAATAAATAAATGTTTTCTAAAACACACTTTTTCTATGTCGCTTAATTATTTACTATCGGTTCCTCCTTCAAACATTGTTTTGTTTTGGAGAATTGCTCATTGCATGAGCGTGAGGGACAGCATACTGCATAAACAAGTATACATAAACGTTATGACTAAATTATTATGTCATGGGGTCATCTAGGGACGAATGGAGCAACCAAAAGCTACTTTCCTTGAAAAATATTTTGCACCACTAACAACATATTGTTAATTCTCATACACAAACATACAGACTCACACACACAGCTGGGTGTATGACCGCACTGTCTGGCCCCAAGTCATGCTGTCGCCATCTCTCCCAGTGCATGGCAATCTTTTGTCTGAACTCACCTTCTGTCTTTTTCATCCCCTCTCACCCCGACTCCCCTTTCTTCCCCCTCAATGTCTGGGTCTAAAAACACACACTTTCACAAAAACTATTTTCTTCCAAATAACACTACCAATTTATCACTCATAACAAAAACCCATGGATGTAATGATAAAAATAATAACTTATTGACATACTAATCAAAACCAGGGGATAGTATCAAAATGGCAAAAACCATAATAATGCCACAACAACCCTGTCCTACACGATGTGTACTCTGTTGTGCCACTGCCAACATATGACAGGTTTGGGATCATTGTGAGACTTGAACACCAGGTTGAGAGAGAGCTGGCTGTGATTTGTATTGGCCTGACATGGGTTCCGGCAGGGACAGATTGCATTGGGCTATCCCTGCTGTGCTTGACATTCTGCTAGCCTGGCTAGCGGTGAGCACGTCCTTGGCTGCCCTTTCTGGTGACTGGTGATGTAGTCAAGCTCTGTCAGGTTGGATGGGGAGCGTTGCTGCACAACTATTTTCAGGTCTCTCCAGAGATGTTCGATCGAGTTCAATTCAAAGATCTGGCTGGGCTACTCAAGGACATTCAGAGACATGTTCCAAAGCCACACCTGCGCTGTCTTGGCTGTGTGCTTAGGGTCATTGTCCTGTTGGATGGTTGAACCTTCGCCCCAGTCTGAGGTCTTGAGTGCTCTGGAGTAGCTTTTCATCACGGATCTCTGTTCATCTTCCCCTCGGTCCTGACTAGTCTCCCAGTCCCTGCCACTGAAAAACATCCCCACAGCATGATGCTGCCACCACCATGCTTCACCATAGGGATGGTGCCAGGCTTCCTCCAGACATTCAGGCGAAAGTGTTCAATCTTGGTTTCATCAGAACAGAGAATCTTGTTTCTCGTGGTCTGAGAGGCTGTAGGTGCCTTTTGGCAAACTCCAAGCGGGCTGTCATGTGCCTTTTACTGAGGAGTGGCTTCCGTCTGGCCACTCAACCATAAAATCCTAATTGGTGGAGTGCTGCAGAGATGGTTGTCCTTCTGGAAGGTTCTCCCATCTCCACAGAGGAGCTCTGTCAGAGTGACCATCGGGTTCTTGGTCACCTCCCTGACCTAGGCCCTTCGACCCCCGATTGCTCAGTTTGGTCAGGTTGCCAGCTCTAGGAAGAGTCTTGGTGGTTCCAAACTTCTTCCATTTAAGAATGATGGAGGCCACTGTGTTCCTGGGGACCTTCAATGCTGCAGACATCTTTTGGTACCCTTCCCCAGATCTGTGCCTCAACACAATCCTGTCTCGGAGCTCTACGGGCAATTCCTTCGACCTCATGGCTTGGTTTTTGCTCTGACATGCACTGTGAACTGTGGGACCTTATATAGACAGGTGTGCCGTGCCAAATCATGTCCAATCAATTTAATTTACCACAGGTGGACTCCAATCAAGTTGTAGAAACATCAAGGATGATCAATGGAAACAGGACGCACCTGAGGTCAATTAAGAGTCTCATAACATATTTTTCTAAGTAAGGTATGTTTTTTGTAATAAATCTGCAAAAATCTCTAAAAACATGTTTTTGCTTTGTCATTAGGGGTATTGTGTTTAGATTGCCGATGATTTTTTATTAATAAATTTTAGAATAAGGCCATAACGTAACAAAATGTGGGAAAAGTCAAGGGGTCTGAATACTTTCCGAAGTCACTATCTACTGTACATCAGAGCAAATTCCAGTCCGGAAGGGCTTGAGCAGTCTTTTTTGGTTTCTACCTCGTAGTTACTTGCAAAAAGGAGTGTTCTGGACTAGAGGTCGACCGATTAATTAGAATGGCCGATTTCAAGTTTTCATAACAAATCGGTAATCGGCATTTTTGTACACCGATTGTGGCCGATTACATTGCACTCCATGAGGAGACTGCGTGGCAGGCTGACTACCTGTTATGCGAGTGCAAGGAGCCAAGGTAAGTTGCTAGCTAGCATTAAACTTATAAAAAACAATCAACCTTAACATAAATCGCTAGTTAACTACACATGGTTGATGATATTACTAGTTTATCTAGCTTGTCCTGCGTTGCATATAATTGATGCCTGTTAATTTATCATCGAATCACAGCCTACTTCGAAAAAACGGGTAATGATTTAACGAGCACATTCGCGAAAAAAGCACTGTCGTTGCACCAATGTGTACCTAAACATCAATGCCTTTATTAAAATCAATACACAAGTATATTTTAAAACCTGCATATCCATTTCTCTTGCGTTCTGTGCAAGCAGAGTCAGGGTATATGCAGCAGTTTCGGCTGCCTGGCTCATTGCAAACTGTCTGAAGACTATTTCTTACTAACAAAGACCGTAATTAATTTGCCAGAATTGTACATAATTATGACATAACATTGAAGGTTGTGCAATGTAACAGCAATATTTAGACTAAGGGATGCCACCCATTCGAAAAGATAGGCAAAGGTTCCGTATTTCACTGAAAGAATAAACGTTTTGTTTTCGAAATGATAGGTCATTAATATGGTCATATTCGGAAACTAAGGCTGTATTTGGGGAGTAATTAAGTCTATGATTTGATAGCGCAGTCTGACTGAGCGGTGGTAGGCAGCAGCAGGCTCGTAAGCATTCATTCAAACAGCACTTTCCTGCATTTGTCAGCAGCTCTTCGCTGTGCTTCAAGCTTTGCGCTGTTTATGACTTCAAGCCTATCAACTCCCGAGATTAGGCTGGCAATACTATAGTGCCTATAAGAACAACCAATAGTCAAAGGTATATGAAAGACAAATGGTATACAGAGAAAGTCCTATAGTAACTACAACCTAAAACTTCTTACCTGGGAATATTGAAGACTCATGTTAAAAGACCAGCTTTCATATGTTCTCATGTTCTGAGCAAGGAACTTAAACGTTAGCTTTTTTACATGGCAAATATTGCACTTTTACTTTCTTCTCCAACACTTTGTTGGATTATTTAAACCAAATTGAACATGTTTCATTATTTATTTGAGACTAAATTGATTTTATTGATGTATTATAATAAGTTAAAAATAAAAGTTTTCATTCAGTATTGTTGTAACTGTCATTATTACAAATATATATAAAAATTGGCAAATTTAATCGGTATCGTCTTATTTTGGTCCTCCGATAAAATCGGTATTGGCGTTGAAAAATCATAATGGGTCGACCTCTATTCTGGACACGAAGGACTAGAATTAAACAGCCCTGCTATACAGCCACACATGCTTGCAGGCTATACACACGCACATAAATGCCCTCATCAGTAGGGATGGGCGATGTCTAGATGTTTATACCTTCATACCATTCATGTACCATACCAGGGTATACGGTATTACCGGCAGTGCATACAAAGAGTCGCTGTTTTTATCCAAATGTATAAAATACAAAAAACGACATACTAGGGAATTCCCATAGCGGATTTTAGCTAAATGCTAACAAGCACAAGCGAACAAACCAATTGCAAGGACAGACAACCAGTTCATAAAGTTTTACAAAGATCTCAAAAGGATACTCACAGGATCCAGGAAGCGATGAATTGTCTCTGCCGTAACCAAGAAGCGTTATCTTGCAAGCTAGACAGTTAACTAGCAAGTTAGCAAACCAAATGCATAGCTGTAGCCCTGAGCTGGAGAGAACTTATTTGGCACAACTTAGATAGCTCTAAGATATTTAGCTGCCAAACATTAGTAGTGAATTTGAAGTGTAACTTGATCACCTCTATTCATTGTTGTGCAGCGCAAGAGTCACATCACGAAGCAAAAACACACTATGGGTATTTCAAAATACCCCGGTATACAGTACAGCACCCAAATCTACTCACCAGCACAGCTAATTTACTCAGAGTAGTGTTTCTTTAAAGCCAGTGATATCCAAGGTCAAACATTATTAGGAGAGCGCGCACCCCGTGTAGAGATGTAGGGCATCAGATGGGGAAATTATTTCCATCTCTACCTTCCATCCACTCTCTCCCTCTCGGTCTCCCCTCTTCTTACTCTTGATAGTGTCCTTTCATCCCCCTCTCTGTTTTCCTTCTTCCCCCGATGCCCCCTCTCTCTCCCCAAGGTCAAATACAGGCTCCATGTGATGCGTTAGCCTGACAACTCGCATTCAATTCTTCCGCTGCTCTGTCGCTACATACTTTAGTCAGACTGACATCATTTAAGTCATTTGTGGTGACGAGGGGCACAAAGGTGGTGGTATTTTCAAACCGCCACTATACCCAAATGTGTTTGGGCACAACCCATCGGTTTCTGGTCCAATCAGACAGTCCCGAGTGGGTTCGAATTCAGTGAAGGGTCAGGGTCATTGCGGATAAGATCCAGACTCATTGCGGATTAGAAACTAACGTCCATGGCCGGGGCGGTTGGCCGGAGCAAGGAGTCTGGGTAGCCAAACAAGTGATGTGTGTTGTTTTTGCCGTAGGACAGGACACACGCCAGACTTCTAGTCTCTCACACCGGAGGGCCTCAGACATAAAGAAAACACTGAGCTTTAAAGGCCTACGAGTCACACTCAGGTGCATATCCACACATGTGAGCGTAAACACACACAGATAAGAACACACACGCATACAAAAAGGGAGACTAACCCAAGACTGTCATGTTATCATTACACGATCCGTTCTGGTACACACAGGGTGAGAGGTAGCTCGATTGCACTTGACGCAATGGAGCAATTGAGTGCAGGGTGCACGTCACAAATGCCGAGAGCCAGGGATGTACCAAACACACACACCACTGTGGTCAGCCATGATCGATCGAGTAAGGGTGTGATGGTGCATCGGCAGTGGAAACTATCACAGGGCGCAGTGGGGAAAACATGACCCAGTCACAACCCCCTAAGGACATTTTGGAGGGGGGGGGGGGACAGAGGATATTTTGCAAAGTTGTTACTCGTTCTGTCCCAATAAACAGCAGGCACAACATGACATCCAAAGCACTTAAAATTATCTGGGCGCCGTGATAGGAATACAAAAGTCTGTCTGTTGAACAAAAGAGACATTCGATGACACCACACTCTGTAAATAAAGGAGAAATAAAGATACTTCTAGGCAAGCCAACTCTTAAGCAGAGTGGAGTAAACACTGCCTACCCTAATCAGTGGTAGGAGAAAATTATTAAAAAAAGTGGACCTACCGTGTGAAAGGGGTGAGAGCTGGAAGCTACTTCTCTGTAGTTCACTCTGCTTTTACTGAGAGAAAGAGAGCGAGAGAGGGGAGGAGAGAGCGAGAGAGGGGAAACAGTGGCAGTTAGGATGAGCAAGCCTTGTATAACACCATTGTACATTCAGTGCATACATAACACTGCCTCATTGGAAAACACAGAAGCCCGTATTCCAACAGACCATGATGATGGTGTTATTTTAACAGCTCCAAATTCAACGAATGTGCCGTTAAGACCGCATATTAAACTTTAAATGAGAGACTGTTCTGAGTAAAAAAAAAAAGGTATTTCAACTATATTTAACGAGGTAGGCCAGTTGAGAACAAGTTCATTTACAACTGTGACCTGGCCAAGATAAAGCAAAGCGACAAAAACAACCGAGTAACACATGGGATAAACAAACGTAAGGTCAATAACACAATAGAAAAATCTATGTACAGTGTGTGCAAATGTAGTAAGATTAGGGAGGTAAGGCAATAAATAGGCCAGAGGTGAAATAATTACAATTTAGCATTAACACTGGAGTGATAGATGTGCAGAAGATGATGTGCAAGTAGAGACACTGGGGTTCAAAAGCACAAAAATAAATAAATACCAATATGGGGATGAGGTAGTTGGGTGTGCTATTTACAGATGGGCTGTGGACAGCTGCTCTGACAGCTGACGCTTAAAGTTAGAGGGAGGAATAAGTCCCCCGCTTCAGTGATTTTTGCATTTCGTTCCAGTCATTGGCAGCAAAGAACTGGAAGGAAAAGCAGCCAAATGAGATGTTGGCTTTGGGGATGACCAGTGAAATATACCTGCTGGAGTGCGTGCTATGGGTGGATGTTGCCATGGTGACCAGTGTGCTGAGATAAGGCGGGGTTTTACCTAGCAAAGACTTATAGATGACCTGGAGCCGGTGGGTTTGGCGACGAATTATGTAGCGAGGGCCAGCCAACGAGAACATACAGGTCGCAGTGGTGGGTAGAATATGGGGCTATGGAGACAAAACGGGTGGAACTGTGAGAGACTGCATCCAATTTCCTGAGTAGAGTGTTGGAGGCTATTTGTAAATGACATCGCCAAAGTCAAGGATCGGTAGGATAGTCAGTTTGACGAGGGTATGTTTGGCAGCATGAGTGAAGGATGCTTTGTTGCAAAATAGGATGCCGATTCTCGATTTAATTTTGGATTGGAGATGCTTAATGTGAGTCTGGACGGAGAGTTTACAGTCTAACCAGACACCTAGGTATTAGCAGTAGTCCACATTTTCTAAGTCAGAACCATCCAGAGTTGTGATGCTAGTCGGGCGGGCGGGCGCGGGCAGCAAATCGGTTGAAGAGCATGCATTTAGTTTTACTAGCATTTAAAAGCGGTTGGAGGCCACAGAAGGAGAGTTGTATGGCATTGAAGCTCGTTTGGAGGTTTGTTAGCAGTGTCCAAAGAAGGGCCAGATGTATACAGAATGGTGTCGTCTGTGTAGAGGTGGATCAGAGAATCACCAGCACCAAGAGCGACATCATTGATATATACAGAGAAAAGAGTCGGCCCGATAATTGAACCCTGTGGCACCCCCACAGAGGCTGCCAGAGGTCCGGACAACAGGCCCTCTGATTTGACACACTGAACTCTGTCTGAGAAGTAGTTGGTGAACCAGGCGAGGCAGTCATTTGAGAAACCAAGTCTGTTGAGTCTGCCGAGAAGAATGCGGTGATTAACAGAGTCGAAAGCCTTGGCAGCTGCACAGTACGGTTTTATCGATGGCGATTATGATATCGTTTAGGACCTTGATCGTGGCAGAGGTGCACCCATGACCAGCTTGAAAACCAGATTGCATAGGGGAGAAGGTACGGTGGGATTCAAAAGGGTCGGTGATCTGTTTGTTAACTTGACTTTCGAAGATTTTAGAAAGACAGGGCAGGATGGATATAGATCTATAACAGTTTGGGTCTCGAGTGCCTCCCCCTTTGAAGAGACGGATGACTGCGGTTGCTTTCCAATCTTTGGTGATTCCAGACGATACAAAAGAGGTTGAATAGGCTAGTAATAGGGGTTGCAACAATTTCAGCAGATCATTTTAGAAAGAGGGTCCAGATTGTCTAGCCCAGCTGATTTGTAGGGATCCAGATTTTGCAGCTCTTTCAGAACATCAGCCATCTGGATTTGGTTGAAGGAGAAACGGGGGGGGCTTGGGCAAGATTCTGCGGGGTGTGTAGAGCTGTTGGCCGGGGTAAGGGTAGCCAGGTGGAAAGCATGGTCAGCCGTAGAAGAATGCTTCTTGAAATGATCGATTATCGTAGATTTATCGGTGGTGAGTGTTTCCTAGCCTCAGTGGAGTGGGCAGCTGGGAGGAGGTACTCTTATTCTCCATGGACTTTAGTGTCCCAAAACTTTTTGGAATTAGTGCTACAGGATGCAAATTTCTGTTTGAAAAAGCTAGCCATAGCGTTCCTAACTGACTGTGTATATTGGTTCCTGACTTCCCTGAAAATGTGCATATCGCGGGGTCTATTCGATGCTAATGCAGTACGCCACAACATGCTTTTGTGCTGGTCAAGGGCAGTCAAGTCTGGGGTGAACCAAGGGCTATATCTGTTCTTAGTTCTACATTTTTTGAATGGGGCATGCTTATTTAAGATGGTGAGGAAAGCACTTTTAAAGTGCAACCAGGCATCCTCTACTGACGGGCTGAGGTCAATATCCTTCCAGGATACTCCGGCCAGGTCGATTCGAAAGGCCTGCTCACTGAAGTGTTTAAGGGAGCGTTTGACAGTGATGAGGGGTGGTCGTTTGACCGCGGACCCATTACAGACGCAGGCAATGATCTCTGAGATCCTGGTTGAAGACAGCAGAGGTGTATTTAGAGGGCAAGTTGGTCAGGATAATATCTATGGAGGGTGCCCATGGTTACAGATTTAGGGTTGTACCTGGTAGGTTCCTTGAGTTTGCACATCACTGGTTTCTCAGAGACATAAGCTGCATCCCAAATGTCACCCTATTCCCTACATAGTGCGCCAATTTTGGCCAGAGCCCTATGGGTCTCTGGTCCAAAGTACTGCACTTTATATGGAATCCGGTGTCATTTGGGACACAGCTATATTGTACTGTCGCAAAAAGGTGTTTTTCCACCCGGAACGGTCAACATGACAGAATGGGGTATAGTCCCCTCCATGCACATCACCAAGCTGGGGACTGACTGAACACCTTCTGCAACTGGATCCTGGACTTCCTGACGGGCCGCCCCCAGGTGGTGAGGGTAGGCAACAACACCACCATGTTGACCCCTCAAGTGTGTGTACCTCGTTCCCTCCTGCACTACCTGTTTACCCACGACTGCGTGGCCATGCATGACTCCAACACCATCATCAAGTTTGCTGACGACATGACGTGGGAAGCTCTGATTACCGACGGAGAGGAAATCAGAGACTTGGCATTGTGATGCCGTGATAACAACAACCTCTCCCTCAACGTCAGTAAAACCAAGAAGCTGATGATGGACTACAGGACGAAAGAGGGGAGAGCACGCCCCCATCCATGGGCTGTAGTGGAGCGGGTTGAGAGCTTCAACTTGGAGTCCACATCACTAAGGACTTAACATGGTCCACATACACCCGCACAGTCATGAAGAGATTTGGCATGGGCCCTCGGATTCTCAAAAAGTTCCACAGCTGCACCATCGAGAGCACCCTGCCATCCAGAGCACCACACACACACACATAAACACACACATTTAGGGTCACTTTGAAAGTTATTTGTTTTTGAAAGAAAAGCATATTTCTTTGTGCATTAAAATAACATCAAATTGATCAGAAATACAGTGTAGACATTATTAATGTTGTAAATGACTATTGTAGCTGGAAATGGCAGATTTTTTATGGAATATCTACATAGGCGAACAGAGGCCCATCATCAGCAACCCTCACTCGTGTTCCAATGGCACGTGGTGTTAGATAATCCAAGTTCATCATTTTAAAAGGCTAATTGATCATTAGAAAACCCTTTTGCAATGAAGTTATCACAGTTGAAAACTGTTGTTCTGGTTAAAGAAGAAATAAAACTGGCTTTCTTTAGACTAGTTGAGTATCTGGAGCATCAGCATTTGTGGGTTAGATTACAACCTTGAAATGGCCAGAAACAAAGAATTGTCTTCTGAAACTCATCAGTCTACTCTTGTTCTGCGAAATTAAGGCTATCCCATTCGAGAAATTGCCAAGATCGAATCCCCGAGCAGACAAGGTAAAAATTGTTGTGCCCCTGAACAAGGCAGTTAACCAACTGTTCCTAGGCCGTCATTGTAAATAAGAATTTGTTCTTAACCGACTTGCCTAGGTTAAATTGTAAAAAATGAAGAAAATGAAGATCTTGTACAACGCTCTGTACTACTCCCTTCACAGAACAGCGCAAACTGTCTCTAACCAGAATAGAAAGAGGAGAGGGAGGCCACGGTGCACAACTGAGCAAAAGGACAAGTACATTAGTGTGTCTAGTTTGAGAAACAGACGCCTTACAAGTCCTCAACCGGCAGCTTCATTAAATAGTACCCGCAAAACACCAGTCTCAACGTCAACAGTGAAGAGGCGATTCCGGGATGCTGGCTTTCTAGGCAGAGTTGTAAAGAAAAAGTCATATCTCAGACTGGCCAATAAAAATAAAAGATTAAGATGGGCAAAAGAACACAGACACTGGACAAAGGAAGATTGGAAAAAAGTGTTATGGACAGACTAATCTAAGTTTGAGGTGTTTGGATCACAAAGAAGAACATTCGTGAGACTCAGAAAAAAATGAAGATGCTGGAGGAGTGCTTGATGCCATCTGTCAAGCATGGTGGAGGCAATGTGATGGTCTGGGGGTGCTTTGGTGGTAGCAAAGTGGGAGATTTGTACAGGGTAAAAGGGATCTTGAAGAAGGAAGGCCATCACTCCATTTTGCAACGCCATGCCTAACCCTGTGGACAGCACTTAATTGGAGCCAATTTCCTCCTACAAGGAAATGTATACGTGACCCCAAACTTTTGAACGGTAGTATATATTTTTTATTTATAAAAAAAAAAGAAAATTAAAAAAAATCAAAAAATATTAAAAAAAATAAATATATATTTTTTTAAAACACACAAAACCCACATTCACTACATACACTGACCCAACACACACACGTAATCATATGCTGCTGCTACACTTCTTTATTTGATCTATCCTGATGCCTAGTCAATTTACCCTGCCTTCATGTACAAATCTACCTCAAATACCTCATTCACCTGCACATTGATCTGGAACTAGTAATCCCTGTATATAGCTAAATGGTGTATTTAATATTTGTGTTACTATTTTTCTTTTTACTATTATGTTTTAACTCTGCATCATTGGGAAGGGCTCGTAATAAGCATTTCACAGTTAAGCTTACACCCGTTATATTCTGCCCATGTGACAAATATTATTTTATTTCCATTTTTGCATGCAGCACTAATGGAATGATGAGTTGTGTCACAACCAAGGACATTTCTACACCACTGGTGGTGAATGGGCTCAGTTGAAAGTGTGTGAACACCCAAACACACCAAAAGGTTTTCACTGCACGCACAAACACATACAGTACACGCCCAACATTCACCTGCACACATCTACACAAGCCTACACTAGGGCGGTTCACCGGGGTATTTGGAAAAAGCCACTGGATGGTTTTTCCAATACAGTCAACTATATCGTTGAATTTTCTTTTATTTTTTTATATACATTTCAATATTTGTAGTTATTTTAAGTAAATACCTGCAGTCAACTTGTGCAATACGTTAGGTGAAATGCATAACGCAATCTTTATCTCCTGTCACAATATTTCATTATGAAGCTTATCGGTAGTCCCAAGTCATGTGGTGTTTGTTTAGAAGCACACAAAGACGAGAGACCAGAACCTTTTGTGTCACTACTGTGCAGCATGCGCCAGGTGTTCTAATTACAGTATGGAATTCACAACTTAAATGTTTGTCGGCTAGATACAATACATTACCAAAAGTACGTGGACACCTGCTCGGAGAACATCTCATTCCAAAATCATGGGCATTAATATGGAGTTGGTCCCCCCCTTTGCTGCTATAGCAGCTTCCACTAGATGTTGGAACATTGCTGCGTGGACTTGCTTCCATTCAGCCACAAGAGAATTAGTGAGGTTGGGCACTGATGTTGGGCGATTAGGCCTGGCTCGCAATCTGCGTTCCAATTCATCCCAAAGGTGTTCAATTGGGTTGAGGTCAAGGCTCTGTGCAGGCCAGTCAAGTTCTTTCACACTGATCTTGACAAACCATTTCTGTATGGTCCTTGCTTTGTGCACGAGGTATTGTCATGCTGAAACAGGAAAGGACCTTCCCCCTAACTGTTGCCACAAAGTTGGAAGCACAGAATCTAGAATGTCATTGTACGCTTTAACGTTAAAATTACCCTTCAATGGAACTATGTGACCTAGCTCAAACCATGAAAAACAGCCCCAGACCATTATTCCTTCTCCACCGAACTTTACAGCTGGCCCTATGCATTTGGGCAGGTAGTGTTCTCCTGGCATCTGCCAAACACAGATTTGTGAAGCGTGATTCATCATTCCAGAGAACACGTTTCCACTGCTCCAGAGTCCAATGGCGGCGAGCATTACACCACGCAATATTACACTGCAGAGGAGCAAACACACACCTGCTCTTATACATATGTAGGCATACTCTCACACCACACTCATCCAGTCTCTCTCCCTCTCTCACCGTATCCCGTCCTAATTATAGCTTGCCCATTAATCAGCTAACGCTGTAATTATACCACCTCCAACATGTAATCTGATTGTGAAGAATGATAAAATCACACCGCATTCCCCTGGTTCAGGAGAGATGGGTGTTGGGTGTAAAATGAATTGGTATGCATTCTCTACGGAGCAGTCTGATTAGACACAAACAAACAAACAGTGCTGCGATCGGATTGATTAAGCACGGCACCGGTGCCGGGGGAAGGTAAGTGCGCGCGCTTTAGGGCAGTTATGGATGAAGACCATGAAAATAACAGTCACATTTTTTGGGGTCATAACTGTTTTTTATTTTTGGAGAACGAACCGCTGACTGAAAATGGGACGGCTGGGAATTCATGCTGTTGAGTCTGTTTCTGCAGTAACATGGGCTCTTACAGTGATATAACTTTGTTGCACCTTTGTGAAACAAGCAAGGTGTAGTAACAAACAGGCATAAGCTTCTTGCCCATGGCAGCCAAGGGGCACATGACCCAAACATTTGGGTTTTTATGGAACACAGTCAGGGTATCAACTTAAGCCACAGTACTATAAAGAGTAGGAACAGTAGAATACACATTTTTTTCTCTTGCAATGTCAGTCACTGACATTCACTCAGTTAGCCATGTCAGCTCACAATTCTTTGATTGGTAGTTAGTCTATCCAGCTATCGAAACTTACAGTAATCATTGCCGAATACCGACCGGGCACGCAGGGCCTTGACCTCATTCTCACTCGGCTATCATATTAACATGGCATAAGTTATCGCACTATCTCAAGCTGCAGTCAATTTTATGCAGTTCCAGGCACAGACTCTTAGGATGTCTTGGCTACACCTGACCCCCTTTTCCCCCAACAGTCAACTATAGAGTACACAATTATATTCATAACCATATTAGTGATTGCTGTTGGGTTTAATAAAGGGAGGCCTGCAAGAATCTGGGTCAATATGTTGGAAGCAAAACATATTTTTTTTAAAACAGTGTTTGGAAGCTAACTAGGAATCAAAGAAACGTTTGTGTTCATTATCTGTTAAATGTTATTTTTTCTATTTTACAATTGTTGCAATGAGACATAAGACAAGGAGCCCCTATGTTAGGTATAAAATACAAATAGAGATGATAGTTGTAACCATTAAGGCAGAATCATGGGTCTGAAGGTCATCATCCTACAATGTGAAAGGCATCCATGGGCCAATAAAAAGTTAAAATATTAAATAAAAAGCTATTGCACAAGAGACGCACGTCAAGCTCAATAAAACCTGGGCTAATCTGGTGTTTTTCTCATCACATAGTTCTGGGAGGAGAAGGGGAGCAGCTATTCTAATACACAGACCTACCAAATTTGTTTTACATGGAGTAAAAGATAAAGGAAGGGAGATTGATATTATTGAACGGTTCCATTGCAGGAGTGAAAGTCTCAATGATCAATGTACAGTACATACTCCTAATGAAGATCAACTCAGGTTTATGAAAACTATTCTTGATTTGATTTCTGATAATGTAAAAGGGGTTGTTTTTGATAGGAGGAGAGTATAACTACATTTTATCCGCTACTGACTAGAAGAGAGTGTGTGGAGACATTTGAAGCCTAAAAGAAGAGAGAGATTTTGCATTTTACTCCCACCTCCATAAATGTTATTATTGTATTGACTACTTCTTTATGCCAAAAACAGAAGCATATTGAAATGTAGAATGCAAGATCTTGAACATTACTCTCTGATCATGGGCCAATGTCAGCTGTATGGGACCTGGAGAGAAATTCACACCCCACATTGTGGAGGATGAACACTTCACACCCCACATTGTGGAGGATGTACACTTCACTACTTGATGAAGCTGAATTTAGGCAGTTTATTCATTCAGAATTTGATCAGTGCTTAGAGTTTAACCAAATACCTGATGTTTCACCTGCTGTTCTATGGGAAGGCGATATTGAGAGGGTGTACTATTTCATATGCATCAGCAAGGAAAAAATGTTAAATTACGCAGAAAATGTGAAGATGACATTGAGAAATTGGAAACCATGCATAAACAACAATCCTCATACAATTAAACGGAGGCCAGTAATGTGCTTTCTGAGATTTCTAAAGCAACCCAATTATAAAAACGGGAACAGAGCAAGTCGTTTACTTTCTTTCTGGTTAAGGAAACAGGCATCTACTATCAATCAAAAGGTCAAATCAAATGATGTCAATACAACCTTTGTTACAAGACCCCAGGATATATCAGCAACCGACGCAGAGTTTTATGAGAATTTATATCAGACTTAGAAAAATATCCTGAGCCTGATAAACTACAAGGTTTCCTCCGAGGCATTGAACTCCCTCATTTGACAAGCTCAGCACTGACAGAACTAGATAGACCTATACCAGAAGTAGATATCAGAAAGGCTATAAAAAAATGTTTTAGCTAAAAAATAATAAAATATTCCGGTTCTGATGGTACATTAATGAATTATATAAAACCTTCCCTGAACACGTTACTCCAATATTAGTGGAGGTGTTTTCAAATGTATTGGAAAGCAGAGAGCTTCCTTACACTTGGAGATGATATCTGATCAGTGTTAAACATAAAGAATGGAAAGATGTTACTGACTAATTCATATAGACCTATCGCTTTGCCCCAAAATGATTACTAACTGCTTATATCTATTTTGGCAAAGCGACTAGGAAAAGTTATAACAGATATTAAACACCCTGATCAAACGGGGTTCATTGCTGGTCGTCAACTGCCGGAAAATATAACAAGATGCCCAAATGTTATATCATGCCAAGGTGAGGAAAATATGGCACTGGCCTTGGATGCACAGAAGGCTTTCGATCAGGTATCATGGTCTTACCCGTTTCAAGCGCGATTGGATTTGGACCCTAGTTCTTTAGACGGGTCAAAATCCTTTATTCAACTCCCCACGCTAGAGTCCAAGTAAATGGCCATTAATCTGCACTAATTTTATTATTAAAAGAGGGGTCCAGCAAGGATGCCCACTAAGCATGCTCCTTTTTTCCATTAGTATTGAACATCTAGCCCAAATGATAAGATCCCGTCTGAATAACAAATGCATCGAAATTGGCGAGGAAGAGCATTAGATCTCTGTATGCTGCTGATATATTGCTGTTTGTCTAATGTATGCAATTATGTGCCATGCTTGAAGAAATGTACACTGTTCAAAAAAATAAAGGGAACACTAAAATAACACATCCTAGATCTGAATGAATGAAATAGTCTTACTAAATACTTTTTTCTTTACATAGTTGAATGTGCTGACAACAAAATCACACAAAAATAATCAATGGAAATCCAATTTATCAAGCCATGGAGGTCTGGATTTGGAGTCACACTCAAAATTAAAGTGGAAAACCACACTACAGGCCGATCCAACTTTGATGTAATGTCCTTAAAACAAGTCAAAATGAGTCTCAGTAGTGTGTGTGGCCTCCACGTGCCTGTATGACCTCCCTACAACGCCTGGGCATGCTCCTGATGACGTGGCGGATGGTCTCCTGAGGGATCTCCTCCCAGACCTGGACTAAAGCATCCGCCAACTCCTGGACAGTCTGTGGTGCAACGTGGCGTTGGTGGATGGAGCGAGACATGTCGTCCCAGATGTGCTCAATTGGATTCAGGTCTGTGGAACGGGTGGGCCAGTCCATAGCGTCAATGCCTTCCTCTTGCAGGAACTGCTGACACACTCCAGCCACATGAGGTCTAGCATTGTCTTGCATTAGGAGGAACCCAGGGCCAACCGCACCAGCATATGGTCTCACAAGGGATCTGAGGATCTCATCTCGGTACCTAATGACAGTCAGGCTACCTCTGGCGAGCACATGGAGGGCTGTGCGGCCCCCCAAAGAAATGCCACCCCACACCGGTCATGCGGGAGGATGTTGCAGGCAGCAGAACGTTCTCCACGGCGTCTACAGACTCTGTGGACAAGCACAACCCCCACCTGTGGACGTCAGGCCCTCATACCACCCTCACGGAGTCTGTTTCTGACCGTTTGAGCAGACACATGCACATTTGTGGCCTGCTGGAGGTCATTTTGCAGGGCTCTGGCAGTGCTTCTCCTTGCACAAAGGCAGAGGTAGCGGTCCTGCTGCTGTGTTGTTGCCCTCCTACGGCCTCCTCCACGTCTCCTGATGTACTGGCCTGTCTCCTGGTAGCGCCTCCATGCTCTGGACACTACACTGACAGACACAGCAAACCTTCTTGCCACAGCTCGCATTGATGTGCCATCCTGGATGAGCTGCACTACCTGAGCCACTTGTGTGGGTTGTAGACTCCGTCTCATGCTACCACTAGAGTGAAAGCACCGCCAGCATTCAAAAGTGACCAAAACATCAGCCAGGAAGCATAGGAACTGAGAAGTGGTCTGTGGTTACCACCTGCTGAACCACTCCTTTATTGGGGGTGTCTTGCTTATTGCCTATAATTTCCACCTGTTGTCTATTCCATTTGCACAACAGCATGTGAAATTTATTGTCAATCAGTGTTGCTTCCTAAGTGGACAGTTTGATTTCACAGAAGTGTGATTGACTTGGAGTTACATTGTGTTGTTTAAGTGTTCCCTTTATTTTTTTGAGCAGTGTATAATAACATATGGGATTTACTTAGGATATAAACTGAATGTAAGTAAGACTGAAGCCTACGCTACCCCATATCAGATACAGTGTCAATTTTCAGGTGGCCTGACAAGGGAATAAAATATCTAGGTATTACTATTCCTACCTCTCTTGAACTATATCAAATTCATTGACGTGATAACCACAGATTTTAGAAGATGGACGATTCTACCTCGAACTTTATAGGGTTCCAGAATCCATATTTCAAAAACACTCCAACTGCCAAAGGAATCAGGCAGTCTAGGGTTACAAAACTTTAGGTGGTACTACTGGGCCACCCAACTACAACCAATGATTCCTTGGATAAAAGGCTAATCTCAAAAGTAAGACTGTTCCTGGGACAGATGCCAGACGGTGATCGTAAAAACTCGTGGTCCAATCATACGCTCCAGATTTGGAGGAAAGTACTGGCCATCTCTAACTGGTATTGCGTATCTTACAGATTTCATCCCATTATCCCTAAATTCAGGTTTCCACAGATGGTTATTACTTATTTTGCAATATGTACACCAAGTCTTGAAGAACAACCAAGTTAAATCAGTCGGTGAACTAAGTTCAGACTTTCATTTGCCAAAGTCAGATGTCTTTACAACTAAGAAACTATTTACTGAAACACCCCAACTGGGTAAAAATGAAGGGTGAGCCCTCTCCCATAGAAACATTTTGAATTAATTTCCAAAAATGACAACTAGTAGAATGCAAATAACACAACTATACCAATCTATTGCTGTCATGACACAGAGCAATACTCTTCAAACAAAGTGCATGTGGGAATCTGAATTTGGGGAGAATATTGCAAATTAAACTTGAGGCAATCTGTAGAAATGCTCATTCCATTACACACAAATGTATGGAAAAAATATCAATGGAAAAATCAATCAGTAGGTAATTTCTAACTCCAGACAAAATGGTGAAGAGCAGAAACAACCAGTTAATGCTGGAGAAAACGTGGAGAACTAGTCGCAAATTACCTATATATTTTCTGGTCTTGTCTAGAATAATGACATTCTGGAATGATGTTTATGACTTTTTAAACAATATATTTAAATGCTCCCTGGCAAAGAACCCAAAGAGTGCTATATTTTGAGTAATCCCTGAGCAGTTTTAAAATGCCTATTTATTAAATATACTTTTGTCAAGAGGTCGACCAATTAATCAGAATGGATGATTAATTAGGGCCGATTTCAAGTTTTCATAACAATCAGAAATCGGTATTTTTGGATGCCGATTTGGCAGATATTTTTATTTTTTTCCGCCTTTATTTAACTAGGCAAGTCAGTTAAGAACACATTCTTATTTTCAATGATGGCCTAGGAACGGTGGGTTAACTGCCTTGTTCAGGGGCAGAACGACAGATTTTTACCTTGTCAGCTCGGGGATTTAATCTTGCAACCTTACGATTAACTAGTCCAACGCTCTAACCACCTGCTTTACATTGCACTCCACGAGGAGCCTGCCTGTTACGCGAATGCAGTAAGTTGCTAGCTAGCATTAAACTTCTTATAAAAAACAATCATAAATCACTAGTTAAACTAGTAATATCAACCATGTGTAGTTATCTAGCCTGTCCCGCGTTGCATATAATCGCTTAGGTAAACATTGCTCCAATGTGTACCTAACCATATACATCAACGCCTTTCTTAAAATCAATACACCGAAGTATATATTTTTAAACCTGCATATTTAGCTAAAAGAAATCCAGATTAGCAGGCAATATTAACCAGGTGAAATTGTGTCACTTCTCTTGCATTCATTGCACGCAGAGTCAGGGTATATGCAACAGTTTGGGCCGCCTGGCTCTTCGCGAATAATTTGCCAGAATTTTACGTAATTATGACATAACATTGAAGGTTGTGCAATGTAACAGGAATATTTAGACTTAGGGTTGCCACCCGTTAGATAAAATACGGAACGGTTCCGTATTTCACTGAAAGGAAAAACGTTTTGCTTTCGAGATGATAGTTTCCGGATTTGACCATATTAATGACTTAAAGCTCGTATTTCAGTGTGTTTATTATATTATAATTAAGTCTATGATTTGATAGAGCAGTCTGACTGAGCGGTGGTAGGCAGCAGCAGGCTCGTAAGCATTCATTCAAACAGCACCTTTGTGCGTTTTGCCAGCAGCTCTTCGCTGTGCTTCAAGCATTGCGCTGTTTATCAACTCCCAAGATTAGGCTGGTGTAACCGATGTGAAATGGCTAGCTAGTTAGCAGGGTGCGCGCTAATAGCGTTTCAAACGTCACTCGCTCTGAGACTTGGAGTAGTTGTTCCCCCCCGCTAACATGGGTAACGCTGCTTCGAGGGTGGCTGTTGTCAATGTGTTCCTGGTTCGACCCCAGGTAGGAGCGAGGAGTGGGACGGAAGCTATACTGTTAAACTGGCAATACTAAAGTGCCTATAAGAACATCCAATAGTCAAAGGTATATGAAATACAAATCGTATAGAGAGAAATAGTCCTATAATTCCTATAACAACTACAACTTAAAACTTCTTACCTGGGAATATTGAAGACTCATGTTAAAAGGAACCACCAGCTTTCATATGTTCTTATGTTCTGAGCAAGGAACTTAAACGTTAGCTTTCTTACATGGCACATATTGCACTTTTACTTTCTTCTCCAACACTTTGTTTTTGCATTATTTAAACCAAATTGAACATGTTTCATTATTTATTTGAGGCAAAATTTATTTTATTGATGCATTATATTAAGTTAAAATAAGTGTTCATTCAGTATTGTTGTAATTGTCATTATTACAAATAAATAAAACAAATAAAAATTATTTAAAAAATAAATACAAAAATAAATACATTTAAAAAAAAAGAAAAAAAAAAGAAAAGAAAAAAACAAAATCAGCCGATTAATCGGCAGCGGCTTTTTTTGGTCCTCGAATAATCGGTATCGGCGTTGAAAAATCATAATCGGTCTACCTCTACTTTCGTCTGCAGCAAAGAAATGTATTACAGCGCATTGGCTAAATAAGGACATTCCTACCATAGAAGTGGACTTGAAGACTGAAATAAAAATGTATTTAATGGAAAAGATTACACATAAAAATGAAACTGCAAACAGATGTGAAAAAAGATGGGAACCGCTCCTTTTAAGCAATATTGTGTACATAACTCAGTCTCGAAGCAACCAAACACACTATGACAACTGCAATGACTTCTTTTTTGTATATTTATAAAAAAAAAAAATTGTGCTTAATTGTACAGTTATCTGTTATATAACCGTTTATCTCAGAAGACCAGAACCTTTATAATATCTATCATACTTCAAACACCAATTATACTAGTTGACTACACATAGCACAGACGCATAGTACTGACACTCACTATGCAGTGGTTGGGAAAGGGTATGGTGCTGGACATGCAGCGGGCTATACTCGGCCTTGTCTCAGGATGGTAAGTAGGTGGTTGAAGATATCACTCTAGTGGTGTAGGGGCTGTGCTTTGGCAAAGTGGGTGGGGTTATATCCTGCCTGTTTGGCCCTGTCCGGGGGTATCGTCGGACGGGGCCACAGTGTCTCCTGACCTCTCCTGTCTCAGCCTCCAGTATTTATGCTGCAGTAGTTTATGTGGTCAGGGGGCTAGGGTCTCACTCACTCACTCACTTTGATATATCAGCTGATGTAAGAAGGGCTTTAAATAAATTTGATTGGATTTTGATTTGATTTGACCTACTCATTCTAGAGTAGGTGTGTTTTTTGAAGAATGCAATATTTGGCTACCGTGAAACTTATCAAACTCAAACTTCATTTTGGTAAACCCTGTGAAACTCCACTGTCAATGATGGCATCGGTCTTCAGGATTAGCTTCTGGCAAGACCTATCGAATGTTCTCCCCAATTGATGAAGCAATATGCACAGCACAAGCGTGACATGATACATTTTTGTACAGCCTGTCCACCCAAAATGAAAAGCAGCCACTGCTGTCGGATGTCTTCATTCTTCGGAAAATAATATAAAGGTTAATTTTACACTATGGCATCCAGTCACAACACAGTGGTCTTTTTCCAGCATGCCGGTAAGTAGCTTGCCAACGAACATTCACACCACAGATGAAAGGATACCAGTATCTACTAGTAGCTAGCTTACGGTTTGTAAACAAAAAGCCAAAACAAGGAGTAGGCGCGGTGATGCCGGTTTTAAAGGTGGTACATGTTTAAATGAGCTTTCGTTAGAAGCAACCATTGGTGCACAAAAAGTCCTACTTCATGTGACATTGCATAAAGCCAGAGTTAAATCCTTGGTAATGCCTGCCTCCTGAGTCCATATGTTTGACACAGGGGGACGGGACCAGTAACTTTATCAAATGTTCCAGCTAGTCATTATTCATACTTGGGTCACCCTATTTTGAACTGGTTTCATCCAAATTGATACTTCGTAAACTAACAGTGAAATGTTTACAACAATGGAAAAATAAAAATAATATAACAAGGAATAAATACACGATAACTTGGACACATATGAGGTACCAGTACAGAGTCGATGTGCAGGGGTACGAGGTAATTGAGTTAGATATACTATATGACCAAAAGTATGCGGACACCTGTTCGAAGAACATCTCATTCCAAAATTGTTGGTCCCCCTCAGCCTCCATTCTCCTGGGAAGCCTTTCCACTAGATGTTGGAACATTGCCTCGGCGACTTGCTTCCATTCAGCCATAAGAGCATTAGCAAGGTCAGGCACGGATGTTGGGTGATTAGGCCTGGCTGGCAGTCGCCGTTCCAATTCATCCCAAAGGTGTTTGATGGGGTTGAGGTCAGGGCTCTGTGCAGGACAGTCAAGTTCTTCCACACCGATCTCAAGAAGCCATCTCTGTATGGACGGGGGCATTGTCATAATGAAAAAGGAAAGGGCCTTCCCCTAACTTCTGCCACAGTTGGAAGCACAGAATTGTATAGAATGTCATTGTATGCTGTAGCATTTAGATTACCATTCACTGGAACTAAGGGGCCTAGCCCGAACCATGAAAAACAGCCCCAGACCATTATTCCTCATCCACCAAACTTTACAGTTGGCACTATGCATTCGGGCAGGTCATTTTCTCCTGGCATCAGCCAAACCCAGATTGGTCAGTCGACTGGCAGATGGTGATTCATCCCTCCAGAGAATGCATTTCCACTGCTCCAGAGTCCAATGACAGCCAGCTTTACACCACTCCAGCCGACGCTTGGCATTGCACATGATCTTAGGCTTGTGTGCGGCTGCTCAGCCATGTTAACACATTTCATTTAGCTCCCGACGAACAATTCTTGTGCCGACGTTGCACCAGAGGCACTTCAGCGGTCCCGTTCCGTGAGCTTGTGTGGCCTACCACTTTGCGGCTGAGCCATTGTTGCTCCTAGATGTTTCCACTTTAGAGTAACAGCACTTAGTGGACCAGGGCAGCTCTAGCAGGGCAGAAATTTGACGAACTGACTTGTTGGAAAGTTGCCATCCTATGAAGTTGCCACATTGAAAGTCACTGCGCTATTCAGTAAGGCCAGTCTACTATGGAGATTGCATGGGTATGTCCTCCATTTTATACGTCTGTCAGCAACAGGTGTGGCTGAAATACACAAATCCACTCATTTGAAGGGGTGTCCACACACTTACGCATATATAGTGTATAAACATATAGGTAGGGATAGGCAACAGGATAGATAATAAACAGTAACAGCAGTGTATGTGATGAGTCAAAAGAGTTAGAGAAAAAAGGGTAAATGCAGATAGTTAACCAATAGTTACCCAGACTAAATATTTAGCAGTCTTATGGCTTGGAGGTAGAAGCTGTTCAGGGTCCTGTTGGTTCCAGACTTGGTGCATCGGTACCACTTGCCATGCATTAGCAGAGAGAACAGTCCATGACTTGGGTGGCTGGAGTCTGACAATATTTAGGGCCTTTTTCTAACACGCCAGGTATAGAGGTCCTTTTAAATAACCATATCTTAAATTGCTAAATTATATAATTTTTTTAATTACAGCTTCTATATACACCATACCAAAATGTGGCATATTACTTTCTGAATATACAGTGCCTTCGGAAAGTGTTCAGACCCCTTGACTTTTTCCACATTTTGTTATGTTACAGCCTTATTCTAAAATGGGTTAAAAAAATAAATAAAAATCTGCAATTTACACACAATACCCCTTAATTACAAAGTGAAAACAGGTTAAGAAATGTTCGCAAATGTATTAAAAACAAAAAACAGAAATACCTTATGTACCTAAGTATTCAGACACTTTGCTATGAGACTAGAAATAGAGTTCAGGCGCATCCTGTTTCCATTGATCATCCTTGAGATGTTTCTACAACTTCATTGAAGTCCACCTGTGGTAAATTCAATTGATTGGACATGATATGGAAAGGGACACACCTGTCTATATAAGGTCCAACAGTTGACAGTGCACGTTAGAGCAAAAACCAAGCCATGAGGTCGAAGGAATTGTCCGTAGCGCTCCAAGACTGGATTCTGTCTCGGCACAGATCTGGTGAAGGGTACAAAAATATTTCTGTAGCATTGAGGTCCCCAAGAACAAAGTGGCTTCCATCATTCTTAAATGGAAGAAGTTTGGAACCTCCAAGACTCTTCCTAGAACTAACAGCCCGGCCAAACTGAGCAATCGGGGGAGAAGGGTCTTGGTCAGGGATGTGAAGAACCCAATGGTTACTCTGACAGAGCTCTAGAGTTCCTCTGTGGAGATGGGAGAACCTCCCAGAAGGACAACCATCTCTGCAGCACCACCAATTAGGCCTTTATGATAGAGTGCCCAGACGGAAGCCACTCCTCAGTAAAGGGCACATGACAGCCCGCTTGGAGTTTGCCAAAAGGCACCTACAGCCTCTCAGACCATGAGAACAATGATTCTCTGGTCTGATGAAACCAAGATTGAACTCTTTGGCTGGAATGCCAAGCGTCACGTTTGGAGGAAACCTTGCACCATCCTTACGGTGAAGCATGGGTGGCAGCATCATGCTGTGGGAATGTTTTTCAGCGGCAGGGACTGGGAGACTAGTCAGGATCGAGGCAAAGATGGCCGGAGCAAATTACAGAGAAAACCTGCTCCAGAGCTCTCAAGACCAGGACAATGACCCTACTAAGCACACAGCCAAGACAACGCAGGAGTGGCTTTGGGACAAGTCTCAATGTCCTTGAGTGCCCCAGCCAGAACCCGGACTTGAACCCAATCGAATATCGCTGGAGAGACCAGAAAATAGCTGTGCAGCAACACCCCCCATCCAACCTGACAGAGCTTGAGAGGATCTGCAGAGAAGAATGGGAAAAAAACTCCAAACACAGGTGTGACAAACTTGTAGCATCATACCCAAGAAGACTCGAGGCTGTAAATCGCTGCTTCAACAAAGTACTGAATAAAGGGTTTTATTTTTAATAAATTAGTAAAAATGTCTAAAAAACAATTTTGCTTTGTTATTTAGGGGTATTGTGTGTAGATTTAATTCAAATTTAGAGTAAGGCTGTAACCTAACAAAATGTGGATAAAGTCAAGGGGTCTGAATACTTTCCGAAGGCACTGTATATAGACAAAGCATGTCAAGCTAGGCCTTGCTTTACCCTAATGCATTTTAAACTACCCGATGTCCAGGGCAGTAAAAATTATGTTCGGGCCAGTGAGAAAATAAAAATAAGTTAATGGACCGTGTCAGGTGAAACGAGGCCTACATATGCTGAATCATAATGTCCCCCCCCCCACATCTGTGTGCATGTTAAACAGCCTGTCCTGTGCGTGTGTCGGGGAGAGAGACCATGATTGATAAACAGATCTAGCAAAACACTCAATCTATTCTGAGCTAAATAAAAACCTAAATCGCAATCACTACTTATGAAAAGGGCTTTGTGGCAATTTCATGAGCAAAACATCACAGAAATCTCCCTTTCGATTTACTGGAGCCTCCATGGATAACCGGTGGAATGAGTAAACGAGTTAAGTGGATTTGACGAACAAAGGAAAAAAACAAACAGTCCTCTAGGGCTTAACACAAAGGGCTAAATTATTTTGTTGTGCCTATTGATATTCGCGTCAGCTCTCCGATAATATACTCCAGCACCAACGTTATTGACGCCTTGTTTCACTAAATAAACAAAGAGCATAAAGACAGAAGGAAGGGGGAGGAGAGAAAGTGTGATGAAAAGAAAGCTGGGGTTGAATGGTCAGCAATTGTCATACCATATATTTTGATGAGTATGACCTTGGTATCTATCTACTCTTCTAAACATACGGGCGATGATCAAATCATTATGAACAACTGTAGGCTATAAAGGAGTGTGCAAGAAGTGGCAAATCATAAGCATATCTATGCTAAACTATAGGACTGTTTTGCTTTCACAGTCTGGAACATGTTCCGGGATTCTTCCGATGGCATTGAGGAGTACACCACATCAGTCACTGGCTTTATCAATAAGTGCGTTGAGGACGCCAACCCCACAGTTACTGTACGTACATACCCCAACCAGAAGCCATGGATTGCAGGCAACATTCCCACTGAGCTAAAGAGTAGAGCTGCCGTTTTCAAGGTGCGGGACTCCAACCTGGAAGCTTATAAGAAATCCTGCTATGCCCTCTGACGAACCATCAAACAGGCAAAGCGTCAATACGGGGCTAAGATTGAATCATACTACACCGGCTCCGACACTCTTATGTGGCAGGGCTTGCAAACTACAAAGGAAAGCATAGCCGCGAGCTGCCCAGTGACACGAGCCTACCAGACGAGCTAAAATCACTTCTATGCTTGCTTCAAGGCGAGCAACACTGAGGCATGCATGAGAGCATCAGTTGCTCCAGACGACTGTGATCACGGTCTCCGTAGCCGACGTGAGTAAGACCTTTAAACAGGTCATCATTAACAAGGCTGCGGGGCCAGACGGATTACCAGGACGTGTGCTCCGGGCATGTGCTGACCAACTGGCAGGTGTTTTCACCATGTCCCTGATTGAGTCTGTAATACCAACATGTTGGACTAAACACCTCCCTCTGCAACTGGATCCTGGTCTTCCTGACAGGCCACCCCAGGTGGTGAGGGTAGGTAGCAACACAGCCACACTGATCCTCAACACTGGAGCCCTTCAGGGGTGCGTGCTCAGTCCCCTCCTGTAGTCCCTGTTCACCCACTGCTGCATGGCCAGGCACGGCTCCAACACCATCATTAAGTTTGCAGACGACAACAGTGGTAGGCCTGATCACCTACAACAACGAGACAGCCTACAGGGAGGTCAGAGACCTGGCCGGGTGGTGCCAGAATAATCTATCCCTCAACGTAACCACGCCCCCATTCTCATCAACGGGGCTGTAGTGGAGCAGGTTGAGAGCTTCAAGTTCCTTGGTGTCTACATCTCCCACAAACTAGAATGGTCCAAACACACAAAGACAGTCATGACGAGGGCACGACAAAGCCTATTCCCCTTCAGGAAACTAAAAAGATTTGGCATGGGTCCTCAGAGCCTCACAAGGTTCTACAGCTGCAACATCGAAAGGATCCTGACTGGTTGCATCACTGCCTGGTATGGCAATTGTTCGGCCTCCGACCACAAGGCACTACAGATGGTAGTGTGTACGGCCCAGTACATCACTGGGGCTAAGCTGCCTGCCATCCAGGACCTCTACAGGAAGGCCCTAAAAATTGTCAAAGACCGCAGCCACCCCAGTCAGACTGTTCTCTCTACTGCATGGCAAGCGGTACCGGAGTGCAAAGTCTAGGACAAAAAGGCTTCTCAACAGTTTACCACCAAGCCATAAGACTCCTGAACACCTAATCAAATGGCTACCCGGAATATTTGCATTGTGCAAATAGTCCCTCCTTTACACCCCCTCCTTTACACTGCTGCTACTCTGTTCATTATATATGCAGTCACTTTAACTATATGTTCATGTACATACTACCTCAATTAGCCCGACCAACCAGTGCCCCCGCACATTGGCTAACCGGGCTATCTGCATTGTGTCCCACCACTCTCTCTTTTATGCTACTGCTACTCTGTTTAACATATATGCATAGTCACTTTAACCATATCTACATGTACATACTACCTCAATCAGCCCGACTAACTGGCGCCTGTATATAGCCTCACTACTGTTATTTTTCACTGTTGTTTTTATTTTACTTACCTATTGTTCACCGAATACCTTTATTTATTTTTCTTTGAAATTGAACTGTTGGTTAGAGCCTGTAAGCAAGCATTTCACTGTAAGTTCTACACCTGTTGTATTCGGCGCATGTGACAAATAAACCTTGGATTTGTTGTGCTCTGCCGGTACTGAGGTGACTCGGCCACAGGCCCGTTTTCAGTGCATGTCTGTGTGCACGCGTGAAGGGTGTCCACATGCTTCCCAACCGAAACGGTTTGGAAGAGTTTGTGCATATATTATGGCGACATTGTGACGTTGTTTGTTTTGGAGTTAGGTGAGGGTTTTTATTCGGCTGTTCGGGCAGACATTTGTTTCTGAAGGCAAGCTGAAGTTTGGAGCCAAAGTCAAAACCCTTTTGTCGGTGATGGATTCTTCAATAAAGTATTTGTCGTCATTCAACGAGAGATTGTTTTCATGCCCATTTTGTAATTGAAAAATATTGCGCCAAACATCCTAGTTAGATTAAAAATTGTGCGACTAAAATGTCCTCAGTTAATGACAGATTTCTTGAGTTACCTTACATTAAGTCTGACTATTTGAGGAAGTTTATACTGGCTACAGTGTCTCAAAATTGGACAAACAGTGCGGTTGCCGCTTTTTATTGTTTTTCAAGTAAGAGAGCACACTCGTTCAGTTCGCCTAGCCGCCAGCCGAACTGAAGCATGCTGCTGCCTTTAGATCACTGTCACAACCAGGGTGGGGAAAGAAGAGTGAGGAGGTGCAGCAGGAGAGAATGAACAAGGGTTTGGAGGGAAGGAGAAAGGAGGATTGCAGGGATAAAGGAGGAGAGAGGGGGATGGGAAGAGGGGATTGAGGAGGGAGAGGGCGAGAGAAAGAGCGTGACGGAGTTGACAAAATGGTCTGGAGCTGCCAGTCAGTGGCAGGCTGGCTAGCCGTATCCTCAGACCACCAGGCAAGAGAAATACTGTTTCACACAGATCTGGCTGGACACACACACTTGCCCCTATAGATGGACACAGGCAGCATGACAAACACACAAATGCAGTATACTGTAGGCCTACAGACACGAGGCGCATATGAACATACACAGACGTTACTAACACATGGGGTGTTGTGCTAGTCCAAGCTGGGCTGTGATCAGCCAAAGAGTATTAAACCGGTCAGCCAGCTCCACTGACAGCCACCTGAGGTTCTTAAAAAGCACATCTGTGTGTGTTTTTGGGTACGAGCACGCTTGCTTGTTTGTGGGTGAGCATGTCATAATCAGCCTTGTCCCCTGCAATGCTTTCCAAGGGTACATATGACAAAGCCTTTACACGCTCGAAGCGCATGTGCTCCTATAATGAATAGCGATACGTTCTGTTTGGTATAAATAGTTCACGAATGTGTGCGTTGCTTTCGACAAATCAATCTGCCCTGAGGCTTTGATAAAATAAAAAAAAGGTTAATCTACCATCTCTCACTCTGTTCTACTGTTCTTCTCTTCCGCGCTTCCCTCTCCCCATCTGTCTCTTGAAGAGAAATCTCATGATGATGCAAGAGATGCAGATATCTGTGGGGAGTTTCTTAGCCAAATGCCCAAAAAGCTGACCTAGCACTTTACTGTACTCGGTCTGAGCCAAGCTTCTAAACAACTGTACATTCAGAAAGTGTTCAGACCCCTTCTTCCACATTTTCTTACGTTACAGGCTCATTTAAAAATGTATTAAATTACATTTTTCCTCATCAATCTACACACAATACCACATAATGAGAAGGCAAAAACAGGTTTAGACATTTTTGCAAATGTATAAAAAAAAAGCCTAAATATAAATATTTATTTACATAAAAAGTATTCAGACCCTTTGCTATGAGACTCGAAATTGAGCTCAGGTACATCCTGTTTTCATTGATCAGCCTTGAGATGCTTCCACAACTTGATTGGAGTCCCCCTGTGGTAAATTCCATTGATTGGGCATGATATGGAAACACACACACACACACACACACACGTCTATATAAGGTCCCATAGAAGACAATGCATGTCAGAGCAAACACCAAGCCATGAGGTCAAAGGAATTGTCCGTAGAGCTCCGAGACTGGATTGTGTTGAGGCACAGTTCTGGGGTAGGGTACGAAAAAATGTCTGCTGCATTAAAAGTCCAAGAAAAGCCTCCCGAGCAGCATAGTGGTCTAAGGCACTGCATCGCAGCACTAGCTGTGCCACTAGAGATCCTGGTTCGAGTCCAGACTCTGTCGCAGCCGGCCGCGACTGGGAGAGCCATGGGGCGGCACACAATTGGCTTAGCGTCATCCGGGTTAGGGGAGGTTTTGGCCGGCAGGGCTGTTCTTGTCCCATCGCGCACTAGCGACTTCTGTGGCGCAATGCACGCTGACACGGGCGCAATGCACGCTGACACGGTCGCCAGGTGTACGGCGTTTCCTCTGACACGTTGGTGCAGCTGGATTCCGGGTAAAGCGGGCATTGTGTCAAGAAGCAGTGCGGCTTGGATGGGTTGTGTTTCGGAGGACGCACAGTTCTCGGCCTTCGCCTCTCCCGTGTCCGTACGGGAGTTGCAGCGAAGGGACAAGACTAACTACCAACTGCATTCCACGAAATTGGGGAGAAAAAATAAATAAATAGCTAGAAAGTCCAAGACAGTGGCCTCCATCATTTTTAAATGGAAGAAATTTGGAACCACCAAGACTCCTCCTAGAGCTGGCTGCCCGGCCAAACTGAGCAATCTGAGGAGAAGGGCCTTCGTCAGGGAGGTGACCAAGAACCCAATGGTCACTGACAGAGCTCCTCTGTGGAGATGGGAGAACCTTCCAGAAGGACAACCATCTGTGCCGCACTCCACCAATCAGGTCTTTATGGTAGAGTGGCCAGACAGAAACCACTCAGTAAAAGGCACGACAGCCCGCTTGGAGTTTGCCAAAGGGCACCTAAAGGACTCTGACCATGAGAAAATAGATTCTCTGGTCTAATGAAACCAAGATTGAACTCTTTGGCCTGAATGCCAAGCATCATATCTGGAGGAAACCTGGCACCGTGCCTACGGTAAAACATGG